>NC_059137.1:79133148-79748732 GCF_020740605.2 Lemur catta
GAGGTCAGGCTGAATAAAACTGAATAAAACTCAAAGAGGTCAGGCAAACTCTCCAGGTCATTTAGGTTGTAAGTAGTAAAATCAAGATT
Source organism: Lemur catta (assembly GCF_020740605.2). Lineage (NCBI taxonomy): Eukaryota > Metazoa > Chordata > Mammalia > Primates > Lemuridae > Lemur > Lemur catta. The sequence goes on from NC_059137.1 coordinate 79,133,238, forward strand.
TGAACCCAGGCAGCTTGAGTAAGCAAGAGCATTTCTGGGGACAGAAGTGGGGAAGAAGGTGTTACGGGCTGAATTGTGTTCTCTTCCCAAATTTCATATATGAAGCCCTCACATACACATCTACACAGCCATACCTCAGAACATGACTGTATTTGGAGATAAGGCCTTTAAAGAGGTAATTCAGGCAACATGAGGTCATATGGGTGGGCCCTAATACAACCTCACTGGTGTCCTTAAAAGAAGAGGAAGTTTGAACAGAGACATCAAGTTGCACAGGCACAGAGAAAGGTCATGTAAGGTCAAGAAGGCAGCTGTCTGTAAACAAGAACAGAGCCCTCACCAGAAACCAAATTTGCCACCACCTTGATCTTGGACTTCCAGCCTCCAGTACTGTAGGAAAACTAATTTCTGTTGTTTAAGCCACCCAGCCTGTGGTACTGTGTTATGGCAGCCATTGCAAACTAACACAGAGGAGTAATGGAAAAGGAAAGGAGGCAGAGAAGGAAAGGCAAAATAAAAGAAAAAGAGGAGGAGAGGTGAGAAGAAAAATATTCACTCTTGATTTCCCTTGGGATTTAGGGAGGAGCTTGCATATGATAAAACAGTGAAAGGAATAGAACAGTGAATAAAACTTTGAGGAAATTTCTTTTAACCACTGCCAGGGATGCCTGTAGAATGAGCTGTGCACAGACATGAGCTCTACACCCACACTGGCATCCCTCCGGGGCATCTGCTGACCTACAACAAGAAACAACCTTTGGGTTACCAGTTCCTGCATTCTTGACAAGTCATGTTGCCCACAAAGGGAGACATCCAAAGGAAATCATACTAGGTTCCTACTAAACAGCTGGATTCCAGTTTTTAAAAGGGTTTCCAAATTAGTCACAGGGGAATGCTTCAGATCTGCATGTTTTTCCTAACCTTGGAGTCCTATTTTTTCCACCCTCACTGCTTCTAGTTCTGCCTTCAAAGGGACAGAGAGGTGAACTTAATGGGAGAGAAGCTCCTTTGTCTCCATCACAAGAGATTCCATAAGCAGGGAGCAGCATTCCCCATCAAGCCTGTCAACTGCTCAGTGTTCTACCGTTCTCCACCCGGTTAAAGGCATGTCAGCTGGGGAGGGGTCTGTGCTGGGGGCAGAGGCACCTGACAAGGTGTGCTTGTAGCAGATGCTTAGATCTTGTCTTAACATCATCTGATCATTAGAGAAAGCAGAGCTTGAAAGAGATTCTGCCCAAGGATCCAAAGAACTGAGAACCTCATACTAGCAGCTGAGAAAGCAATGTTTTTAAAGATGAAATAAATTTGTTTGGTGTCAAAGAAACTTGAAAAAATTACAAAAGTTAAAAAAAAGAAATAAAAGATAAAGATGGAATAAATTCGTGACCACAGAGGAGTGTTGTTAGTGCTCAGGAAGGGTGGATTTTTTTAACCTTGCATTAGAGATTCTGAGGTAACAGATGGGACAGGGCCATTTATTGCATTACTAGGCTGTGTTTTGTTTTCACTGTATTTTCCCCCTCTGAGAATCAAGAAGGTATTCAAGCCCTTTCTTGGCCCTTGACTTCAGAGAAGGGTTATGTTATAGGGCAATCAGCAGAATCTGACTGCATAGCATTTGCCTTTTGTTTCCCTGAAACATGGCATTCTTGAGAGGGTGTCCAACTTTGGGAGTCTCCAAAACAGCCCCTTGAAACAAGGATGTCAGTGCAAAGAGTTTACCTGGGAGGTGAGGTCAGAAGGCACTCACCCCTGTGACAGTTATGGGGGAGTGAAGGAAGGAGGGAAAGAACCCATTAGAGGGAGATGGCAGGTTATCAATGCAGGCAACTGGGACTCAAGCCTGCTGGGGAACTCTGGGAGACAGTGTAGACAATGCCCCTGAGTGATTCCTGGAAGGTTTTTTGGAGTGGCCGGCGCCAGAGAAAGAAAGACAAGCAGAGTTGAAAGAGATAAGTCAAGAGGCTTTATTGGAGCACTCCCGGGTGGGGGTAATGAGTCCCAAGAGAGAGACCCAGGCGAGCTTCATGGTCTCACGGAGTGGGACCAGAGAAGTCACACCACCCAGAAGTCTGAGTGGGCTTATATGTGTTTTTAGGGCTGGGGGATGGGGGTTTCTCCAGCAGGAAGGTTTTGGCACAAAGAATGAGGAATTTCTTTGTTTCAGCTTTAGGGCAGGTATTGAGGAACAGGAGGAGCTTCTCCTTTTTTCATTAAGGAAGGGAGGGGTGCCTGCCACCAGCCTTACAATTCCAATCAAGCAGCAAGGGATCTTGGGTATTTATCCACCAAATCCCACCCAGCATTGGTTGAGGGCTGCTCCTGGTGGGATATCAACTGCCCCATACTTCAGCCTGCCCTGGGAGCAGGCCAAGGGCTGCAGTGGCCAGAGAAAGGCAAAGATCCACATGCCTTTGTAGTTGGAAGTGGGCTTCCAGTGGGCTTTGGGTCAGTGGGCTTGAGAATGAGGGCTTAAAGGGACATGGGTGGGGCACCACAGTCTCTGCCATAGGCGTTATGCTAAGGCAAGGGAGGAGTGAATGCTTTTGAGGACAGGGACAGAGAGGAAGAAGAGTTTCTAAAAATAAAAGGGTCATGGAAAGCTCACAGGTTTCACAAGCAGGATGGGCACAACCTAAAGCTCATGCCTTCTTTGGACACCAGGGAGGTGACAGGTCTGGACTCGCCATCCTGTATTTGCTTCCATACTTGGAGCCTACGAGTTATTCCTGGTGTGGGGTCCGGCCTACTATGTGCACTCCACAACTGCCAATCAGAACAGATGCCCAGCCATCCATAATGGACATTCACCCAATCGGAATAGATGTCCAGTAAGTTAGAACTAGCACTCAAACAACACTGGCCATTAACAATGAGTTCTACTGGTTGTACTAGATGAATAGCTCTAGCTGTGGGCACACCCAAACCTAAACACAGGTTTGAGGTCATGAGCTTGGACTTCAGCTCCCAAACTCAAACCTTTCCTCTTTCTCCCATCCTATCTCTTTCAGCCAGCAACCCAATGCCTTCATGTGGCCCAGGGCTCTTGGCTTCAGAATTCTCGCTCCAGAAAGGTTTATGTATCAGTCATTTACACCATAGTATAAATTTAAGGCACTAAAGCATCTGAACAGTGAACTTCATCTCTGTGTAAAAAAAGGCAGAATCTCCATGTAAAGACACATCCACAGCAGGAGGTCTTTGCCCCTGAAATAACTCCACAGTGGCAGTCCACACAAGTAGGCTGTAAAGCGGGTCAATCTTTAGAGTTTGTAAGGAGAGTGCGGCTGGCCTGTCTTCCCAGATCTGTCAGAGCTGCTGGTCCTTGTGTCCCTCACATGTCAAAGTCTGATGACCACCTTTGTTACTGACTCGGCTGCTCCAGGGCGCTCCATCCACCCGCCCGCACATAACCCAATGGTCGGTGAGGAACCACAGGTCTGAAAGAAGCCAGGAAGTCCTGCTTTCACAGACTGCGCTAAGCAGGTTCCCAAGACCACTGCGCGCGTGCTCTCGTCACCTCGGGTTGGGACTGGGCGCTGCGCGGCGAGGAAGGAACCCCGCCCGTCCTTCCACAGCGACACCTCTTGCCACGGCGCCCCCTGCAGTTCCCGCAGCCACAGCTCACCTGAGATGGCTTCTCCCAGAAAGCGGTCCGAACGGCCCCTGGCCAGGTCCTCTGCCCCGCTCCCCAGTCACCACCCACCACACCACTCTGACCTGCAGATTTCTCTTCCGAAAGCACAGCCTGAAGTAAGCCATTCCCTCTGGCAGACGCTCTGCGAGTTGTCACTGCTGGAGTCACCCGGGCGGGGAGGAAGACGAGAGCCGCCCTCCTAAGCCCGTCGATGCGGCCGTGCCTCACGGTGGCTTCTTCAGGGACCGCGGGCCCGGGTGGGCGGACCGCTCACGTGGGCCTCTACGCATGCGCACTCGCACGCACGAGGTGGAACCTGCCGGTGCTGTGGCGTCACTTCCGCCGCGTTCTAGTGATGGTGCCCAAGTCGCCAGACACGCGGTTCTAAGTGAGGGGAATTCGACTCCACTTTTTGATGGGGAGAAGAGCGTGTGGCGTGGGAGATACTGTTGGGATCATCTTTGCAAAATACGATCTGCCCAATAGCTCAAAGCCAAACTGAACCACTGCTGGAACCATTGGCTGTTAGCCAAAGCCAAGCATGGCCACACTGTCCCACTTTGTGACCATGACCCCTGCGTAGGGTTCTAAATCTGACCCAGCCTGCAAGGCCCACCGCAAATGCCGCCTTCTCCGTGAAACCAGCATCCCAGCCAAAAGGAAACTCTTCCTCCTCCACCCACTGGCCACGCTGCAGCTGGTCTTTCAGGTACCTACGCTTTATACCTTGCATCCTAGGTGTCTGGCCTGCCCAGCTCCTGCGGGTCGTCATGGCGCATGCCTCACACCTCCCTGTGGCCCTTCTGTGTTTGCGAATTGCCCTGCCCCACAGTGTATTCAAACCCAGTAAGGTCTCCAACAGCACCAGGAGGGGCCCGCATAATCAGAACAACACGTGCTGGGGACGTGTCTGTCGGCGAAATGTGTCTCTGGAAGGTTTATCAGCTTTTGAATGCAGCCCTGGCCCTGGCCCAGCCCCAGCTGGCAAGCTCTGGAGGATGAGTTGGATAAGCTGACATTGTCACTGATGCTGTCCAGGCCCATCTTTCCACCCATGACTCCTTAAATACAGTGCTTGAAACAAGGATCCCCAGCCTTCTAGGCCAGACTGGCAGGGCTACAAGGGGCTGCACGGGGCAGCTGGCACACAAAGCTCTTGGCTGTACAAATTTTGCCTTGGGGTCCCGTGGAGTCCCAGAGCAGTTTGAGACATCTTTTCCATCTGGCAATGGCGTTCATGTGCCAAATGTGACTGTTCCACCTTCTTGACCAAGGTCAGCAAATTATATCCCAGGAGGCCTAATCTGGCCCATCCCTGTTTTGGTAAAGTTCGATTGGAACACAACCCTGCGCATTCATTACATATTGTCTATGACTGTGTTCACACTCACACAATGGCAGAGTTGACAAGTGTGATAGATCATATGGCTTGCAAAGCCTAAAATCTTTGTTATCTGGCCCTTCACAGAAACGGTTTCCCACCCTTGCTCTAGACACTTGCAGAGGACCTCTCTGTTCCCCAGTCCAGAGATGGGCAGGAGGGAAGGAAGAGTCCCAGTTGGCAGGTCCCACCTCCCATTCCATTCAACTGAAACACAGTTCAGGCAGACAAACGAGGGAGAAAAAGGCTTCAGAAAGCCCAGAAGAAAGAGCTCCACAATATAACAGGTCAAAGGCATGACAAGAGACTAGCCTGGTCCTGGGACCAGCAGGCCACCCCCGCCTCTGCTCCTCTGGTCTCCTTCCTGTGGAGGTGGGCAAGATCCTTCTCCTGTGTTAGCTAAGAGCTGGGACTGGAATTGTATTCAAGGAAAACCCATAGAAAGAAAAGGCAGGGGATGGGGGATGGAGAGACATCAAAAAGCTTAGAAATGGACTTGTTTACACATGCTGTTGCTATAAGCAAAGTCCAGCCCTAGTCAGCTCAGCAAGAATTGCCACAGGCTCACAGCCTGCAGCACCCCTTCAGTTGGGCCAGGGCACAGTCTCTGGCTGACCCAAAATCTGGGTCTCACCATGAGATTCAGGTACTCTTAGACCTGCAGACCAAGGACTTCAGGCTCTTGGCCTAGACCTATTGACTAGGGTCTGGGGCCTAAGCCTGTGCACTCCAGTGATTGCTGTAAGTTGCCATAAATGACTTTTAGGATGCCCTTAGAATAATTCCTTATTATTTTGCTACTTCCTTATGCAAACCAGTGCAGATACACAAATTTATTAGCCACATATAAATTTGGCTCCATGGCAGACAGTTGATCACCTCTGAGAGACCCAATCCTTGGAGTATATTCTAAAGAATTTGGATAATCGGGGATTATTTTTCAGGTTTTTTGAAACTTTCTTTTCTTTGGAAGGATGACTGAGGGTGAATTTATAGGGGAAGTATACACAGTGGATAGAGCAGCAATGAGGAGGACTGACATACAAAGAAATCAAATTAAAAATTAGCTGATTTATGGTGATTGCACAACTTGGTAGATTTATCTTAAAAAAATCATTGAATTGTACACTTGAAGTGGACGATATGTAAAATATCCCTGAATAAAGTATTTTTCAATTCTAAAATTCACAAGGCTGTATTTTAAAATCTTTTTTTGCATGACTCTGCCTCTGGCCTCAGCAAGTCAGGTGAACCACACGGCATCTTCATCTGATTATTGCTGAAGGCTTTACATTGTAGATGCAGAAGCTTCAAATACAGAGCTGAAACTGTAAGTCCCACAAGACCTACCCAGAAAGCTTCTTTTATTAACAAGTCTCCAGTTTAGACTCACCTGCAAGGTGTTCATATTTCAGTATATTGGGCTGTGATTCATCAGAATTTTTATCCTTTTATCTTCTGTTTCCTCCAGAATCTCCTGCGTGTGGCAGGGGGATGCAGGGACAGAGAGACTCAGTGCAGTCAAGGCAACCTCAGCTAGACATCCTGTCAGCTCCTGCACGCCCCATCCCCAAGCGCACAGTAGGAGCTAGGTATCTGCGGGGCTGAGTGGAAGCCGAGCACTTGTGTCTCATTTGGGAAACATGCATGGCCGGCTGCCGAGCACCTCCAAGCGGAGCAGCTGGCTAAACACAGCACCAGTGAGTCAAATTTGTGTTTGCAGGGGGAAACAAACAAAGCAGATCAAAGGCTCCATGTGATAATTAGAAACACACTCATCACTGTTCAGAAGCTGCCGAGGATCTCCGCTCTCCATGACAGGGCACAAGCAGCAGGTACTATTTTAAATCTGTTCTCACCCTCTACCCCCACCCGTAGGATTTACTTTTCTTTTTCTGCTGAGTGGGGTTGACAGTTCTGCTTGCCATATTTACAACCAAAGGATCAGTCCCATTTTTCTCAGCCTATTGGCCTCTGTACATCCAGTAAGACAACCTCAAAGGCCACACCCTCTGGGAAGCGGTTCCTGTCCCCCACTGCGGCACTCACAGTTAGCACTTCCTCCGTTCTGCTTTGTTCTATAGCCAGGGGTGAGCCTGCCAGACCCCACCAGACTGTCAGCTCCATGAGGGCAAAACGCAGCTTGGCCTGTGCTCGAACCCACAACATTAACAGTGTAGCATCCGTTCGCCCTTTGTAGGGCCCTCAACGTGCCCTGTGCTGCTGCCTCACACTTTCAGCCTCCTCAAGCCCTTTGATTCACAGGGCAAAGAGACATTCAGTTCCATGTTCCCTCCGCCTCTCAACTGTTCATCCACACCAGGTCTCACCTCCTCCCTGTCTTAAAATCTTCTTGTGTGTGACTCTGCCTCCCAGCCTCAGTGAGTCAGCAGGGCGAGCCGCACCGCATCTGCACCTGGTTTTACATTCTAGATGCAGAAGCTTCAAGAGCTGAAACCATAAGATCATAAATTCCCCAAGACCTACACAGAAAGCTTTTTTTTTATTAGCAAGTCTCCAGGTTTGACCCACCTACAAGGTGTCCAGACTTCTGTATATCAGGTTCTAATTGATCAGAATCTTTATCCTGTTCTCTTCTGTCTTCTTCCAGAACCTCTTGGGATGAGGGGCAGGAAGAGAGAGAGTCAGAAGCATTTGAGGCAACTTTCTCCTCCTCCTCAAAGCTAAGCCCTCGATTCCATCCCTTTCCATTTCCTTGTGTCATCAAATACCCAACCTCTCTGCATTTACTTCCTACCTCGGCCTCCCAGCACGATCAAGTCAACTCCACCCTCACACACACATGCACACGCACACACGTGTGCGCACTAACATGCTTCACACTCGACAGGCAATGTGCAGTAAGGAGGGAAAAGGAGCCGAGGGGGGAGGCTGAGGAGAGGAAATGAAAGAGTCTGGGGAAGGCCCAGGAGCAAGTGTTTTCACCAACAGGACACATCGACCTCCCAGGCCTCTGTCCTTGGCTTTCTCTCCAGGTAGTCTCACTCCGTGCAAGGTCCAGTTAGGAACTACCCCAGACCCACATGCCACCTCAGCTCTGTCTTCCCTTGAAGGTTCTGCGAGCGTGTGACATTTTACCTTCCCCTTCCCCTGTCTTTTCCCTTCACTTGACAGCATCACCATTATCCACCTGTCACCCATACGCAGGTACTCAGGAACCCTGATATTCAATCAGTCGCCCCATCCTGGCTGCACAATAATTCTGAGCTCTCCCCACCTCCACTCCTTCTCTCCCTCCTCATATCTCTGAACCAGCTCCTGATCTCCCCAACTCCAGTCTCGCCTTCGAGGCTCTGTACTGCCACCAGAGTCATCTTTCTGAACCGCAAATGTGGTCATGTCACCTGTTTACAAGCATTCAGTGGCTTTCCATCGCCCAGAGATTGATGTCCAAAAGCCTCAGCATGGCATTCAAGGCCTCCTACACTCTGTCACCACCCTGTGCCTTCCCAGACTCACCTGCCATCCCCAAGCCTGCACGTTGCTTGCTGCATCTCCATCCAAACTGTAAGGATCCTTTAGGTAGGGACTTTGTTTTGTTCTTCTTCACCATCACAGTGCCTAGCACAACACTGGGCACATGGTAGGTGCTTTAATTGGTTTTAATATCATTCAGGTATAGTGAGGCCAAAAGATTGGGAGACAATTGCAATTGAAAAGATAAGTTGTCATAGTTCCCAAGAAGAGAGGGCATGCCATGCCATGGAGGGTTACACAGGGGCTGGGGGCACCTGGGTCCCTCAGCAGGCAGAAGGAGCAAGGGGCGCATGTGGGCAAGACCTGTGATCGTGGTTTCCACACGGAGGAACAGGCAAGGCAGAGCAAGCAAGATATTGGCTAGTTTGAATCACTTCAGTGGGCTTGTGGGCACAGGGGCTACACCTAGTGTCTGGCACCTGGCCCTGGGGTGCTTTGGGCAGGTGGACAGTGCCCTGAGTATGAGAGCCCAAGAAGGGAGGTAGATGGAGGTTTAGACTCTGGACTAGTTGGTTTGCATTTGGAAGGCATACTCCCTGGAGGGGGCAGCAAGGGAGGCAGGAGGCCAAGGCAAGGTGACTCGAGCTCATTATTGGGTTTTCCAGGACCAAGGTGTGTACAGCAAATGAATAAAAGGCAGGTGTTAATGCATCAAGTTAACGGAAGCTAGAAGCACTGTTAATACAGTAGGTGCTTAAAGGAAGTAGAAAGAATGACCAAATGGATGGATGGATGGATAGATGGGTATATAGCTCACATCCTAATAGTTTCAGGTAGTCTAGCTAGAGAGATCACTGAAACATTTTGATTTTCCATCTTTTAGTTTTTTGTAAATTCCAAGTATGAGAATGAGGATTTGTACATAAAAAAACTCTCAGAAAAACTTGAGAAATAAAACAGTTTTTTCCACAGCCTGGCTATGATAGATATATACCATTGCTTCACAATTTTTCCTTCTAATTATGGTTAGACATAAAACTCCTATTACACAGTTCTAAGGGGAGAATATGGAATTTGCATTTACCATGCCAATAAATGCAATAAAAACAGCAATATTCTGGTTTTGAAGAGCTCGTTTGTGCTGATGAAGTCCCAGATCTGGAGCAGGAGGCTCAAGGTCAGAGAAGACAAAAGATTTGTGGGAACTGAGCCTCAGTGTGGTCTGGTGGCTTCAGAAATAGCTAAATTGAGACTGGTACCCCTGATGTCTGCCACCCTCCCCAACTCTCTTTCTCTCTCTCTAGAGCTCTCTCTCTCTCTCTCTCCCCTCTGTTGCAAGTACCAAATTTTAAATGGCAATTAACAAATGACTAACGATTTCAAACCTCATGCAAAAATGTTTCCAAAGGAAGCCACACTTTGGAAATAGAGCAGAAATCCGACTTTCAGACACATCCCAGACATATTCCTGCTGTCCATTCCCCACTTTTCTGTGAACTTTGTGTGACTGTAAGGGGATTTTTACCTCTTTTAGGTCGATGTCACCAAACTCATTAAAACACCCTGCTAGCTTACATCATACAAATTAATATAAATCCAAACAAAGGTAAAGGAAGTAAGATTGCACTTCTAAGATGGAAGACTGCAAACCACTGCCACGACTGAAATCTCATTTTCAGTGACTTTGGTCTCCTATTGGAACAGTGTCAGAGGACAGTGAGGGGCTCAGAAGGCGAATGGGAAGCTGAGATTTCCACCATTCCCAATAGAAAGGCCACCGGGGGCTCATGCAGCTCGGCCTTTAGCTACAAACTAATAAAAAGTAGGGCAATAAAACACATTATTGCAGTCAGTACAAGGGAGACAATACTCAGTTAAGCAGGCCAGAAAGTTTATTGCCTATTTCACAGGCCCCAGTTCATTAAGCGTCCTGTTGAAAACCGTGGTGCTTCCAAGTTCTAAATGAAGTGGACTCTCCCGACAATGAAAAACTTGGGTAACTTCAGGCTAAACTTCCATTGTTTTCCCCACAGGGCGTCAGAAACAGGACTGAGCCATGGAACCGTCGGCGACAGGGCACAAGGAGCAGACCAGCATGCCCAGGCCTGGTTATGGGAAACGCACGACAATCCTGTGCTAATGAGAAGGCCTTGTCGGGCGCCTGCAGGACTTGCATGCCACCACCACCATCCCCGGCCCCCAACACTGAAATTGCATCTTCCGGAATGCTGCTAGCTCACCACTCGCTCTCTTTGTGCTGGGCACATTGTGGTGGCGGCACCGTGTGGGCTCTGGAAGCCACCAGCCAGCCGGTCTTCTTTTCACCCTGCCTCTGCCCCAGGCCAGGGGCCCTTCTGCATCCCATCACTGGATGAATTTGGTAACTCGCAGGAAAACTTCCCATTTTAAAAATTCCTACCCTCTCCCCGGCCCCGTGCTTTCTGTAGGCTCCTACACATGCAGCAAAGCTTTCCTTTTTTCTCCTTCAAGAGATGAAGCAGATTTGGCTAAGCAAGGATCAGTGGGTTCTCAGCCTCTGGGGGGGCCACCTAACTCTCACCTACCGCCCATTCCTGCTTCCCCCATCCCCAGCCCTGGAAAGCAGTGGGCATCAGAAGAAGAGCTAGGGTCCTCTCTCTCCCTCTCTCCTGAGATGCATGACTTGTCCCCAGGTCCCATAACACTCATGCTTGTGACAAAAGTCTCTTCTTGTCCATCTTTCCCCACATAGTCCATTAGTCCCTGAAGCAACATGGTTTGTGCTTTGGCCCAGTTTTGCCATTAACCACTAGTCCCCAAATCCCAACCCACCCACCTTCACCAAGGCCTGACAACTATGACACACCCCCCAGAAGAACTTCTCCTTACTTGATTTTCATGAAGATCCCCACCATCTGTTAAAAATATAGTGCCAGGTGATTCGGATGCACAAACAACTCAGGATGGGGACCCTGAATATTATGTCTACATATAATGTAGTAGCTGTTACATTGAAATAATACTTCACATATATACTGGGTCAGTCTGAATATAGACTAGACATTAGATGATATGAAACTATCACATTTTCTCAGATGTGATAATAGTATTGTAGTTGTTAGGAAAATTTAAGTACACACTCAGAGAGAAAGAGAGGAAATAGCTAAACCATATATAGCAAAATGCAAATAACTGAATCTAGATGGAGGGTATATGGATGTTTAATGTATTATTATTTCAACTTTTTGCAGAGTTTGAACATTTTCATAACAAAAGCTGAAATAAGGGAACAGCCAAATAAAATATTTCATATAACTATAGTTTATTTTAAAGAGAAAAAAATGAAACCTTTATTATATAAAGTTTTCCATGTCAAGATATGCTGATCATTCAGAAATCTAAGAGAAAATGGCCCCAGAAAGTGACAAAGACTGTGCTCTGAGGTGATAATGAGGGTGTGAAGTTGGGGTGGATGTCATTTGAGCAGACTTTGGGGAATGCAGTTCAGGAACACTGATCAAAAGCATTTCCCCAGCAATTCCACTGCTGAGAGTTTACCCTAAGCAAATAAGAAAACCAAGGGGTTAAGACATATGTATAAGGATGATCAAGAAAGCATAGTTTTTGAAAGAAAAAAAAAACTGGCAATCAACAAATCATCCCTTATTTGGGGGCTGATATAGCCATGCGGTGGGATCATATTCAGCCATTAAAATTAAGGAGATATGTCTGTAATATACGTTAACTTGGACAGAATCCCACAGTTGAAAAAGTCAGGTGAGATACATACAGATAAAAACAAGGAGAAACTATAGTGCTTCAGGGAATTTTTGTTTGTTTGTTTGTTGTTTGGTCTTTAGTCTTTGTTTTCCTAGAAAATTTTTAAATGATCACTTATTACTTTTGTAATTAGGAAAAAACAAATGGCCACTTCCGTTTGGGAACTGAAAGGACACAACCCTTCTCACCCGGAGTAAATCAGTGGGGCACGGCATGTGCCACGTGGCCCTGCCCGTCCCCAGGGAAAGGACGGACAACTGTTGACAGAGCTCCCTTCCTGCCCAGCCACGGCTGATGGAACGAGCCCGCCAGGACGCCTCCCAGGGCTGACGAGTTACCCATGTGTGCAGGGCTCGGCTTCTCAGAAAGCAGAGTACACACTGTTATGATCCTTCTCTGCAGGCATGCCAGGCTGCATTTCATAGTTTGATTGAAATTATGCCATCCAGTCTGTCTCTCCACAAACAAATGGAATATTCTTAGCTGCCAGCATTTGGAGGCACACAGCTTGCATCTTTTTATGAAGAAAAATAAACACTGTGTATTGTTAACAACCAAGCCATGATGGATAAAACATGCCTGCGATCGAGAACCACTTGCACGGCCCAGGCCACCGACTGGAGGCTGGTGGGGGACGGCAGGACGGTGCTGGAGAACAGGCCTCAGGGGGGCGCTGCAGGAGACGGGTGGGAGCTGTGTGTGGACGTGGGTCGGGAGGGTGGGGATTCTCATCTGGTCACATCCTCACCATCCGTACAGCACACCAGACACGGGTTGTTTACTCCATTGGTGACATTCAGTGGTGGCATCCAATTTCCTCTGTGCTTCCAGCCAAGACTCAAGTGCTTCGGGTTCGCCCCACCCCCTGGACATCTTCAGGTTGCTCTGAGGACTTGACGGAATCTCAACGCACCCACGTATGATTTTCCAACTCATTCCTTAGGATGATTGCTCCTCTGAAGGACCTCATAGGGCCACAGTCCTAGAGTTGTGATTCTCAAAGGGTGGTCCCCGGGCCAGCAGCAGCAGCAGCAGTTGGGGTCTTAGGAAATTCTTAGATCCTGCTCTAGACCTGCTGAAGAGGGATGGGCAAAGGGCAGAGGTGCTTGCTGAGTGAACCTACGCCCATTCACACACTTTCTGGTTTACCCAGTGAGCTCTACTCAGGTCTCTTTGGCCAGGACTGTATCAGAGGCCACCGCTCAGTGCAGGGAAGGCTGGGAAGGTAGCTTCTGAGCTGGGCCCATTAGCATCCCACCCCCTCAATACACACACACACACACACACACACACACACACACACACTAAAGCAGGGTCCTGTCCCTAAAGAAGAAGGAAAGGCAGGCTCCCAAGCAGGGAAAGGGAGTGCCTGCCACAGTTATTTGGAGTCTCTACTTCACCCTTCCTCTCTCAACCCCTTATAGAGAGAAGACTCCGGAGCGCCATGCACCATCTGCGCACGGCAGGCCAGAGGGTTCTGGAGTTGCCGGCTGTCCCGCGGGTTAAACCCACGCCACCCCAGATCACCTTCTGGGAAGGGGCAGGAGATGGTTGCCCCTCTCGTGTCCTCTCCTGTCTCTCATCTTTGGGTGATACGCCACTCATCACCTCTCCCTGCTGGATACTGGGAAGATGGCGCTACCCTGAGCAGGCTCCTCTGCTGCACAGGGGCACTTGCTGTATTTGGAAACGCATACGACCTCATTGTTTCTCTCTCTGTGCTGCGGGGGCACTGAGTGACGCCTCACCTCACCCTCTCCAGTCCCACGGTGGCTGGTCTTTGGTAGACCCGAGGCTCTTGACCCGCTTTTACAGGTTGGTTCACTGTGGTACTTAGCGAGGATCAGCGCTGATTACAGCTCAAAAGCCCCGTAAAGGATGTCTGCACTCACCTGCCATGTTCCAGTCAACTGTTGCTGCCTAACAAACCAGCCCAGAACTTGGTGGCTTAAAGTCGTAACTTATTCTGTCTCACAGTCCAGCTGGTTTACTGGCCTCAGCTAGAGGTTCTCACAGGGCCTCTCACAAGGTTGCGGTCTGGTGTCACCTGGGGCTGCGTCATTCAAAGGCTCACCTGGCCTCCACATGTAAGACGGCACGTGCTTGGTGATCGCTGTCAGCTGAACACTCAGGGGGGTGCTGGAGACTGGAGGGCCCGTACATGGCTTCTCCACCCTATAGAAGCTGGGTTATAAGTGGGAATGTTCCAAGAGGCCCACACAGAAGCTGTAAGGCTGCTTAGGAGCTAGCCTTGGCAGTGCCAGCCACACTGTATGGGGGAAGCAAGTCACTTGGGCTAGCCCAGATTCAAGAGGAGTGGAATTAGATGCTGCCTGTCAATGGGGAGAGTAGCAAAGAATTCGTGGCCATTTGCAATCTACCACACTTTGTTTTATAAATCAGGAAACTGAGGCCCCATCCATAGCCACTCATGCTGTTAACGGCAGATTCTGGACTGATGTTTAACCCCCACCCACCCCCACCCCAGCCCAGCAGTCCTCATCATTGCAGATAAAAGTGATGTAGTAGGTTTTTGCTGATAAACGCAAATATTATCTGAATTATAGGGAAAAGACTGTCCTTAAGCAGAACTTCCAGGCTTTGTTTTAGGGAATATTCATTGAATATCAAATTCTTCACAAAACTTCGTAAGATCCCTCCATGTGTCAAATATATATGATGGGAAGATGTGGCTGTCCATACAGGTAGAAAGTCCACCTGTAACAGATGAAAGCAGTAATAACCTCTCATGCACAGTCAACTCAAAACTAGATCCTGGGAAAATTCTCAAAATTTCTGTGACAAGTATTTGCCGAGCCTCTATATTTTGAGTGTTACAAAATACACCATAAAGAAGGTCTCTGCCTGTGGGAGTTTACACTTTAAGGCCAGAATCAGAATGGGTAGAGCTGTCTTAGAAAACAGACTTCCCTGCAAGACTGCCTCACCACATCTTTCCCAGACACACCAATACCAACCCAAAGGGTAGCACATCCTGCCAGAGTGTCCTCCTCATCTGTGTGGGAGAGACTTTAGGATATATAAAAAAATCCAGTCTCCAGTTTTTCCAGTTTTATCTGGCCATATGGCAGTTTGCATAAGAACTGTACTTCCCAGCTGCCCGTGCACCACATTCAGACCCGTGGGACATGTATTGAGATGATGTGTGCAATGTCTGGACCAAGACCTGGAAGGGATGGGGCCCACCCTTCACCCACCTCTCGTCTGCCCTTTCTGCTGGCTGGAATGCAGATGTGCCAGTAGGAGCTAGAACAGCCATTGCAGACCTACAGGATGGAAGCCTGCTGTACACGACAGTGTGGTAGTCACCGGCCACATTTAGTTCTCAACTCTCTCTGGGAACACCTGTAGGAGGATTTCTGGCCACTGAGTTGTGTCGCTTCCAGGCTGAGCCTTTCATTGCTGATACAAAGCCCTTGCTGTGGCCACCAGAAATGTTCCAGACAATGGCTGCTCCATCGGCTTGAGTCTCACATAAGGACAATGCCTCTTTGGTGACTCTCAACACACAGGTAGCACAAGGGAGAAATAAAACTTGGTTGTTTTCAGCTACTTAGATCAGGAGGATTGTTTGTTACTGCAGCACAGCCTATCCTATCCTGACTAATACACCAGGCAACAAGAGAGAAGGACCTTAGGTCCCTAAAATCATAGCACCACTAAAGACCACTATCACTCCTGTACTGCTCACATTGGTATGAGAGAAACAACCTTTGTTTTTTTCTAAGGCCCTGTTATTTTGGTGGTTCTTTAGCAACCAAGGTATCTTTTTACTAAGATAATTATCTATAAGGGATACAATTTTGGAAGGCATTCAGGCTCCTGGTGATAGAAAGGGCACCAGAAAGCTGACCTTTAAGTTCTGAGCATATTTGAAGTCCAAGTTTGGGCAAATGAGTCTAATCCCACAGCAGAAACTCTGAAAGCCAGTGTCAAACCCACACTCCAGTTATACTACCCAAGGTAGCCAGGGCGCCAAAGTCTTTATCCACCAGTTCCCGAGAGTCATTGGTGGAGTGTGGCTCCTGGGGACAGTAATTTTTCAGCACTTCCAGCCTGACATATTGACAGCAGAGAAAGTTAGTTTGGAAGACAGAGAAAGCCCTCAGGTGAAGCAAGGTAGATGCTGGCAGTGTTGAAAGGTGACCCGTCTACATTGTGGAGGGAAAAGCGAGAAGATACAGACAAGGTGCCAACAGCAGGTGCCACATGCTTCTAGATCCTCACCTCTACCCTGAGCAGGAGCTTCTGTGTGTGGTGTCAACGGGGAGGACATCTTCAATCACTCAACCACGGCCATGTCTGAGGAAAGGCCCCAGGCAGCCCAGCCCCTGCTTACCTCTCTAGCCTTTTGTTCTTTCTTTATGCTTTCGGTGCTAACCAGACAGAGCATCTGTAGCTTCTCCAATATCCATGCCTGTCACACTCCAGCCTTTTCCATGCTCTGCTCCAGTGGCTCAGAATTCTCTTCTCTGGCTCCAAACGCTGACATTCATCCTCCAGGTCTCCAGCTTAGACGTAACTTCCTCTAGGAAGACTTTGCTAGCCTATGAAGTCCAAGTGGGATGCCCATGCTCTGAGCTCCCTTTGCCCAGCTCCCTCCCAGTGTCCGCCCCAGCCTGGTCAGCCATCGTTCATTGTGCTCATCCCCTCATCCCCTTGATCAATGGCCTAAGGTGAAAACTTGACCAGCAACTGGAGCAAGCAGGTCTGAATACAAATGCCAGCAGTAGGCAAGAGCCCCATTCTTGTAAGGAGAAGACACTCCTCCCATACATATGCATGACCTATTCTGAAATAATTGTCTCCAAGCACCTTGATCACTGGATTGGCCATTTTTGAGACACTTTCTTTCATAAAAAAGAAGTCACTGGGCTGTAGTTGCTATGTAAGCAGTGAGCAGGAGAGGGAGGGCCGCTGGGTAAATCTCCAGATTTTGCATGATAATAGGGAAATTACCACCCACTCCCACCAAAAGCTAACCCCACACTCCTTCTGCATGGAGGGGGCAGCTGTGCGTCCTGTGCTGTGCTTTGGAACCAGTGTCTCGCCTCTCCCACTTGGTGTCTCCTCCCTCCTTCTGCCCTCGGAGCTTCCTAGGAAAGCATCATTTTCCCCCTAAAGTAATAATCAACTGTCACCAGTCTCCCTGTTATATAAACAAATAAAGAAGAAACACAGGCATGGGAGCAAATGTGAAATAAGATGTTAAAGAATACAGCTCTCACCAAGAGGCCAATGGACTCCCCAGATCCTCCCAGACAGCCCTTTGCTATTGTTTGAATGATGGTGTCCCCTCCAAAATTTATGCTGAAAATCCCCAACACAACAGTATATTAAGTCATAAGGATGGAGTGTCCTTATAAAAGGGCTTGCGAGGGGTGCTCCCTGGCCCTTCCATCTCTTCCACTGTGCCAGGCCACAGCTTTCCCTCCTTCCAAAGGACACAGAAACAAGGCACCACCTCGGAAGAAGAGAGCAGCCTTCACAAGACACCAGTCTTGCCAGAGCCTTGGACTTTCCAGCCTCCCGAACCATGAGAAATAAATTTCCATTGTTTATAAATTACCCATTCTGTGAAATTTTGTTACAGTAGCACAAATGGACTAAGATACCCTTTGCCTGGAAATTCCAAAAGCAGGCCTAGGTTGCTCTAAGAGTATTGTCCAAAAAAGATTTGACCTACCTCTAACTAGATTATTTACAACCCCAGATGAAAACCCAGTCCCCAGACTCCCCAGCCAGTGCACGGCCTACATCAGGGTCTCACTCATCTGCAAATGACACCACCATTTTCTAAAGAGAAATGAGCCCCCAGTCCCGAAGGGAACAGAAAATCCCCAACTGTGCTCACTCTCCTCCTTCGCCACACGTTCCTGCAGCTTGCTTTCTTCCACGTGCTTTTCCTCACTTAAAGGCAGTAGCTCAGAATTAGTTTGGGGTGATCTTTTAACATTTGTTCTCTGGTAACAAGTGAAGAAAAATAAAATATGGTCATGGAAGAAACAAAGTCAGAAGAAAGGAGAGAAGGGAATTAATACTTGTTTAACACCTAGTACATGTGATGCACTGTAATAGCAATTTTCATTCACTGTCTTATCAATACCCACAATCTTCTGAGGTAGGTATTACCCTCCTTTATAGATGAGATGATTGAAAATCAGAGAGGTGCAGTAATTTGTCCAAGATCCACAGCAGAGGTAGAAAATCCCAATATGATCATTCTTTTTCATCACTTTAACTTGGCGGCCTTCTCCTCTGTGATGCAAAGTCCATTTGCTATCAGAAGAAGACCTCACCTCCCCCCGCCACCAGCTCATCCATGATGATCCAGGCTCCTGGTTTGCAGAAGCTTTCATGTCTGTTTGACAAACCACAGGAGAGAAAGCCGCTCCACGCACAGCAAGCCGGGAAACTTTCTAGAACAAGGAGATTAAAGCTCACCTTTTTTGAATAACCTCATCTCTGAGAGAAACAAATAAAAACAAGAATTTTTCAGCTGTGGTCTGTTGGAATATCTGGACACTTTCCCCAGCATGTGACATCATTTTCCTCCAGACTTCAATGTTAAAAATAGCCTGGCAAACCCTTTGAACCGCTGTCTTCCTAAAACACAGTATGGATTGTAAGTGTGTTTACTGCTTTGAAGAAATGCTTTGTGACATGAGACATGCTGGCATGCTGTTCCAGGGGCCTGACCGATGCACAGCGGGATCTGCAGACGTGTTGGACTTACACTAAACACACATACACACACACACACACACACACGCATGCACATGCACACACACGCACACGCGCCGCTCTTACATGGTGCAGCCATTCCAAATGCAAGCATGAGGCCTCCATTTTCTCTGAAAGATGCCGATCAGGCAGAATTTTCTGTCTATGTGGACTCACACATTCTGTTCTAGTAAGAGTCTCTTAGGTGACCTCTCTTGGCTCAGTCAAGGTGAGGTGAGTAGGCCTCCTCTGTCCTGGGGCCTCGATAACAGCTTCCCCTTCTACTACTACTACTCGAAATGCTGGGGAGTGAGGACATTTGCTGTGGAGCCAAAGCACCTCCTGGGAGCACAGGGATGGGAACTAACCTGTGTCTTTGAGATTCACGGTATCAGGGCCTCCCAGACTGGAAGATTCTGGCCAAGGTCAGCTGCCCCCCACCAAAACTCAAATCCACGGTAACCAGGGCATGAAGTCCCATGACTAAGTCTCACAGGCACCTGCTGGCTGCCCCTGGCAAGGGCTCCACACCCAGGCCCTTCCCACGTTCAGACGTCCATGTCCACCTGCATCCACAGGAGAGATGACAAAACCAACCAAGAGGAGCAAGGCCCGGGCCTCCCACCAGAGCAGAGGCAGGTGGCCCAAAGGTCCCAAGGGTTCAAAGAATGAACCCTGGAGGTGGCAGTTACTCCTGCTTGTCCCCTCAGAGTCCTTGGTCAGACCCAGCACACCAGCCTGTTCAACTTTTTCTGAGCATATTCAGGCCCACAACCTGCAGGAAGTGGTGACCAGCAGAAGAACTTGCCCTTAGTCTGTGCAAAAGCAACTGGAGTCCCCAGCCAGGGGAGTCCAGCCCCTGAAGACCTCACCCTCCATGCCCAGGCAGGCCCAGGGCCATCCTTCGAGCGGCAGCACCCTGCAGTCTGCTCCTGTGCCACCCCACCCACCCACCTCTGCCAAGGGTGCTGAAGAGGAAGAGAGCCCCAGGTTTGAAATAACTCTAAGGAGTATCTGTCTGATCCAACCTCCTGTCTCTACCTGCATGCGTGCATAGATGGGAACTCTCTCCTCCTGGGTCACACCAACCCTCACACTCACCCAGAGCCTAAGGGGCCCTCTGGAGCCGGTACAATCTTTCCAGTGTGTGACACCTGCATCCACCTCCTGAGCGCTCTCACCTCTACAGAGGCGTAGACATGAAACAGTTTTCTTTTACTGCAATGATTTTTTTCAAGCCCACCTTGCCAAATCTCCATCTCCTTCCTTTGATGACATTGTGCACTCATACTGTAGATTTAAGTTCAAATTCGATTCAGGCCTCACCTTCTTCCCTCCTCCCTGCTGGCTTGAAAGAGGGGCTGACAGAGTGCAGGGAGAGGGTCGCGGCCCAGCTCTGAGTGCTCCTCCAGCGTGCTGGGGTGAGGGGCTGGGGAAGGAGAATGAACTGTGCTTCTTTAGTTTGTTGGGTGCCAACACAGTTCTCTCCCTGTTGGTGGCCCCCGCTTCTTGGGCTCAGAGTTAGGGCCTAGATTTGGCCGGGCTGTAAACCTCTCTTTTGGTTGTTGCGGCCACTGGTGCCCTCTGGGGCAGGTGTTTCAGAAGGTGCATGTCCTAAAAGCCCTGCAGGGTCCTTCACGTGGCACAGTTCTCTGCAGTCTCCTAGTGCCCTCAGCCCGTGTCAACTGCATACGTCCCACGGCCCCATGGGAGGGTGGGCCCACCATGGGGTGGGCCACTCAAGTGGGACTCATGAGAACCATCTCAAGCCCAGCTGCCTTCCACGAGACCCCCTCCTGGGCCACAGAAGCACATGCATCCCTGCCTTACTGTTCCTACAGGGCCAGCTGGTTCAGGGAATTTTGTTCATGGGTGATCTCAAATGCACTAAACGCACAGATGTGACCACACTTGGTAAAAACAGCCTGAACATTCCACCTTTCCGACATTAAAAAGTCAAGAATGACAAAATCACTCCGACAAAATGGCACATTGTAGTTCATTCAAAAATGTAGGAGAAGAACAAAAAGTGGCTGAGAGAGCTATGAAGTTGAGCAGTTCTCTCTTAAGAACGTCCACATACTGTAAATGGCTCCATGCACACGTGGACACCAAGGCTGGCTGAGCGGGGAGGCGCGGCTGGGCCGGCAACCCCCAGGGCCCCTGCAGTCGCAAGGACAGCTCTGCTCATCCGCCGCGTCTTTATCTCTGACTCCACACTGAGTACTGACCACACAGAAATCCTCCAAATTCAACCCATGCTCACCAATTTGACTTTGTTGTAATGAGGAAAGTATTTTTTCCTTATTTTCATATTCTTATAAAAAGGGGGATTCATATAAACTTTCCATACACACAGAAAAAAATAAAAAGCATCATCCTGAAACTGAAGCCAAATATGAACTTTCTAATTCAAGCAATATGAAAGGCAGTTATTTTTGTTTATCAAAGCAGTCATGTCACAGTGTCATTAGCAACGTGTAGAACTCGTGACGCGATAGCTTGGCGGCTGGCGCTCGGTTGTTTTCTCTCCTCTTCTTTTTTCCCCCATTAGCACATGGTGCTGAAAAAGTAAACAGCCCCTCTCATCAACGTCCCAGTGCCAGCCGCTGACAGGGTGCTGGGCCCCTACCAAATGATCAGAGGCCAAGGACATGGGCTTTGGAGTGTCTCAAAGAAACCAGAACTGACGCGGGGAGGTAAACAAAGCTAGTGCTTGGCCTTCCTGGGTCTGTCTTTCCCAGTCAGTAACGTACATCCCACCTACATCTCTTTTTTTTTTCCCTTCCCATTACCCTCAACGCCATATTTCGCACCTCCATTAACGGTCGCACTTTCAAGCCAAAAACATTGTGCATAAAGATTGATTTCTCCATATTCCCTCTGCCCCATAGAGAACCCATCATCACTCATACTCATACACACACGATCACACACGATCACACACACTCATACGCACACATACATTCTCACACATGCATGCACGCCTCTTAATGGGAGATAAGCTGGAAACTTTCAGATAAGGAAAAAAATGATGTATTAGGTTGGTGCAAAAGTAATTGTGGTTTTAGCATTGTTGAAATTTGCCGCTTGCTACTGGAATACATTCTTAAATAAATGTGGTTACATTATACATCATTTTAATGTGCATTTCTCACTTTATGTTTTTTGCTAATGACTTATTACTTGCTCTTTGTTTTATATTTATTTTAGACTATGGAAATGATGTTAGACAAAAAGCGAATTCAAGCGATTTCTTATTTGAGTTCAAAATGGGTCGTAAAGCATCCGAGACAACTCGCAACATCAACAATGCATTTGGCCCAGGAACTGCTAACAAACGTACAGTGCAGTGGTGGTTCAAGAAGTTTTGCAAAGGAGAGGAGAGCCTTGAAGATGAGGAGCGCAGTGGCTGGCCATCGGAAGTTGACAACGACCAACTGAGCACAATCATCGAAGTTGATCCTGTTAAAACTACATGAGAAGTTGCCAAAGAACTCAACATCGACTACTGTATGGTCGTTCAGCATTTGAAGCAAATTGGAAAGGTGAAAAAGCTCGATAAGTGGGTTCCTCATGAGCTGACTGAAAATCAAAAAAATCGTCGTTTTGAAGTGTCATCTTCTCTTCTGGTATGCAACAGTGAACCATTTCTCAATCAGATTGTGATGTGCAACGACAAGTGGATTTTATACAACAACTGGCAAAACCAACTCAATGGTTGGACTGAGGAGAAGCTCCATAGCACTTCCCAAGGCCAAACTTGCACCAAAAAAGGTCATGGTCACTGTTTGGTGGTCTGCTGCTGCTGGTCTGATCCACTACAGCCTTCTGAATCCCAGCAAAACCATTCCATCTGAGAAGTATGCTCAGCAAATCAATGAGATGCACCGAAAACTGCAATGCCTGAAGCTGGCATTGGTCAACAGAAAGGGCCCAATTCTTCTCCAAGACAACACCCGACCACGTCGCACAATCAACGCTTCAAAAGTTGAATGAATTGGGCTACGAAGTTTTGCCTCATCCGCCATATTCACCCGACCTCTCACCAACCGACTAGCACTTCTTCAAGCATCTCGACAACTGTTTGCAGGAAAACACTTCCACAACCAGTAGGATCCAGAAAATGCTTTCCAAGAGTTCACTGAATCCTGAAGCAAGGATTTTTACGCTATGGGAATAAACAAATTTATTTATTCACAAAAATGTGTCAATTGTAATAGTTCCTATTTTGATTAATAAAGATGTGTTTGAGCCTAGTTATGATTTAAAATTCATAGCCCAAAACCACGATTACTTTTCCATCGCCCTAATAAAAATAATACCATTTGTTCAAACAACTTGGTAAATAAGGAAATTCTTTTTACAGACAGGCAATTTTTTCAAGTAATGTGGTCCAATAGGAGAAATACGCATGCCTTTCAGTGACCCAACAGGGTGGTCTCAAGTGAGAAATGAGTCCTGGTGCTGTCAAGTTGTGTTGGTCTCTAGGTCTTTTAGACTCAGGGTGCAGAGAGCCCAGCCCAGAGCTGAAGTCCCTGCCTTCTGTCCAGCCCTCCCCCTACTCACAGGACCAGATCTTTCTACTTCTCTCTGGATTCAGCCAACAATCACGGACGGAAGCTGAAGATTCTGAAGATATGAGAGATTATTGAGATCTAAGGTTTCCACCTCTGGGTAAGGGGTGGCATAGCTCCAGGACAGGACAATGGGGCCCTGGGCATGAGGATTGTCATGTATAAGGAGGACAGAGGAAATGAGGCCACACCCCTGTGGGCTGCCCCTAGAAGGCCCAGACAGGAAAGCCCCGCCCCTTGCGCAGCCTCAGGAAGTGGGTGGGACAAACCAAGGGCTCAATTCCCATTTTTCTTACCTTCTTTCTAATCTAAGTCTACAGGGCATTAGCACACTCTTCCGAACCCTCAGTAAAGAAGCTCTCACCTCAGTGGAAAAGGGTGCACTCCCACTGGCGTGTGAGGAGCCGGTGTGCGGCACAGCAGGTGCTGACCCAGCTGGAGGGGATAGGCCGAGTCCCCCAGCTGTCCTCCGGGGGGACAAAGCAGGCCCTGCCTCACAGATTTCCCAGAAGTGAGCAAGACTCGGAAAACAAAACGGCAGACTGGTAAGATATGGACGATGGGAGCCCCTAGACACAGCTTTATCCTTCTGCCCTCCGTCCCTTCCCCTTCTCCCCTGCCTCCCTCCTGCCTTCCTCTGCAAACACGACTGCAGGCCTCATCCATCCGACCAATCACCGCATATAGGCTAATCCAACATTTCCCTTCCCAGACCACAAGGAGGGCGTCTGGGGTCTTGGTTTGGCTGTGAGAGACAGTGAGCAGAGTTCGATGTGAGATTAATAACAATAGTAACAATGATCATAATAATAATACGCCAAAGCCCTGCTCAGAGCACTTTACTTACCTCCCTTCAGTTCATCCTCACTTCTGCGTGGTGAGCGGGCCCTCCAGGCCAGCCTGCTGCCAGGGCGGGTTGAGTGTCACCTCAACAGCACTGCGTAACAAAGCACCCAAACCCACAGCTCTCAACAACAAGCACTTACTCTCCTGTTCGTGGGTCTGCAGGTGGACTCTGGTTCCGCTGACCCAGCCTGGGCTCAGCGTGGTGTCCCTGTCGGGCTGACGCTCCTTAGGAGGACCTGCTCAGCAGACTCATTCACTGGGAATTTGTTTGCAGTTCTGGAGAGAAGGAAAATTATTTGGCAATTTATGTAAGACCTGCAAGCCTTGGAGAACTGTTATTCTGTGACAATATTGATCTACCTAGAAGCCTTAGCTGAAATTTCAAGATTTCTAGTTTGCATATGCTTGTTAAATTCAAGCATGTGATGTCTCAGGCAGAAGCAGTGGTGACCTTAGTTTGCCAAAGGATGACAGTTGTCCGCTTTCCTTCTGGGCTGCTGGAACAGGCTGCCGCAGGCCCTGGCCCAGTGAGAGGCTGGGTCCTGTTTCAGGAAGCTCCTGGTGGGCCTGGTGCCCAGGGGCAGCTGTCACCAGAGGGAGCTGAGGGTCAGATACAAACTCACCCCAAGGAAGGGAGTTGAGAGGCAAACCTAAGAGGCCCAACTGGTGGTTGGATCAGAAAGTGAAATCAGGTTTACATGGTCCAATCCACTCTCTATCTTTCTAAAACACAAATCTCATCCCATTACTTACTTGCTTAAGAACCATCCATAGCTCCCGACTGACTTGTGGATGCAAACACCAAAGCACAGCTTCCAAGTGTCTTCACGAACGAAACCTGCTTAGCTTTCCCCGCTCACCAACCTCCACCCTCTGCTCTTCTTGCCCACTCTGCCTGGAATACCTGTCCCCCTTCCCCTCTCTCCCTGCCTCCCACCTGCCACGCCCCTTCTCTCCTGGTTATGATTCCTGGCACTCTTTAAGATCCAGCTCAGTCTCACATCATTGCAACACCTTTCCCAGAGGACTGTGTCAGGATTAGCCATTCCTTTCCCCCCCACCCCCATGGCACTTTGTCCCTTCTGGCACATTGCATTCTGTCTTCCATTACTGTTGTTTATGGAAACCACACCTATCTCCTCCATGGGACTCCAAGTTCCTTGAGGATAAGGACCGTGTGTTGCTCACTCCTGCATGCCTTTCCCTACTCCGGTGCCTTACACATCAGTACTCAATAAGCTTGAGAAATGGATGAGTGAACGAACACTCAAAATTAAGAGCTGCCACGCTAATAGGCAGCTCTTCTATATGTCACAAATTTAAGGGCAACTAGCATTTCTACTCCAAGAATAGAACAATCAAATCATTTAGGCAACAAGAAGAAAAATGTATTTTTTGATAGACCTATAAACAACAGAAAGTACAACTTCTAAACAAAGGACAGGAACATCAAACATAAAATGTTTGGGGAAAAAAAAATCAACCCTGAGGTACTTTGCTACAATGCTGCAAAAGAATCAGAATTTTAACCAGTATTTGGGCAATGACCTGACATTTTGTGCCTTTCAAAATACAAAATGTACCAACATAACCGCAGAGCAGCGATCAGACAACTACTGTCACCGCGAAGTCCATTACCAGATCCCATTTGCTCAGATTTCTCCTTTCACATGAGCTATCATCTTGTGCTCCCCGATGCCGCCACTTAAAAGCCTCAATATTAGGCATCGGGAGTACACATTTGGATGGGCAGAGTGTTTGCAATTATATTTTAAGGTGCTTCCCAGAGCTCTAAAGTCAAAGCTCTAAATGGCATGATGAACAGTGTAATTGGCAACAGAATACGAAACTAGTCTGAAATCGGAGTCCGGGCCGCCAAGCCCGGAAGGATGAGCCAGCAGAGCAGACACACCACAGAGGACCTGCTGAGGGGTTCAAGGAGCCGTCAGCAAGCTGGGTGAGCTCAGGCACGCCACGTAACCCCTCTGGGGCTGAATTTCTTCATCTAACAAAGATAGTGGGATTTAGTGACCTCGGAGGGCCGTTTTGCCACTAAAAGTTCTATGAAGGACAAATTTTAAAACATTAAGTAGAATAAATGAAACTGAGCCAAAGGGGTCACCGTCCACAGAGCTACACTATTTATTAGGCTGTTATTTGGTGCTGAGCTTTGTGCCTGATATCCTACAAATATAATTAAATCCACACACAGTCCAAAACAGCACTATTTTTGCCATTTTACAGAAGTGGCAACTCAGGCCCAGGGAGAGCCGGTGGCTTGTCCGAGGTCACCTCGCTGGCCAGAGAACAGCGGTGAGGGAGATGAACTCAGGTCTGATAAATCCAACACAAGCTCTTTCAACTAAGCTGTGCTTCCTGTTTTTTTGTTTTTTTTTTCAAGACATCAAAGTTGTTCATTATTCACAGATCTCACAAATTGCACCTTTGTGTCACAACATTGTTGTGATTTTTCCTTTTCAATGCTGCCCCCGCCCCCGTAAGTTATTTAAATCAGGCTCCACGTACACAACAACATGACTTTTCAAGGCCACACCTGGCCCTGTGCCCTTCCTGGAGATATCCCTGATGAAGGGAAACAGTCATTTTCCCAGGACTGTGAGGACCCAGTTTCGCCAGTGAAGACCGCAAAGTACGGACACGGGGCTAATAAAGACACCAAAGCTGAGTTAGTCAGGTGCAAGGGTTTCTTGAGGCTGCCCTTCTAGTGGTGCGTTGACTAAAGTGTCTCCAATTCCCATGAAGTTTCAGGGAATTTTTTAATCCAAAATGAAGGATCAATTTCTAGGCAGTTTTAAGCAAGACGTAAGACTGTAGAGCATCTATCTCTTCCTTTCCTTCCCTCTCCTTGTTACAAATGTACACTGTGGGAACAGAACAGACTAAACCCCTTCTGAGTTGGACCACTTTCCTGCAGCCAACAGGTTGCTGCTATTAATTTGGGTTCCAAGTCAGAACAGTAATATTTGGCGATTTAATTAAATGGACATTGAATCCTCCACCCAATACTAACAAATCCCACATTAGGAAAGTAGGCCTGTAAAAGACTGTCCCTTTGAACAAAGTCAGATAATTTGAAAGAATCCACAATTAATAAGATTCCCGGACTCCTAAGCTGGGATAACAAAACAAACTTATCGCGGAAGGTGGAGAACATATGAGTTGGGTTGATGAGTGGGGAGGTTAAAGACTGAGACGATCACTGGAAAGACCTACGGTGAACTGATTATACCTTTCGGTGTTACATCTGTCCCGTATAAATTCCCAGACAGATGGTTTTGATGTGGGATGGGGACGATTTAAATGATAACATACCAAAGAACTAAAGGTAAAGTCTTGGTCTGCCATGTCTGGCTTTGACCCCTTTGTCTTCTGATGTGGACCTGTAAAGTGAGACAATTTTTGAAACAACTTTCCATTTGTCTAAGTCTGTAAAAATAAGTTTCATTGTTCACATACAAGTTGGCATTTGTATACAATCCAACACCTCAGTTCTTCGGGCCTGGGGCTGGTGCCTGCTGATTCAGCAATTGCTTCAGCCCATCGATTCTCTTCCGAGCCCACTAAGCCCTCCAGCATGGGTGAGAACACTTACCCCCCAGGTTCCACTCACACTTGGTACCTGCAGGTGATCGGGTCTTGTCACCCATGGCAGCCCACAGCTGGTCTCCACGCACAGCCTCCTGAGCTACTCCCCAGTGCGGCCCAGGCAGGTGCGTGGAAGGTGGCAGGGCGTGATTCACTTGTGGTACTTTCCCCACGAGCAACACTCACATCCCAACTTCACTGATCAGTGGTTTCTCATCACATGCAGCCTCTAGACTTACAAACAAATACCACAGGAGATATTTATTTTAAAACCATATATTTGCTATTTTTTTCCCTCAGTCTATGAACCTTTTCCCAATTAACCATGTTCTCTTTATTCCAATCTAGACAATAGGACAGTTCTGCTTCTATTTTCTCTTTTTGTTTTAACAACAATAACAAAAGAGTTTATGGTGGGTATAATTGGGACACTAGACCATGTAGTGGCCACGTTGCTATCTAAATTCCATTGTCCTTCCCCACAAGGAGACATGTGCTGGGGGGACAGCACCATAAACAGAGCTACCCCTGAGCAGTTCAGTGTGTTGGGACAGAGGCCATCCCGCTTGAGTTTCCAAGTTTCAGGATCCAGAGCTTGGACTGAAAGTGGACATCCCACTGTTTCGCTACGCCGGTTCCTCGCAGTGGTAGGCAAAATGGGGGGCCCATTCCTGAACCATGTGCTATGAAATGTGCTCCCTGGTCAGATACTGTGGAATCTGGAATGACAACCGTGTGCCAGCCCTACTGGTGGTTCTCAGTAGCTGCTTTCTTGCTTGACTTGAGTAAGAACTGATTTTCCAACATTTATTAGCTGTGTGACCTTTAGCTAGTTTCCGCAACTGTAAAATGGGGTAGTAACACCTATCATTGGGTTATTATGAGGATTAAATAGGCATAAATATATAAGGCACACAGGTCAGTGCCCGTAACGTAGTAGGCACCGAGCAAACGCTAAGCCTTTATTATCATCAAAGTAAAAAGTCATTCTTTTACTCACTCTAGGTATTGGGCAGACTGGCATGCTTTCCAGTGGTCTCACTATAAGGTTTTGTAAGTTCGATGGGTTTATCTGTTAAGATACAGTGAAACTTACCATACCAAATTAACTAGAAGCAAAGCCAGGCAGCGTCCCCGAGCTCTCATTGTTTAGGATGCCATGCTTCTGAGTTTGGTACACACATCCTAAGAATTCCCATACTGGACACCTCCCACAAGGCGGGCGGGAGCAGCCCCTGTCAGAATGGCTAGAGAGACAGTCATCTCCCTTCTGGGTCTCGGCTCCTGCACTCACCCTCTTAAGAATTACGCAACACTGAGCTTAGTCAATGAATAAAAAATTCTTCGTGAAAGTTTTTCCAACAACTGTATAATAAGTTAATACAAATATGAAACTGGAATGTTTGAGTCATCTTATTTTTGTTTTGTACTATAGAAAGGTTACAATACCTCTCGCTAACATTGCAACTAGAACAATAGATCATTTGTGGGCTTATTTCTAAAACTTATTTCGCGTCCCTACCAGTTAAAGGGATAATGAAGCTACAGAATAAACTATCTTTCCGGTAAAAACATAAATTCTTTAAAGAAAATGAAGCAAAATTTTACTTTAGACAGGTCTGTTAGACAAAATGGACTTTAGCAGAGTATGTTAGACAAAACTCTTTTCCTTCGCCACCACAGATACAAAAGTGCAGCTTTTCCACGCCTTCAGAGGAACCAGAAAAGACGGATGGAGAAAGGCGTGTACTAAACCATCACCATCACCTATTTTGTGAAACATAAAATAAAAAAGACTCAAGGGTCTCTTTCCTTTTAAAAAAGTATAAAATGATTAGAAATAGAAACGGGATAGTACCACCATCCTCCCAACCATCCGTAAAACAGTGATTTGGAAAACATGAGCATCATCCCGTAGGCTAAAAGAGAAAATGTCTCCACTGAGAGGGTTTTCACAGGGCGCCCGGGGGAGTGCTCCCCATACTAGACACAGCGGCAGTTCGAGCTCTCCCTGCCCTCCTAGGTGATAACAGCTGCGTGTCTTCCCAACATCATCAGATAACTGACACAAGGCTTGCTGGCCGGCTCACGTGCCCCACAGGCCGCCAGCTAGCTGAACGGGAGAGGAAGCACAGGGTCACCAGCAGACGGGCGGAGGCTTGGGTCTGAGCCCCCGCTGTGCTTTGCACTAGCAAGTCCAGCTAAGTCACGTGGCCTCTCTGAGCCTCAGTTTCCTCACACGTAAATTGGAAATGCTGCTGCT
The DNA here is from genome assembly GCF_020740605.2 of Lemur catta. Lineage (NCBI taxonomy): Eukaryota > Metazoa > Chordata > Mammalia > Primates > Lemuridae > Lemur > Lemur catta. The sequence continues at coordinate 79,163,489 of NC_059137.1, forward strand.
ATCTGTTTAACAGCGTTTTGGTGATGCTGAAATGAGGTAACTTTTAGGAAAGCGCTTCTTAAACCTTAAAGGGTCGTTCATTTGCTCTTTGTGTATCTTGTGTGGATGAAAAGACCCAGGGACTTGCCGTTCCAATCAGTGAGTGGATGGAGACAGCTTTGAAATGGATAAATGAATAATGCTAAGACTTCATGCCATTGTATTTGCTCATGCTAGAGATTTCCAACTCTTATTCTCAGTCTTTGCGTAACGGGTCTAATTGATGTAACTCAACAAAGGGATCTCTAATCCTTCCCAGCTTGCTCCCTGGGTCCATCTTGTCATCACGATGCACCATTAAAGAGGCACTCAGTTTCAGTATGAATATTTAACAACATTTGTGTCCTTCACTACAACTGAGAAAACTTTCAGGATGCTGAAAAGCCAGCTCCTGGGGCAATATTATCTCTGAACAAACCGATGACAAAGTCTTACCACTGGGAAAAAATACTCCCTGAGTTTAGAACAGCGATGACAAATATGTGGTTCATTTCTGATCTGGTCCAGCAAATTTTTCTGGTAGACACAAAATAAAAATCAGTGTCCAACACAGTTGAGTGGACATCTGCAGTTTCTGCCTGCCCAGAGTGTCCCTTTGGGTAAAAGGACTCATCTCTATTAACTTCTCTTAGGACATGTGCACTGGGTGGAGTCACCCCTTCTGGGACAGACACTATGGGTTGCTGGCTTTTCAGACAGGTTTCTGACATACCTGTGTAACAGACATACTTTCACTCGTAATAAAAAATTTCAATTCAAATAGCTTAAACAACGAAGGTGACTTAATAGGTCCATATAAATGACATGATTTGAGGTTTCCTGTCTAGCTTGATATGGGGCTGGGCTGAGATAATGAAAGGACCCAGTTTCTCTCGATACCTTGGCTCTATTCCTTGTGTTGGCTCATGCAGGAATGCTCCCCTCTCAGAGTTGCATGGTGGCTGCTGGTGGCTATATCCTGCCTCACCAAGGGAGAAGCTTGTTCTAACATTGCCATCAAAAGTCCTGACGTCCATTCTGTTTGGATTGGCTTAGATCACGGGCCCACACCAGCCCAAACCCCCTGATCAGCAGATGGAATGTGCCAGCTGGCTCAGCTGGGCTCCTGTGCTCCGCCCCCCTCCACCCCTGAGGGTGCAGGGAAGTTGGTGACCTCAGGATGCAGAGATCTGGAATATTAGTTAAGCAAAGGGGAGAGTGGACATACAGGAGACAACCACACGTGTCTACTCCATCAGGGAAAAGATCTGAACTTTAGTACATGTGATAGAACAGTGGTTTAGTTTTTGATATTTTTTTCTTTTTGTATAGCTCTTTAGGAGGGAGAAATAAAGGTTGGCAAAGGCAGGTGTGTGCTGGACACGCCTCTCTGTATATTAAATACAAATTATAATCTTGTAAAAGGGATTTTTTCATATTTTGAGATTTATCTTTTTATATGAAATTATACAACTATTCACTCTATTTCAAGTGCACACATCCTGAAAGAAAAAGAAAATAGATGAAATGTCAAATATTTCTAAGAATTAATGAGGAAAATGGCAGGAAAAATCCCAATCATACAGATGATATAAGATAAAGATGGGGCCGGGCGTGGTGGCTCACGCCTGTAATCCTAGCACTCTGGGAGGCCAAGGCGGGTGGATCGCTCAAGGTCAGGAGTTCGAGACCAGCCTGAGCGAGACCCCGTCTCTACTAAAAATAGAAATAAACTATCTGGACAACTAAAAATATATATAGAAAAAATTAGCCGGGCATGGTGGCACATGCCTGTAGTCCCAGCTACTCGGGAGGCTGAGGCAGTAGGATCGCTTAAGCCCAGGAGTTTGAGGTTGCTGTGAGCGAGGCTGACGCCACGGCACTCACTCTAGCCCGGGCAACAAAGTGACACTCTGTCTCAAAAAAAAAAAAAAAAAAAAAAGATAAAGATGGGAAAGTATAAATAATTAAAAAGTCATGACACTGTAAATAGAGCACATAATTTGACTTAGTAAATATTTAACATTGAACATGAAAATATGTTTCCAGGCTTGAAACTCCCTACTTAATTACACCTTCAGCTAGAGAGAAATCTAGAGAAGTCAATCTATTTTCAAAGGTGCAGACTTTACTAAACACTAGTCTTTTCTGTTTTAATTTTCAGTAACAAGCATCTTTGCCTTTTACAATTTCTTCACATTTGGCGTTTATCAAAGATCTGCATATGGTTTGAAAGTGAGTTACAAACGTTCGGAAGATCATCCATCATAATTACGCTGACCAGGCTTTTGCTGTTGCTCCCCTCATGTTCACTCGGCACGCTATGGCTATCGGTGATGTCTTCGGGAGGGACAGTCCTACATTCGGTATCATAAAGGTAAACCTTTCTAAATATTTAGAGCTAAGTCCCTTTAGCCCCTTTAAAGTTATCTGGGTTTACAAATAGAAGGGCACCACAAATCCATTTCTGCTTCACAAAGGCTTGCATGCATGTATGCAAATGCACATACACAAGATGACCATAGGGCTCAACAGTATCCCCCACATCCTAGATGCCAAAATAGCATTCTGATTAGCCTGTGCGATGTCTGAAATTCTGTAAGGACCACTCACTTGGATTTAGGCACTGCATAGTTAGCAAAATCAAATTGAAAAAAAAGTTTTATTATTCAATGCCCCTAAGAATCAGCCAAGCTCTGAAGAAATTATAGGATCTGATGGAGGGTACCAGGAGGACAAAGAGTGTGCAGTGTAAACGAGGCTTGTGGGGCAGAGTGGAAGGAGTGGCCATAGGCCTAAGTTACTGTTCATGGTCTAGAAAGAGGAGGGCATTAAGGTAGACTTCCCGGTGCCCAGTATCAGCCCCAAACAGGTAAGTAAAAGTGCTTTATAAATATTTTTAACAGGGGAAAACAACTGAAATGTGACATTACAAGGAGTAAGCCTTTAAAATATTCATTTTCATAAAGAAGATCAAACTTTCTTTTAGGTTTCCTTTTATGTCACAGGTATTTGAATATATTTTAATCAGAGAAATATTTACTTAATATTAATAGTAACATCCTATTTTATAAAGTTCAACAGGCTTTTCCTAATGGAAAGAACTAGAGTTTACATATAGCTCCTTCACCAAATGAGAAAAATTCACTAATTTTCAATTAATATTTTGTAATGATTAAAGTATGTATAGGAAAACAAGAGGATTTATAAGGATACATTTATAGTTTGATTACTGTCCTTTATTTCTGCATCATGCACAAAAACAATTCCATTAGTACACTTATTGTAATATCCATTTCACTGCTTATACTGATACAGTCATTTTCATTTCGATTATTTGAAATTTAGAAAGCATATTCATTGCTATTACTGCACTCTGAAACAGAACTCCAGGTTACTTATTTGTAATTACAATTCAGACAAATGTCCGTGTTTCTAAATACCACACAAAAACTAGCAAAAGCAGCAGAGACTGATTATACTTCCTGTTTTCAAACAAGACTATGACCACAATGAAAAGTCAATGTGAACCATAGGTTTTTGCCCTCTACTTTGCCTGAACAAATTTCACAAATTCAAGAAAGACCGTTAAGCTTTTCATCGTGCTGTCTAGGGAAAGGCAAAGGATAGCATCTCTTTTTGAGGTAAGAACACAAGGACAGTCGTCAGGATACCCTGGCTCTGCCCAAGTGACCTTGTGACCTTACTTAACGTCTGTATGTCTATTTTCTTGATTCTACAAATTTGTTTGATCTAAATTCTCCCCAATGCTAATTTCCAGTTCATAGGTCCTATGATTCTCAGGAAACTGTGATGCTGGAAGAGTGCATCAGATTATATTAGTGAGTCTCCAAGTGTGGTCCTGCAGCATCACCACCTGGGAATTTACGAGGAATGCAGATCCTGGACTTCACCTCAGATCTACCTAACAGCAATCTGTGCTTTGAGATCTCAAGGTGACTCTGATGCATGATGCACACGCACTGCAACCTGAGAACTACTGGATTAGAACAAAACTACATTTAAGAAATTCCAAGTTCCAAATGCAAGGTAAATAAAATAAATCTAAACTCCATCATTAGACTCAGTTTATCAGATTTTGCCACTGCAGCATAGAGTAGAACATTAATTTACAGGACTATGATACTGAAGGCATCTCAACCATTCTTTGTCCTGAAAAACATGAGGCCACAGAGGACAAAATTAGCTACTAAAATTAGACAATTTTAGCTATTAAACAGCCAATGAAACCTAGTTATACCCCTACTTAGAAAAGCTCGGATTTTTAATGATTTTTTTATTTTTCCAAAGCTATTTATTGTTTATGAATAAAATCATTTCCTAACTATAAAGACTTTCTCTTCAATCTTGTGAGTATTTAATAGGCTTTATTTAGGTTTGTAATATATGCTAAAAGAAGTAGTACTTCATCAACATAAAAGGTTATAAATAGTACATGGCTAGGGGTTTTTACACAGTTAACATAATAAATTGAAATTTTTGAGTCGCTCTGCACATGATAGTAGCTGTAGTTGCTTTTCACATGTGACTATTTTGGCTTTTAACTTCTAATTTTGTAAAAGCCAAGAAAAATTCATATACAGTTGGTCCTCCATATCCATAGGTTCCACATCTGCAGATTCAACCAACCTCCAATCAATAATATTTGAAAATAAAAAGGTACAATAAAAAATAATACAGATTAAAAAACAATATAGTAAAACAAATATTTGCAAAGCTTTTACATTGTATTAGGTATTACAAGTAATCTAGAGATGTTTAAAAGTATATGGGAGGATGCGCATAGGTAATATGCAAATAGTACACCATTTATACCAGGGACTTGAGCATCCACAGGTTTTGGTGTCCTTGGGGAGTCCTGGAACCAATCCCCATGGATACTGAGGGACAATGTACGGACATAGTGGCTCCATAAGCTACTCTCTGAAAAAAGTATAACAAAATATGTAATTGTTTTTATATATAAAATATATAAATCATAAAATATTTATAATTATTAAATAAATGATTAAATAAATAACACTTTACCTTGCTAAATTATCCTGATCTTTCCTAAATTCGGTTAGTATACTAAGAGGACTGGTTCAACTTCACAGTCCATTTAGTCTTCATTTTCTGAGATTAGTAAGAATTAGGCTGGTTAGAGAAAAAGATCTCTTTTCAATTGCTCCATAGAGTTTTTAAAGACACCAAGAAGAATCTACACTACGGATGAAATATCCTAAATAGTACAAAAAAAAATCAACGATTTGGAAAATGCAAAAATCTGAAATACACCTTTATAATTTCTTTTCCATTATAATAGGTTTAAAAATATTCTAATCTAGGAATAAATAAGGAAGATATGTGCCAAAACCTAAGCACCTGAATCCTGGCAAGAATCTGTTAATGAGGTATCTTTTGGGGTTTGTTTTATTGCAACTAGTTCTTGAAGCACTCATCCAAAGTTACCGAATTTATTTTATTTGAAGGCAAAGTCATTCCTGCAGTAGGACGGCTAAAACTCAGGTGGACGTCACTATGAGAAATGGTTTAAATTCACTGCAGTCACCTAGGACTCTGATACCGCTGTCAGCATGCCCTAAATAAATTCACTTCAGTAAGTTTAATAACAAAGCACAGCTCACAAGATGCTAAATAAGCTCAATATACACATGCACGTTGAACGTCAGATCGTAGCCTCACTGCATTTTTTAAGCTTCTTAACAAACTGTTTGACTGCAGTGGTAAACTTTAGGTGCATCTATGAGACACAATTTTAGAGAAAATTGTTCAAATGTATCTCTTATGATAGGTACAGTTATACCTAAAACTTAAGACATAAAAGTTAGACTTTTCTTCTTACAACTTTTTATCATTGTGTTCAAATGTTGGATTTTTATAATATTCTCACAGAGTTCTATACACCAAATAATCTGAGCTGGTTAAAAAGGATGACGAAATGAATGCAACATTTAATATAGTTTTTATTTGTTTAATTTGGTAAATGTAGAATGTAATGGTTTCAAGGCAAACTCTGGATTATTTCAGTCACAACGCAACAGTTAACATGATTCGGAAGAACAGTCTTATCTACCCCACCCCTACACAAGCACATCTATAGAAATCCACATACACATATATTAGTTTTCCACAACGTAGGAGTTTCAACAACTCTAGAATTTAGACTTATATTCTGATACACTTCAAAATTATCCATTTGATGTAGGGTATAACCATAAGGAGATAAAAATTCATGCAATGATACTCTAGGTTTTTTTAAAAAGTAAATCCAATATTTGATAATTCAATGCTATATAAAGTGCATTGAATATCTAAAATAAAACAAGTGCCAATTTTATCATGAATTAATAACATATTTATTGCCTTGAAACCCAAACAGGCCCAAGTTACTCTTTGTCTTTTGAGTCAGCTCTCTATAAACTCATTTCTCTCAAATTTCCTGTGTAATAAAAACCAAGATATTTCATTTCTTCTTTACAGTTAACAAGAGATGGCAGAGGGCTCAAGGTAGATATGTTCTTGATAATTCAGAGTCAGAAAGTACTTCTTCTTGAGCAGAAGGTTCATAATCTCCTGCATTTTCAACCAATTCAATATCTAACTCATCGTTACTTTCTGCACTGTAATCAACTTCTTCAAGGAATCGAGGTTCATCTTCATCCAAAACATAAGTGGTAGGGCTGCAGCCAAAATATATAGAACATACAAGACTTCATTAGATTTTAAGGTTATGATGTAAGATTATTTCACTATACTAGATTAACTTTGATTCCAATATATATATAAAGCAGTTTGCATTAACTTTAAAAATCTTATCCAAATGAATAAGTTGACAGATTTATAATAGGTGAGAGCTCCTTGTGTTGACAATAAAGGGTGAAACGCTAATTATTACTTATATTACAAGAGTGCCAATATACATCCTACAATTAGATAGCTAAAAAAACAATGAACCCTCTCATCAGGTTACTTCTCTGAAAGATTTCATCAATTTGCAGGCTATTAAGATTTATTTTTAAAGTCCTATTTTAATCACTGAAAATCAGGCAACATATAATTTCAATAGGCCTTATAAGAAACTGTGGGTATTTAATTGGTTCCTCAAGTAATGCACTGAAACCACTTATTCTAAGTCTATGAAGTGATTAGCTGCCATAAAAAAAAGCCCATATACCCATCCCCACAGTTTCCGTGGGTCGAAAATAAAAATGAAAAACAAGTGAACACTCTACACCCAGATTAATTACTGTCCCTTGGGACACAAAATAAGACATTTGCTTAAAAGCACTAAGTGCTTCTAAATATTTCATTAGGTAGATTGTTTGGGATTAAGACAACCTTTCCACTAGGTTCCAGAACATACCCTTTCCTTGAAAAAATCATATTATTCTGATTTCTCCCCATTTGTGAGATTTTACACACACGCGCGCACACACACACACACACACACACGCACACTACACCAAAGAAACACTACAGAAACATTTCAGAATCCCTAAGATAGTGAGCATAACTACCTTAATTTCATATATATGTATGTTTATTTATATCCCACCTGCTTTCAAAAAGGATCTCCCATAGCTAATGCAATTAAAAGCTATAAAATCAGACAGTGAAAAGGGAACAATTGGAGAAGCTAATGTCATTAGGCATGTAAAATGAGAGAATTCCTGCGACTGAGTATTAAATACAGTTCACATATCTGGAAGTTAAGGCAGGAAGGGAAAATTAATGGATTATATGGTTCTAATTTTCTGGGAAGAGAAAGCAAAACTCATCTGACAAGAGTACCTATTTTTCCTACAATTGTTTTAATCTTGTCCATTAAAGAAAAGAGAAAAATGCATTGCAAAACCACCTTGATCTAATATAGCAAACTTCCTCTTAAAACTTCAGAGTTGCATATGATAGAGTAGTTCTGAAAAATCAAGCTGAGTGGCTGGAAGGATTGTGTGACTTCATAACAATATCTATCACTCTCAGGAACAATTTCACAGTTTTCTTTTCTTTTTTTTTTTTTTTTTTTGAGACAGAGTCTCGCTTTGTTGCCCGGGCTAGAGTGAGTGCCGTGGCATCAGCCTAGCTCACAGAAACCTCAAACCCCTGGGCTTAAGCGATCCTCCTGCCTCAGCCTCCCGAGTAGCTGGGACTACAGGCATGCGCCACCATGCCCGGCTAATTTTTTTTCTATATATATATTTTAGTTGGCCAGAGAATTTCTTTCTATTTTTTTTTTTAGTAGAGACGGGGTCTCGCTCTTGCTCAGGCTGGTCTCGAACTCCTGACCTCGAGCGATCCACCCGCCTCGGCCTCCCAGAGTGCTAGGATTACAGGCATGAGCCACCGTGCCCGGCCCACAGTTTTTAATTATGCAATTAAAATACTTAGAATGAATCTGTTAGGTCTTTAGAAAAAAAGAGATTAAAAGAAAAGATTATTTGTCTTTTTTTAAATGACTACTATTGGGGAACACTCATTCTATGGTATAGCATGAGGTATTGCCTGATAAAAAAAGAAAAAGAAAAAGAAATAAAATGACTATTATCACTTGTTTCTTTCTTTTGCAATACAGTAATTCACTCCTCCTCCTTGACCTTGTATTCCAAAATCTCAGGAGGCTCAGGTGATTTTTAGAATTCTTAGAATAGATGGAAAACTAACTGAAGCAAAAGAGGAGGAAAGAGAAGTAAGAAAGACGCATCTTCTTTTGCCACATACTTGCTTATTTTCTTCCTGGAGACTATCATAACAAGAAACGATAATGGAAATGCAAGGAGGAGATGGATATGCTAAAAAGCCATGTACTGTACAGGGGCTGATTCCACAGAGATAAGGCAGTATCTCCTGACAGGTAGGAAGAGCACAAAACCCATGTGGTGGGTGGGCAGGCAGGCGAGCATTGTTCAAGACACCTATGGATAGCAGAATTCCAGCCCCCTGCCCCCATCTGAAAAAAGACTTGGCATAAATGAAATCAGCTGCAGAAATCCCAGCCACTGCACTGGGGTCAGAGCAAGGCTCTAGTTCCACATGGGAAGATGAATGTGAGAGTTAATCAATGTACACCTAAAGAAAAGGTTTAAAGGAAAAGGCCTAGTCTTAGAAGCTGAAACAAAACGAGAGAAGTATGATTTAGGAGCAAGCAAGATGCCCAGGAATCGAGCTAAATAAGCTCTTAGACAGCAAGGAAACTTGGAGCAATGCTGGTATCAAATGCTGATGTGCACTTTTAAAACAAAGAAGCAAGACCTGGAAGGCAAGCTCCTGGAAGACTAAAAGAAACCCCATAACAAGGAATGTTCAGGGCTCTGGATCCAGAAAATAATTTGGTCCTGTCATTTCTTGATCTTCGCTTTTTCATCATGCTGTGACATGAACTCCATTCATATCCTGGCATCACCCATTCTGATAAGAGTATGGAGTAAGAGTACAGAACTAGCCCACTCCTCTTATTCCACTCCTGTAACCCACTCTGGCCTTGACATTTGACTCTTATTTCTCCAGGTCCTGACACAATCATGCTTCTAGCTGCAGCTTCACTAAGGTCTGTCTACACTATAGCTGACGTATACAGAGTACTCAGCAATTGTGATGGGGCCACCAGCAGTAGCTCAGGCACATTAGCAGGGTTGAGTTTGCTAAGGAGACAAGGAAGTTAGCAGTGGAGAGAGATATGCATGTCAGAGAGAGAGAGAGAGAGAGAGAGAGAGAGAGAGAGGAAGAGATGAAGGGAAGGAGGGAGGGAGGAACTATCAGTGGACCTGTGTTTAAGGAGCTAGGGGAATACTGACATAGGGTAAAGCAAAAGGCAGAAAATTATAACACCCAACACCCCACTGAAACCAGCCTTCATACTGCTTTTCCAATTGCCATTTTCCAGCCCATTTTTATTAGATGCTGCATTTAATGGTGGTGAAAATTCTGATACCCTTCTCTTCTGGTTTGCTTAATTAGAATTCATTGTTCTCCCACCAGGCCCTCTCCTCTTCTAGTATCCTCCATGTCATTCACTCACTGAGTTATCCAAACCAAAATTTTCCATAAGCAAATCCTGCCACTTAATATCCTGACCACTCCTTGCTTCACACTATACTGCAAGTCTTTACGGACACTGTTTCCTCTGGTGTCAGGGATACTTCCCACCTTTCTTCTCCTAACTACTCCCATTTCTTTCAAAATGAAGCTCAGGCTCATCTTCAGATGTCCTTAAAGCCCATCTTGGGATAAGTGCCCTTTCTCTATATTCCTTTTGTACCCTGCACAAACATTCTACCTGATTACTTATATAAAGCTGAAACTACCCATTTGTGTGCCAGTCTTCTCAATACTAAATCACAGCACCTTAAGATCAGGAACTGTGACTTACCCATCTGAGTACCTCCTGTCAGCTCCCAGAAGGGCATGACACATTGCAGCTACCTCAGCAAAGGTTTGCTGAACTCATTATGAAAAGCTGTGAGGTTGACAAGATTGTCAATTTTTATATTACCCCATCCCACTGATTTTACTTTAGTGAAAAAACTTTAAGGTATAAGACAACCAATCATAGCAATTCATATTTGCTTTTATTAATAATTCCAACATATGTTTTGAGCGCTTTACAATTTAGGAAGTGCTTCCATATACATTATCTCATATAATTCTAATAACAACCTTTACATAAAAGAAGGACTTTAACTTGCCCTAGGGTTATAAAATAATCCCTCTAAACAAGGCGATAGGAGTTCAAGTATTCTTACAATCATAAGAAACAGAAAGCCTAATTATTACTTTATTTTAATGCCACTACTTCCCTGTTCCACTCATTTTCTTCACGTAAGTTTCCTCCTTTCGCCTTGTTTTTGCTTCGTTCTCCAAAAGCTGCCCTATATACACCTGCCTTAACATCCTTCTATTCCAAATTTTAATTTTTAGAATAAAGGTAATTAAGCCCAGACCAATTCAGAAAGAGATATTTCATTCTACAGAGAATAATTGCATTTTGGTCCCAGAACAAATTCTGTTCATGCTGCTTCAAGAGAAATATCAAAACCTTCACTTAAAGAGTCTTTCTCATAGGATGAATGCATTGTAACTCTCTGTTGTGTGGGTTTGTTATGATGCAGAAGAGGTTTATAATTCCAATCGATTTCTAAAGAAAACAGAAAGAATTCTGATTCATACAGATTTAGAAAGTTTTCTGGTTACTCTCATGTTCAACTATTACGGTAACACAAAATTAAACCTAAAAAATTCACCATCTCCCTCAAGTAGCAGTATGTCTTCTACTTCCATTAGAGCTGAGTTGTCACTCAGGACACGGGAATATAGATCTTTAGCTGTTACCTATACGTGCACAACAGAAACAAAACACTGCCTACGGAGTGAGAAATTATAAGTTTGTGCTTCCATTCTTCTATTAACCAGCTATGTGACCTTGACTGAGCAAGTCACTTACTCCTTCCAAGCACAGGTTTTCTCAAATGTAAAGCAGAGATAAGGATATCAGTCCCAACAAACTCACAAAGTTGTCACGCTCAAGTTAGGAAATAAATGTGAAAGCATTTACAATCCACTAACTGCACAATTATCAAATGTTATTATGACAACAATAAAACCTATCTTGTTAAAGAGAATAGTAAATCAATCTTTCTCAATTCCTAAAAATCCCAGGCAATGGCCTGTCCCAAGCTAACAGGATTAAAAAGACTCCCTCTACCTTTGCAACTTAGAATGCTCCCCTCCCTTATCTCTACACTCTTACACAATTTTGAGAAAAACCTATGTTTTGAGAAGGCACAATAAAGATATCACGGGAGAGAATTTCTGAAACTGACGTACAAACAGAAAATATTCTATGGCCCAAATAATCAGCAAGTGCTGATAGTGTCTGATTTTCTTGTGTTAATATGTCCTGGCTAAATTGAAAAAAATCTTTCTATCTGCACAAGTACTAGAGGATATTTTAGTTATATAATTAATATAATTTTATTCCTATCTTATTATGAGAGATAAATATAGCATCTCCTAAATATTACAAAGTAAACAAAATTATCCATAGAAAATACAATTAATAATTTTTGTCAGTCTTAAGTAGCTACAGCATGCAGACACACATGCGCACCAGCACACATACACAGAACTAGTGTATAGACTATCCAATAAGAAACTATTTGAAAAAAAAGAGAGAACTTTGCTAATTTATTTATATTTTGTTGAAAGAAAAGTGCAGACAGTCCCTAACTTACAATGGTTCCACTTACCATGTATCAACTTTACTATGTTGCAAAACCATTCTGTTTTTCACTTTCAGGACAGTATTCAATAAATTACATGAGATACTCAATACTTTATTATAAAACGGGCTTTATGGTAGATGATTTTGCCCAACTGTAGGCTAATATAAGTGTCCTGAGTATGTTTAATGCAGGCTAGACTAAGCAATGATGTTTGGTAGGTAAGATGGATTAAATGCATTTTGATTTATGATATTTTCAACTTAGGTGGGTTTATTGGGACATAAGTCCATCGTATGTGGAGGAGCACCTGTATAACTAAGCTGGCTCTGGGAAGCAGTAATTATTAACTAAGTCACTAAACTCCACTTACTTTGCTATTGATGTGTATTTCCTTACACATAATGAGAGTGTCAAATGATTAAATTACCCAAATTATGCAGTAGAGTTTCAAAAACTGAAATTGGTACATTTAAGAACAGAGGAATTTCTGAGTTAGACCTGCTGCAATTCCTAGTTCTGTCAGGAATTACCAGGTGGATGACCTTGGGTAAATTCATTTCTCTGAGCCTCAGCTGCACACACATGTAAAAGGGTCACAGTACCATCTGTCTCTGATCATTCTCAGTAGATTAGAATCTTCAAGATAATCAACCTTAACAGAAATTCACAATGGGCATGATTATTAGGAGTCCCAAGACCACCTCAGGTACAGTGATTTGCTAGGAAGACATACAGGACTCAGAATACCATCGTTATTCACAATTATGACTCATTACAGTGAAAGGATACAAAGCAAAATCAGCAAAAAGAAAAGGTGCGTGGGACAAAGTCCAGTGGAAACCAAGGCCAAGCAAGGGCAGCTGTTAGAGGCAGAGAAGTCATCAGAGCTTTCAGCAATCTCAAAGGATTGGAGGCAAAAATTGGAGTTCAGAGCTGCCAAGTCTCCTGAAAGAAGGGAGTTGCAGAGATGTGACCCCAACACTCGACAGTTTTTCCCTAGAGGCATTTGACAAATTCTTAAACTACATAGTGCAAGAGGCTAATAAGCAGCAAAGCATAAAGCAGCAAAACAAACAAAATAAAAAATAAGCAAACAAGCAACAGAATTTTTTGGCAATCTTGTTATGCTGAGGAGAGGAGGAGCCCTAGGCCTTTGATTGTGATCTCTGGAGGGCTACAACTTAGAAAGTAGGGGCCAATGAACCAAGAGTTAAACAAGTTTTACACATTTTGCAATCCCACCTCAAGTCAACTCAGTGCTCGTTGGATTGGGACAATCTTCCCTACTCTAAAGTGAATCCTCTTGGAAGAAAGATATCTAGAGCCTCCATAAGTTTTTATACACAATACATGGCATTTGATTAAATATTACCAGGCATAACAAGAAATAGAACCAGGAAATAATTCTGAAAGAAACAGACCCATAGGTGATCCAGCATGGGAGTTGGCAGGCATGAACTTTAAAATAACTGTGATTAATATGTCCAAGAAAATAGATGACAAGATAAAGAATCTCACCATCTCTTTTCTGTTAAAAAAAGAGTCAAATGGAAAACCTGGAACTGAAAAACATACAACTGAAATGATGAACTCAAAGACAGGTTTAAAACTATCTTTTAGACAGGGCTGAAAAGAGAATTAGTGAAGGACAGATAGGCAAGTAGAAAACTTCCAGACTGAAGTAGAAAGAGCAAAAATTGATAGGAAACTAAAATAAATAAATATCCACATAAATTAAACCTGCAGAGGAAAAAAGAATGTGGCAGAAGTAACATTTGAAGAGCTAATGGCTGGAGAGTTTCCAAAAAACAACAGAAGACTCAAGCCACAGATTTAGGAGGGGCTACAAATCCCAAGTAGGATAAATACAAAGAAAACCAACCTTCAGTACTCATAACAAAATCACTAAAAACCAGAGACAAAAAAATTTTAAAGCATCCAGTGAAGAGACATTATTACCTTCAAGGAGCAAAAAATAAAACAGTTGATTTCTCAATAAAAACAATAGAAGCCCAAACTCAACACAGTGACATTTTTAAAGTGCTGGGGGGAAAAGGACCAACCTAGATATCTGTACTGAAGATACAATCTTCAAAAGTGAAGTTGAAATAAGCAAATTTCCAAATAAGTAAAAATTAAAATAATGTGCTACAAGCAGACATGCATTAAGAGAAAAATGAAATGGAGTTCTTTAGGTTGAAGAAAAATAATCCTAAACCAAAACAGAAACAGAGGAAGGAATGAATAACGGAAAAGCAGATCTAAATAAATATTGATGCCTGAAATAGTAATCACGTGAAATGAGGTTTAATATATGTAGTTCAATTAAAATATAAGACAATAACATAACAGGTGGGAAGCTAAATAAAAATAATATATCCTAAGATCCTAGCATTGCCTGCGAAGAGGCAAAAGTCTTAATTTATATTATACTCTAATAAACCAAGGATTCATGTTGTAATCTCTAGAGGACCAATAAAAGATTACTAAAAGAAAGTAGAACAAGCTTACAGAGAAACAAAAATGGAATAACAAAAAAATATTAATTAATCTCAAAGAAGACAAGGAGAAATAAAGAACATAAAACAGGTGAAATCAACAGAAAGCAAATATGGTAACTTACAAGCGTGACTATAATTCACTAAATGGAAATGGAGTAAATATTTCAATTAAAAGACAAAGATGAATGACTGGATTTTAAAATATACAATTACGTGCTGCATCTTAAATACAAGAACACAGAAAAGCTGAGAGGAAAAGGATGGAAAAAGATATATTATGCAAAAACTAGCCAAAGAAAGTTAGGGTAGCTATGCTAATGGAAAACAAAGTAGATTTTAAAGCAAGAAGCATTACTAAAGAAAGAGACATTTTATAATGATAAAGGGATCAATCCACTAGAATGACATTAACATTTCAAAAGTTCTACACTACCTACTACATAACTTCAAAATATATAAGGAAAAATCAACAGAACTAAAAGGAAAAGTAGACACATTCACAATCATAGGGGGAAACTTGAAAACACCTCTCTTAGTAGGGAATAGAACAAGTATAATGATAGAAAAAAATCTAAACAACAGATTAATAAACTTGATCTTATCTAAAATACATGGAATGTTGTACTCTGCAATTAAAGTATATACATTCTTTTCAAATATGAACACGTTTACTAAATATATATTCTTCCTTACACTGACGTACTGTAGTCTTGTTTTGAAATCTCAAATAGACACTTATGTGAGAGAAATAATTCACTTTTCCAAGAGGCTATCAAAAATATAACATATAAATATCTATAAACATATATGATCAAATTCCCTGTAAACAATTACTAACGTGATACCTATCTCAATGATATCAATTATAAGAATCATTTACTTCTCTTATGATAAGCCTCAAAGCTTTCATTATAACCAAATCTGGCCTGGAATCCTGAAGTACTTACTTCAGTACCAAACTAATTTTTCTGGATGACTTTAATTCTCTGTATTTGTGGGTACAACAGTATTCCATTTACTTAGCACAAACACAAATGGTATACTTTTAGTTATAAGCAAATATGATTTCCAACAGACTAGAAGTTTTGATGTGATTTTCAATTACATGACATGAATTATCTGCCTAGAAAATACTCCAACAGCAATAACTGCAAGAATTTTCTATGTAGTAGCAATAAATGGTCCTAAGAAATGCAAACCAGACTCAAGTATGTCTATCACAGCCATTAAAAAGGAAGATATTTATTTCTAAGATTAGCTTTATTAGACAGTAAACTGTGCATTAAAAATAAAGCACATTAATATTAGTAAACTTTACTACATAGCTAGGTTTTAGATATTACCAGTAACATTTAGCCAAGAATGATCTATATTATTTTTCTCAGAAGAAAAAGTTCTTACATATATATAAACAAACACACACCAGCTTTACCTAAGGAAAATATGGATAATAGAGGATAATATTTCATTTTAGTGTTAATGGTCTACAGCAATTAATATCTTTGTATCATTTTACCAATAATGTCCACCCAGGCTCTCATGTAATGCTGAGGGCAGGACTAGAGCCTTTAGCCAAGGAATATTATGATGCTAACTGGTCCACAGACCCATAGTCATTCCCTGTACCTTATCGGAAATATACTCTAACTTTATCAAAACACACCAAATTAGTTTTTTAAAAAGTATCAACACAAAATATAACTAATGCTAAGTATATTTTAAAGGCTTTCTCTGGCTTAAGTGCTATTTATCTTAATAACTTCATTAGGAAAAATCTCTCATCATATGTTCTAATGTTCATGCTATATACATAACAAGGAATTAAGTACTGATACATGCTACAACATGGATGAACCTCAAAAACATGGTAAGTGAAAAGGAAGTCAGACACAAAAGGTCACATAATGTGTGATTCCATTTATATGAAATATGGAGAATAGGTAAATCCATAGAGACAGAAAGTAGATTAGTGGTAGCCAGGGGCTAGCAGTGACTGCTTAATTGGTATGAGGATCTCCTTTGGGGGTGATAAAAAATTTTGGACAAGATAAAGGTTGACTGATGATTGTACAACATTGTCAACATACTAAATGCCACTGAATTGTTCACTTTAAAAGGGTGAATTTTTAAGCTCTGTGAATTTCATCTCAGTTTTTAAAAAAACTAGGTCCAAACAGTGTTTTTGATTATGAGACATTAATCAGGCTTCATTTGAACATGGGTATATTTTTAATTAAGATAAAATATTGTATAGAAATTATTATTTTTCCAGCTTCACTTTCCTGTAATGTCTTAAACATGCTCAAACTTCGTATACTTCTTCCATAGACCTAATGGCCTGAAATTTAGTCAGCCATAATATCCTAATAAGAATTGTTGAATGGTTTTTTCTTTTTTTTCTTATTCTATCTTCCTTTTGAGAATTGTTGAATGTTTTAACAATCTCACTCTCAAATCATTTAAATGAGGGTCACTGCAATTGTTTAATAGTTCAGATAACAGGTAAAATAAAAACACCATTTGCTAAAAGCACAAAAATACTACATAGCTATATGCTTTTATGACTCCTACCAATACTCCCAGCTTTGACCAAGAGGGAAACATTCTCTAGGAAAGACATAATGCAAACTTGTTGCATCAGATGGAATTTTTATTATACAACAAACACAATTGGGTAAAATTAAAATGACTGATGTTGGTAATTTCCAATGAATACCCTGGAAATATAAAACATAATGAATATTCAACCACTGGCTTTATTAAAAAGCAAAAATATCCTTCAAAAATGAAGGTGAAGACTTAACAGTGTCCTTTGAAAAAAAGAAAAATGACCTCAGATAAAACCTAAAATGGAGGAAGAAATGAAGAGGGAGAAAAGAGGACGGTGATATAAATGTGTGGTGAGATCTAATAACTGCACAAAACAGTCATCTGTAAAATTTAAAATAAACATTGTATTAAAATATCTGACAACAGCAGATATGTTGAGAGGGAGTTAAACGGACTTAACATGTTCTAAGGATCCTGTGTTGTCCAAAAAGAGATAAAAGCACAAATTTATATTAAGAGTTTGATAAACTGAGAATGCATGAAGTCACGTGGAAGTTGGCATTAAAGGAAGTTAAGAGGATAAAATCAATATAAATCTGAAACCAATCCAAAATCTGTCAGTCTAAAAGAAGGGGGAAAAAAGAACACAGGGAAGGTAGAATAAACAGAAAGGAAATAATACTCTGGTAGATTTAAATACATTAATAATTATAACAGGCTGGGCGCCGTGGCTAATGCCTGTAATCCTAGCACTCTGGGAGGCCAAGGCGGGTGGATCGTTTGAGCAAGAGCCTGAGAAAGAGCAAGACCCCATCTCTACTAAAAATAGAAAGAAATTAGCCTGACAACTAAAAATATATAGAAAAAATAAGCCTGGCATGGTGGTGCATGCCAGCAGTCCCAGCTACTCGGGAGGCTGAGGCAGAAGGATTGCTTGAGCCCAGGAGTTTGAGGTTGCTGTGAGCTAGGCTGATGCCACAGCACTCTAGCCCGGGCAACAGAGCCAGATTCCATCTCAAAAAAAAAAAAAAAAAATTATTATTATTATAACAAATATAAGTGAATTAAATCTTGAATTGATAACTGTCAGACTAGATTTTTATAAATACAACTATATTGTGCTTATAAGACATTTAAATATAAAGACACAGAAAGGTTAAAAACCAACACTAAACAAAAAGAAAGTTAGTTACATCATTTATATATATACAGTAACACCAACATGGTTAAAAATCCATCAGCTTTTTAACATAAAGTCATACGTTCAGAAGTTTCAAACTTTCCAATTAAAATAATTTTATAGATTAGTAGTTTTAAGCTTTGTTCAACATACACTTAATTTTTAAATCTCCATTGTTAGTTGTAAAACCAAAGTTATCATTTACTGTATGAAGCAATGGTGTAGAAACTAAATGGGATCTTATTTTTCATAATTATCACAGATTCGCTTTGAATAAGTCTCTTACCCTTTTCTTAGTTTATTTAAACAAACAAGTGTTATGTGCCAAATATTTCATGGGTAACAGTGTTGTGAAGAATAATTACATGACATCTTCAATGGACTGAATGTTTTCATATCCCCCAAATGCATATGTTGAAATCCTAACCCCTAAGGTGGTAGTACTAGGAGGTAGGGCCTTTGGGATTAGGTCATGAAACCATAGCCCTCATAAATGAGATTAGAGCCCTTATAAAAGAGACCCCAGAGAGATCCCTCACCCCTTCTGCCATGTGAGGTTACAGTAGGAAGACTGCCATCTATCAGGAAGTAGGCCCTCACCAGACACCTAATCTGCTGGCACCTTGATCTTGGGACTTCCCAGCCTCCAGAATTGTAAGAAATAAATTTCTGTTGTTTATAAACTACCCAGTATATGGTCTTTTGTTATAGCAGCCTGCACAGACTAAGACAGAAACTGGTACCAAGAAGTAAGGCTACTGCTGTACCAAATACCTAGAACTGTGGAAGCAGTTTGGAACTAGGTAATGGGGAGAGGCTGGAAGAGTTTGAAGGTGAACATTAGAAAGAGTCCACATTGCTATGAATGGCCCATGAAGGGCGATTCTGGTAAGGGCTCAGAAAGAAAAGAGAAGAGCTGTAGAGAAAGCCTCAATCTTCTTAAAGAATACCTAACTAATCCTGATAGAATGTCAGAAATATGACATTCTCAGAAATGAGGAACATGTTGTTAGAAACTGGAAGAAAGGCAATTCTCTCCATAAAGTGGTAAAGAACGTAACTGAATTGTGCTCCTGTCCTAGTGTTTTGTGGAAGGTAGAACTTACAAGCAATGAAATTGGATATTTGACTTAGGAAATTTCTATGCAAAGTGTTGAAGGTGTGGCTTGGCTTCTCTTGATTGCTTGTATTAACAGTAAAAATGCAAGAAGAGAGAAATGATTTAAAGATGGAATCATTCATAAGAAAGGAAGTAGAATTTTAAGATTTGGGAAATTTGTAGCCTATGTTGTAATGAGAAAGCAGGTTCCTGTTCTGGAGAGGAACCAAGGGTATGGCCAAAGGACCATCTGATAAGGAGATTAGTCAGCCATCTGCCAGGAGCTATTGTCTAAGAAAATGAAAGAATGATTCCTCCCTCCCCCCAGGCAATTCGGAGATCATCAGAGTGGTTTTAAAACAGGGGCCACCTGTGCCTTTGGGATCCCAGCACTGGCAGCCTGGCAGCACCTCTCATCACAGGCTCCAGTCCCTACATTCTGGTGCCATGCTCATCGGCAGCACCAAGTGTAGCTTCAGAGGGCCCAGGTGTGGCATGCACGCAGTGGTCACTTCTTCAGAGGGTGCAGGCATTTGGCAGCATCCATGTGTGCTGTCTCTGCTGACCTGAAGAATACACAAGACTGAGGAATGTGCCTTTCTCCACCTAGATTTCAAAGGATGGAGCCACAGGCACATGACCCAGGCAAGGAACTACCACAAAGGCAGGGCCACCACAAAGAGCCCCCACTAGGGCAAAGCCCAGCAAAGCCATGGGGGCAGGACTTACTAGAGTCTTAGGGATTCAACCCCTGGCCAGGAGAACTGCAGGGATGAGACCCCCAGTGTGTCCAGAAGGTGGGACCACCCAGTAGGCCAGGAAAGCACTGAATTCAGCCAAAGAAGATTATTCTCTGGCCTTAAGGTATCAGAAATCCTCAAGACCTGTCACTCTTTCTTCTTTCCTATTTCTTCCTGTTGGAATAGAAATGTCGGTCCTGTGCCTATCCCACCACTGTATTTTGGAAGCACCTAAATAGGCCCACAGCTAAAGGAGAATTTGCCTCAGGATGATTATACTTTGAATCTCACCCTTATCTGATTAAATGATACAGTCATACACTATATAATGATGTTCTGGTCAACAACAGACTGCATAGATGACAGTGGTCCCAATTATAATACTGTATTCTTACCTTTTGTATGTTTAGGTATGTTTAGATACACAGATACTTCCCATTGTGTTATAATTGCCTACAGTATTCACTACAGTAACATGCTGTACAGGTCTGTAGCCTAGAAACAACGAGCTATATATACCATGTAGCCTAGGCATGTAGTAGGCTATATACCATCTAGGCTTGTGTAAATACACTCTATGATGTTCACATGATGATGTAACTGCTGAACGATGCATTTTGCAGAATGTTAAGCAATGCATGATGTATTCAGATGAGTCTTGGACTCAAACTTTTGAGTTGATACTGGAACAAGTTAAGATTTTGAGGGCTACTGGGATGGAATAGATATATTTTGCTTGTGAGAAGGGCATGAATTTGGGGGAAGGGAGAGGAATGGAATACAAGGGACTGAATGTGTATGTCATGTGCAGTTATAGTGAGAAGAGGGCCGCCTATGAGGAAGTGGGCCCTCACCAGACACCACATCTAACAGTGCCTTGATCTGGGACTTCACAGACTCCAGAACTATGAGACATAAATTTCTGTCATTTATAAGCCTCTCAGTCTATGGTATTTTGTTAGAGCAGCCTGAATGGACTAAGACAGTATCTATCAATGAGTTACTAATTATCTTGAAAAAGACATTTACTATAAACATCTCTTCCTATAGCTGCAATTATTCAAGCTTACTTAATATAAGATTGTCTATAAGTGAAAATAAATTAGTTCACAACAGATACTATGTCCTGGGAAACAGTTAAAACCAAGAGGGATAAAATTTAATTGAGGGCTAATGTGTGGAATAAAACCATCCACATTGCATACAGGTTGAATAAAGCAAAATTCTGGCAGGGGAACATGGGCTTGAAAGATTATAAAATGGTAAACTTCAACTAAAAAAAATAGGGAGAACTTATATTTATTAAAATGATACCTTAGTTTCACATTAGAACCAGGAAACAGAAGAATAAATTAACAAGGACAAAGATAGGATCCAGAAGAGCAGAGACAATAAAGAGAAAAGGACAGGGAGGATCTTACAAAAAGGTAAGTGGTTTCCTAGTTTCAGCTCCACTACTGTCATTTGCCCTTTTCACTTATACTTGAAAATGTGGCTTTACCTGCTTCTGGTTCCATATTCAGTAATTAAGATCCCTCCAATGCTACCTAATACTATATCCTCAATCATTGCCCCTTATTCTTACTATTCTTTTTTTTTTAATTAAAAAAAATGTTTAAATTTTTTGTAGAGACAAGGTCTTGCTATGTTATCCAGGCTGGTCTTGAACCCCTGGCCTCAAGTGATCCTCCTGCCTTGGCCTCCCAAAGTGCTGGGATTATAGGCGTGAGCCACAGCACCTGGCCTTACTGTTCTTATTGGAGCTCATTATCTTCTCAAACATACATGATTCTGAACAGCTTTCTCAAGAATTTTCTTGCCTCCACCTACCCAGCTTCAATAAAATTCATACACTATCTTCAGGTAAAAGCTATCATTTGGCATACTTTTGCCAGTGGCTTCAAAATTCCCAATTGCCTAAAGGATAAAGCTTAATGTCTTTATGCTGGTATTTAGGGCACTGTAAGACAGCCCTCCTCCCAAGCAATCTAATACAATTGAATTTTTAAATCTTATATAGCTACCTACCATTTATTCAACTCAATTTGTGACTGGCACATATTGCACGGCATCATGGTTGGCACATTATATATAATGCCTACATTATTGTAAAGGGCATAAATATGGTCCCTGGGGTTAAACTAGGAGTTAGCCAGGCAAAGTGTGAGTGAAAGACTTCTCTTAAAAAGTTGGTACAGAAAAGTATGCTTTCAGATTCTAGTTATTCCTGGTCCAAACACACAGCAATGCTTAGATAAAATACAAAATAATAAAACAAAAAAGACATAGATGCATGTAAAACAAGATACATCTCCTTGGACCAGGAGAAGAATAGAATCACAAAATCAGGTCATGGGTCTGCTGCCAGATCCAAAAGCTAATAGCAGTAGCTCCTTCAAGGCAATGGTGAGGCTTACAAAGTGCCCTAGAGGCACGCTAGTGAATCCAGCAGCTGAAGTAAGGCTTTCCACTTTAGAAAGAAGGCTGAAAAAAAAGATAAGGCTGAAGTTTCTACCTAAAGCTAAAGATTTTATAAAGTTGCAATTATGAAGTCAGTAAGAAGGATACAGGGCATCAGAGTCAGAACCCTCAAGAACTCAGTGACTTGTCCTGCAAAATTCCTAATCATTGAACAATGGGAGATCTGATATGCTAACAGAAAACTAGTATCATGCTACCTACCATAAGGCAATATAAGCTTGGACTGGAGGCCCGAAAGGGACAGGTAGAAGTAATCACAACATCAGTAAGAGGTTAAGGGGAAAGACTAGAAAGGGCTGGGAGTGGGAGGACTCCTACTCAGTGAGCCTGTGAACTACAGGCTCAAGAGAAACAGGGGATGAATTTACCAACACAGTAACTGGCACAATCTACAAATGACTTTGAAAAATGTTTGGGGTCTTCAGAGGAGGAAAGAATAACAGCTATAACAAGACAATGTGAAATAAAAGCATGCAGAAACAAAAAAAAGACCCAATTAGATGTGACATATATAGTCATTCAAATAAAAATCTCCCACGAGATAAACTCTAGACTGAAAACTGAGTAGTGGGTGAATTATAAAATGATACTGAAGAATCTACCTAGACTGCAGCAGAGACAGAAAATGTGAAAAAGCAATTAGGAGACGTGCATGGAGAACAGATTGAGAAGCTCTAATGCAAGAATTTCAGAACAACACAATAAAGGGAAAGATAAAGAAGCAATTTTCAAAGAGAAAGTGGCTGGGAACTTTTCAAAATTGAAGACAAGAGTCCTCAAATTAAAAGTGCATATCAAGTGTCAAGCAAACTATATTAAAAATAAGTCTACTCCTAAACACAATGGACTAAAACTGAAGAGCACTGAGAATAAGAATAAAATCTTAAAGAAGTAGAAGCATAGACATTTTGGTAGAGAAAACAACCAATTGCAAAGACCCTGCAATGACAAAGAGATTGATTTGTTCTAGAATAATGCTGCTCAAGGTGCAGAGCATAGACCAGTGTGGTCCACAAACTTTTTGTTACTGGCCCATGGTGACAAAAGTACAGAAATTAAAGTGAAGGGTTCAGAAACTTTCATAATAATTTGACATAGAAATTACATGTCTGGTGAATCTCATAATAAGAAATTGGAGCTTAGACTTGTATTCCTCGGGTCCTCTCTTCCATTTTTATAGTACTTCATTCTTATCCTATTTTTATTCAAGTAGCCATCCAGACCAAAGAGGAAAATAAAAACTGGCCCTTTGCCATAGCTAATTTAGAAGCACTACTCCAAAAATTAAAAGACAGTCAGTCAGCTGGAATGGTAAGAATAAGAATGAGAGTAGGACCGGCTGAAAGAGTAGAGGAAGGTATGGATGGCTCATGCTGGACCCCAGGGACACGATGATGGATATATTCCAAATGCCTGGGACACGGCTGAAGGTTTTTAAGCAAGAAAGTGACCACTACATACAAAGAAGCTGGAAGATACAAAAGTACAGGGAGCAGTCAGAAGATTACTGGAGTAGTCCAGGCAAGGGATGACAGCAGCCTGGACTAGTATAATAGCAGAGACAATAGAGAGAAATGGAAACATCTGAGAAATATTTTGGAAGAGAAATCAAAAAATTCTGGGTGATGGACTGGATTATGGATAAGGGAAAGACAGAAAGATACCAAGAATGAGACATGAGTATCTGGGTGGACAGGGGTGGCTAAGGATGAGCAGGTTTGTTGTGGGAGAGTTAGGGGGGCAGGAGTCACAAGCTGAGTTTGACAAGTTACTGTCGTGTCCAAGTGTGCATAATCAAGTTGGAAGCTGGATACACAGGTCTGGAGCTCATGAAAGAGGTCTGGGAGATTATAAGTATTTTGGAGTTGTCAATATACAGATAGAATTTGAAAGCACAGGGACGAATATCACCTAGAGAAAGCAGGCAGGGTGAAAAGGTAAGTAAATGAAAGAGGACAAAAAGGAAAGAAGATGAAGAGAAAATGCTCGAAGGAAAGGTTATGATCACCCCTCCCCCGTTGTTTTCCCCCTCAACAAATAAACTCAAGTTATCTGTGCTATAATCACGTGGCCTTTACTTCCAAGGTAACTGTTATTCATCATCTCCAATGCACAGCAAAACTAAAGGATGCATATCAACAGCTAAGCTAAGAGAAAGGTAAACGTAAGAACTATATACAGCCTCCCCTGCCATACTACCAACAATGTCACTATTTATAGTGAGGAAAATTTACAATTATTCCTGAAAGGCTTCCAAGAAGCAATAAAAAGAATAGCTGAATGAATAAGGAATTACTATACAATAAGATATTAAAATCATAAATGGCAATAACTGTGAGGAAAAAGCCTTTGCCAATCCGAATGGGGGGAGGAAGCAGATTGCATTCAAGCAACAAGTACATACCAATGATCCTGCCTGAAATTTCAAGGCTGGCTAGTTTAATCTTCAGCCCACAATCAGAACCTCCCTCATTCTCCTTATTTACTCTATCTGTATTATATGAAAAAATTAAAACAAAATAACAATAACATGTACATTTAAGGAGCAGAACACTGAATAACTTGACTCTAGTAGTATGTTACGTTAACTGGATGTATCAATCTTGAACAACTGCAGAAAGCTCTGCCGTCACCATTCCCTTCAAAAGCACCACATTACCTGGGGCTTACATCATAGACATATGAGGATACTGTAAGCTTCTAAACATTTTGAATTTCAATATATTTTATACACAGACTGCATCAGTTACCATTTCATGCTTAAGAACATATACAATTACTCTTTCCTCTTCTATAAAATTTGCACTCATTAGCACAGAACTGAACACTTGCTCCCCTAATGTTTTCTTCATCTCTAACTTTCCTAAGCTCCAAATAAGCCTTCCCATTGTACCTAAATTAGTCTAAGGTAGTCACCTGAGTTTATTTGTTGAGCGGGAAAACAACAGAGGGGTGGTGGTGATCATAACCTTTCCTTCTTATTTATCCGCAGAGGAAAAGACCAAGACCCCCAGTGGACATCTGAAACCACAGACAGTACCAAAGCCTATATTTAGTATGTTTTTCAGTCTAATAACTGGGACAGCTACTAAGTGACTAAGTGGTGGGGAGTGTCTACAGTGTGGATACACGACAAAGGGATGATTCACGTCCCTAGCAGGATGGAGTGGGATGGCAGGAGATTTCATCATGCTACTCAGAACAGCATGCAATTTAAAACTTATGAATTGTTTACTTCTGGAATTTTCCATTTATTAATAATATTTCCAGACCTTAGCTGACCATGGGTAACTGAAACCACAGAAAGAAAAACCATGGATAAGGGAGGACTATTGTATTTCCTATTGCTGACTTTGTTTCCTTCACATTCAGCTGCTATTTCTTTACCAAACTTCATCTATTATCTTTCAAGCTCTAGCCTAAAATTTTCAACCTCAGAAAACTCTTCCAGATAAATCCAGGCCATTTTAAAGTATTCACTCAGTAACTCTTTTTATTAACATGTGTATGTGATTGTTAACTGTTATTTTTGTATTCTTTTATAACCACCATCATGCCACCTCACAAACATAAATTGTGTGCCTTCTATCAGCTCCCTTCAGGACACCAGCTCTCATTTCTCATTTCTTCTGCTCTCACTAGAATCTCACACAACATTCTGCCAATAGTAGGTGTGCAATAAATACTTAAATAGAATGACTGATTAACGGAACGTAATCAGTCAATGAATGGATACTACATGCCAGGCACTGAGATTATAAAACTTATTTTTTAAAAGCCCCCTCCCTTTGGAGTGTTGGTGCCTAAGCAGAATGAGGAAGGCGGAGAGAGGGCAGCAGAGAGATTATTATAGTTACACAAGGGCAGATAGAGCAAGTAAGAAAAAATATTCAACATAATGAGAGCCAGGTTTCTCATTGTTAAATAAGGGAGTTACAAATTTGAAATTTGAAAACTAGACTGAATCCTCAGTGTAGGACTGCAATCAAAAGTATCACTGTGAACTCAGGGTTTTCAGATTATGTCTGTGTTTATGTGTGCATGTATGTACATGTATATGTATTCATGTATGTCTCTGTCCACTGAGAGATCTTGGGAGCAGTAACACCACAAAAACAATAAATACCACTAGCACCTAGGCTTACATATAAATACCGTTTTCCACCAGAAGAAAATAGAGAGCCTTGAAGAAATGACTAACTCCAACCCTGGCATAAATAAAGTAGATATAAAGGTGAGCCCCTGTTGTGACAGAAGGAAAGAAAGTCCTCCAAGAATGATGGGGACATGTCAAAAACATACAGAAGTTGTTTGAAGGGGCCAAGTCGAGGAAATTCTGAGCATCAAAATAAATAATGAGAGTAACATTAAAACCTACTGAATTAAAATTATAAATCACAAGTCCAACATATATAAATTTAAAAATAAATAAAAGTTTGATGATAAATGGAATATTGACATAGTTTCAAAGTACATCCCATAAAAATGCTTCCTACTTTCAAAAGGAGAAAAAGCTAACTTTACGATGGAGAAATTTGGCAGATAACACCTTAATTAAGTGATTAAAGGGAACATTTTGAGTAATGGGACAAATAAAAACTACACACACTATCACAGGATGCAATGAGAACACAGTGTTCAAGATATTCTTGCCAAAGATGCATAACCTGAATATAATCACGAGGAGACACAGACAAACTACAACTGAGGATCTACAATCCTCCAAAGCATCAAGACACAAGAAGTGAAGGCAGAGGTATGCAGAAACTTCATTTGAGATAGAGAAAGATGAAAGCATGGGGCAAGAAGTCGCTGGTTCCCTAACAATGTAAGTCAATGCATAGGAGAAACAGCTAGAGTAAAATTTCAAGGGGAAACTGTCTGAATTTATAAGTGGCTATTATCAGGTTTGTATGCTTATGTGCTTACAATGAGGAGAACTACAAGTTCTTAACCTTTTTTGTGCCACAGTCCTCTTGGAGAGTCTGATGAGGCCTATGAACTCTTTCTCATAATAATACTTTTATATATATATAAGAAATAAATATGATTACAAAGGAAACCAATTATATTGAAATACAATTGTAAAAATGTTATAAAAAACATATTTGTGATATAGCCCTATATGCAATTTCTTTAAAATATGTGCTTATGAAAACATATATGCTCTTTTTAAGACAGTAAGACTAGTGGAGAGTCTAATAATAACCGTAGTTGTGAAGTATTAATATGCATAAGTGATATTTCAGGATATCTAAAGCAACTGTAATATGTTTGTGAACTACAGGGTAAGAACACATGAATTAAAACTTAAAAGGAGTCTTAAATATCAGTGAGAATTGACAATCTCTATATTTATTTCCATTACT
Organism: Lemur catta; assembly: GCF_020740605.2. Taxonomy (NCBI): domain Eukaryota; kingdom Metazoa; phylum Chordata; class Mammalia; order Primates; family Lemuridae; genus Lemur; species Lemur catta. The sequence continues at coordinate 79,191,669 of NC_059137.1, forward strand.
ATTTAGCAGGCACTTTGGAAGGTACAGGACAAAAGTGATCATTTGTCTAAATTATCACATTTATACAGAATGGTGTTCCAATTAACGTTTTACACCACACTTAAAACTACTATAGTGATATATACACTACTATAGTGATATATACAACAGTACATGGCAACAAATTTGATGACAAGTTAATACCTAACAACAAAAATCATGAAGGCTCTATAAAATGAGACTATTCTTACCTATATACACAAAATTATAAAATGCTAAGCTCTGGCATTATGATTAAAAATGCTAATATTATCTCTGAGTCTATAACTGAACAAATTTTTATACACTGAATTTTAGCAGAAAAGATTAACTACTTAGAAGAATATTTGGCAGATATAAATTCTCAAAGGGATACTAAATTAGCTGTTTCTAATATATATATAAAAATAAAAGTTATTGGATAACCATCTGATGTGTGCAGACAAAACAAAATCTTTTGAAATATAAATCCTGACTCTAAGCCCTCTTAATTTAGATAATATCTAAGTGTAATATTTCTCACATTACTTATTATGGGGTTAAAAGTAAAGCATTATAACTCTAAAAACAGCATTCAAAATATAATGATATTTTTATTAAAATCACATCTAAATATCAACATTTAAAGAATCAAGAATATGATCACAATTTGAAACAAATATTAGATGTGTAAGCCTAATTATATTAATTCTAAACATGCGCTTGTCTGTCAAAATCTCCATACCTTTTCTGTGCTAAACTATTTCAATGAAGCCTAAAAATATATTGCAACATAATAAAAGAACGAAACAATTGTATCCTACCTAGTTACTTTGCAGCTTGATTCAATTAAGTCATTTTCAAAGTCAAGTAGGCTGGAAGGCATATTATATTCCAATGGGGATGTCAGTCTTTTCAAACGCAAAAGACCAACACAAAATTTTGCTCCCATCTCTTCCAATTCTCGAGTACCAATCTGCAAACCCTAGAAATAAAGTAATATTACATATATTATTAGAAAGAAAGAGTTTGCTATATTCTGGCTGCACCTCACTCAAATTTTATAAAAGGAATTTATAACTATATTAATAAAATTAAAAGACTGGTACTTTGTATGGAGCTAGGACTCAACAAGTATAATATCTTAACAATATAAGATTATTCTATGTCATCACAAGGGAAACTAATTGTTCTAAAAAACCATTTCTAAAATGTCTACTCTCATTCACTATTATGCAAACTATTTTCAACAACATGCTGGGGAGAAAAATACAGATGAACATTTTGGTTAATGCCACTCTTGAAGTTCATGTGAGAAACAACATTTGAACAAGATCTTACTAGTATTTCTCGTAATCCACTACTTTGTATGCCAATGTTGAAACATTATGCCTTATTAAAATCAAGGCTTCATCCAATACGTACACTTGAACATTACCTTATAGATACTTGTACTGTATGATAAGAGAAAATGGTCAATAAAAAATAAATGAAAGGTAAATGCCAAAAAAAAGAATCAAACAAATCTAAGCCCATGAAGTAGCAGTAAAATAAGTTCCTATGTTTCATGTCAATTAAGAATGCCCATTTCAAATTTTATCTACTAAGGTGAAAATATTTTGCCCAACCCCCTACCCTTTTTTAACTAATGGCTTCCCAACAAACAATATAAAGTTTACCAAAAGTTAAATGTTACCACATAAAACCATAAAAATAGGCTGCAAATTAAGACACTCCTTCTCATTTATTTTTCAGATAAAATAAATCTCTAAAATAGGTGAAATCCTTACACCAACAAAAGTTGTAGGTGTAGATGACAGCAAACATCAATTAGAGAAAAGATAGTATAAAACAACATTTCAGGCTGGACACAGTGGCTCATGCCTGCAATCCTAGCACTTTGGGAGGCCAAAGGGGGAGAATTGCTTGAGGCCAGTGTTTGAAGCCAGGAGTTCAAGACCAGCCTGAGCAAAGTAGTGAGATCCTGTCTCTACAAAACATTAAAGAATTATCCAAGTATGTGCCTGTAGTCCTAGATACTCGGGAGGCTGAGCCTGGAAGATCATTTTGAGCCCTAGTTTGAGGCTGAAGTGAGCTATGATCATGCCACTGCACTCTAGCTCTAGCAACAGAGCAAGACTCTGTCTCAAAAAAAAAAAAAAATTTCAATGATCAGACTAAATGACTTCCTAGGGCACATAGTAACTGAATAAAGTTAATTATAAAAACTGTTACTCCACATGAAATGCATGCCTTTATAATAATAATTTTTTCTATTTTTTTTTTTTTTTTTAGTTTACATAAAGAGCTTGGCCCTCTCCCAAATATTCTAGGAAATTTGACCTAACTGATTTTATTAGAACATTCATTTGCCTTCTTAAGAGTTTTAGAAAAGCTATACCTGTTTCTGAGTTAGTTCGTAGAAAATAAAAATAAAGAATACTTACAGCTTAAAATTCCGTAACATAAAAACATAGTTTAGGGTGAAGGAGACTGTTTACTAAACTGTTATTAGACTTACACATTCATGAGCTAACAAGTTTAAAATATTTATGTTATATAGGGATTATATGGGAACTGTCTGTACTTACCAAGTTTGCTGTGAACCTAAAATTGTTCTAAGAATAGTCTATTAACTTTTTTTAAAAGTATATGTTATGATCAAAGCCTTGCATTTTTTAATTAAAAAAAAAAAACCTGGCTCAGTAAGGTACATTTCTTTCCCTAAAAGTTTTAAATCAATGTATACTCTATTAACTAAATTATATACAAGAGAAATGAGTATTTATTTGGCATCCATTTTATTTTTAAAAGTTTATATATTTATATATTAAAAACAAAAATAACTTTTTAAAAAATTGTTTTAACATTTTATGCTTTAAAATATATTTTTGCTTTCTTTTTAAATTTGTTTTTTTCAATGACCAAATAAATTTATTAAAATACAAATAGAATATTTTTAAAAATCCAATAAAAGTCTATCTGTGGAATCCAAACATAGTAACAAACCACTACTATCGAATACTATATGATTTCAGAGGGTATCCAAGCCTTAAGTGCCCTGACTGCTTCCTTCCCCACTGCCCATAGGCTAGTTTCAGAGACAGTATTGCTGTAAATCGCCTTCTCCAGCATGAATCATCTCTTCAAGAAAAAGTCATTTACAGTGTATTTCCATAAATCACACATCCCAAGGTTTTTCCCCAGCTGCCACCTATTTCTTATACAAAAGCAATTCGCAAGTTTTCTCCTGTCCTACACATTTATCCAACATGAGACCCTTGGCAAAAGTCCACTAAAGCAATGATTAGGGGACAAGGTTAGGAACTGGAGTGGTGCTAATGTTACATTTTATCTCTCATCACCATCATGCCCTTGGTAAACTAGAATGACTACACATTATTGTTTTACAATATCTGGAGAGATCTCATATTACACTTTGGAAGAATAGCATACTGTGATCAACCTAAAGAGTCTCTCAACAGAAAGTACTGGAATTTCAGTAAGTTCTACTTTATTAGGTCCCAAAAGTTTGAACATCAATTGCAAACTCAACACAATTTTCTTCCTGTTTGTTACAGACTGAAAAAGTCATCATTTAGCGTCTCCAAAAATATTTGACATCAACTATAATATATTTACATGTTTAATGATAACCAATTACATTTTTAACTCTTTTCAAACACAGAGTTATAACCATCTTTATGTGAGGTATATAAAAATCACCATCAGATTCAGTATCCTCTTTCCCCATATCAAAATAAACACACAAAACGGAATGAAGGAAAAATTAGCATGACACCCAGAAATCTTTCTGTAACAAGGCAAGAAAAATAAATATTCAGGCCTGCTTGTTGCTTACCTAGGTCCAGTTCATTATGCATTAAGTCCTCAATCTTAAAAATTAAAAAACCCAAAATTACCTAACATTTTACTAGTCTTTAATTTCAAAAGTAAAGTTTAAGCTCCAAGTGTATCCAATAAAAGCCTATGTGGCACCACAGGAGAGCAGTTGTAGTAAAGAAAGAACTTCAGTAAAGAGATACGCCCTTAAAAGTCACACACACACAAAAAATCTAACTGTAACAAACCAGCTGCTTTATAAGTCAGTCTAATGCATTCATTTTAAATGCATAAAATATACTTACACCCAATAAATTAAAATGGTAGAAAATTTTTTATTAATAATGTACTACTCGCACAGCTTATTATGAATTACTAATTTGCATTTAAATATCTATTCCAATGTGCTTTCTTAAAAATTATAAATGTAAATAGACTCAAATAACCAAGAATTTCCTAAGGATCCAAGCAAGCTATTTAGTTCAGAGAAGTTAAAAAACCTGCTCTTAGGAATGCATATGATTGAACTCCACTATTCCAAATTACACGGAACTCACTGAAAACAAGCATATCATTTAACATGTACTTGATAACTATGAGAGTATGTAAGAAAGGAAAGTCTTCAAATACTTTTTATGGCTAGAAGACATGAGAAGCTTTACCTTGTACTTTCCCTGGTCACAGCCACACAGAGTACTCTCCATGGTATAGCTTCTCTGTACCCCTATTTCCCTCCAAACCACAACACGTGCTGTAGATTCCTTAGATTTTTCCACTACGAAGCTACAGCTGCTCATGCAAAATGCTGGGGCAATATGACTCAGTATCTTAGGCAAAGTCTGTAAAAATGAGAAAGATAATAATAAAATAAATGAAGAAGTATTTTTTAAATTTTAAAATTTTTTAATTTTAAAAAATTTGGTGAAAGCACAATGATTAGAGCAGGGCCATATGGATCTTACATCCCCTGCTATACAAACATCAAAATGGTCCTCTTACTAATTTAGAATTTTCTGCTTTTCTAAACAAATATAGTAACCAGTTAGAAAACATAATGGAAGAACCACATTCATAGTAGCAACCAATAGGTGGAATAAAACCATGTTTAAAAATATGAAGAAAAACGTTTAAAATACAAAGAAAATTTAGTCATGAAAGTCTAATTGAGAGATTTAACATGGTAAATGTCAACCATCCCTAAATTAATTTAAAAAGCTAAGACAATCATAATCAAAATACCCCAAAATTTCTGCAACAGAAAGTTATTCTCAAGTTCACCTGAAACTGTAAATATGGAAATACATCCTAAGAAATACTGGGGGAAAATAGGGGGCTATGACTGGAGAAATCATCCAACAGTTATCAATCTAGACTGTACATCACAATGTAAGTTAAATTGTGATACTGATATATAAATAGATAAATCTCAAGAAAAAAAGAGTTCAGAATTAAAACCACAGGTATTAAATTTATTATTATCATTATTAGTGCAGAAAAGATTGATAAATCATTCATTAAATATTGGCATAACTGGGTAGCCATTAAAAACAATTTGAAGTCACTCTTCATTAAATTAAATGCTAGCTCGACTGAGAATTTAAACTTAAAATTAATAAGTAAAACTTCAAAATGAAACTAAAAACAGTAAACATGGAACTGCACTTTTAAAATCTTAGAAAAGTCCTTCTAAGCCTCAAAACTCCACAGCCATTTTAAAAAAATCAACAATAAAAATTTTAATTACTACCCATCATAAAACAAAAAATTAGAAAATATATTTGTAAAATATAGTTATTTTAAAAACAATAATAATTAGATGACCAGTATAAAAGCAAGCAGAGAAAATGTGAAAAGGTTATTTTAAAAGAGAGGGATCACAGTTGGCCAAACATATGAAAACTCAACCTGATTTATAATTATTTATATGCTAATTAAAACAATCAGATATGATTATATTTTCACCTAGCAAAGATGATAGTACAATGTAGTAAGGGTGTGGAAAAACAGCACTATTATTATTCATGGTATTTGAGAGTATCAATTTGCACAATCTTTGTGAAGGACAGTTTGGCATTACTAATCAACAGAGGACTACTGAAAAATAAGTTTTAGTACACTCATATAATAATAACAAAAATGCACAATGCAAAGCTTGTGAAATGGTTAAAAAGACTGAGATAGATCCAGACATGATGACCTGGAAAGATGGTCAACAAACATTATCATGTGAAAAAGCAAGTTGCTGTGTAGGTTTTAAAAAAATAAAAAGACAAAAACTACATATACTATATGTATAACATTTATAGATGGATGTGCTCACAGGCAAGTCTCACAACACACATAGTAAAACTGATTAGTGTTAAGAGAATGATTGGGAGAAGATGACTTTCACTTACTACTTTATATACTTCTGGAATGTTCCCATTTTTTATATTGTTCTAATCATTTTATTTATTTGGAAAGAGGGAAGAAGAGAGAAGACACCAAAAAGAAAATGTGCTTTAAAGCTCTGCTAAGGGCAATGGCATATGTTACTGAAATTTCTTTTTGCAAAATAACCTGTGGTGCTTGTTTAGGCAAAACTGCAGGAGGAGAGTGACAGAATGGAAAGGACGCAGGACTTGAAGCAATACGTCTCATCACAGTGCTGGGCTTTTTGGCCAAGACCTCAAGCATGTCAACAGACCCAGAAGTCTTAGTAGACTCATTTGTACAGCAGCAATGATACTTCCTACATATATCACAGAGGCTCAAATGAAAAATTCACATGTAAGTACACTAAAAACTATAAGCACAATCCAAATAAGGTAATATAATTGTTAGATGTTTGTCTATACATATAATTAATTCACCCATTCATTCAACAAATATTTACTTAATGTCTACTAAGTACTGGGGATCCCCCATAAACTAAAGAAATAAAAGTCCTAATCAACATTATTCTTAGTCATCTCATTCAGGAATGATGGTGTACTATCTATTAATACAATAGTTAGCAATATTAGAAGGTACTTAAAAATATAACAGTTAGTTTATTAAAGCTAAATCACAAATTGTCTTCCAATAAGGTGAACATCATAGCACATACAGATTGAATATCCCTAATTTATAAATCCTAAAACTTTTTGAGCACTGACAATGATGCTCAAAGGAAATAATTTTTAGAACACTTTGGATTTCAGATTTTCAGATTAGTAACGCTCAGGCAGTAAGTATAACATAAATATTCCAAAATAAAAAAAAAGTCCAAAATATGAAACACTTCAGGTCTCAAGCATTTCAGATAAGGGATACTCAACCTATAATAAAAATGATTTTTTTAACTTTTTATTTTGAGTTAATTTCAATCTTAGAGAAAAGTTACAAAAACAGCACAAAGAATTTTCATTTATTTCTCACTCAGCTACTCCTAATGTTGACATCTTAATGTAACCATAGTGTAGTATCAGAACAAAAAATTAGTATTGACTCAATACTATTAACTAAACTATAGACCTTATTCAAATTTCATCAGTTTTTCTAACGTCTTTTGTGTCGGGATCCTATTATGATTCTCACATTGCATTTAGTTACTATTTCTCCTTATTTTCCTGCAGTCTATTCCATATCTTTAATGATCTTGACACTTTTGAACAGTATTCATCAGTTATTTTGCCAAATGCCCCTCAATTTATACGCTACAGCTTTATTTTTCTCCAAAACATAAACACTTGTGCTAAAGGGACAAAGGAGTACTATGATTTATCATCAGAAACATGGCATTTATGTACTAATCCATCCTCTCCCAACCATCTGCAAAAAAGGGTTCCATGGTTGGTAGTCAGAATAGTGGCCCATCAAACATGTCCACGTCTTAATCCTCAGAACCTGGGAATATGTTACTTTACATGGCAAAAGGGATTGTCCGGATGTGATTCAGTAAGATTTTGAGATGGGAAGATTATCCTGGATTATCTCGGTGGCCTTTGTCATCACAAGGGCCCTCATAAGGGAAAATGGAAGGCAGGAGAAGGAGAGAAGGTGATGTGACAGCAGAAGCAGAGGTCAGAAGGTTTGATGCCTGGCTGAAAGGGACCATCATGCGAAGAACAAAGGCAGCCTCGAGGCAGGGGTTGGGGGTGTGGGGATGATTCTCCCCTAAAACATCCAAAAAGAATGCAGAAATGACTAGGTAAGGGAATGGTGGTGATAGTGGTGGTCGTGTTCCAGAGCACAGCCCATGGAAAGGCTGCATATGTGCTCTTTTGTCTAGCTCCCTCCCATTCTCTGGGCCTCTCACTAGTCTCACTTTTCTTACATTGTTTATCTGGGTCTAAACTAAATATTTCCCATTTCTCTTCTACATCCCTAAGCTCTGCTAATCTACTGTTTCCTTCATTTAATTTGGCCAAATCTAATAAGGCTCAACTTTCTGAAGGTATTGTGGTAGTACATTTGTTGAATATTGATATACCGGGCATTTACATACATTTTTGGGCTCTCCCTTCACCTTCACCATGGGCTTTGTCTCTTTCTTTGACTTAATTTCCTTATGCCTTCCTCTTTCAGAATACTCCTTTATTTTGGTGAGAATAATTTCCAGAAGCTTCCAGAGAAAGACTATTTGTAAGGTAAATTTTTTAGACTTTCAATGTCTGAGAATATCTTTTTTTTACTTTCACACATACTGATAGTTAGGATGGAGTATAAAATTTAAAGTTTTGAAATCTAGTTGAGAATTGTGAAGACATTGCTCCACTACGTTTTTCCTTCAGAGTTGCTGTTGAAACATGTGATGCCATTCTGATATGTTACCTTTTGTAGAGGATATGAAAATTCGTAGAAATTCCTGCTGGAAAAAAAGTCAATAGCTTCCCTGTGCACCATCAATGATAAACTGGGGCAGGCAGATATGTGGGGGAAAAAATCCCATCCTCAACTGCAACAAAATTCATAAAGTATTTGGGAATAAATCTAACAAAAATATCACGTGTGTGTGAAAAAAATTTGTATCTTTATTGAAGAATATAAAAGACTTGATTGAGTCTGGTTGGTGGCTCAGGCCTGTAATCCCAGCACTTTGGGAGGGCGAGGTGGGGGGATCACTTGAGCCCAGGAGTTCAAGACCAGCCTGAGTAACAGTAAAAAAAATTAGCTGGGCATGGTGGTGCATGCCTGTTGTCCCAGCTACTGGGGAGGCTGAGGCAGGAGGATTGCTTGAGCCCAGGAGTTTGAGGTTGTAGCGAGCTATGATGACACCACTACACTCCAGCCTGGGTGACAGAGCACAACTTTTTGTTACAAAAAAAAAAAAAAAAAAAGGCCTTGATTGAGCAGACAGGCAATGTTCATAGATAGCAATACTATTAATATATATCATCATCATCATAATTCTCTCCACCTTAATTTAGATTCAATGCAACTCTGATACAAATACTAACAAAGTTTATTCACAAACTGATCCTAAAATTCACAGGGAAGAATACTGACCACAAAAAGCCAAGAGAATTTTTTAAAAAAAATAAAAAAGGAAAATTTACCCTATTAGATATCAACACTAATTATAAATCTACAGTAATTAGAACAATGCAGTATGCAAAGAGCTAGAAACCAGGATGACTGCTGTAATACAGCATGCGTGTGGAGACGGTATGTAACAGATGGCTCCGTCGACTCGACAGAGGAAGGATGTACTATCTGGTAAATGGTGCTGAGCCAACTGGTATCCACAGGGAAAATAAAATTAGATTCCCCACATCTCATACAAAAATTAATTCCAAATACATGAAAAATCTAAATGTGAAAAGCAAAAACTTTTAAAACGAGAAATCGGAAACAAAAATGGCAAAATGTCAACATTTAGTAAATCTCAGTAATTTGTATATGTTAAATTATTTTCTGTAGTTTTATGCATGTGTGAAATTCAAAAACTCATGAGTCATCTGTAATAATTACCCTGTATCCTGTATCTTCCACAACATCACACGAGGTTGCGTTATCATTGGTATGCCACACTGTCTCTTTGATGCTGCAGCCATACATAAACACGTTTTTCTTTCGGGAATGGCCATGATAATCACAATAAACCTTGAAAAGAAAATATGTTTTAGAAATTAAAAGCCTTCAAACACATATATTGCTAAGTAAAGGTACTTAATATTATGACAATGAACAGGGCTGTGTTCTTTCATCATTTTACTGCAAGAGAACAACTGTTTCACAAGTAGAACCAACAAAAGTAATAATATCTAGTTTTGGAAAGGATCTGTGATTAATTCTAGAATTGCTAAATCCTTTAAAGAGCCTATATCACGATTGTATCTACTATTTATTCATCATTTTAAGAATAAATTCAATTGTAGTTCAAATCTACAGCTGCAGTCATCACTGTCCCAAACGACTGTTAAAACATTTATTTAATTTAAAAGAACAAGAAAATGCTCTCATGAAAAACACTATAAAAAAGGATATGGTTTCAATTTAACTTTTAAAAGCATGATTTAAAAAATGAAAAATAAAGAACCCGTCAATTTTATCCCTCTGCAAAATTTTTCTATCTTTCCCAGTGAAAGATTCAATAATTTGAACACTAATATAATGGGAACATTCTAATCAAAAGCTGGTGAAAGCAGAAGGAACTTATATATGCAGTTCAGTATAGTCTGATATCATGCCTGTACCACATTTCCATGTGTATGGAGACTTAACAGTTTCAGAGCTGACTAAAGAACTCAGAAATAAGCTTCTACTAGTTTGAGAATTTGGAAGATACACATCATACCTTAGTGTTGCTCAAACAGTGAAGTTAAATATCTAGAACTTATAACCAGGAGTTACTAATATTCATAAACAAAAAAGAAAAATAAAAGGCTTGTGATGATTATAAACATTCAACTTGATAAAATAAGAATATGTATATACTGTATTAATTTGACACCATAATTATTATGCAAGTGACTGATGATTTTGTTAAAAAGACACTTTGTCTTTGACTTTACAAAGCAAAAACAAATATTGCCACTTACCAGGGGTAAACGCTTCACTGCAGCCAAGTACTGCAGTAGCCCCTTAGCATGGTAAATTGTAGGATGTAAATCTGGATTTGGACTTTGCCACTGTCTGTTCAAATCCTCTCCACTTAAAGAACAGCGGTGACTACACATACATAAACACAAAGACAGAAAACTGTTGGCACCAATAAACCCTTATATACATTTTTGATTTAACTTTATGATTCTATTCCACTAAGTATTTCCAATACGTATAGAGGGTGGGCTCAATCGAGTACACATCAGTAAGTAAACACTTATTGAGCATTTGCTATGTGCAAAATCTTGTGTCACATGCATTTAACTGTGGTAAGCTTTCCAATTTACAACCAAAATTTTCAAGTTAATTCTCAAGAAAGAAGTTAATTCTCAATTCTGGGGGTTTCTTTCATATTTTATAAAATTTATTAATGGTCACATTTCCCATTCTGACTATGTAATAACCATTTGCTATACTAACAGTCTATTATCTTGATTTCATCAGTAATGTTGTAAAAGTGCTATCTGGGCCCTCTTTCTGAGAAAGACAAGTATTACGAAAAGCACACATTCTTGTAAAAATTCAAATACATTCTCATTTACTCATAGGTACTAAGTATTAAAGCCATGAAGCAAAAACTTAAGCAAACAATCACAAGGTGATAACAAATAGAAACAGAAATAGAATTCTAACTGGCCAATATGTTTCTGAATTAAAAACAGATTTCATTCTAGTTCCATAACCATATCAACTAAAAAGAAACCTATATTTTAAAAATTCAGTAACTTCCTAAAATATGAGAAATATTCATGCTACTTTTGTTGAATAAATAAGATACTGTATTCTCATCTTTGGAGATATTCATGATAGCTAGCCTAAATTCCATCTTTCAGAAGCACTACAAAGACCTTGTCAAACTGCCAGAATAAATTTATTATACTAACTATATGCTACCTCCACTTAAAAAGTAATTATTTTTCTAGTATTTCCGATCTAAAGAATTCCTTCTGTCTGAAACTAGACCTCTCAGAACAGAAGGAGGTTAGCAGATGGGGCTAACATTCCATATCAGTGGAAAGAGATCCCAGAATTCTAAATCTTAGAATAATCTAGGTTCATGCTATTTACAAATTTTTTTAAAAAGGAATATGAGAGGTATGTGTTAATCTTTCTCATATCCTGACATTGTGATTTTTCTAAAACAACTCAAGTAAGACATAGACATTTTATAAAATCATATTCTCATAGATAATGGAATTTCTTAAAATTTCATACCACTACTAGCATACAAAATATATTTTCATTTAAACGTTTATCTTAAATGAATCCCCCACCAAAAATTTCTTTGTTCTAGAGAAATCACTAGGTTTGTTTTCCTAATTAACCTGGACACTATTATTTCAACAGGTTTATACACGACAACCACAATAAGCTATAATATATTCTATAACTATTGCTTAACTTACTTTCCATTGATGACACCATCTGGATTTAGCATAGGGACAATTTTAAAAATATAAGATTCTCGTAAGCTCTGAGCAGTAGGGCTATTACTCATGAGATACTCCAATGTTCCTTTCATAACCCAACTTGCATTAGTTTCTCCAGGATGTACCCGAGCAGATAAGAAAACGTAAGGGCGATTTCCTAAAGTACACATAAAATCTCAAATTAAAATGAACGGCTACTAAAAGTTTGTATGATATTTTACTTTGGGGCTTTAGAAATGTCTCTACTCAATTTTGAATTCTGATATAAATTCATAGTAGAACTCACTGTGCACCTACTATATACAAGCACTGCACTAGGCCCTATAAAGCAAACAAATATAAAACCAATATAAACCATGTCCTGAAAGAGTGTATAATATAAATATAAAACAATAAATAGCATTTGAGCCACTCATTTATTTCCAAATGACAAATCTTACATGTAAAATTAGTTCTTTAATATAATCCTGATTTTTAGTTAAGAAGTTTAAAGTATAAAATTATTCTTCATAAAATCATGGGGTAAAGAAAGAAAATACAATCTTATCCCTGTCTTACAGTCACTACGATAAGCACAGAGAAAAAATATACCTGCTCAGAGATTTGCCAAAAAATATTCTTCCCTATATATTTAGATATCTAAGTCTACAAAATAATCACTTAGCTCATCTACAAAATAATCACTCAGCTCATCACTTATATTTTCATACATAACAATCTTTCTCTTTTCTGAAAATACTTAACCTTCTTATCAAAATTAGAACAGTTTTCTAATTTTTACTACCAAAGCTGTATATATGAAGCAATTTAAAAAATATATATGGCAGGGAAACACAAGTAGCTATTCAGTGCTAGCTATCAAAACTCATAGGTTTCCGGTTGTTTTGTTTATCAATAAAATTAGTTGTCAATCTTTAAATTGTTGGTACTATTACACAAACTCTTAAAATCATTTGCTGTATTTACTTTGAATATGATGTCTAAGAACTAAAGAACAGTAGTATCAAAAGGGATCTTAGAGAACATCTCATGAACACCCACACTTTCAAGATAAGGGAACTGAGGCCCAGAGGTAGACCCATGGCTTAAGCAGTAACAGGACCAAGACTAGAGCCCAAGTTCTGAGTCTATTCCTAGCAGTTTTCCATTATAAAATACATATTAAGCAAAGAAAAATAAGTGAAAATGACTGATATTTTGAGTGAAGAAGACAGACTTACTGAATTGACAGATATGTTCATAATAATTAGACTCTGGCATTGCTGTTATAGTCACCAAGGGACAGCTGTTTCCAGACAGGGTTTCACATAACACATCTTTTCGAAAATAGATTTGCTGAGGATTGTGTGCTGACTCCAATTTTTGAAGATGCATCTTAATAAAAATTTAAAGCAAAGTATACAATCACTTAAAAACTCCCTATGATAAATAGAAATAATGCATCCAGATCTCCACATAACTAGAAATGAATCAGATTCTTACTCCCTTATCTGAAACCCTCAGGGCCAGACGGAGTCTAAACTTCAGTATTTGGAAAACTTGAGAAAGGTGAAATAGTGGGTATATATTAATTATGCAACACCACCACTAGAGTCAAGGGCAACAACCTGTAATAAGCTAAGCACATTATTATTTCTGCAGCAAAACATATGAAGAATCACCCTAAGTGGAATCAATATTCTCAATAAGCTCCCATCAGTTCAGGTCAAGCTTTGCTGCCAAATGAGTTATGAAAAAGCTTTTGGTTTTCAAAGCCTTTTGTTTTTTTTTGTTTTTTATTTCTTTTTTATAATTTTTTTTTTTTTGAGACAGAGTCTCGCTCTGTTGCCCAGGGTAGTGTGCCGTGGCGTCAGCCTAGCTCACAGCAACCTCAAACTCCTGGGCTTAAGCGATCCTACTGCCTCAGCCTCCCGAGTAACTGGGACTACAGGCATGTGCCACCATGCCTGGCTAATTTTTTTCTATATATATTTTTAGCTGTCCATATCATTTCTTTCTATTTTTAGTAGAGATGGGGTCTTGCTCTTGCTCAGGCTGCTCTCAAACTCCTGACCTCGAGCAATCCTCCCGCCTCGGCCTCCCAGAGTGCTAGGATTACAGGCGTGAGCCACCGCGCCTGGCCTCAAAGCCTTTTCAATTTTGGAATTGTCAGTGACTACAGACTTGCAACATCAATCTAAAATTTAAAGAATGAAAATTATGCAGCAAAAATTTTTCAACAACTTCTTTTCCTGATTTCAAGATTAGTACAGGCTTATTGTAAAATGTTTGGAAGACACAGAGAGTAAAAGACAAAATTTAAAACACCCACCTTGCATCACCTAGATTACTACTAAAAAATGCAATGTAAACAAAACCATGATTACAAAAAAGACATTTTATAATCTGATTTCATCACTTAATTTATACACACACACATATTCATAATGATGAATAGTATACCACATCATTAAACATGTTAAATATGTTTTTTGAAAACACAAGTTTTAATGGTTTTATTATACTGCTATACAAACAATAAATTGTCCAATCCCTTATTTTTAGATACTTAGTTGATTTTCAAACTTTTGCCTATTCCTCATTTGCATAATCACTACTGACTGAATAGTCACTATTTGCGAGAAACTGTGCAGAGAGCACTGAGACATAATCATGAATAAATGGACCCTACCCTGGGGAAAAACAATGCTACAGGAGCTTGTATTAACGGGGAGGGAGTCTGGCTGAGTGGATGGTGAGGAAAGTTTTCTGAAGAAAATTACATTTAAACTGAGAGCCAAAGGAATGAATGAAGACGACAGAGATGAGTACTACAGTCAGAAGGAAAAGTATGTAGGACCTCAAGACAAAATAAGGGCATTTCAAAGAACTAAAAAAGACTCATTATAGTTAAACCAGAAAGAACAAGGGTGAGAAACAGAGAAGCTGGGTACGGAATGAAAGGCCTGATAGATCAGCCATTCCCAAAGCACGCTGCATACTACTGGTAATTGAAATAACTAGGTGATACGTGGACAACCTTTAAAAAAAGTTTAATAGGTATATATTTTACTGTGAATTAGGAAACAAATCTAGTACATTAAACCTGTAATTGCATGAGTATTGACTTAGGATGAGGATAAATTTTAAAGAACGATCTATTTTAAAGTCTATTTAAAGATAAATATTAAATAAATAATAGTTCAAACAGTATGTGGACAGGGCAAAAAAAAAGTAAAAAATAGAACTGAAGGAACAGAATAAACCAAGTAAGCATTCTAGACTTCACAAAAACGGCAAGACAAATCACTATATAGTTTTAAACAGGGTGTTCATACGATGAGATTAGCCATAAAAGAGCCCTCTGGCTGGAGTGGGGAAAAAAGACTAACAAAGAGGATAAGGGGTGAAAGTGAATCCTAGGACACCAGTTAAAAAGAAGGGGCAGAAGTCCAGGTGAGAAACAATGGTCATGCTTGGAAAGAGTCCTGGTAGTGGGACTGAAAGAAAGCAGGAGAATTCAAAATTGCCATATGAAAAAGGCAACATCAGCAAAGAACAATAACATATAACCAGGCAAATAAAAATGTTGAAAATATATTTCTATATACATTTGTAATTATTTTCCTAGGATAAATTACTCAAAAATAGAACTACTAAGTCACTAAGTATATACATTGATGCCATGTTATTCAGCACAGAAAGATACATGAACATTATACTTTTATTGTAGGTTGTAACCTCTATTAAAATACAGTAAGCCTCATTTAGTATTCTCACCCTTGATAACTTTTCTCCTCTATAGATTATGTTTTTCTTTCATTTTCCCCTCTCTGATTTTAGACGCTTGTTTCTAATAATAGTGCTCCAATTTCTTTCTTAGTAAATTGATCATACATTCATGATCCTTGACCATTAGAATAGATATTCTGTTCTGAGGATAAATCTATCACAGTTGATCATTTACTTTCTTCACTTAGTTTGCTTAGTTTTGCTTTATAATGCAAACATTCAAAAATCTCAAAAGGTCCCACAAAACAACTCATAGATGGGCAGAGTCTAAAAAATCTGGATCTAAGATTCCATAATAAAACCATTTCCTACAGAAAAGTTTTTCAATTTTTCCTACAAAAAATTCAAATTGCATGCACATTTTTCTACTGTTACATTTTCTTTTTCTTTATTTTATTTTTTTTTTTGAGACAGAGTCTCGCTCTGTTGCCCGGGCTAGAGTGAGTCCCGTGGCATCAGCCTAGCTCACAGCAACCTCAAACTCCTGGGCTTAAGTGATCCTACTGCCTCAGCCTTCCGAGTAGCTGGAACTATAGGCAAGCGCCACCATGCCCGGCTAATTTTTTCTATATATATTTTTAGTTGGCCAGATAATTTCTTTCTATTTTTAGTAGAGACGGGGGTCTCACTCTTGCTCAGGCTGGTCTCGAACTCCTGACCTTGAGCGATCCACCCGCCTCGGCCTCCCAGAGTGTTAGGATTACAGGCGTGAGCCACTGCACCCGGCCTACTGTTAACATTTTCTATGAGACTTAAAGCTTCTGGTTAAACAAGCAGAAATCTCACCTAGTTAAAATTTGTAAATCATGGAATCTTAGCTTAGAGATGTGTAGACTTCAACAAAAGATGGGAAGTAAAAATTGTGTCAAATTTCCTCAATATTTCTATTAAAAAAATTAGAACTACATTCTCATTTTATGTTTTCAACAAATACTGTAGTATTTTTTTAAACTGTCAACATTGAACCTTTTTCTTATTTTGTTAAGATATTTAATTAAAAGCAACTTTTCTTCAGATATTGGATACATATGCATATAACAGTCATAATACAATTTAGAGTTCTCACCTGTAAAGTTGAATACGTATATGGATAGTGATAAGCAAAGTAGCAAACATCATCTTTATGTGGAAAATTGACAGTGAATGTAATTGTATAGTATGATTTTCCCTTTTGCCCACCTGCAGCCGCTGAACTTCTTGAGAAGTGATTTCTGCAACAGAAAAGCATAAAACATGTTCGTTTCACCCATACAAATATTCTGATTTTCCTTGCTAATTTTTATTAAATAGAACTTCAGGGAAAAAAAGAAAAGCTCACTCTATAAAAAGTTGAACTTAAATAGCCCATAAAAAATAGACTTAGTACTAATAAAGAAGTTAATTATTATCAGCCAAAAACATTACTTTTCACTTCTGGATTTACTAATTAAATGCAGCTACTACTCTACACTAATCAACAAAATTTTTAGAATCCTATGCTTTGACAGCCATACACACTATTGGATCTAGGCAATGATCATCAATGGCTGCTACAGCCATTAGAAGAACAGCTGATGAACACCTTTATGGTGGATGGATCAGTCTATAATATCTGAATTCGCTAATCAATCTTAAGATTGCAAAAAGAGAAATAGTGATGTTTCCTGATGTGATACAATGAGAATTAACTGCACCACCTACCTATGAAGTATTCTTCCCAAAAATCAAACCTGAAGTTAACCAAGTTTCTAGAAAATTGGTGAGATAGAACTGTTTATTAACATACAAGGATGCAATAAGCAAAATTCAAAGGTGAAAAATTATGTATGACAATCAATCCAGTTTTTTTAACAAATGAATGAGAAGAGGAGAAGAAGAGAGAGAGAGAAAAGGGAAGCCTATAAATTAAGAGACTTACAGGACATTACCAACAAAAATCAAACACAGGCCGGGTGCAGTGGCTCACGCCTGTAATCCTAGCACTCTGGGAGGCTGAGGCGGGTGAATCGCTCGAGGTCAGAAGTTCGAGACCAGCCTGAGCAAGAGCGAGACCCCGTCTCTACTAAAAATAGAAAGAAAATTATCTGGCCAACTAAAATATATATAGAAAAAAAAAATTAGCCGGGCATGGTGGCACATGCCTGTAGCCCCACCTACTCGGGAGGCTGAGGCAGTAGGATCGTTTAAGCCCAGGAGTTTGTAAGTTGCTGTGAGTTAGGCTGACACCATGGCACTCACTCTAGCCCGGGCAACAAAGCAAGAATCTGTCTCAAAAAAAAAAAAAAATCAAACACAATGTGCAATCCTACATTGGATTCGGATTAAAACAAACCAACTATAAAACAACATTTTTGAGGCAACTGGGGAAGTTTGAACATTGGATATTTCATCATATTGAGAAATTTTCTTAATTTTTCTAAGGTCTGACAACAGCATTATGATTCGACTGCCTTAAAAGGCCTTGTCTTTTAGAGATACATATTTAAATATGGATAAAATATATCATCTAGAAATTGCTTTAAAAATTCAGTGTGGAAGTAGGAGTGAAAGCATAGTTAAAACTTATGTGTTGATAATTGTTGAAACTGGGTGATGAATACATGGGGTCTCATTATCCTATTCCCTGCTTTTGTAAATGTTTGAAAATTCCCATAATAAAAAATTTTTAAAGGTACACATTACTTTCTAGACTTTAAATACTGCTGACATATGCTGATTTAAAGAAGCTTTATCTAACAACTTAATTTCTAAAATTCCAAATCATCTTGTATTATTTAAGCCATGAAGTGGAGAAAAATCAGGGCCTATAGGTTATTTATTTACACAATAAATATTCAAGGTATTTTCAAATTGGTATAGTCATCATTAACTCAGTCACTGTACCCTGAATAGATACCCAATGACAAGGTGCTAAGGATTAAGGAAAATGCAAAACAAGTTCAAGAATAAAGTCCTTGCCAACTTGCCAATTTCTGGGGAAAACCCCCAAAAGTTTAACATTTAATTGGAAAGTTATTTATACCACCATGTTATAGCGATACAGCAATACACAGGTTATAAACCAGAAAAACAGGCCGGGTGCGGTGGCTCACACCTGTAATCCTGGGAGGCTGAGGCAGGAGGATCACTCAAGGTCAGGAGTTCAGGATCAGCCTGAGCAAGAGCGAGACCCCGTCTCTACTAAAAATAGAAAGAAATTACCTGGACAACTAAAAAAAATATATATATATATACATATATATACACACATATATATGTATATATATATAAAAATTAGCCGTGCATGGTGGTGCATGCCCGTAGTCCCAGCTACTCGGGAGGCTGAGGCAGGAGGATTTCTTGAGCCCAGGAGTTTGAGGTTGCTGTGAGCTAGGCTGACGCCATGGCTCGGCACTCTAGCCTAGGCAACAGAGTGAGACTCTGTCTCAAAAAAAAAAAAAAAAAAGAAAAAGAAATAAAATAAACCAGAAAAACACACATTATCTTATATATTGATGAAGGTAGTTTTATTCCATCCTATAGGTAAGACAAACAAGCATCAGAGAACTTAATTGGCATAAAAAGTTAAGTTTGTCTGTCTACAAAACACATACTGTTTTTACTATACATACTCCATAATTCTCAAATTCTAAAGGACTCTCTAGAATTACTAAAGCACAGTAATATAATACAATTTAAAAGTATGCAATAATAATTCTACGTTTTAGCTTTACATTGAAATAGAATGAAGTTAATATTCCCTTCTGTAAGCTGATGTCCTGTTATTCTTAGGATACTTACTTATAGTAACAAATGTCAGTCCCCATACGAATCCACCATGGTCTGGCATTTAATGCTTCCTGAACTGAATACATGAGTGGCTGCATACCTTTAAGAGACAGGAAAAGAGAGGAAAAATAAAAGAGAGAGAAAGAGAAAATTCTTTTCAGAATTTTTGAGTTAAAAATTAATCTTGCCTTTGTATAAAGCACCAAATGTTTAGGAAGGCTGAAATAAATTACATTCCAGTTTTTAGTATTAAAAAAATGACAAATTTTTTTAAAACTCTTAAGTCAACCAATAATACACTTTTATTTTTTAGTTTAACTAAAAAAGGATTACAACTTTAGAGTGAAACATCATTAAACTCTTCTCTATTAAATTTTCCATATTAAATATAACATATTCCTTATAACAAGTGAAATAATCAAAAAATACATAAAGATATAATGTACGATCACCCCTGTAACTCTCCATGAATTCCCATCCACACTGAGGTTAATGGAAAAAAATGCCACCAAAATGGCATGTTTGTGTTCTTCCTCACTGTTCCCCATACAAATGTGTGTGTAGTAGAAAGGAGGGGGAGGGACTGTTAACAAAAATAGGATTAAATATATAATATATTTTCTTAGGTATACTCTTGGAAATGTTCTTTTCCACGTGTCCTTTAAAATCATCTTAATTTCCAAAATGATGCACTAGGTTTCTAGCTGGAATTGAATTAAATTCATATGCTAATTTTAGAAAGGTTGACTGGCTTGATTTTCCTTAAATTCTAATTTAAGGATATAACCATTTTCTTGGTAAAGAACAATTCTGTTAAATTTATCAGTGAGTATTTTCATAATGTTTTTCCTTTTTCATTTCTAACTGGTTATTCCAACAATGAAGAACTACTCTTTTTTTTGTATTTATCTTATATTCAAGATATCCAATACATTCACTAACTTAAACAGCTTTTTAGTAGTCTCCTGGATTCTCTAGGTATATAATTACATCATTTGTAATTAAAATATTTTATCTCCTCTTCTAGTATTTATATCAGTTATTTCATTTACTACTTTTATTGCATTTAGGAAAATGAAAGTCTCAAAAAATGATGCTGAATATAGTAGTAAGAACAAATAACTCTGTCTTGTTTATAATTTTAACCAAAATGTTCTGCCATTCAATGCAATATTTGCCTTTTATTTGCAAGTCAACTTTACCATGTTTAAGTAATAAAAATAGCTAACAATGAATAATTTCTATGTGCCAGACACTACTCTTAAGTGTTTTTACATGTATTAAGTCATTAAATCCTTATCACCACCCTAGGTGGTAAGTGCTATTATTATTTCCATAACTTGAATGGTTTCACCATAATTCTTCTTATATTCACAGTTTTAATTATCTTATCAAATTCTGACTTTCAGCATCTACTAATAGACTCATCACATGGCTTTTCTCCCTTAAATTGCTGATTCAATAAATTATGTTGATAGGTTTCCTATTGTGAATTATCACTGCCTTCCAAGAAAATGCTATTTTTTAATTGTACGTAATTAGCTAATATTTAGAATTTTTGCATTCAAATTCTTAAGTTGACTTTTTAAAATTATCTTTACCAAGTACTGGTATCAACATTATACCAGCTTCTGAAAAGTAAATTTAAAAGCTTCCCATCATTTATTAGAGTAAATAACAAAAGCATAATCTTTTTTTTTAAGGGTAAATATAATTCAGCTGGAATACCATCTCGATATGACTAATATTTTTTATTTCCTTTCCAATAATTATAGCCTGTTCAGAATCTCTACTTTTTCCTAACCACTTTCAGTATTTTTATGTTTTATTTCTATCCCATTATTTTCAGCATTTATTTTTAGAATTCTCTTCTCTTACTTTCTTTTATTTTCTTCTTTTTCTAATTTCTTAAATTGAGTACTTATTTTCAGTCTTTTTCTTAAATAATACAAGCTAATAAAGGTTCTCAATTTTCCTCTGAATACCAGATTAGCCATGACCCATAAATCAGAAGTGTTCTCTCTCGCACTACTTTCTACCTGTCCAAATGAACTTTTGCTAGGATGGAAATGTTCTATATCTGTACTGGCCAATATGGCAGCCACTAGTTACAGCTGGCTATTTATTAAGCACCAGAATGAGCCTAGCTCCACTGAAGAGCTGATTTTTTAAAACATTTGATCTTAATTAATTTAAGTAGCCACATGTGGTAGCCAGTGCCTACCTAGAACTAGTACAGTTCTAGACAATCTGTAACATTGATTTTAAATTTTCTCTTGTTTTTTTTAAGAAGAATATTACATAATTTCCAAGTGACCATTTTTAATTCAACTTTTTGTTGATTTCTACTCATGTTTTGGATCACAATGAAATCTGTAGAATGTTTCTTAAAATCATCAGTAAGATTTCTCTGTAAAAATATATAATAAAGTTTTAAATGTTTCATGAACATAAAGGGAACTTATACTTCTTCCATAAGCAGACTTAAAAAGCTGAAAAACAATAGTACTTAATTACATTAAGATCCTGCAAATATATATAGTTCACTACAAAGCCAAAGTGTATGCTCCCCAAAAGAAAATGTTTCCAGAGTCTAGTTCAAATGGATTCTTTCATACACATCAAATACTCGCAACTCCCACGACATTTTAGTTGTTTTATCCTTTTATGGGAGAAGATTCATGGGCCTTTTCCCTCCATGTCCCTAATAGTTTTCAGTTTCTTAATCATATTACATTACACAATTTCTTAAAATCTATTCCACTTTTTTTAAATCATAATTTCAGGATCCCACTAACTTCCAATTCTAATTTGGATGAATAGCTTTCTAGGAAACTTCAGCTTTTATCCAGTTATTTCTTTTTACTGGACTCCCAGATTAGTTCCACCACTTCTTACATCTCACATCTCCCTCTTTCTTAAATTTCACTCTCAGCTGGAGAACATCCTTAAATATGTTCTCAAAAATGGAATCCTAATGAATCCACAAATCGTGCTTGTTGACTATATTATTCAAATTCTCTGTATCCTTGCTTATTTTTTGTCTTTTCGATATGTCAAATTTTGAAAGCAGTATTTTAAATTCTCTGTCTTCTTACCAAGTTGCATTTCCTAGAGATTTTGCTCTGATTAACTACCATGTGGTTATGGTAGTTGTGCTGTATGAAGGTTTACAGTATCTTCAAGGATTTCAACTTGTAAATACATAATATCTTATCTTTTACCTAGTTCCTATTTTTGACCTTGAATTTTTCTTTGTCTAACCTTAATATTAATACTTTTGCTTTGTTTGCATTTTCCTAGTTTATCTTTGCCCAGTCATTCGTTTTTTCAACCTTTCTTTATCACTTACTCATAAACACACACACACACACACACACACACACACACCCCACTAACCTGTGTGACTTCCCAGATCTGACTTTTGAGGAAATTTCAGGTCATTCACAGTTAGTAATACAGATACACATTTTATTTTATTCCTTTTATCTTATTTTCTACTACTTATTAAATGCTTTTTTCTTCCTCTTTACCTCCCTCTCATTTTTATAGATTTGGCTGTGTTTCTCCACATTTCCTTTTCTTCTTCCTTAATTTGCAAGTTTTCTATCAAGCTTTTCAATTCTACTTCCCATCCTTATAGTCATATAATTAACTGATATTTTTCTAACACTACATCAAATTAAACACGCCACCCCACCAAGACAAATTAACTTTCACTGCTCCAATATCGCTCCATTTAGAATGTTTTTAGTTAACACATTTTACAAATCCCAAGTCTTCTATCTTGAGATCTTTTTACTAACTGACTTTCTTCAGAGAGGGTTCAGACAGCATATTTTCTGAATTCTTATATACACTAAGGTGTAGTTTGTTGGCAGTGACAAACAAATGACAGACTTTGCAAAAGACATTGGGTGCTTACTACCTTCCAGAAGAGAAAATGGGGGAACAGAAAGGTTAATAATTTGCCCTCATCTTCTCTTCTGTAAAATAAGGGTAACAACCTTGCTGGGTTGTCTGTTGCATGGATTAAGAGTATCATATGTGTTAGCACTTAGAACATGGCATGGCACATGGTAGATATTCAGTGAATGTTAGCTGCTGTTATTATTATTATCATTATTTCCTTTTAAGTTACCATTCTTTTAAAGTGGAAGCATGTTAATATTTTCTCTTTATACTTGAAACTCAAGAATCTCACTGGTATACATAAAAGATGTCTGTGTTCCTTTCCCTTCCTGAGACTCAGTGAGCCATTTCAATCTGAAGTTTCAACCTCTTCCACTCGCACAAAATTCATTAAAATATTAATAGTTAACTATAGTAAGGTAGGACGAGGTTCAAGCTGAGGTCAAAGGGTACTTTAGATGTATTTTAAGTGTTCCAATTTTATAAAAGACAATACAGCCGCGCGTGGTGGCTTGCGCCTGTAATCCTAGCACTCTGGGAGGCCGAGGCAGGTGGATCGCTCGAGGTCAGGAGTTCAAGACCAGCCTGACCAAGAGCGAGACCCTGTCTCTACTAAAAATAGAAAGAAATTATCTGGCCAACTAAAATATATATAGAAAAAAAAAATTAGCCGGGCATGGTGGCACATGCCTGTAGTCCCAGCTACTCGGGAGGCTGAGGCAGTAGGATTGCTTAAGCCCAGGAGTGTGAGGTTGCTGTGAGCTAGGCTGATGCCACGGCACTCACTCTAGCCAGGGCAACAAAGCGACACTCTGTCTCAAAAAAAAAAATAAATAAATGAAAAAAATAAAAAATAAAAGACAACATATTCTATATCATTTTAAAAATTATAGTATTAAATTCTGGTCACAGTGAAGGGAGCTATATTTGGAAATTCTGACTATAAAAGAAGCCATTTGGACAAAACAGGTTACCCCAGCAAGAATCAATCAAATGAGGTAACTCAGACTCAATAAACCACAACCTACTCAACTCGACATAGAAGGGCTATATTTGAGTAATTGCCTTATTCATTAACCAAAGGATAAATCTTCACATGCATAAAACAAATATGCTAAAAACTGTCAATCTTATCACTTGAAAATAGACAATTGAAATATTAAATTGGCACAGTAATATCCAATGGCATTGGCTTCTAATTATAGCCAAGTAAAGGCCAAGGTTTTATTGAGGACATGGTCAATATTAAGTGCAAATACAAAGAAAGATGAGTGTTTTAGCCCTAATCATCAATGTACTATGAATCACAGACTCAAAATTTTGGAGATGAAGTTAACACCCTCATTTACCAGATGAGGGGGACAAGAAAAGTTTTAAATGGATCTCAAACAAACCTAAAGGCACCTCTGAAAAACTGCATATGTTATTTGGACTCAGTGACTCTACAAAGAAAAAATACATGCTTCTAATATGGTTAGTATTACCACAGAGATTTACATTAAAAAATAGAAAAATCGGATTCTTGAACTAGAGGATAATGGCAGCCACCTGAATTTCAACCTTTTCACGCATCCTAACCAACAAATAAATTCAGCAAGTAGCACAAATAAAAACCATCCATGACCCAGGCCTTCAGCATCACTAGAAGACAGAATATAACAAACTTCAAACTACCTGTAAGTAGAGAAATGGGCAAAGATATAGGAGGCAAATGGAAATAATAAAGTAGGGGTTGAAATTCTTAGATCAAAGTAGAGTTTGGGCCAAAAAATATTAAATGAGACCAAGGAGGAACTTTCCAATGACAAAAATTGCAATTGACAAGGAGAATATAATAATACTTACTATCTACGCACAACATAAGATTAACTCCCATACAAAGCAGAAACTGCAGGAGATCAGCAGAAACATACTATTGATAGCAGACTTCAGCACACCACTCTCCGTACAAGACAGATCAATTATACAAAAAATATATATATATATATAGAACTAAATAACATAATCAATAAAGCAATTCTTATGTATAAATGTCAAATACCTCATCCTGATACAGATAGAGAATATACGTTCTTCTCAAGAGCACATGAAACATTCACAAAAATCGGTCACATATTAGGTCACCAGGAAAACAACAGTTAAGTTTCACAAAATAGAAATCTTACAAACAAAACTCTCTGAGTACAATGTAATAAAGCTAGAAATTTAAAAAAAAATGAAGAAACAATAAGGGAGAGCACCCAAGTTGGGGGCGGGGAGCAAAGCTGATCTGGGGTATCAGACCCTGCATGGAGTGAGGAGGGCATAGGCCCAAAGGGGCAACAGGGAGATTGTTACAGAAACTGGAATTGATCAAACAAGTAAATATATTAAGGATAATGGAAGCAAAAATTCTCCATGTTGGAGAAGAAAGTTGTAAATATGGAAAAAAACTAGAATAAAGTTTATATTATTAGCTTAAAATTGAAGTATCAATGGAACCTCATGCAGGGGTGTGTCTGGGTATGTGATTACATATACACACAAGCATGTACATACAAATACAGAAACTACTACAAATGTAAATTTCTGTACAAATATTATATGTGTACAAACATATATTCCCTAACTCTGCCCATTCAGATGGTTCAGAAGCAGTAATAATAGTAATGGCATACTATTGGTTGCACGGGTCTGGCACAGTTCCTGGTTGTTAAATACTATTCTCCACTAAAGCAAACCAAGGTTCTTTGAAGAAATGGCTCATTTCAGGCTAGGGCAGAAAAAGGCAAAATGAGCCTTATGTATCTTGTCGTGCCAAAAGGCGAGAACAGCCATAAGGAATACTAAGGATATGTCAAAAGCACATACCAATGTGAAAGAGATCCTAATGGCCAAATCTTGGGCAATTTTAGCATCAGAAATAAATGATAGCAACAAATTATAACCCACTGAGTAAAAAACAGGAAACCAAGTCTATATTGACATCAATAAACACCTGAGGAGGTACAAGATACTCATATAGTCTCAAAGTACCTCGAAGTAAAATACTTACTGATTACAAAGAGAAAAAGGGTAACTTTACAATGGAAAAGCCTGGCACATACCCACTTAATTAAGTGATCAAATTATCGTCAGGAATATGCCACCAGAACACATCACTTCTGTGATATTCCTGCCAAACATGCACACCTTAAATCAGATCATAAGGACTATGAGAGAACGCCAAATTGAGAACCATTCTACAAATTAATAGGCCTATAATTTTCAAGGGTGAAGGTCCTGAATGTCAAAGACTGTAAAACTAGTTCCTGACTAAAATAGTTGAAAGAGGCCTGACAACATGTGGTTTTGAGCTGAATCCTTTTAACTGAGAAAAAAAAGTGTAACATAAATTGGGGGGTTGGGGGATAGGATTAGATAGGATTCATGAGAATTTCCTTATGTGGATGGTTGTACTGTGGTTACAAAGAAAAATGTCATTGTTTGTAGAAAATATACCCAAAGATGCTCAACATGTGGATAAAGCATATAACTTTTCTTTAAATTTAAAACTATTTCAAAATAAAACATTTAGAAAAAGTTGATGATCATAAATTGAGCTGGGGTCTTCTTAACATTGCTTTATACATTTAACAAATATTTACTGAACATCTACTAAATGCCATGCTATAAATGTTGAAAATGTCAACAAAAGAACACTGTTCTTTGTCTCTCAAGGAATTTATAAGTTAGGGGGATAGGAGTAGCAGGAAAAGGATTAATCAGCCACACACATAAACAATGTAAAATAAAACTGTAAAGAGCACCCCAAAAGGAAAAAAATTACAAGGAACATTTGTCAGGGGGACTAATCTAGTCTAGGGAGTCAGGAAAGACTTCCCCAGAGTTAAGGAACAGCTCAGCTCAACTTTGAGGTATGGAATGGGGAGTGGAAATGCTACAGACTAGACTCCAAAATTCTACTTTGTTGCCTGGTTCCAAATACGTTCGATGTATGTAAGAAAGTGTTTAAAAATCCTCACATATCTATGAGAGATGGAGACCAGGAGAGAATAAAAGAGAAGCTTGCTACTAAAACTCCAAGTCACTAAAATGCAAGACTGCCATCTAGCGTTCATTTGAGCAAATTCCTTTCAAGTAATTGGGGGGGGTGAAAGGGAGAGATGGATTGAAACGGATATAGCACTATATATATAGTGACATAAATTCTCAAATTCAGCATTCCAAAGACAGTATTCGATTTACAATTAAGAACACAGTAAGAAATACAAATATTTTAAAATTGCTTAACTTTAAGATCATTCATTTAAGAGAAAACTAAGTATTCAATAAAATCACCTAAAGAAATGAAAAGGAAAGGCTGGGTGCAATGGCCCACACCTGTAATCCCAGCACTTTGGGAGGCTGAGGCAAGAGGATTTCAAGGCCAGGAGTTCAAGACCAAACTGGACAAAATAACGAGGCCTATCTCTACAAGAAATAAAAAAATTAGCATGGTGGTACGCGCCTGTAGTCCCAGCTACTTGGGAGGCTGAGCCAGGAAGATCGCTTGTGCCCAGGAACCTCTATTGTGCACATTTTCTAGAACCTAACACTTAAATACTCCCCTAACCAGCAAGCCCCAATCAAAAAAAGAAAAAAAATTACAGACAATAAGCTACTCTCCTGATTAATACTATACTTCCTCATTTCAATCAAGTATGACAATTAAAAAAATACTTCCAGCTGAAGTATTTGAAGTTTCCCCTGCAAATATTTTCTTTAGTCATCAGCACCATCCCTGAAATGAATTTAAAATGGAACTGAGGACCACAATATTAACTACGTCGCTAGTCATAACCGCTTACAATGTCGAATTCTAGTTTATCAAAATAGAATGGTTGGTCCCATTGATAAAATGGTCCCATTCTTCTTCTAATTCTATTGATGTTAAACCAAGATTCACTATCTGTCGTATTAACCTAACATTTAAATGATAGTTTCATAAAAAATCATATCTACCTAAACAGCTCCTTTATATCTTCTACTAACTTCCTAGTTAAATACTTACAAATATATGTAAATAAAAGAAAACTCATAATAGACAATTTCTTTTCAGAATCTGAAAGGAATCTCTACTAAATTTAAGGCAGATGGAACAAGACTGAGAAACATCCAGTGCAGAATATGTGTTATGATCTATTTCTTGTGGGCGTTTTTGCATTTTATATTTTGGGTCCCACAGCTAAAAGAAGTATCACACTACACCTTGAAGTTCCTTAAAGAACAACAAATAAAGAGAATAATAAAGATGCATAAAAATAGAAAGCATAAAAAACCAAAATATCAATTATAAGAAGAATTTTAAATAGGGTAAAATCATCTATTAAAAAAACAAAGGGTTGAACAACAAAATCCAATCTCCATTTATGAAAAAAATAGGCAAAGATAACATCAAACAAATTCAAACCAAGGCAATATAAAAACAGAATCCAGGGCAAAATATACTGAATGGGATAAATGTGATTATTACAAAAGGAACATAGGAAGGGTATGTGCAAAAAGAGCATGGGAAAGTAACAAACTTCTATGTGCCCAACAACACTGCATTATAATAGGAAAAAATGTTTTTTTTAATGAGGGCTTGACAGAAACACAACAGAACTAAAAAAATGTTATTTTTTTTTTTAGTCTTAGAAGGATAAAGAAAGAAGACAAAAAACAAACAAGGATACAGAAAACTGAATAAATTTATAATAATAAATGTGAAATAATAAGATTTCTGTGTGTCTACCCTCTGCCCCAAGTTCCTGGAAGTCCCTTAAAGAATAACAAATAAAGAGAACAATAAGGAAGCACAAAAATGTAAAGCATAAAAAACATATCAATTATAAGAAGAATTTTAAATAGGTTAAAATCATCTATAAAAAGCAAAGGGTCAAACAACAAAATCTAGCCCCTGAAACAGAGTTCCTAAAACTCTTCTACTCTCCTGAGTGACGGGGATGCTAATAGCATCTTTTGTCCTAATACTTGGTCTTTGACTCCATTTCCTAAAACCCTTGTCATTTCCTAAGCAACAGAGGTAGCTAGGAGCATCTTTTGTTACAATATTTGGTCTTTGACCCTGGTTCCTGACAAAGCCTAAATCTCTTGCAATTCCCTGTGATATAAACACCTTCTATGCTAATGAAGTGACTCTTGGTGGGCTCCGAGATAGGGGCTTGCCACCAGAAAGACTAAGTCACGATTAGAAGCTTGGAACTTTCAGCCTCAGCCATTAGTCATCCTGAAAGGAAGAGAAAGGAGCTGGATATTGAGTTAATTATCAATCATATGTACATGATGAAGCCGCCATAAAAACCTTTAAAGGCCAGGGCTCAGAGAGCTTCTGAGTTGGTGAAGGCATGCACGTGCCAGAAGGGTGGTACCCCAACTTCATGGGGAAAAAAGCTCCTGTACTCAAGCCCCTTCTGGACCTCCTTGCCCTATGGATCCCTTCATCTAGCTGTTCATCTGAATCCTTAATCATATTCTTTACGATAAACTGGCAATCGTTAAGTTAATGTTTCCCTGAGTTCTGTGAGCTGTCATACCAAATTATCAAACCTAAGAAAGGGTCATAGGAACCCTTGATTTGTAGCCAAGTAGGACAGAAATGTGGTGACCTGGGGACCCACTTATGCTTGACTTGCATCTGAACTGAGGGGAAGACTTGGGAGACTGAGTTAATCCATGCGGTCTGCACTAACTCCAGGTACATAGTGTCACAAAAGAATTGTAAGACACCCAGTTGGTGTCTGGAGAGTAGGAGAACTGGAATGTGTGGGGAAAATCCTCACACATTTGGGCACAGAAGTGTTGGAAGGGTGAGTAGTTGGAAGGAAAACAGCTGGTTTTTCCTCTTTACTGAAACAATGTATATTAAATTATGTTGCCTACAAAGGACATATATTTTCCAAGTGCCCATGAAAACAAAAACTGACCCAATATTAAGGCGTAAAAAACTACTGCAAATTATAACACCTACAACTGTGAACAAAATGGATTAAAATTTGAAAGTAATGAGAAAAGTTTTAAGAAAAATAATTCAACCAACTCAAAATATAACAAACTCTTTCCTAAGTAATTCTAAAGGATACCAGTACTACATACAATTAGAAGCAATATAGAAAATAACAAGGAGATATTAATATTAAAATTTTGGGTGGGCTATAGAATTAAGTTGTAATCAAGAGCAAATCTAAAACTTAAATGCTTTGATCATCAAACAAAATAAATTTAATAAACCAGAACTTATAAAAAAAAATCAACCTTTGAGGAGGTAAAGGAAGAAATTAATAAACAAAAAAACAAAGGAAATAAATGAAACTAAGACCCAGGTTTTTAAAATAAAAATAAAACAACAAAAAAAAAATTATCTTTTAAATACAAAAAAAGAAAGAAAAAACAAAGCAAGGGAACAAGCAAGTATACATGTTGCAGATATCATATACAAACCTCTGGTACTTAATTTTGAAAATCTAAATGTCACTAATATTAAAAAATATAAATTATCAAGACTGCCTCAATAAAAAATAGAAAATCAGACTACACTGAGTTATAGAAAAATCTGAAAAAGTTATCCAGAAGTACCCTCTCTTAACCAATTAAAGGGCACAAAATCAAAAAGTTTTAGAGGTACATTCTTTCCAAATTTCATGAAAACATAGAGATGTTTTTTAAACTGCTCCAGAACACAGGGTGGAGAAATAAAAGCCTTTTCATTTAAGTGTTCAAAGTTAGCATCACCTGCTTCCAAAATACAACAAAGCCCTCCAAAAAAGGAAACTGACTTGTCTAACTTATGACCAATTATGTAAAACCACTAAACAAAATACTAACAAATTAAAACTAGTTATATATTAAAAGAGCAATTCACATGGCCAAGCAGACTTATTCCTAAATTCCAAGGATTGCTTAATATTAGTAATAGTATTAACATAATACAACACATCAACAGGTCATAGCATTATATGGTCACATTACATTCACTGATAAATGCAAAAAATAAAATAATTCTGATTTTTAAAACTTAGTAAAAATAGAAATTCTTTACTGTGAGAAAGAACATGTATCTCTAGAGTTAATATGCTTAATGTAAATATTAACAACATTCCTACTAAAATCAAAATAAAACAAGGATGCCAATGTCCCTTTTTTATTTTAAACATTCTCAAAGTTCTATACAAAAATAGTGAAAGAGGCCGGGTGCCATGGCTCACACCTGTAATCCTAGCACTCTGGGAGGCCGAGGCAGGTGGATCGTTTGAGCTCAGGAGCTTGAGACCAGCCTGAACAAGAGCGAGACCCCATCTCTACTGAAAGTGGAAAGAAATTGGCTGGACAACTAAAATATATAGAAAAAATTAGCCAGGCATGGTGGTACATGCCCATAGTCCCAGCTACTCAGGAAGCTGAGGCAGGAGGATTGCTTGAGCCCAGGAGTTTGAGGTTCCTATGAGCTAAGCTGATGCCACAGCACTCTAGCCCAGGCAACAGAGTGAGACTGTCTCAAAAAAACAAACAAACAAACAGTGAAAGATACATAATACAACCATGAATAACAAAAATTCTAGATACCTACCAAGAAAAACCAAAGTATCAACTGAGAAACAAAACTAATAAAAAGTTCAGTAGGGAGGTTGATCTTCAAGTACATATATAAAAATCAATAGTTTTCTTAATTACAAGTAATAACAAGTTTGAAAATAGGGATGAGTACTCTTTCATAATAGAAATAAACAAAAAGTACATTAAAAACTTAAGAAAAATGGCAAACAGAAATGTATGAAACTCACAAAAAGAAAACTAAAAAACTTAGGTGAGGACATAAACAGCTTGAATAAACCAAACAACACACCTGCTTCTAAGTAGTAAGACAATATAAAAAATTTTCTCTCCCCCAAACTATTCTATAGATTTCATGCAATGGAAATTTTTGGTAATTGATACAATTATTGTGAATCATATTCAGAATAAGCTATTTAGAAAATACAGAAAATTTTAATTGTTTTAAAAAAAACAGTACAAGATGTTAAACTATATTATAAAATCAAAATAATTAAACAACAAAGGATGGTAGAGCAACAAACAGCCCCCAAACAACTACTAGTGTAGAGTTAGGACCACAGCTTGGGAAAACTGTGGTGTTTCAAACCAACGGGGACGTATAATATGACTAAGAGGTTAAATAAGTCAACTCATACTCAAAAAGTGAGGATTTACTAATACAAGCAAGTTATGGTGATACCTTATCAACCAGGTCTTAATCTGTTTTTACTAACCTGACCATTTTCTGTAACAGCCAAAACAGAGCAATGATGTATAATGGCTTCTGAGCCACATTTCCCACCTTTGTTTTATTAGTGGATCAGGTATACAGCTGCAAATGAATTGTAAATGTGAAATGTTTGACTAAGAACCCAATAAATTCATCCATGACATTTTAAAACCCTCTTTGGAGAAAGAATGAATTCAGTTGTAGCTACTTAACTACTAAGAATAGGATTAAGTTAAATCTCAATTCACAGAAAATACCAAAATAAATCCGGATGGATGATGTTAAATATAAACACTGAAAACATAAGTATCAAATGCACTTCAAAAAGGCTAAACTAATTTAATACTTCTACCAGCACAGCACTATAGTACCCATTTTCCCTAGTCTTCAGCAACATATGTTCATTTTCTCTGAGAAATTCTACTTCTAAGAATTCATGGCAAAGCAATAATCAGAAACATACACAAAAACAAATAATTAAGGATATCCACTGCAAGACAGCTTATAATTTTGAAATGTCAAAAAAGACTTAAATCTTCATCAATCTGTTACCATTTAAATAATTTATTGTGGAATAATTTATCAGGGGCATATTACATAGACATTACTAATGATGTTGCCAAATACTATTTAATGGGATGGAATTTTTTTTTTTTTACAAATTATTGTTATAAAAAATGTGGTATTACACATGAGTTTTCATACTGTAATCCCAAATCCGTAAAAGAGTAAAATTTAATTTTAAAATTATGTGAATGTGAATAAGTTTAAGGATAGATAATAAAATACTAAACAATGGTTTTTCTGGATGCTCTCTTTCTTTCCTAGAGTTTTTCTCTAAGCTGTTTTCAATTCACTGAATTTCCCATATGAAATATCCATTGTTTTATACTGCATTTATACCTGGCATATAGATATTCCACTTTCATGAATTTATAAACTAAACAGTTATACAACACACATATTTTAGTATAATAATTTTACCTTGGCAATATTTAAAATAGAAAATAATTCAAAAACTTAAATGTCTAACAAAGAAAGGTTTGGATAAATTATAGTATCTCTAAACTAAACAGTTATACAACACACATATTTTAGTATAATAATTTTACCTTGGCAATATTTAAAATAGAAAATAATTTAAAAACTTAAATGTCTAACAAAGAAAGGTTTGGATAAATTATAGTATGTCATTAAAACTCTTTCAGAGGAATATTTAATGACCAGAAAAAATGCTGCAATATTTGATTAAAATATGGAATATGAAACTGTATGAGTTATGAGCCATAATTTTAAAAAATTAATTTTAAAAAATAAATATATAAGCATGCATATATAGAAATCATACATTACATTATAAAAAAGGCTATGTAAGGCTATAAAATAAATACATAACTATGTGTATGCAGAAATCATACACTGCATTATAAAAAAGGCTATATAAGAAGCAACAAATGTTAAAGT
This sequence comes from Lemur catta, assembly GCF_020740605.2. NCBI lineage: Eukaryota > Metazoa > Chordata > Mammalia > Primates > Lemuridae > Lemur > Lemur catta. The sequence continues at coordinate 79,226,184 of NC_059137.1, forward strand.
GATTATCTCTGGATGATGCATTGTCAATGGTTTTATTTTCTTCCTAACACCATTCCGTTTTCCAAATTCTCTACAAATTGAGTTTGGAAAGTGTGACATATATATAAGAATATCTAAAGGAGAAGGGGGAAGGAGGAGAGGAAATTTAAAAATAAAGCAGCCATCTGTCCCATTGCTTTGATTTAGTTTTAATTACAGAATTTTATTCATTTTAAAATTTCAAATGACACTAAAGGAAGAGATTATTTTATCTATCACATGGAGGTATACGTTTTTTTAAAAATGAAGAAGCATTGCTCCAGAATGTATGTTGTTAATTTAAAATTTTAAAATATTTAATGAAGTTTAAAGTGTTAAAACTACTATTTTTAAGTAAATAAATAAATATAGTTCGTAAAAATGCCATCTACTTGTAGCACTATTTGAAAATTATATTGACTATCGTATCAGGAATAAACATGCCTTTATATTCTACTCTTAAGGAGCACCCAAAATACAAATAAAATTACATTTAATTAATTGTTCTTTTCTTTTCTAAAAATATTATGTTAGCATCATACATACTAAGTTAAATGTAGAAATCACTACATTTCTTTACTTATTTTGATAATACTTTGAGTTTTTATTAAGGTAATTTTTAAGCTTACTGTATATGAAAGCAAGGGTCAACAAACAAATGTTTCCAAGAAATATCACACTCGATAATTAGTAGTTATATACTAAAATCACAAAAATAAAGAATGTGATATTCTGTGACTTCAAAAAAGAAAAAAGAATGTGAAATAGACTATATCAAGAATATTCATATCACTGTTAATGTAAACTAATATACTCACTGAAGCTTTAGTCAAAATATACATGTTTAAAAGGGTAAAATATTTAAAAATTAAATTACTTGAAACATTTTAAAATCTGTGAAAAGTGTTTATAAACAAACTGGACATTATGCTACCTAATCTTCCTATAATTATTACATTAAATAAATAAAACTGACTAAAGCTTTTATCCCATACATCTGAAGTAATTCTAAAGGATATGATTTCCTATTTCCCACATAAATAGTGATGATTGGGAACAACTTCTTCAACTACTGAAAGCTTTAATTTTCAGAAATGTCCCCTTAAAGAGCATCATTATATTCACGGTTTTAATAACTCAGGGGATTTATATGAAACAGATCATATAGTATCTCCTGTCTCAATTGTTAAAAGCTTTTCAATCTTTACAACAAATGATTGAGACCTCTGAGATTTTATAACTTGTCATACATAATGCTTCTCCTCCACCCTCAAGGTAAGTTTTTTTTGTATGCCAGAAAAAAATTTTCGTTTACAGAAAAAATTTTCCATTTTTACATTAAATACTTGAAATCTGATGTTTTGATTTTAAAATGCTGATACGAAGTTCATACAATTATATTATCTTCCACAGACATAATGTCTGACTACTAAGTGTCTGACAATATCCCTTAGTTTTGTATTTATTAAAGTGCTCTACACAAAAACCTTAAATGAGACTATATTTTTAAGATTTTTGCTAATACAACAGCATAGATTTTTTTCATTGTCTCATGAGAAAAACAGTACAGAAAACCAATGAGACAAAATGCTGGTTCTTTGAAAACGTCAGTAAAATGCATAACCCTCTCACTAGACTGACAAAGAAAAGGAAGATACAAATTATCATTAGCAGGAATGAAACAAAGCAGGGGTCCCCAACCTTTTTGGTACCAGGGATCGGTTTCAAGGAAGCCAGTTTTTCCATGGACTGTGGTGGAGTTGGGGGGAGGATGGTTTGGGATGATTCAAGCACATTACATTTATTGTGCAATCAAACCTCTCTAATGATAACCTGTATTTGCAGCCACTCCCCAGCACTAGCATCACTGCTTCAGCTCCACCTCAGATCATCAGGCATTAGGTTCTTATAAGGAGCATGCAACCTAGATTCCTCATGTGTACAGTTTATAGTAGAGTTCACACTCCTAAGAGAATCTAACGCTGCTGCTGATCTGATAGGAAGCGGGGCTTATGCAGTGATGGGGAGCAGCTGTAAATACAGATGAAGCTTCACTGGCTCCCCCACCGCTCACCTCCTACTATGCAGCCCGGCTCCTAACAAGCCACGGACCGTTACCTGTCTATAACCCAGAGGTCGGGGACCACAGAAATAGAGGATATCACCACAGACCCTGCAGACATCAAAAAGTTAGTAAAAACACTATAAATAACTCCATACATACATTTGACAACTTAGAAAAAAATGGACCAATTCCTAAAAAGCACAAAGTACCACACTTCACTCAAGATGAAAGAGATCATCTGAACAGCCCTAAAACTATTGAAGAAATTAAATTTCCAGTTTAAAGACTACTTAAAAAGAAAATCTCCAGATTCAGATGGTTTCACTGGAGAATTCTATCAAACATTTAAGAATTAACATCAATTCTACACAAGCACTTCTAGAAAATAAGAGGGAACATTTCTCAATTCATTTTGTGAAATCATTATTACCATAATATCAAAATCAGATACAACAGGAAAAAATAAAAATAAAAAACTATACATCAATATCCCTCCTGAGTATAAATATTAAAATTGTTAACAAAATACTAGATATTATACACAATGACCAAGTGGGGTTTATTCCACAAATAAAAAAGTCTGTTTCAATATTCTAAAAATCAACCAATGTAATACACCATATTAATAGGCTAAAGAAGAAAAATCACACAATCAGATGGAGCCACTGGAACACACATAATAAACCTTTAATTTAATTCACCTTGGATGAAATCAACCATACCCATTAAATTTTAAAGAGCTTGCCTACACAAAAGTAACTATTTCACCAACAAGTCAAAGCTTAACCTATTTCAAATGTTGCACAATAAACATCTGAATTTTGAGAATTAGAGAAAACAAAAGAATACAGTGAAACATTAAAAAATATTGATAATTTTTTTAAACTTCTTTTCTATAGTTAAGATGCCTGCATGCCCTCTTAATTGGGAAAATAAATTGTCTTACCATAATTAAACTGACTGTTGGACTTTTCACAGTTAATGATGTTAAACCTGTAAGCAACACCTGGCCGCATTCCACTGACTTCAAAGTAAAACCACTGATGATAATGATTGCTGTTTATATCTGAGTTCAGAATAAGATCATATTCATTTCTGAAAATAGAAGATAAAGAAACCTGATGAAGATTAGGAAAATAACTATGCACACACAAAATGAGAAAATCTTAAGTAACTTACTTTCTAATTTGAATTACTTTACGCAGATTCCCAGATTCAAATTTGGAGTTAAACTTCAAAATATCGCCTTCTTCTGGAATGATATAACTAAATAAAATTTTTTAAAGTAAGTATATTAAAATATATTGCATTTAAATAGATGCAAAAAAATAAATAAAACCACACTATGGATTAAAAATACATTATTATTGCCACATTACATTCCTCATTACTTTTAAGCCAAAGAATATAAAAGCACAAAGCAAAGTACAAAATCTGGCTAACATTTATAGACAAAAAAATCGTAATTACAATTAGAGACTTGTTCCTATGTTTATACTGATATACTAATAACAACTTTTGCCTCACTGAATAAATGTCATCTCTAAAATATTGATTATTATATAGAAAACAACAGACTTTTTTACAACTGCACATGACCTGTATTGAGTAGCAATAATTCTATTATACTAAACCATGCAGTTCTCAGGCGAATAGATTATTTTCAATTTAGAGAGCCAAATCATCTATTATCTTATTTAATTAGCATCAAAAAGGAACAAGTACTATCCTCATTTTATACATTCATTATTTTAGTAAGTAAATATCCAGCGCCTACTAGGTACCAGATAACTGTTTTAGTTATTTGTGGGTTTGGTTCCCTCACTGAATACAAATTCTTGCTCTTTAGGAAGTTATATTCCAATAGGAGAAAATTAAGACTCCAAGAAATTCAATGATTTTTGTCTAAAGTCATTTCACAGTTAGAAATAGCACTGGTATGCCACACTTAGGGTTCTTAAGTTTCTGTTTTTACCACTTCTGCCTGTTTTATCAGACAAAGAATTATAAATGTTAAAATAACTAAGATAATAAATAAGGTAGATGTTTCTTCTCTTTTATAAGAATGTTATTTCAAATTCAGTCATTAGCTTTGTTACAGCTTTTGCTCATCTCTAACAAAGCCTTTAAGAAGTATTTTATATCCTCCAAATATGACCAGTAAAACATGAAATTTCCCCAAAATATCCACCCACAGAGGAATAACTGAATTTCTCATTTGAGAAAGCAGACAACTAAATAATAGTCATATTCAATATATGTAACTTTCATTTATTTACTTATATTTAAAACCTAAAATGTGATGATATCAGTGATAATCCTAAATAGTAATCGACTAACACACCAAGGATCACAAACAAATGGCTTCAGAACTCAGGCAGGTAACTTGAACGACTGAAGCAGACTGTAGGCAGGAACAAACAAGAGGGAGTAGTGGGGACTGCACAGAATTACCACATGTTCCTTCTAAAGGGATGACAATCTGTTTGTTGTCTTAAGGATATAAAGGCTCAATACAAGCCAGCATGTGAAAAGTCCACTCTCTTAAGTGGAAGTAATTTCAGTTTTTTAAAAACACAGCATCAGTTTGTAACCTTTATCTCAAACCCATCAAAAATCCACCTAAAAACAAACAAAAGCATGTGATATATTTAATTAAAGTAAATAAATGTGATCTACCATTACCATTACATCCCTGCAAAAGGATGACAATATAGTGAGGAGAAACTAGGTGGAAGTTAACTACAATTTTTTAATCTTTTAGAAATAACACTGAAATTTTACAGTAAAAATAAAACTAATAAAAGTTTTTAAAAATGAGACTTACTTTGGGTTATCTAAGTCATATACCACTCGATCTATGATATCACTCTGATGTATTAGTCTCTCAATATCTTGGGCAATTTTTGTCCTGGAATCATAAAAGAGAAGTTTGACCAAAATTCATTATTATATGCCAGTGCACAACCTTCTTCAAAATAAGTTTTAAATCAAAAAAGTATAAAATGATAAAAATTCTTAAAATCAAAACATTCTGTATTTTGCATACAAAAAATATATCAACACATAACGAGCAAGACAAAAATCAGTATTTATCAGAGTCTGAGTTCTAGAAAATAACCATGTAGAACACAGCCACAATTCTAAGAGTTTAAAAAAATAAAATAAAAATCTTGAATGTCTATGGTATGGATTCACTATTTAATATTTAACCCTTAAGTAAATTAATTCTGTATACATGATAGCAGCATGTTAGAAATGGTAAAGATATGAGTAGCCAAAGATTATACAAGAAGGAGATTTTTTTTTTTAAAAAAAAACCTATCTAGCTGGAATTTAGCTAAAATGCAATTGGCAGTTGGTTTACATGTTCTGCAGGATCTCCCCTCTCTTTTGTGATGGGAAAGGAAAGGTGAAGGGGAGGGAAACACCTGTTTCAGGGAATGGAAAGTGATCCCTGAGACCCCAAAATTATCTAGGCCTGATCTCTCCCTGAATCAGTCCAACAAAATGGACACTAGCTAACTGGAAAATTCCTACAATCCCTGCCACTGTCCTAGAAGACAGTCATGCACAGAACCCACAATCTTCCCCATCAATATCTGCCAAAAAAGACAACCACTACCAAGTGGCACCAAACTGTAGCCAAACAAAAGGGATTTGGATACTAAAGCCAGATTGCCTGGAGCTCCAAGCAGACTGGCCACAGAGTCCTGATAATGTTAATACATAACTACTCTCATTGTATAACTTATTCCTAAACAGGAAGTTGATTGTAATAACTCATTTAAATTTCAAGTTTGTACATTTCAGCTAAAGATAGGTAATGCAGATTAGAACTATGGTTTGTAGATTTATTGAGAGCAGAGAGAGAAAGTGTGCCAAAATGATTATGATAAAATCTCAAGAATGCACTAAACACTGATGTCTTAACTTCAGACAAATATGAAACTAGTCTCCTGTACAAAGATATTTTTCTGTGATCAAATGATACTAACTCTTACATAGTTTAGAAATATATCTAACATCACAGTATAACCTTAAATTCAAAATGAGTCAAGAACATATCCTAATAGAAGAATTAAAAATTATCAGGAAAATATCAAAAGGTAAGATAGTTAAAACATATGAACAAAGAATACTAGAAAAAAGAAAAAGTGCAATGCTAAAATTCTTAATCACCTAAACAGTTAAGCATAAATTACTCTTAATTTTATTCTACAAAAAATAACATTACTGACAAAGTAGTCGATCAGGAAAAAAAAGACCCAGTATCAGAGCAGTAAGCTATAAATTCTCGATTTAAGTTTAATGTCATTAACTTTAAAATGCCAAATTCTTTCTAAAGAAACAAACTCTTTCTTTAAAAAGCTAGCAATTATAAGAATACATAAACAAATTCAGAATTTACATTAGACCTTCAACAATGAAGGAGATGGCATTTACATATACTCAAGTATACCACAACCAAAAAAATGTAAGTGTTCAAGTAGGGATGAATGACTAAATATATCCATTTGCCAGAATAATTTATTTATTATTAAGGTTGATAAATACCACAAACATGCAAAAATTAACACTTACAAGGGTTTGTTTTTTGGTTTCTCTTTTTTTTTTTAGGAAAACAGTATGAATAGACTGATTATAACAGCTCGATTCACAGCCACATTCTGTAATGTAAAACAGAGTCAAAAAGCGCAGGCCCTATGGTGGGGGGGGGGTGGACAGGTGCTAAAATTGAGAGAAGCTGACTGGCCGTGCTGCGCAAAACTGAGGAGCACAAGTTCTGTCTAAAAACAACCTGAATACTGCCAAGCAGGAAACGGAAGTAAAGGCAGTCACACCCAACTTTTCAAGAAACACCAGAAACTAGGATTTCTATGTGAAATCTCCCAAATCTTAAATGTGGGCAATCAGTTTTTTAAAAAAACAAATGCTCTGCAAGTTAAGCCAAACTCATATGCAAGTTGAATAAGGCCTCAAGACCACTGTTTTTAAATCTCTGACATTGTAGTTGGGGGGATATAACTGCCCATTTATATTAGACTAGACCTAAAATTAATACTTGAGAGAAATCTTTGCTCTGCCCTAAGCCCTCCTTAATAAAAAGGAAAAACAGTCTTTTATTCAGACATGTATTTGTGTTAAGCAGATCAACTTTTATAAAAGGATGTCAATCCTTCCTTCCTTTACCTCAGCTGCCTATTAAAATATATGGCTTTCCAATCAAAACAAAACAACATATATTTCCAGGTACTCTCAGGGACTATAACCTCAAAATGTTGAAACTGCCATTCAACATTTAACAAGAGACTTGGCTCAGAAAAAAATCATTTATGCATGCAGGGCAGTCTGGAAAATGTGCAGCCCTTTCAGTCAGTACTCTAAGGAACATGTGATATGTGTAACAAAACTATACTTTGTTAGATATTCAACCACAGAGCAACACTGTAAGAAACAATTTAGTAAACCTCATGGCTATATTCATTATGGACATTGTGGGAAATGTTCATTATATAACAGTATTCTGTGAGGATCCATATTATCTATATCTTCTATAAAAAAAGATCCAAGATGTTCTTCTTTACAGAGCGTATGATGATATAACCGCATACATGTGATCACTACATATACATGATTAACAGGATAGGCTCATGATCTAGACCAGGGTTTAACTCTTGGCTCTGCCTAGCAGTGTAACCTTGGATAAGTTACTCAACAATCCTGAGTTTCCACCTATTCTTCTGTAGAATAAGAGAAATAATAGCACCATTCTCATAGAGCTGTTATAGCATTAAATGACATACTTTGTATGCATATATACACTGCATATAAAATGCTTATTACTGCATTGTGTCTGGCCCATAAAAAACATTTAACAGAAGCTGTCTGCTGCTTTTGCTCCTACCAGTACTTTCACTATTGCCTCAATTCCAGAAGTACTTGTGCTTCCCAAGCCTTTCTAAACTTAATATAAAGAAAACTAGGGTTTTGCCTTCCTTCTTTTGCTTTTGCCACAATTCTTCACCTACCTTTAAATTTAAAATTTCTTTGGAGGTAATATACTGACATTGTACAAAAAATCAAATATGACATAAAAACAAAATGAAAAGTCTCGCTTTCAACACAACCCATATCCTCCATTCACACAACCAGGTAACTGCTTTTATTATTTTTATTCCAGATCTTATTTCATGAAAACACAAATATAGATTGCTTTTCTCTCTTTCTGATACAAAATTTAGAATGTCATAAAACAAGCACCTTCTTTATTTCATTGAATAACACATCATACAGCTCTTTCCATCAGGACATAGAGAACTTTTTGGTTTTCAACCACTGCATAGTATTCATAGAATGGATATACCACAATTTATTTAACTAGTCTCTGACCGACAAGCATTTGAGTTGTTTCCAATCTCAAAACAATGCTGCAATAAAAAACTTTGAACATCATTTCACAAATATGCAAATTACATTTGTGTGCTTGCATACATGCGTGATTTATGAGATAAATACATCTCATAAACTCCCAGATGTGGGATTAACATGTCAAAGGAAATATGTAGACACTGTCAGACTGCCCTCCATAAGGGCTATTATCAATTAACATTCCCAGCCTCAATATATGCTAATGCTTGTTTTCTATAGCCTCATCAACAGAATATGCCATTAAAAGTAGATTTTAGCCAATTTGATATGTGGGAAATGATAGCATTTCTCTTATTTTGAGTGAAGTTGAATATGTTTTTGTGAGTAAGAGTCACTGTATTTCCTTTTTCTTATTTTTCATTTTTGTTTTATTTTGATGAATGTATTTTTTATGTTACTGTGCTATCTACATTGAACTATGAATCTTATAATGGACTGTTTCCCTTCCAAATGAAGTACGGAGTTTTATTTTGCTTTTTTGAGACAGGGTCTTATTCTGTTGCCTGAGCTACAGTGCAGTGAAATGATCATAGCTCACTGCAACCTCAAACTCCCGGGCTCAAGTGATCCTCCTGCCTCAGCCTCCCAAGTAGCTGGGACTACAGGCACACACCACCATGCCTGGCTAATTTTTCTATTTTTAGTAGAGGCGGAGTCTCACCACGTTGCTCAGGCTGGTCTCAAACCCCGGGCCTTGAAAGATCCTACCACGTTGGCCTCCCAAAGTGCTATGATTAGAGGCATTAGCCACTGTTGTTGGCCTTAATGAAGGTGCATTCATTTTATACTGAACTTTCTTTTATTAAAAAGATCAGTGATTGCACATAAGGATGATAGCTACATAGTAGAAATTCAAAATAACAATATTTTCACTGCATAATTTTAAGGAGTCTAATGCTTCCTTTTTCTGAAAGTGACAAAACAGTAACTCCTCATTAATCTTGACATCATTAATTTATAATGCTACTGCATTCAGAAAGGGACAGGGCTAAAGTTGGCAAATAATTCACAAAATGTTCACCATTTGCTCAAAAAATAAGATGCAGAAGATTAGGAAAATAAGCAAACTAGAATTAACATCCTCAATGTATTTTAAAATATAAGTATTTCTAAGTACTTCAGAAATACCTATTACCTGGCCCATATTTGATATTTTATTACAAATATAGAACCATAAAGCCTTCAGGCTAGCTACAGGAGTCAGCAAACTTTTCCCACAAAGGGCCAGATAGTAAATATTTTAGGGTTTACAGGCTATGTATGGTCTCTGTCACAACCATTCAACTCTGTCATTGTAGCACATAAACAGCCACAGATAATACATTAAAAAACAAGCATGGCTGTGTTTCAATAAAATGTTATTTGTGGATACTAATATGAATTTCACATAATTTTCATGTGCCACAAAATATTATTTTCTTCTGAATTGTTTTAACCATTTAAACATGCAGAAACCATTTTTAGTTCATGGGCTGAACTTAGGCAGTAGGGCTGGATTTGGCACAGAGGCTATAGTTTGCCAAGCGTGATCTAGGTGAACGACTATGACGCTTTTTTAATTATGACAAACAAGTAAGAAACACATGTTAGAAAGGGAGGGAGGAGAGAGGTATGTGTGAAACAAAAGGATTATGAAACAATGCTTAGCAGTACAACATATGACACACTATTATTTTCTCTCTTAAGCTTTGAGGTATCTATCTACCTTTAAGCCTTGGGACTACCTTGCTCACCACAACTTCCACATAAACACTTCACAAATACAGCTGACCCTTGAACAACGCAGGTTTGAACTTTGCAGGTCACTTATACATGGATTTTCTTCCACCTCTGCCAGCCCTGAGACAGCAAGGCCAATCTCTCGTCTTCCTCCTCCTTAGCCTACTCAACATAAACACAATGAGGATAAAGACCTTTGTGATGATCCACTTCCACTTAATGAAGAGTAAATATATTTTCTCTTCCTTATGATTTTTTAAATAACATTTTCTTTTCTCTAGCTTTATTGTAAGAATACAGTATGTAACACATATACAAAATAAGTGTTACTCAATTATTTATGGTATCGGTAAGGCTTCCAGTCAACAGCAGGCTATCAGTAGTTAAATTTGGGGAGAATCAAAATTTTCAACTGCACAAGCATCAGTGCCCCTAACCCTTGCAGTGTTGAAGGGTCAACTGTACCTGCAAAAAGTATATAAAATTAGGAGAGAAAACACAGTGATTTTCAAATATCAAAGTGCTATTATCGACTATAAATTTGTAAACATTTTACAATGTTTGCTGTAGTTTTAGCTAAAATAATTATATTGTGAGGCAGGTCCTATACATCTAAGTAATAAAGAGAATCATATTGTTTCACTGAAAAATGAAACTTCATCCTCATCAATGCAATCGTTCTCAGGGCTGCAACTCCATAGTGAAATACGGTTGTATTCCTGCCTCATATCAAAACTTATATTTGATACCCACGGAAATTCTGACAAATATGATATGAAAATTGAATTATGACAACTGTGATAAAAGGTGTTCTGTGCAACATAGGGTATATAAATCAATCAAACTTATAACAGTACCATCACACAAAATATACGATGATGAGAGACTAGCAGATAAAGGTTTCAGATTGCTTCAGAATTTATGACATTTCTGTAGCAATAAAAGAAGCCATCTTCATTGAGGTCATGAAAACCAATGGGAAAAACCTCTCTAAAAAGAAAGAAATCTTTGAAAGTTCTGGAGAGACATAGATCACCCAGTCCTCAAAGGTGATTTGGAGTCCAGCTCTGTTTTACTCTTTGGCATTTTCCAAAAGCAAACATAGATAATTGAGTTTTACATTCTGGGTTTTCTGTACCTATTTCCTTAAACTCCATCTCCTCCACACTTTAACCTGGATACCAACACATCAACCTTTAAAACACATGCACCAATTCTCATTTACCTTTTGACCTTTCATCATGCTATTTACCTCAGGGTATCAAAAATATATCTTAAAGCTTTGCTTTGAATAGCAGACAAACTCAGTGGTACCTTACACTTGTGTACACAGGCAGTAAAAAAAAAATCATTTACATCAGGAAAAAGTCCTGCAAGTGGCCTAATATAAGGAATAAGTTGGATTCTAATTTGCAGATTAGATCCAGGGCAATTCTAAGGTCAGGGTTTCAGAAACAAGCTGAGAGAACTCATCACAGACACCAAAAGATAGGAGAAGGTTGGAGAAGAGCCACACTAATTCCCTGTCTGTATAAATTCCTCTACCATCAGACAGGCCCAGTCCTGTGTAGAGAGGAAGTGGAGCTTGGGACCATGGATGGAACAATATTCTCCAAAAACCAAGCAATCCAGGCAAGGACAAAGCCCAACATCAGAAATAGCTGCTCAAAGAGAACAGAGGTCACTAGGGCTGAGGGTGGTAGCTCCTCACCTGCAGTAAAGACATTTTAAGGATTCACAAAGGTATGACAGCTAGTCATAGCCATCATACATCTATCTGCAATAAAGCTAGACTTAATCATTAAGTTTCTTTACATAATGATGTCTACAAAGATCTCAATCGAACAGGGTTAGCCCTGGTTATCAATGTTGCCCAGAGACTGGCAAAAATAGATGTCCTTTATTAACATAAATGGGTACAATACTTAAATAAGAGTCTTGATTGATGAAAACTTTCATAGCACGAAGTCCATGAGGGTTCCTTGGTGGTCAGAATTAAGGCGGAGAATCAGAAGCTGATATGATAGTTACGCCTCTATTCCACAATCCTTCCTTCTAACCTTACCTCAGGTATTACAGGCTAGTCAAAAGAGAAAATACTTTCAGTTTGAGGCAACTTAATTTAAAAATCTTGCTTTCAGGCCTAAAACAGCACTTAAAATTCAGGAAGTGCCTTCTATAGTCAAGATGACACGTTTGAAGAGGTAGAGAGCCTAAGAGATGATGCTGAAAAGAAGAAATACTGAGTTGATGCCTGATTCTCACTCACTCCAACTGTGTCAGTTCAGGTCCTTCAAAAAGCAGATGCCAAGACACAATGAGGCGTGCTCTTGTGGGCCTCCCCTAAGGGGAAACTTGGCACAGAGTTTATCCCCATCACTGCAATTGTTCTCACAGCCGCAACTCCTCAACTCCATCCTCCAGTATCTATTTAAATCCCTCTCACCCTCAGCTATCACCTCTGTAGGTCTTAGTAACTTACCTGATTAAGTGACCCAAACTCTCATTCCTGATAGGATTCCCCTGGGAATCATGTCATTCTCATTCCAAGGTGGCTGTGATGTGTTCATTCACAGTTAAAATTAAGCCAGGGAAGGCCGGGTGCGGTGGCTCACGCCTGTAATCCTAGCACTCTGGGAGGCCGAGGCAGGTGGATCGCTCGAGGTCAGGAGCCCAAGACCAGCCTGAGCAAGAGCGAGACCCTGTCTCTACTAAAAATAGAAACAAATTAGCTGGCCAACTAAAAATATATATAGAAAAAATTAGCTGGGCATGGTGGCGCATTCCTGTAGTCCCAGCTACTCCAGAGGCTGAGGCAGTAGGATCGCTTAAGCCCAGGAGTTTGAGGTTGCTGTGAGCTAGGCTGACGCCATGGCACTCACTCTAGCCCAGGCAACAAAGTGAGACTCTGTCTCAAAAAAAAAAAAAAAACAAATTAAGCAAGGGAATATTAAGAAGCAAACAAATGGATTGCTTGAGTTCCAAGCTGTTGCCACTGTGCAAAAGCAACCCTACCTCCTTTAGCCGATATGGGTCAATCACTAGTGTTAAGTTAATAAAGCCTCTCCCCCGTTGCTGGTCCCAGAGTCAAGGAGTTTCAAGTACCCAGTTGGCAACCACAGTTTGCAATTATATTGTACCCTTGCTGTGTCCCCTGTGGTAAGACTGCACCCACTTTGAAGACCAGGGCTTCTAAACCTGCAGAGCCCAGAAGTGTAAAGACAGAAAGCACAAAGTCTCCCAGTGGGATACTGGAAGCTACAGTATAGGGCCACTTCTGTTCCCACCTCCTGGTTCCCAGACCCATGTATTCTTTCTACTGGGGATACAGAACTATGCACAAGTTTCTAATTTAGTGTGTATACTACATTCTAAAAGATCACAACCCATCCATGCAGAGCATTTCCTCTGAATCAGAGCTTCTCCCAGGCCTGTGAAGGCCATTCCAAACTCCATTCGGACAGCTGCCTCTGGATGGTGCTGTCTCTGATACAGTAGATGACCTGGCACAGAGCCCCTCCCATAGATCAGTCCCAAGAAAGTCCTCTGTTCCAATGCTATGTTGTGTGGGACTCCACACCTATGGATCAAGGAGCTAATGGGTAGCACTAAACATGCACTGAGTTACTAAGTAAAAATGATGAATTATCTAAGATGCCACAGAAAAAATAAAGCAAACACATTATTGTCTTAAAGGAGCTTAGTCTAAGAGAATCAAATATCCACAGCAAGGTTTTCCTTGTCCGTTACATACTATACTCATAACAAGAGTATACAAATTTTTTTTAGATATTGATAAACCATCATCACAAAACCTTAACCATGATCACCAAAACTAGTCCAGATGCACCAAAAAAGGTATTTTTATAAGCCAAATATTCACTAGTTGGCAATATATAATATTAGTCATAATATCTAATCTTGGTAATATTTAATAACCTTAATTACTTACTGCTTTTATGAATCTCAAATTTTTACATTGTACATTTCCAATTAAAATATCAAATTTTAAAACAAAAGACTGCCCATATTGCTTTATTTATAGCCTATTTTTAAATCATATACCCAAATCAAGTTCAAATGAAAAATTACCAAATTAATATTGCTAAGGTAATATTTATTCAAAGATGATTAAATAATCTACTTTCAAATTTTGAGATTCAGTCTACATAGAAAATTTCCAAATTATAAGGCCTACTATTCTGGCTTCATTTGAATAAGTAATGAGCTTGAGAAAATAAAGTAAACTCATGAGGACAATTTCAAACAATACATAATTTCCAAAGCAGAATACAAAAATACAGAAATTTTAATTCAGAGTAATTTTCTTCCTAAATACCCAAAGTAATTTTTTAAGTGTACTTCATATCTTGACAACAGTCTTATTTAGAACGAGGAAGAAATTTGTAACTTACCTTTGTACACCATAGGGCCTTTCTAAAATAGGCTCTTTGAATGGAGGTGGAATGTGACCAAAATAATCAGGATAAGCCACCTCTGAATATTCTGGGACAGACTTTGTATTTTTCACAACCTCAATATAGAGGTCTGGGTCATGGAGTGTTGGTCCATCAGGTACTTCAACTGATGCTTGTTCCACTGATGAATTAGATTCAGAATCTTCATCATCTTCAGTTTCAACTCCAGTGCAACAAAGCTTCCCTAGCTGAACTGTTCTTCCCTCAAACAGAACATTTCCACAAGTAGCCAAGTGAGGACAAGCTTTGGTGCACGTAAGGACAGTAAGAGGGAGACCGTGGTCCTTCTTCACTCCTGTAGAAAAGCCCGGGGTGGTCTGAGAAGGAATATTCTGCAAGGTAATTCGGTCTAAGGCCTTCACAATATCATTGTTTAGGCTATGGACTGATGAAGTAGTTCTATTCTGATCACCTAGCTGCTGTTGTAATGTTCTGTCATTATCTTTAATATCTTCTTTTGCTGGATCCACAAGGGTAGCTTTCTTATCACCTTTCGGAGATCCATTCTCCTTCATTGCAAGTCCTTTTCTTAAATTGCCTGAATTCCCAGATGCTTCCTCTCCTGCCGTAGGAACAATAATAGGACCATGTACTTTTCCCTCGAATACAAAAGGTTTTGGTTCTTTGGAGATTAAATCATAGTCCTTTGAAAATAAAAAATATGTTTAACCTTTTTATCTGGAAATGTTAACACATATTAACAAAACTAAGATCATATGCATTTTATATGCTGCTTCAGAAACCTAACATTTGAAAATATTAAAGATGGATAAAATAGTATGTTTTAATTTCACTAAGACAAAATATTTAACCACTGTAAAATTCATAACATTTACTTTACCTTTCCTATTATAAAAACAATGCCTATATATCACAGAAATATGGGAAATTTTAGAAAACTAGAAAGACATTAAAATAATACAAAAACGCTATTAGGGACTACAACTAAAATGTTACTCATTAATTTAACAATATTACAGAGTATCTGTTTTGTGCAATATTTACCAAGTATCTATTTTGTGCCAAACCCTGTTTCAGGCCTTAACACAGGTCTTAACTTAAGATTTATCAGTTTAAACAAAAAACACAACTCTTCCCTTTTGCAGTTTACATTCTTATAGGGGGTGTAAGGGAGAGTACTGTCAATACAAGTAATAAACATGATATAAATATATTTTATAGAACATAAGAAGGATAAAGTGCTATAGCAAAAGGGGGGTGCATAATGTGAACCGGGAGTGCCAGGGGAGGAGAGGGGGGTGGCAATTCTAAATGCCATTGGCTAGAGAGCCTCACAGAGCAGATAAACACAAAGACTTTAAGAAGGCGAGGGTACTGCACCAGAGGAACATTCCAGGCAGAGAGGACTGCTGGCACACAAGCCCAGTGTGGGAGAATGCTTGGGGTATTCAAAGAACAGCAAGGTTAGGATGGTTGGAACAGAATAAGCAAGACGAATTGCAAGAGGCAAAAGAGGGCCAAGTGTGGGAGGGCCTGATAAGCTATACGATTTTTTTTTTTAATTTGAATGACATTGAGAGCCATGGGAGGGAGGAGTGATGACATGATTTATGTTTGAAAAATAATATGCTACGTCAGAGTTTCTTAACAATAGCAGAAATTTTGGGACAGATCATTATTTTTTGTTTGGCTTTGTATTATGGGTGCAGACGAGCACTGTTTTATATACTGCAAGATATTTAGCAGCACCACTGGCCTCTACCCACTAGAAGACAGTGGCACATCACACCACCCCCCTATTTGTGAAAACCAAGAACATCTCCAGACATTGTCAAATGTCTGCTGAAAGGCAAAATCAACCCAGTTGAGAACTATTACTATGATGCTCTTCTGAGAACAGAATGCGGAAGGGAGAGTAGAAGCCGAGAGACAGTTAAGAGTCTGTTACTTGATAAGAAGTAGATGGATTTTGAACACACTGCAGAACTAAAATGATATCCTGATAGACCAGATAAAGGGTAGAAGGTACAGAAAGAGATCACAGATGATGCCAAAGTGTTTGCCTGAACAAATGGTAAAGCATTAGCATCAGGAGTTTAGCTCTGAACATGTTAAGTGTGAGCTATCCACATACAAATGGAGATGTACAGTAGGCCAGCTGGATAAGAGTCTAGAATTCAGAAGAAAAGTCTATGCAGAATATCTAAATTTGGGAATCATTAGCATACAGATATTATTCCAAGCCATGAGACTGGAAATCATCAATGGAAAGAAACAGAGAAGATAAAAAACTGAGCCTTGGGGGTACTCAAATTTTAAGAGGTTGGGGAG
Source organism: Lemur catta (assembly GCF_020740605.2). NCBI lineage: Eukaryota > Metazoa > Chordata > Mammalia > Primates > Lemuridae > Lemur > Lemur catta. The sequence goes on from NC_059137.1 coordinate 79,243,188, forward strand.
ATAAAAATGAAAAATAAAAGGAGATGAAGAAGGAAATCAGTCTAAAAAGATGAAAACCAGGAAGGAAAAGTGTCCTGAAAGCCAAGTTCAAAAAAAGGATGTTGCCTATAGGTAAAGTAGACTTTTCTCTTTTTATACTTTTAGAAGTATTTTTATGTCAATATAAGATTCTGTAAAGGAAATATACCACAATTGATTTAATCATTCTCCTATTTGGGGCATTAAATCCTTTACAGAATAAGGAATGATTTAAACAAAGAGATAAATAAAGTGTATATCTGAGCTATTTCCAAAATTTTGCTATTATAAAGAACTCTGCAATGAAAATCTTGTTGCAAAATGTTTTTGCTTTGTTTAGGATGATTTCCTAAGCACTGAAATGGAATTACAGGGTCTGCTATTATAATCGATTTTAATGCTTAATACAAACTGCCCAGATACCCTCCAAAAATATTTGTATTACTGTATGTACCCAGTAACTGTATGTGAGAATATCTTCCTTGACAATATTAGGTACTACATTTTTTAAAAATGTTTTCTAAAGTGGCAAATAAGAAATATTATCTTACTGCTACTTTAATTTGCATTTCTTTGACTACTAGAAAGCAAACAAGTTTCTATATGTTTGTTAATCAGTTGTAATTCTCCATAGGTAACTTGTTTGTTTTTAGAATGTAGGGTTTTTCCTGATTTTTTGGCACAAATTTTCACATAAAAAATATATACACAGACACCTACACTAATCCTCTAGCTAACCCATTTTTGCCAATATTTTTCTGGATTTACAATTCATCTTTTAATTTAGATTAACTTCCTTACACATATTACATACTTAAAATTAAGAATCTTTTCCTTTGTGACTCATTCCTTGAATACCCACTGTATAAAAACCAAAGATTCAAAGATGATTCACACCAGCGTTTCATTGGATCACAGGCTGGTGGCTTACACAGGCAGGCTGGATCCGGTGCCTCCTGGACACATGAATCATGCACGGAGACACAGGGGAGAGGTCTCAGTCCCAGACTCGGGTGGCAAGGAAGCCCTCCCAGATATATCCAACAGGAAAATGTGAAGGGGTGCTGAGGAAAGGGGATCTGTGAGTGTGCCCATCCCCTCCCTGGGCTGGAGAACCACCATGTTGGATAGGGGTGTACACTCAAAGTGAATTAGCCTAGCCCCTGGTTCCCATGACAACCAAATGGCAGGCCAGCTGAATGGGAGCAGCAGCCCCTCCTCCCACTAATTACAAAAGGGAGTACAGCTTGAACCAAGAAACTCAGGAGTGGCCGCTTCTCCCTGGCGGGAGCATGCCCCTAACAGAAGCACGTGTGAACAGAGAGGCTTACTTCACTACCCTTGGGGTCCTACAGTGGAACAGGCATGCACTACTGGGGAGCCCCCTACCCACCAGTGGACGGCACAGATGCACACTAGTAGGTCAGACACATGGACTGAGGGGTAGTTCAACAGACGGTCTCAGGAGGTGAAGGAACTCATGCGGCCTGACCTGTTGGGAGAATGCTGTGGAGTTCCAGGGCACAAATATGGAGGACACTCACCCCATCCCACAAAGAAACTGTGCCAGTGGACAACAGCGGAAAGAGCCCGGCCATGGGCCTTAGCATTCAAGTGATTAGGCCCAACCCTTGGGAACAGTCTTCCCGGCTTTCAGAGATTGCCCTAAACTTCATACCACCAGTTCCCCCTAGTGGCTGGATAAGCAACATCTCAACCTCGCTGAGGCTTTGCAAAGCCTCTCAGGCTCTCACAATCCAGCCACAGTGGAGTAGAGATCAAGCAACCCCTGGGAGCTACAGGGTCCCTCCTAAAGCTAGGAGCATTTGTGTGTCCCACCTGGGGGACCAGAACTTACCAAGGGTACAAAAAAATGTCTAGGAAGCTGGATTTTCCATGCAAACTCCAATTAATGATGGGGAACAAACACATAGCTAAGCAAAGCACCCTCCAAATCAAGCAAACAAGGAGCGGCTGATTTGTATTCACAAGTACCACACACCATCTTTGAGAGTAAGCTGGGAGGCCTAACTCGCTACACACTGTTGGGAAGAAGTGAATTTAGCAGGTCAGAGGTAATCGAAGGAGTTCATCAAACCTACTAGAACACCCCATAGGCAACTCAGGACCAGCACTCCTCTTCCTGGCACACTCAGGGACTGATCTTCAGGGACAAGGAGACAGGCCCGTAAGCCAGGGTTAGCACCCCCAGGTCTCAATCGAGAGGTCAGATGAAAAGGAATCAGCAAAAGAACTCCAGAAACATTAAAAATCAGAGCAAAAGGACACCCCCAAAAGAAAACAGTAACTCCTTACCGATGGATACCAACCAAAATGACAAATGAAGAATTTCGAATACGGATTGTAAGGAACCTCAATGAAATACAAGATAAAACACAAACCCAACACAAAGAAACAACAGAAACAATGCAGAAAATGAGTGAAAAATTCACTAATTATTTAAAAAAGCACACAGAACTTCTGGAAATGAAAAATTCATTCAAGGAAATACAAAACAGTGGAAGGCCTTAAGAATAGGCTATATCAAGCAGAAGCTTGAAGACAGCACCTTTGAGTTAAGTCAGTCAAAGAGAAAGAACAGAGAAATAAGAAGAACGAACAAAGCCCACAAGAAATATGGGATTATGTAAAGAGACCTAACATAAGAATCATAGGCATTTCTGAGGGCAAAGAAGAATAATACACAGGGTGGAAAACCTATCTGAGGGAATAATCAGGAAAATTTCCCAGGCCATTCCAAAAATCTAGATACCCAGGTACAAGAAGCTCAAAGGACTCCTGGGAGATTTATCACAAAGAGGTAAACACCACGACACATACTCATCAAACTGGGCAAAATAAACATGAAAGAGGACCTCTTATAAGCTGTAAGGCGAAAGCACCAGGTAACTTACAAAGGAAAACCCATTAGACTAACTGCAGACTGCTCAACTGAGACATTACAAGCCAGAAGGGACTGGGACCCCATTCTCAGTCTTCTCAAACAGAATAATGGCCAGCCTAGAATTCTGTATCTTACAAAATTAAGTTTCTTATATGAAGGAGAAATAAAGACTTTTCTCAGACAAGTAAACACTGACAGAATTTCTCAAAACCAGACATGCCCTGCAGGAAGTACTCATAACTGCATTATACACAGATCAGCACAATACACACCCACCAGTGTAAAATCATCCAAAAACTAAAGGTCAGAACCCAGATACCACAATGGCTCAAAAGGTAAAACAAACCAACAAAGTTCTACTCAACAGGATGAACAGAAATCCACCCCACTTATCAATTTTGTCAATAAATGTGAATGGCTTGAACTCCTTGCTGAAGAGACATAGGATGAAAGAATGGATTAAAAAAAAAAAAATACAAGCCAACTATCTGCTGTTCCAGGAAACACATTTAACCAACAAGGACTCATTCAGACACAAGGTGAAGGAATAGAAACAATGGCAAATCCAAAAGGAAACCAAAAGAAAGCTGGTGTAGCCATTCTTCTATCAGATAACATAGAATTCAAATCAACAAGAGTAAAGAAAGACAAACATGGTCATTATGTAATGAAGTGAACGATTCAACAAGAAGACATGACAATTCTAAATATTTATGCATCTAACAAAGGTACACCCAATTCATAAAGCAAACTCTACTTGATATAAACAAAACGATAAACAGCAGCACTGTAATAGCTGGGGACTTCAACACCCCACTGACAAAACAGGACAGATCCTTCAAGCAGAAAATAAACAAAGAAAAAATATACTTAAATGAGAATCTAGAACAAATTGGCCTAACAGACATTTACAGCATTCTATCCAAAAACTACTACATGTACATTCTTCTCATCAGCCCATGGAACATTCTCTAAGACTCATCACATCCTAAGCCACAAAACAGGTCTCAACAAAATTAAAAAAATAGAAATCATACCATGTATCTTCTCAGACCACAGTGGAATAAAATTAGAAACCAATTCCAACAGAAACACTCAACTATACACAAATTCATGGAAATTAAAAAACCTGCTGCTGAACGATTATTGAGTCAAGGAGGAAATTAACATGGAAATCAAAAGATTCTTCAGACTAAATGACAAAGCGGACATAAGTTATCAAAAATCTATGGACTGCAAAAGCAGTCCTAAGAGAAAAATTCATAGCCTTAAAATAAATACCTACAACCAAAAGACAGAAAGATTACAAATCAACAATCTAATGAATTGTCTCAAGGAAATAGAAAAGGAAGAGCAAACCAAACTCAAACGCAGCAGAAGAAAAGAAATAACTGAGAGCAGAGCAGAACTAAATGACACTGATAATAAAAGAATGATACAAAAGATTAATGAAATAAAAAGTTGGTTTTTTGAAAAGATAACCAAAATTGACAAGCCTCTCACTAGATTAACCAGAAACGGAAAAGAGCTATAAGTGCAATCAGAAATTAAAAAAGAGATATTACAACTGATACCATGGAAATATAAAATATCATCTCTGAATACTACAGAAATCTCTATGCTCATAAACTTAACATTGAGGAAATGTACAAATTCTTGGAAACACACAACCTTCCCCAGGCTCAACAGGAAGAAACATAACTCCTAAACAGACCAATATCAATTACTGAAATTGAAGCAGGAATAAAAAAATCTCCCAACAACAAAAAAAAGTCCCAGAACAAATGGTTTCACACTCAAATTTTACCAGATCTACAAAGAAGAACTGGTACCTATACTGCAGAATTATTTCATAACATCAAGAAGGAAAGAATCCTCCACAACTCATTCTACAAAGCCAGTATTATCTTAATACTAAAGCCAGGAAAGGATGCAACAAAAAAAGAAAACTACAGACCAATATCCCTTATGAATATAGATGCAAAAAAATCTTAATAAAATCCTAGCAAACCAAATTCAGCTCCACATCAAAAAAATAACTCACCACGACCAAGTGGGCTTCATCCCAGAGATGCAAGGATGGTTCAACATACACAAATCTATAAATGTGATTTACTACATAAATAGAAGCAAAAACAAAGACCATATGACCCTCTCAATAGACAAAGAAAAGGCATTTGACAAAATTCAGCACCCTTTGAAAATAAAAATTCTTAACAAAATAGGCATAGATGGACATACCTCAAAATTATAAAAGCCATATAGGACAAACCCACAGTCAACATCATACTGAATGGGGAAAAACTGAGAGCATTCCCACTTAGAACTGGAACCAGACAAGATCGCCCACTATCACCACTCCTATTCAACATAGTGCTAGAAGTCCTAGCCAGAGCAATCAGACAAGAGAAGGAAATCAAGGATATTCAAATGGGGATCCAAATCAGTAGCATTCACACATACCAACAACAGACAAGCTGAGAATCAAATCAAACACTCAATATCTTCTATAACAGCAACAGAGAAAATAAAATGTCTTAACCAAGGAGGTGAAAGACCTCTACAGGGAGAACTACAAAATACTGATGAAGGAAATCACAGAGAATGTAAACAAATGGGAAAACATATCATGCTCAAGGATCAGCAGAATCAACATTGCCAAAAAGTCTGTACTACCCTAAGTGATTTACAGATTCAATGCAATCCCCATTAAAATACCAATGTCATTTTTCACAGATCTAGAAAAAATAATTCTATGCTTCGTATTCAACCAGAAAAGATCCTGAATAGCCAAAGCAACCTGAAGCAAAAAGAACAAGTCAGGAGGCATCACTTTACCAGACTTCAAGCTATGCTACAAGGCTATAGTAACCAAAATAGCAGGGTACTGGCACAAAAACAGAGACATGGATCAATGGATCAGGGCAGAGAACCCAGATATAAAACCACCCTCATGTTGCCATCTGATCTTTGACAAAGCAGACAAAAACATACACTGGGGAAAAGAATCCCTGTTCAATAAATGATGCTAGGAAAATTGGATAGCCACATGTAGAAAACTGAAACAGGATTCACACCTCTCATCACTCACAAAAATTAATTCAAGATGGATAACAGACTTAAACTTAAGACATAAAACTATAAGAATTCTAGAAGAGGTCAGAAAAACTTTTCTAGACATTGGCCTAGGCAAACAATTTATGAAGAAAGCTCCAAAGGCAATCACAACAACAACAAAAATAAATATATGGGACCTGATCAAATTAAAAAGCTTCTGCACAGCCAAGGAAACAATCAATACAGTGAATAGATAGCATACAGAATAGGAAAAAATATTTATTTGCATGTTATATATCCAATAAAGGGCTAATAACCACAATCTACAAAGAACTTAAGCAATTCAGCAAGAAAAAAAATCAAACAACCCCATTAAAAAGTTGGCAAAAGACATGAATACAAGCTTTCAAAAGATAGACTAATGGCCAATAAACATAGAAAAAATGCTCAACATCTCTAATCATCAGGGAAATGCAAATCAAAACCACAATGAGATATCATCTAACTCCAGTGAGAATGGCTTTTATCAAAAAGTCCCAAAACAATAGATGCTGATGTGAATGCTGAGACAAAGGAACACTTAAACACTGTTGGTGGGACTGAAAATTAGTACAACCTCTATGGAAAGTAGTAAAGAACTAAACAAAGTAGTCAAAGAACTAAAAGTAGACCTACTGCTTGATGCACCAATCCTACTATTGGGTATTTACCCAAAGGGGAAAAAGTCATTTTATCAAAAAGACACTTGCATGTGAATGTTTACTGCAGTACAATTCACAATTGCAAAAATGTGGAATCAACCCAAGTGTCCATCAATACATGAGTGGATTAATAAAATGTAGTACATGTATACCATGGGGTACTACTCAGCCATAAAAAAAATGGTGAATAATACCTTTTGTAACAACCTGCATGGACCCAGAGACCATCTTCTATGTGACATATCACAAGAATGAAAAAACAAACACCACACGTACTTTCTATTAAATTGGAACTAATCAAGCAACATTCATGTACACATAAGTAAAACTCAATGGAAATCAAGCAGGTGGGAATGGGGAGGAGGGGATGAGTAAATTCACACTTAACAGGTACAATGCACACTACCTGGTGGATGGGCACACTTATAACTTTGACTCAAACTGTACAGAAGCAATTCATGTAACTACAAAGTTTGTACCCCTGTAATCTTCTGAAATTAAAAAAAAATGAAAAGAAAATAAGGAATCATTGAAAATAGTTCTCAAGTTATCACTGTTGGTACTCTCAATTAAACTTGTTTATTCATTTATCCATTCATTCAAGAAGAATGTATTCGGACCACCACAAGAAGCCAAGCATTATATTTACTACTGGGGAAATAAAAAATAAATAGAATAGCTCTATCCTATAGGAGAGCCCAGTTTAATGGGGGTGTCAGACAAGTAAACAATTACCATATAATGTGATCATTGTTGCTCTATAGTAAGAGTTTGCAGAAGAAACTGATTGCATTTGAAAATACAGAACCTCACAGACTTGGAATCAGAGAAGCCATGCAGAGGAGCCTCAAAGAGTAAGTAGAGGTTTCCCGGATGGCCAAGGTGGAGCAGCTACTGACTTCCCAACTCTTTGGATTTTTGAGCTAACATGACTTGAAAGAACAGGGCAGGCCTGGTTTGGACACTGAGGCTTCACTTGTTCCTGTGGTCTAAGAGTTGTTCTTTGCCTCTCCTGGGCAAAACATTGGTTTAACTGATTACATAATCAGAATTGATTACATAACCAGTAGGAGTAGTCTACTTCATCTGTGTGGTACCTATTAAAAAGAACAACTTGTGGGGTGTGTGGCATTATTCAACCTGGGTTTATCACACAAGCATTCTACAGAATCCAGACTTGCTTAGCACAGGAGCAAAGGCCCCAGTCCCAATAAAATGCAATTGACATTGTTAAAAAAAAAAAATACTATATGATTCCATATATAAGAAGCTCTGGAAAAGACAAAATTAACCACAGTGACAGAGAGTAGTTACCTGGGCAGGAGATGAGCAGAAAATGAGGAAACTATAAAGAAGCTCAAGGAGACTTTCTGGGAAGATGGAAATAACTCTGTATCTTGACAGGGGAGGTAGTCACACAGGTGTATAAATTTATCAAAACTCATTGAACTTATATGAGTGTAATTTATTGCATGTAAATTACATCTCAATAAAATTTATTTTTTAAAAGTAGCCAGAGGAAAAAAGATTAATTTTAGGAACGATTACATACCTGTTGCTTTTCTAAAAAAAAAGAAAGAAAGAAAAAAAAAAGGAAAAGAACAATTACAAAATAAAGATGCATATCACTAAATATAACATATTTCAAGCAAAAGGAAAAAAATCCCAGGCAGAAGTTCTGAGAAACAATAAGTAATGAAAAATTTTAAAGTGATAAAAATGTGGGTAAGTCTACACTGAATGTAAAAAAATAAAGCGTATCATAATATAGGTTTTTTAAAAGCTACAGTTAAGACATAAATCAAATGCATATAAGTTGACGGGAAGTGATAATAAAATATTCTCAGTTTCCTTTTACCACTAAAGAAGAAAAAAGGTCTTAATTAACTTCAGATTTTGACAAATATGTTAGAATAACAAGAGTAACTAGAATTTTTTCATATATGTCAATACTCAAACTTACGCTTTAAGCTGATGTAGTTTATTCTATGTAAATTATACCTCAAAAAGTTGATTAAAATAAAAACTAACAAGACTATAGCTTTCAAACTAGTAAAGGAGAAAAAAATGGAATAAGAAAAAGAGATAAAATAAATGGAAATACAAAATAAGATTTCATAAATATAAATCCAAACATAGGAATAATTACATTATATGTAAATGATCTAAATGTTCCAGTTAAATGACAAAACTCACTTTATTTTTAAAAATCCAACTATATGCTGCTTAAAAGATACACATTTAAGGTTACTGAAAAGCTGAAAGTAAGACTGAAGAAGATACCAGGCACATAACTGAAGTTAATGTAACTACATTAATATTTTTTAGAAATGCCTTTGTCTTAAAAGTCTTAGAGATAGAATCAACTTCCTAATAATAAAAAGTCCAATTCAAAAAGGAATGAAATGCAATTTACATGTATACACAATAAATAAGTCTCAAAGTATATAACAAAAACTGACATACAAGCAAAGAGAAACAGATTCATAATCACAAGGAGAATTTTTTTCATAGTGAGAAATTTTTAACATACTTTTCACAGTAATTGATAGACTAAGAATAAAAATTTGGAAGGATAGAAAAGAACTAACTTCTCAACACAATTAACAATCTTGTCCTAATAGGCAAATGTACAACTGTGCCTATCAACTGCAGAATAATTCTTTGTAAGCACACAAGAAATAGTAACAAAAGTTGACCATACTCAAATAAAACAAGCCTCAAAAATTTCAAAAGATAATTATAAAAAATGTGTTCTTATCCCACTATAACATGCTATGTCAATAAAAAATATAAAAAAATTAGAAACTAAAAAGCCAACTTTGAAATTAAAAAGTGAATCGAAGAAAAAAACATAATGGAAATTAAGTTTCAATGCAAAGATAATGAAAATATTAAACACCAAAATTACTGAGATGCAGCTAAAACAGTAATTAAAGGGTAATTTATAGCCTAAATACATACACACACACACAAAAAAAAAAAAAAAAAAAAAAAAAAGAAAAGCTGAAAATTACCGGATATCTATCTTAAGAAGACAATGCACAAAAAAGAAAGAACGAAAGCAACAAAAATCAAGACATGGTACTTTCAACATAAAATTTAGAGATATGAGGATTAACTTCAAAAACATGCTAAAAATGATTTCAGGAATTAGAGGGAAGTGGACTATCTATGCAAAACTATTTGACTGTTTAAACTTCTTCCATGAATAACTTCAATAAAAATTTAAAAGCAACTTAAAAAGAGGAAAAAAAGAAACAGAAACAAAATAGAACCAAAGTCCCTAAGGTAAATATCATCATGCTACCACAGATGTATGAAAAAAAGAGCTGGATAAGTTCTTAAGGTGCCAAGTAGGAAACCATCAAGGTTAGCCTATTCCGGCTGACGAACTATGATTAGGAAAACAGGGAATCTAAACATAGACATGCAAGAAGAACTTATCAGAGAATAAAAGAAAGAAATCTCGCTTGTGAAAGTATGAGAATCAAAATTCTGGCCTGGATAACTATTATAAAATTACTTTTCTCTATTCCCACAACAAAACTACAATTTGTATTCACATTACAGTTGTCCCCCCCTTATCCAAGATTTCCCTTTCCACGGTTTCAGTTACTGGAGGGTAACCACAGTCTGAAATATTAAATGAAAAAATCCAGAAATAAACATAAGTTTTAAATTGTGCACCATTCTGAGTAGTGTGATGAAATCTCGAATTGTCACATGCCCATCTTGCCCAGGACATGATTTGTCCCTTTGTCCAGCATATCCACACTGTCTACACTACCTACCCATTAGTCACTTAGTAGCCATTTCAATTATCAGATCAAAGAAACACAGAATATATATGGCTCAATACTATCCAGTTTCAGGCATCCACTGGAGGGGTCTTGGAATGTATCTCTTGTGGATAAGAGGAAGTTACTATATGTATTTCTCACATGCTCATAAGCAGAGAAGAAAATAGGTGAATTCTTCATACAATAATCGATTCCCTCCCCAAATCCCTTCTGCAGCATTTTTCTGCCTTGATTTAGCAGTATTCACCTCTAGGGTTTTATTTTCAAATGTTTCTTAGCTGGGCACAAATGTGCTAAAAGAGCAGCAAGGTAACTGCTGTAGGTTGAACAGAAGAAAATCAACTTGTACCCTTTCCTAAATTCCTCTTCCTGCCTCCTCTTCTTCTTCCTTTTTTTTTTTTTTTTTTTTTGACAAATACTTTCTCCTTTATCCCTGCCCTCCTTCTACTACCCCTGATTTCAAAGTGGCTTCTAATGTACCTCAAATCTAGGGGGAGTACCAAGACACCTGGGTAAAGGCAAGGGAGGTGGGGCGGCGGGTGGTGGGGGAGATGAGGTTGCTGCATCTTCTACTGCATCCAAGGCTCGTAAGTTCCCAAAGAGAAACCTGAACAACTAAGTAATTAGAACTGTTAAATGTATATATTAGCTGGAAAAGATTTCTTTTTTATTTCTCACCTATTGCCTCACATTAAAGTCTTTTTCTTTAAGCAACCATAAATTAAGTACATGGAATGTGGGGAACAAAAGGAGTTTGCAGCAAGCACTAAACAAATCTGAGAGATTATCTAGTACACTTTAAGATCCTGAGCAGTTTCAAAGACTTACCCAAGGACTCACCAAAAGTCAGCAACAGGGTGAAAATATGAAACTAGATCTACTAATTGACAACAATTCAGTCAACTTCACTTGCTGTGTAATTAATGCAGGCTGACTATATTATATTCTGGTAAATAAGTGAGGGAGAGAAATGTTAATAAGTCATTCTTCCTATGAATCAACTTTGCTCTTGAGACTATATTTTTAATTCAGTACTTTTTTAGTCCTCACCTCCCATTAGTTGAACACAACTGATACAAGAAAGACTGACAAGATTTTGAAATGTCATTTTAAAGAATATAAGAAAAAGAGTAAAAAATTTATGTCAATTAAAAGTGATGAAAAATGTGACAAAAAATTAAAGTTAGTCCATCACTCCTCATTTACTGAGGTTATAAGCAACTGCAGCTGAGAATGTTGACATAACTATCCAATGTCACTCAGGAAAGCAATGCTAGTTTCACTTTTTAGAAATGAAAAGCAAATTAAAAGTGATTATAGGCCTAAGGGAGGAAAAAAAGAACTTTTTATTAAAATCAGTTAGGATGCTGAATTTTCTATATTTATACCTGAAAATCATCAATAAGCTCAGGGAAAAGGTGTTCATACATTTTTAGTTCTTCTATTGTTCGTCCTGGTTCTTGCTGGGGTTTTAGTTTGTTAATATCTGTTTCAATATCATCATTCTGAAATTTAAAACATAGCATGTTAGCACTTAAAACAAAACAAAAAATTACAGAATACATTAGATTTAAAAATGTTCCCTGTTATAAATTACATGTAATTTAGAGATGGGCTCAAGGCAGAAAAACCTCTGTCAAGATCAAGACTAAAGTATGCTCTCCTCAATCTCCCTAAATTGCCATCATGTTGCTCATATTAAAGGGTAGTGAGGGGCACAGTGGCTCCCACCTGTAATTATAGTGCTCTGGGAGGCCCAGGCAGGACGTTAAGGTCAGGAGTTCAAGACCAGCCTCAGCAATAGCAAGCCCTCATCTCTACTAAAAATAGAAAAACAAAAAAATTAGCTGGGCATGGTGGCGCATGCCTGTAGTCCCAGCTACTCAGGAGACTAAGGCAAGAGATCTCTTGAGCCCAAGAATTTGAGGTTGCAGTGAGCTATGATCATACCACTGCACTCTAGCTGGGGCAACAGAGCAAGACTGTCCTAAAAAAAAAAAAAAAAAAAAGACTAGCAGATTTTAAGCAACATTATCTGCCCCTTTAACTGCAGACATCCATGGTAAAAAGATGTGGATAATTAATCTACCATTATATATATTTATTTACTCAATCATTATTTTACAACTGTAAATTTATAAAGTTGACTAATGACAGAAATTTATACTAACCTTAAAATTTTGATCTAAGTCATCTTCATTCTCGGTTTCATTTTCAGCTTCTAAATCAATATCATCGTTGTCATCACTTTCATCTACTACGTCATCCACTATGATACAAAATGTGCTATAAGTAGGTCAGAGGTAAGCATTCTATGACATGCACATACAAAGGTAGAATGTTATATATATATGTATATATAAAGTATTTCAATTACCAAAGAAAAAGTAAACAAGATTTCTTATTAAAAATGTCCTAATGCTGTCCTAGCTGTTGAAAAACCTTTGAGATAATACGTGAAAGTGCTTTAAAATTTAGAAAACACTACAAAACTGAATGAGTTTTTACTAATGTTCTCAGTTTTAAAAAATTAATACTGTCTTATGTTGCAACAGCCTTAATGAAACAATCTGTTTCCTACTTACGATAAATTTCAATGATTCACTTCATCCCTTACAAATTCTCCTCCCATTTTTCAATGACTATGTGCCACATATTGTGCTGGTGTGCTGGGAATTTTTTTTTTTTTTTTAAGATGTGTAAATACAGTCCCTGTCCTCAGGGAATTCGTGAGGTTAAAGAGCAGAAAGGAGTAAACAAGTAATTTTAATACAGAAGATAAACACTAATGAAAACATGAACTTCAAAGTACTATGGGAAAACCAGGGATACAATAACTAATTGCAAACCACTTGGGGCAAAAGGGTTGATAGCTCACCACTTCACAGAACAGGTGATATTTAAGCAACACCTTGAAGAAAGTGTAACAGATTTCTATGTAAATATAAGGATAGGTGAGTGTAACTTTTAAGCAGAGTAAATAATAATTCTAAAATAAGAAAGTTAGACAATACCTTTGAAAATAATAAGTATGACTAGGATGCATAGTATGCTTAAGAAAGTACTGAAAGGCAAATAAGATGAGAAAATAAAGAATATAATATAGCAAGCTGAATAGTTTAGACTTTTAACCTACAGAAGATAAGCACTGAGAATTTTCAAGAGAAGAATGGCTACAACTTGCATTTTCAAAAGATCACTCTGGCAGGCGTGAGAGAGGAAGAGTATGAGTGTAGGGAGACCAATTAATAGGAAAAAAAACCCTAATAACTGCCTGGACCAATACAGTAGTACAGGAGAGGAAAGAATATGCATTAAAGAAAAACTCAGGGAGTAGAATGTAAAAGGACATGGGACCATGGATCTAGGGGGAGACAAGGGAGGAAGAGTAGAAGAGTACTTTGAGGCTTCTCATGTAACACAAGTGCTTTTAAGCAAAGTAGAAAACATTTTTAAAAGATATTTTTTCAAACTCTTTTTGACTTCTATTTCCAATGTGACTTATAGAAAAGATTATTAACTGTACCCCTAGTATCTGGTTTCCTCTCCTTCATTTTAGTAATTGAACCCCTGAAATTTAGCTGTAGGGATATCAGCCTCTCCTGCAGTAGTCATAGCCATATATGTGACTAAATTTTGGCCAAAGGTATAAGAAGCAAAATGATGAATACAAATCCCAAGTCATGTTCTTTAAAAAGAAAACTGCCCTCTCCTCCATGTTCCTTCTCATTTTCCACGTGCACACAAGCAAATCACCATAGAAGATAATTAAAAACAAAATAAAGAGAACCTCTTTCCTTTGATGACCTAGAACAGAGGTCTGCTGTGCAGGACCATCTGTCTATCTTCTAGACGGATATGTGTGAGGAAAAAAACTACCTTGTGGCAGTATAGCAAAGTGGCTCTGGAGACAGAGCCTGAGACAGAATACCTGAATTCAAATCCTGGCTCCCCCACTTACTATCTATTGGACCTTGAGCAAGTTATATAACTGCTTTCTGTCTTAGTTTCCTCCTCTATATTACGGAGACAGCTATTCATAGTATTCTTGTGAGCATTAAAGGAGTAAAAATATGTAAAGTGCCAGGCAGAGAGTATGTATTATAAAAATGTTTATTACTATTGTTGTTTGAGTGACTATGCTTAGTCTACCCTAATTAATACAGGTACCAAATTGCCTCAAGTTCTTTTTGGAAATAGACAGCAAAAAATATTCATACTGCATATGGTAACGTGGGTCTACTTATGTCTACCTATGCCCTAACAGCAGTTAGTCATGGATAAACAGGGGAAGAACTGACATTTAGAAAAATAAAAGGAATAAGAAAGAACTCTTAGTAAAAAAGAAAGGGATTGAATTCAGAAAGGCCTACTGCAAACAAAAGACTGCTTGGATAGAGAAAGGGGAAAACACAGTTCACCGTCACAAAGAAAACGTTTTTAATTTCTAGTCAAATCTTTCAAATATTTTCCTTTACATGATATTTTCCTTTGGGTTTATACTCCAGATATGAAATGCCATATAGCTTAGAGTGTCTGAGACTTTGTTTTCTATTCGAAAGATCTATTCTTATACCATCATGAATAATTAATAATAGCTTAATCATACAATTAAAATGAGAGAATGTGAACCAAAATTCTTATTATTTTTCAAAATGCCCTTGGCTCATTTATAGTAAAATCAGAAATATTGGAAACAACTTATAAATATAGGAAAGTAGTTAGAAAAATCATACATCTATATAATGTAATCGTTAATGAGTCAGCACTTTCTGTAAGGATTTGGAAAGTATATTCCAAAAGGTTTTATTTTGTTGTTGCTATTGTTCCTGTAAATGTGATCTATTTTCCCTTTGTTTCCTAATTTTTTATTAATATGTATGTGTGTGTGTGTGTGTG
Organism: Lemur catta; assembly: GCF_020740605.2. Taxonomy (NCBI): domain Eukaryota; kingdom Metazoa; phylum Chordata; class Mammalia; order Primates; family Lemuridae; genus Lemur; species Lemur catta. The sequence goes on from NC_059137.1 coordinate 79,258,571, forward strand.
TGTGTGTGTGTGTGTGTGTGTGTGTGTAGGAAAGCTACTGAATTTTATTTGCTGTTCTTATAAGTACTTTACTGAATTTTTTTCTCTAAGCCATGTTTTATAAACTATTTGCCTGGATTTTCTATGTAGACAGTAATATCCTCCACAGATACTGATACCTTTCTTTTTTCCCTGCCTTTCTAATTTAGCTAGAGTTTTCAAAATGATATTAAATAATAATGGTTGAGAGAGACATCCTCTAACATTTCATTAGTATTTGTGATGTTGGCTATTAAATTAAATTAGATAATACTCACTCAGCTTGTTCAAGAAATATTCCTGGTTTCCCTAAGAAATTTTATCTATAACTGGTATGGTTTTTATGAAATCTCTTCATGTCATTTACTGACATGATCACCTGGTTTTCTTCCTTTGACCTATTGCTAATAAATTTTACTAATTAAGTCTTAATATTACAGTGAATTTACTTTCTTAAAAATAATCCTTACGTGGTCAAAATGTCCTCCTACAAAAAAAATACTGCTCAATTCAATTTGCTAGTATTTTAGGATTTTTATATTTACTTTTATGAGTGACACTGATCAGCAGGTTGTTTCAGATTATCCTTACCAGGTTTTGTTTTCGGCATCATGCTAGCTTCTAAACTTTCCTTTTTTTCTATGCTCTGGAAAATAAAGCATAGGAAAATTTCTTGAAAGATGAGAGAACTAATCTATGAAACCATCAGCACTTGGTGTCTTCATTGAAGAAACTTGATTGCATATTCAATTTCAGGTTTTTTACTATTTAAGTAAATTTTAGTTATTTATATTTTCCTCGAATATTGGCCATTTCGATCATACAGTTGGCCCTTGAACAAGATGTGTTTGAACTGCACAGATCTGCCTGTATGTGGATTTTCTTCTGCCTCTGACACCCTGAGAGAGCAAAACCAATCCTTCCTCTTCCTCCTCTTCAGCCTACTCAACGTGAAGATGATGAGGATGAAGACCACTTCCACTTAACGAATAGTAAATATATTTTCTCTTCCTTATAATTTTCTTCATTACATTTTCTTTTCTCTAGCTTACTTTATTGTGAGAATACAGCATATAATGCACATAAATACAAAATATGTGTTAATTGTTTATGTTATTGGTAGGGCTTTCTCTCAACAGTAAGCTATTAGTAATTAAGTTTTGGGGGAATTAAAAGTTATATGCAAATTTTTGGCTGCATGGAGAACGGGCATCCCTAATCCCCACATTGTTCAAGGATCAACTGTATATTAAAATGTATTAGAAGGAGTTATCTTTAGCATCCACTTAGATCGATTTAACCTCCTCCATTTAATTTGCCAAGAATTTAGAAGTATATTAAAATTACTACTGCTTCTATCCATTTCTCCTTGTTATTCAAATGATTATACTTTTATCTATATTTATGCTATTATTTGGCACATATGTTATCTAGCTTGTATAAAATAATCTTTGCTGTACTATTTTAAACTTTTTTTTGTTCTTTATTTATATTTTGCACTATAGTAATACTGTCTTCCTCACCTCTTTTGGGCTGGGGATAACAGCTATATCTTTACCAATCTGTTTCCTTTCAAGCTTTCCACCGTGCCGTTTTAAGAGTCTGCAGTATGTGTCAGCTAGTTATATTTTGTTTTTTAATCCAATCTGATAGTGTTTCTTTTAATAGGAGTATTTTTATCCATTTAGATTTCTTACTGAAACTGATATGCCTGTTCTTGCTTGGTATAATATTTAGCCCTGTGCATCTTTGAAATGTCCTTGCTTTTCCACGGCAGTGATGTACCCCTTGAAAATTTTTTCCAAAGAAAAAAAAAAACACACATAATTTCACATAGAATTTCAAAGTGTTCATAGTCTCTGAAGCCCATCCATGTATTCCTATAGTTCTATGGAACCCAATCTAAGGATCTCTGTTCTAGATGTTACTTTTACATTGGAAAATATATATTTCAACTACATTTTCTATAATTTTCATTTTAGAAATGTAAAATTAGTGTAATATTAGGAAATCTATCAATATAAATTTTAGTTTATTTATGTAAAAGACCCAGTTTATAATAATTATGTATTATGTATCTTTTGCCAAGAATTCATTATGTTTCCTATTAATGGTACAGCAATTACTTAGTATTACATAGTTAACAAGTTACAATGTTTAATACAAATACTCTTCTGTATCTTCTGCAGTCTTGACATCATTAATTCATTACTTGACTGGCTGGAGTAGTATTTCACACAATTACTTCAGAAAGGGTACCTGGGTAATTTAATTCTGTACCCTGGCACACCTAAGGATATGTCACCTTCACATATGATTGCAACTCAGAAGGGTTCAGAAATCTTAAGTCAGAACTCTTTTCCTTTAAATCTCCATACATGCTGCTTTACTATCTTCTGGCATTTAACATTCAAGAGAAGCCAGCTCAATTTATTCCTTCAACAAATATTAAATACATACTTAAGTCCAATGTAATCAAACAGATGCTGAAGATAACATGAAGAAAAAAAACAACAGTCCTTTCGTAATAAACATGTATTTGATCTTTGTCCCTGGTTCCTGGCACACAGCTCCTAAATCCCTTCGAATTTCCTAGGTGATAGGAGAATCTTTTGTTCTAATGAGGTGACTCTTTGGTGAGCCCCTTGATGGCTTCAGGATGGAGACTGGTCATGATTAGAGGGTTGGAACTTTAGCCCCATTCCTCAACCTTTGAGAAGGAGAGAGGGGTTGGACATTGATTTAATAAAAAATTGTTAATTGGTCATGCCTATGTATTGGAGCCTCCATAAAAGCTTTAAATGATGGGGCTCAAAGAGCTTCTGGGTTGGTGAGCACATCAAGGTGATGGGAGGGTGGCATGCCTGGAGAGGGCATGAAAGCTCCACACCCCTTTTTTCATACTGGCCCTGTGCATCTCTTCCGTTTGGCTATCCCTGAGTTATAGCCTTTATAATAAACCAGTAAACATAAGTAAAAAGTGTCCCTAAGTTCTGTGAGCCATTTTAGCAAATTCTCAACCCTGAGGAAGGGGTTATGGGAACCCAATCCACCAACTTTACGTCCAGTCAGTCAGAAATACAGGTGGCATGCACTTGTAATTGGTGTCTGACGTGGGGACAGTTTTGTGGGACTGAAGTCTTAACCTGTGGGGTCTACACTAACTCCAGGTAGTTGGTGTCAGAACTGAACACCCAGCAGGTATCTGAAGAATTGGAAATTGGCTGATGTGAGGAAAAAAGCCACATATTTGGTGTCAGAAATGTCGTAAAACTCAGCTCAGACCTATCCTCATGGACCTAACATTCTAGCTGAGAAAGACAAAAAATAATAAAGATTGTGATATAATGAAGCCTGACATGGGAGAAGAAGGAAAACAGAATGAAGGTAATTTTCTTGGGCCTACAGAGTTGCTATTAGAAGCCTCCTCTCACATCTTAATCATGAAGGCTAGTTAGCCAATGTACATCTGCATTTCTAGTTCAGCGATTCATCAGTCGCAGAAGCAGGCAGAAAATTATCACCTCTGTTGTTTCTTCCCACATTTGGTGAATTCACTGCACTAGAGATCAGCTTTCTCTATCCATCAATCCAGACACTAAATAAAGAACACTATGGGATATATCCTACATCCTTCCTGGTGTTACTATCTGTAACATCATAGACAAGCCTTGCCAGCTTTCTACCAGTTAGAACTGCCGCTTAAACCCCGCCAATCCTATGCTGAGAAATAGGAGAGAAAGGGATTCCAACTGCTCTCTGATTGTCCCTCCAAATGAGGTGCTAGTGACACCTCAACTTGGAGTCAAAGATACTGCATTTCATAAAAGGAGAGTAGAGACTTGATGCTCTTCCTGAATCTACTCATATCTCTACCATATTGGTTGCAAGTTTTATGCTTGTTCCAGAGGAAGTCCCTCTTACCTAGTTTTCAGATTTATTACAGATTGTCCCCTATTTTTAAGGTCTGCTGATAATTCCAAATGGAATGGGAAGAAGGAATTAGACCATTATTTTTACTTAGCTATCTTACTTATAAGTTAGTCTCTGAATACTCTTATTTTGATATTTTATATCAATTAAACTTGTGTTTTGATAATTATTTTAAAATACTTAAAAATAAAATCATAATATACCCTATGATATATACCATTAATAAATCTATATCAAGCATAATGAAACTAATTATAATTACTTGAAAATTCTGTTCAAACACTTATTTCAAGTAAGTATTCTTATATATAAATAATCTTCAATTTTTTCAAAAAAGTAATCAACTGATAAGAAAACACTATAGAAATTCTATTAATTGCCTAGACTACTTTTCCTTTTCCACTTTATTAGATCATACAAAAAAAAATCTTTTTTACTACATAAAGAAGCTTAAACTCTTACTTCCTTTCCTTCATACCTATGGTATTACACAGAAAATGACAAACAGCCTACCTCTGATAATTTCATATTTTCATGCAGGTAAGTCATGTGCAAGTTTTTGTTTAGCAGAAAGCTATAACAATTTTGATAATTACATTTTTTTAACTTAAGAAAAAAATTCACTAAAAAAAGTACAAACGTAAACCCAAACATAATTACCTAAACATTTAATGTTTACATTCTTATACTTTGAAAATGTATATAAACTATCAAATAATGTTCCTTATTTCACAATTCACATTTACATATATATAACACATCCCACACTGGGAAACAATTACTAGACTCTAATTTGTTATACTTAAAGAAATACTTATTAACTAAAATAAAATATAAAAGTTTGTTGTGTTCATTAAGGCCTTCTTTCGCTGAGGAATTGAACAGAGTAAAAAGGTGACAAAGTCGCATAATTCTGAGAACTAAGGAAGCCAGCAGTGACCTGTTGTCCTACCTTCGGCGGGTAGACTGTAGAGCTGAGCCACAGGGCCAGTCACAGGGATAACCGGCAACTGGAAATGGAAAGAACTTTTAATTGTTGGGAGTGGCAGGCGATTTTTTGGAAAACACTTCCTCATTATCAGACTGGAGGTGTTGACAAGAGGGTCAAGAGTCCTGACTGCCAAACATTCCTATTTTTTAAGAAAAGGGGAAAAAAAAGATAACGTGTCTTTGGTGAATAACTGAGCCAATTTTATAATACTTCAGAAAGTAATACATCAATAATTTTCTAGAAACAAACATCACAATAACCAATATTTTAACATAAGATAATTACATAATAGCTATATTTTTCAGAAATGTCTATTTGTAAATAAGAACCTCATGTGGCAAATTGAGTAGGATTTTTCATTAAGTAGTTTAAGCAGAGATTAGTGCCATCTTTGGAGTGATTTAGGGGTCATTTAGCAAGCCTAGGGCATAAAACAAAAAAGAAATTAAATTTCCTTAAATTTTAAGGAAAAAAAGATTAAGAAAGAAGTTTTAAAAGCTGTAAGAGATAAAAAGGAAGGCCGGGCATGGTGGCTCACACCTGTAATCCTAGCACTCTGGGAGGCCGAGGCGGGAGGATCGCTCGAGGTCAGGAGTTCGAGACCAGCCTGACCAAGAGCAAGACCCCGTCTCTACTAAAAATAGAAAGAAATGATTTGGACAGCTAAAAATTTATATAGAAAAAAATTAGCCGGGCATAGTGGCACATGCCTGTAGTCCCAGCTACTCGGGAGGCTGAGGCAGAAGGATTCCTTAAGCCCAGGAGTTTGAGGTTGCTGTGAGCTAGGCTGATGCCACGGCACTCTAGCCAGGGCAAAAGAGCAAGACTTTGTCTCAAAAAAAAAAAGAAAGAAAGAAAAAGGAACATGCATCTGACCAAGCCTTTCTCAGAACTGTATCAGTTATCATGCAAACGCACTTCTCACAAATTGGCTATTCAACTTATGAAAGAATAGCATGAATATCACAATTTAAAGTTGCAACAGTTTGATCTGCTCCCCTGGTATCTAATCTTGAGAAGGGCTGCACCAAAAAAAAAAAAGAAAGAAAGAAAGAAAGAAAAGAAAAAAAGAAGGGCTGAGGGATAGGGGGTTTGAAACTGTCATATAACAGTATTATTATTAGTGACAATTGACATTTAGATGGCACTTTGATACACTGTAAAATTTTTAATACACATTTTCACATATGACCTGTCAAAAAAGAAGAGAAATTAAGGCTCAGAAATGTTAAGGGGCATAAACAAAGTCACCTAACTCTTCCTCATGTATCAAATACCCATTGCTGTCTATACTAGGAATAGTAAAAACAAGTGCATATGATTGACCTAGGAAAGAAAAAGCTACAGGTAAACAATTAAAATGTGTGTTCTGATGTCTCACTTATTATCATGTAGAAAGAGACAAGGTTTGTCATGTAGACCAAGAGGACACAACCAAAATAACTGGATGGTATTTTCGAAAAGATAGATTTCTAATAATTATAGCCTTCTAAAAACAAAAGGTTTGTATCACAACATTCCCATTCCCCATGACTGATGGTCTTCTACAGATGCTAGAAAGGATCTTGCTGAATATACTGTCAAGAATGTTTACACTTAAGATGGCTGGCAGAACTAACATTCCCAGCTCCAGGTTTCATTTTTGTTACCATCTCTATTCAAAAAAGGTTCTTAATTATTATCATGTAGAAAGAGGTAAGTTTGTCACGGAAGACCAAGAGGACACAACCAAGACAACAGAACCGCCCTACCAGCTGTAAAGGATCCACAGGTAACTTATGAGAGGGGCACGCAAAACTGAGTACAGCCAACTATACATCCTAGAAACCTAGCTGTATGGAATCCCTTCCTGCTCAGTGGATGGATTTATACATCTTCCCTTTACCTTTGGAAAAAAATAAAATCTCGTGTTGCAGAGATGTGCACTGACCATTTTCTCAAATTCTGTCTGAGGCCATATGTGAGAAATTATTGTGTTTTTGGTTTTAAGATTTTTCAAAAACTGTATTTATCATATGATACTTTCCTGAGTATTTGCACACTAATTCAGTTTTCTTAAGAACCGAATCAAATCATAAGTAGAATAACAACAAGAAAATAACTCACTTGCGAAGTGTTATACAGAATTTTCATCCCATTGGCATCAGTAAATGCTTTTCTTCCCAACTTGATGTTTGTAACATTTTTTAAACTCTGTAAAATTCCTTTTCGAATGAGCATGTTTCTATGCCGATTATCATGGCGGTGCCAATCTACATAAATTGTTAACAGCACTTGGACATATCCTCTGTCTACAGCTCTCCTGGCATTTGTTTCTTTAACAAAAGAAAATTGAGAAAGAATATTTTTTTAAATGATAAAAGAAAGTGGTAGAATAAATCAAACTAAAAATATAATCTTATGATGAATTCTTGTAAGACTTCCCCCCCTCCCAAAAAATGATGACCATATATCTAAACCTTTTTTTCTAACAAAATAAATATGATAAGTTCTAGATGGCAAATTACAACATTTTCCTGAAATCTGCCCATCTATTGTTTCACAATTTACAAATATCAAAATCTCTACTAAAAGTAGAACTACATCTTTTTAAATGCTTTTGTTTACTAACAAAATCTTCATGTATTTTAAAATTTATGAATATACTGACTTTAATTACACCAAATGGACTATATAAGCCTTTAACTTACTAGTTATGAATATGATTTTGTTAAAAGCCATTGTCATTTTTGTAACTTCTATTACAAACTCTGTATTTCCACTGAAATTAACTCTATTCAATGGTATCGCCTGGTGCAAACTTTATGTGTTTCCACTAAAATTAATTGCTCTAATAACCCCACAATTATATGAATATCCATGCTATAACAATGGTAAGTCAAAAATACTTATGAAACTTTTCAGTAAATGAAATGTAAAGAGCATTACATGATTAGAAAATAATGCTTTCTTGCTTTCTAGTCATTAAATTTTTATTATAATTAAAACTACATTAAAGGATTTTTGTAAATAGTCAATTTTATTGGAGAATTAACAGAAATAAATCCACAAATTTGACCTAATTTTATTCTTTTTAAAGTATTTATATTTAAGATTATTAACCAACAGGGTGCATTTTATTAAGATTGTGGCAAGGGAATCATATCATAGCAAGAGACTGAGCAAGCCACCCAGCACTCCTTTAGTGGGTCGGTTAAAAGGAGTGCAAGATAATGTGGAATACCAACCCACCTGAGGTTGTTTAGTTAAAAGGAAATACTCATCTTGTCTTTTTTTTTTTTTTTTCTCTGAGACAGAGTCTCACTCTGTTGCCCGGGCTAGAGTGCTGTGGCATCAGCCTAGCTCACAGCAACCTCAAACTCCTGGGCTCAAGCAATCCTTCTGCCTCAGCCTCCCGAGTAGCTGGGACTACAGGTATGCACCACCATGCCCGGCTAATGTTTTCTATATATTTTTAGTTGTTCAGGTAATTTCTTTCTATTTTTAGTAGAGACGGGGTCTCAATCCTCCCGCCTCAGCCTCCCAGAGTGCTAGGATTACAGGCGTGAGCCACCGCGCCCAGCCTCATCTTCATATCAAGTTTACCTATAAAATGACCCCTTTGTTCATGGCATGGACACTACGACAATGCAACAGTAAGGCTCCACTGATTTCAATTTCCTGAATTATTACAGTTTCCAAATGTGCTATAATACATATCCAGGACATAACTTATTAATTCCTTCTCAGAACTATGTTTTCACATTAGAAAGGTGGAAGAAACTCACTAGGGGGGAAAAATCTTTTTTATGTGAAAGCTTTAAAACCTCTATTGTGTCCAGAATAGGTAGTTTGGTAAGGCTGGCTATTTACAAAATCAGTTAAACTATTCTGACCAATAAGTTTCACGCATTTTAAATGAATACATACTTTCTTTACACCAACTGAAATATATAAGCCTTTAGTCTACTAGCTGTTGAATATGCTTTTGTTAAAAGCCATTATGATCATTGTAACTCCTATTATAAACTTTGTGTGTTTCCACTAGAATTTCCAATAGCCTAAATGGTATTTATGATAAATATTAAAACTCCTTATGAAAGATCAAATAAGAAAATTGCCCATAATTCAAACCCAGGTGTTGAATGACCCTTAAAAGAAGTGAACAGAGTTATTTTCAATCTGCACTGAGCACAATTAAAACATTAGTAAAAGGATTTTTATTCATGTGCTCAGCATACTAAATTCCAAATCAGCCTATGTCTCTTCTTCCCATACTAATTAAAAGACAATTTAGGTTTGCCTTTAGGCTGCAGTGTCTAATCTATACTCCAACAACAGCAACTGAGCTGCTTATCTTTCTGGACTCCGTGTGTATACATATTCTTTGTTCTATACTTTCCCATTTATAATGACTATCATCTCCAAAAAAACAAGGAATTAAAAACAAAAATGAGAATATTCCAAAATTCCATTGTTTAAAAATATGCAGTGTGCTAAATATTATTTTGCATTATTAAAATTTCATCCTATTTAGTGCCATGTGTCCTTTGAAAATATATTAAATATAAAGCAGAGTCATTCTACTTGTCAGTTACTTTTTTTTGAATTCTAGTGGAATAAACATGTATGTGTGCCAACCACCCTCCAATGACAAAGAAGGGAGGCAGTCAAAAGAAGACTATTACTTAAAACTGAATGTATCAGATTTCAGTCATCTAAGGTTAACTGATTTCTATAAAATACTTAAAACTTACAAGAGTTTACTAACTTAGAAGTAATGACTTTGCCATCAGTGACTCTGAAAATTAGTAAACTTTAATGAAAGTTTAGTTTTAATAGCTACCCTAATCTACTCCAAATCAAAAGTATATACCTATATCAAGAATTAATCTTTATGGAGTCTGAACCACAAAGTCAGGGCACATCAAGGCAAGGCTACAAATACCTTTTAAAATCAATCCCTATATTGTGATCTTGGTCTAAAGCTTATCACATCATGTATGCAAATAAAGCTACACAGCTCATCTAACTGAGTACCATATATTCATTTCAAAAATAAAATTTTTAAATGTCAAACTCTAGTATAAAATACTAATACCTAAAGTGATTTTTAAAATTTAATAAATCATTACTTTACCACATATTAGATTTCCAGTTAATCATTTGCTACTATTCAAAAAAAAAAAACAAACCCTCTGGTAATTCTAACTTAAGGGCAAGTTGGCCTCACTCTGAACAGTTTCTGATGAACTATCTGTTAACTATGTCTCCCTTGGGGGCAAAAAACATATGAAAGCCCAACACAGATCTTTAAGACTAAATGCTATTACGGTTAAACAAAATGTTAATTTAATCAGCATTAACCAATTAGCCATGGGAGTACTTATGAAAATATTTAAAATAGAGATACTAAATATCTTGTAGAGAAAAAAATATATAAATGTGAATAATTACTCTCCAAAGGCATCATAAGAAACATCTACTCCAATGCTTCAATTTTGAAGATAAAGAACACAGTGCTTTATTTTATAAATGAATTTTACTAATTTACAAGAAATTTACATGAATAGTCATTTTTTAAATATTATAAATTTGAATTTATGGCATAAATGAAATTTTTAATAATAGAGTTCTAAGTTAAAATCAGAATTAGTAGGTATTCAAAATATTTCTCATAGTAAAAGGTCCCAATACCATGCTAGCTTTACCTTTTAAAAATGATATTTTTATAATATTTTCATGTTTTCTTCTTCTAACAGAGCTTTGTGTTCATATAAATAACTCAGAAATAGGAAATCAATGTGCTTTAATAAATGATATAAATGTACTGAATAAATTATAGCTCAATAAACATAATATGGCATTATGACGTATATCAAATACACTAGAAGATAAAATCAACTTTGACATTAGAATATTATAAACCAACTTTATAACTATAGACTAAATCTGCATTTCCAGTTTCTTTAACATAATTAATAGAATTCTCAGAAAAAGAATATCTAGTATTTCTAGTATTTAAAAACTTACTTGATTTTAGCAATGCAGCAAGTGTGTCTAAAGCAACCCTGTCAACACAACAAGAAAACACAAACAACAACAAAACTAGTAAAATTAATCTACAATAGCAAATTCACACAGTCTTTTCAGATAATTATTCTATTGTCTATTCCCAAATTTGCTTTTGTTACATTTAATTACATTATGATGTTTCTCTTCCTTCAGCTTAAAACTGAATAAGAGGAAGATTAAAATATCAACAGATAAGCACAAAAAAACAAAATTTTTAAGAAAGAAAAAGAAGAAAATTAACAATGTCTAAGTCTTTTTGTCAGAAGTTAGATGAATGAAATCAATTATTATAGCTGTATCTGATCCCGAGAGACTTAACAAAGGATCATACTAAGAATCACAGGCTCTGACTTGCAAAAGAATTAAAAACAAGTTTTAACACAAAATTAAGTTCACCTAACCGCAAAATTTTACAGATAATATAACTTTCTAACTTTAAAGTAGTTCAGTTCTATCAAGCTATAATCTTCCTATTTATGGTCATAACAAATGTAAAATATTTTGGAACTTGGAAGTTTGGGGAGAAGTATAAGCCCTTAACATTTTTCAGCCATGAGACACCAAAGTGAATAATGAGCCTAACTATTAATAATATACAAAAACTCTTACTGCACCTTAGAGGACAAAGAAATAGTACTAAAAATGGAAGGTACATTTTCTTTAAACATAAATTCTCAGTTACACACAGTGAAATCAACTGCTATTAAACAGCTATACAAACACATATAATATCACTGTGGAAAATCTGTAATTCAAATAGCTTTTTTAAAAAATTAGTTACTGAAGAAATGGCTCTTAACTTCAATAACTTTAAAAATGTAAGGTACATACCATGGTACCTCTTAGTAAAAGGTCAACAATTACAAATTAATTTGCATTAAAACGATATATGTTGTCAACTAATCATTTCATTCACCATTAAGCATTTGTTGAATGCCTACTAGATACCCACAGTAGCAAGTTAGAAAACAAACTTATCTCTTCCACAGATAATTTTACAATCTACATTATTTATTAAAAGTATACACCTATGAAAAAAACTAATCAAGAAATTTAAAACAAAAATAAGGCAGTAAAATAAAGGTTGTATACATTAGTGGTAAGGGAGAGGCAGCATGACCAGAGGTCAGTAAAGGTAAAGAGCACATTGATTAGAAGGTTTAAAATGGGTCATAGTTCAGAGTAAATCCAGTAACAATCATCCAGGACTAGGCACACAGTAAGTGCTCAACAAATGCCCAGTAAGAGAAAGTTCTTAATAGTTATACTTTGGTTTATTGAGAAAAAGAAAGTAAATCTTTATAATAACATTTGTAAAATAAAAACAAAGTATATGTCTTTAAATATTATCAATGTAAATATTTATAACATTTATAAAGTAAAAAAAGTATATATTAATATAACACTTTTTAAAATATTGTAAATTCATACCTGTAACTCTCTCAAAACAGTGTAAAATGTTGGTAATGGTGAGTTAAAAGTATTAATAAATGAACAGTAAGTTATATATAAAATTTTTGTTGCACTGAATCATTGTTAAGGAATTTTTCATACTTTTATAGTTATGCAATAAAATGTATAGGAGATTATAAAACTCTCAGAATAAGGATGGCTTTTAAATTGGTCAAAATTAAACAGGGAACTAAATAGATCTTCCAAATGAAACTGTAATTTATAAAAATTAAAATGGAAAAGAAAACTATCTCTGCAAGACTGATAAATGCTAGACATTGTTACAGGTGCTTCATACATGTGTTTTCTAGTTTAATTCTTAAAACAGAATCCTGATCCACAAAATTGGCATGTTTTATGAATACAGAAACTACAGATTTTAGAATATAAATAACATGCCTAGGGCCACATAAAAACTCAATGACTGCCGGGCGCGGTGGCTCAGGCCTGTAATCCTAGCACTCTGGGAGGCCGAGGTGGGTGGATCGCTCAAGGTCAGGAGTTCGAGACCAGCCTGAGCGAGACCCCGTCTCTACTAAAAATAGAAATAAAAATTATCTGGACAACTAAAAATATATATAGAAAAAATTAGCCAGGCATGGTGGCGCATGCCTGTAGTCCCAGCTACTCGGGAGGCTGAGGCAGTAGGATCGCTTAAGCCCAGGAGTTTGAGGTTGCTGTGAGCTAGGCTGACGCCACAGCACTCACTCTAGCCCAGGCAACGAAGTGAGACTCTGTCTCAAAAAAAAAAAAAAAAAAAAACCTCAATGATATGAAAAGTGAATAATAAAAGCCTCTTGTTGAGAATGGAAATTATGAAACCAGAAATGTCAGTCTCCCTTTGAGAAGGCTATCTGAACTTTTATTTCCAGATAAGATGGAGTAACAGGAACCAGATTTACCCTCTCACCTGATAAAACTTTTAAAAAATTAAATAAAATATAAACCCACAGCTAACAGAAATGGGGCACACTGCATGGGGGAAGGACACACTTGTAGCTCTGCCTTGGGTGAGGCAAATGCATTTCACGTAACCAAAATATTTGTACCCCCATAATATCCTCAATTAAAAAAATAAAAATAAAAATAAACAAAATGTAACAACTGTGTAAGATATTGGATATCAGGCAACGAAAGATAGAGATCCATAAGAGATGGAAACAAATGAGGCGGGCCCTACAATTGCCCCAGCTTACTGCACCTTGAGAGAGCTACCCAGCCACAGCACAGGGATATGGAAACTAGACAGAGCCTGGCAGATTCCCTGGCTTGCGCACATGAATTCCCGATTGAGGACATGGAGAGTCCAGGAAGACCAAGTTGGTTACAGTTCACAAGGTGGAGTACCCAAAAAAGAAAGCTATACAGAAAGAGCAGCTCAGAGATTTGCAGAGGCTTCTATTAGAATATTCAACAAAGCAGTGATCCGCACGAGTGTGTGAAGTAACTACCAAGGCTGGGGAAAAGCCATCCAACATGATTGGAGAACAATGTCTAGTACTCGCACAGGGTTGGAACAGTGCCTGTTCCCACCAACCAGACTGGAAACCCTCATAATCCATGGGGTGGAGTACTCAGAAGCATTCTGCCTCAGAAGTGGGAAATAATCTGTCCTAGACTAAACAGTGCTCTAATCCTATCTAACAAATCTGAAAGACTTCAACATATTGGACTATTTCCAAGTAACGTAACTGCATCCCAGAGTAAACCTCAAGAATACTTACAGAAATACAAAAATATCCAGCACCCAACAAGGTGAAATTCACAATGTCTAGCACTCAATCAAAAAATTATCAGGCATGCAAAAAGCAGGGAAATAAGACCCATAATGATGAGGAAAAACAAACCAATGGCAACCAACCTAGAACTGACATAAATGTTAAAAAACATTAAAACAGTTATTACAATTTACTCCATGTGTTCAAATAGCTGGAGGAAAGATTAAGCATGTTACAGAAAGGCACTTTTTTCAAAAGCAACCATTTGATCCAGCCATTCCACTCTTAGGCATCTACTCAACAGAAATAAAAAACATATGGCCATAAAAAGTCTTGTATATAAACATTCACAGTAGCTTTATTTGTAATAGTCAAAAACTAGAAACAACCCAAATGTCTACCAATAGGTGAATGCATAAACAAATCATATACAGCATTTAACTGTGAATACTACTCAACAATTAAAAAGAATAAACTTTTGATACATGCAATAAAAGTGAACCTGAAAATAATCATGATACATGAGAGAAGCCAGACCCCCCCCATAAAAAGAGCACACATATTATGATTCTATTTATTTAAAATTCTTGAACATGCAAACGAATCTATAGTAATGGAAAGTGTAGCCATGACTGCCAGAGCCAAAGTGGGGAACAAGGGAGGAATTACCCAGGGGTACAATAAAGCTTCTAGGGGTGATGGAAACATTCATTATTTTGATCATGGTGATGGTCTCACAGGCTTATATCCAGGACATAATAAATTTTCATGGGCTCTAGGCACTTTTCTGCCTTGATAGGCCCCTTTTTCCATAAAAAAAATATTTAAAATTTTTGTAGTATTTTAGAACTATGTTGGTATAAAGGTGATGTATATTAATATCATAGATTAAAACATTTTCTTGACCTCAAAGTTGATTTTTTTCTTACAATCTTGATAGAAATTAAAACATTTTTATGGGCCCCTAAAATTACTGTAGGTTCTTGGTACCTACTAAACCTAAAGGGTAAAGCATATGTCAATTCTTGTCAAATGGTACATATGGGATACATATAATTTATCACATGTCAACTATACCTCAGAGAAGTATTTTGGAAAATAGAGAGCAATCTAATATAACAGAAATTAAATAAATCATTCTTCCTATGGCATTTTGTTTAAATGCTATATGTTATAAATCTCTTCTATTTAAAAAGTGATAAGAAAGCCAAGACTCCCCAAGACACTAAACAATCTGCTGATTAATCATATTAAGACTCACTGAATTACACGTGTCCTTTATAGTAAGCAGTAGATTCCACTTTGTGTTTCTTACCATTCATTATAAGAAGTCTCTTTGTCAACTGTTTTACTATAGAGACTATCAAGACCCACCTAAACATTTACCTCTATATATAGATAGAAGTCAAAATTTGTGTAAGACTGTGCAAAATACGTAAAGTGAAGACTCAGCTAACATAGGACACAGTGAAAGCTCACACTTTGTACTTACTAGTAAGTATTAATAATACAATTAACTTAATGTTAATCATGTTAATGGGTTGAATTGTGTCCACCAAGAAAATACAGCAAAGTCCTAAATCCCAGTACCTCTAAATATGACCTTATTTGGCAACAGAGTAATTGCAAATGTAATTAGTTAAGATGAGGCCATACTACAATAGGTGGGCCCTTAACACAACACAACTAGTGTCCTTACAAAAAGAGGGAAAAGGGGAGAACGCCATGTGATGATGGCGGCGTACACTGAAATGCTATAGCTACAAGCCTAGAATGCCAAAGATTGCCAGCAAACCACCAGAAGCTAGGAAGAAGCAAGGAAGGATTCTCCCCTACAGGTTTCGGAGGAAGCATGGCCATGCTGACAAGTAGATTTTGGACTTCTAGCCTCCAGAACTGCAAGACGATAAATTTCTATTGTTTTAAAGCCACCAAGTTTGTGGTACTTTGCTATGACAAACCTAAGAAACTAATACAGTATCTTAGATGCAGTTACTTGCAATGAAATCACAGGATTTTCTCGTCTACAGTTAATTCTTTATTCAAAAGTATAAAAATCTTAGAGTATTTCCAGAAAGTTTTTCTCCCTGATGGCAGATGTTTACAACTGTTTGAACCAAATTAAAATGCTCTGGCAGTTTCTAATCATAAAACTATAACATGTTTTTTTCTGTTGATATTGATTCTTCAACACTGGAAAGCAGGGATATGAACTTCTGATGCCAACGCCCACTGCATTTGTTCCATAGTTCCACTAGATCAAAAGAAATTATGAAGTTTGTGCAAAGTCATCTTTATATTTTTACCAAAACATTACTTAAGAGGTATTTAAAAATCTTTAGTACAAAGGAATTTCTGAGATTTTATGACACTTATAAACCAGTATGAGTTTATAAATATTATAAAAGAACTTCAAAATAATTAGATTTATTGAAACTACATAGTTTATGTTAATTGATTAAATTTCTTAGTATCAATAATTTATACTTCCTCATATATTTGGCCAATCTTCATATTTCCCACACAGAATAATACAACCATCAATAACTCAAAAAGCAGTCTGTGGGTTATTCATTTAGGAGCAGTGAAAGAAGTAAAGCTTACGTCTACAGGTACTCATGCAGTTACATCTATTTTAAATTGGGGGAGGGGAATCATCAATCCTGGCAGACCTCCAAACCTCAAGAGGTCATAGTTACAATAACTTCCTGAGTTGCTTCCTTCTGGATTAACGGTTTTAAATCAAAAACCTAAAACTGGCAAGGAAAGGAAATCCTAAAATGAAGCATCACCCTTCAAACATAAATCTCCCTCAGTCCTCCTCCCATTAAATGCAGGGCATTATTTAAGGGAAGAAAGAACTACACTAGAAAACTCTATACGTTTGAGTGGTTTTTAGTTAATTAGAGGGAAGACCCTCAGATTACTAAAAAGGACAAGAGATCAAGATATAGATATTTAGTCAATAAATGGCTTATTCTTTTTAAAGTAAAAAGAAAGCAAAAAATAATTTTTCTTCTTAAAATATAAACAGAAAAAAGAATGAAAAGATAATTTATATAACTGTATTCTTTTCTCAGAAGTTTTAGAGGGGAGAGGCAAAACGGACATCAGCTGCCAGATCATCTCAGAAAGAAGGAAAAGTTTTAGACAAAACAAAACACAGCTCAGGTGTAATTCTGAAGGAAAAGTGCCAGAACCTACCAGAGATTCCATGGGAAGTTGTGGAGCACAACAAGAAGGAGCAAGATTTTGGCAGAGATCAATCCCTGAGGAACTTGGAGTCCCATGGGAAGGGTAGGTGTGGGTTTTGTTTCCCCTCCCCTAACACCTCTGGCAGACTGCAGGCTCCCAATCTTCTGGAGAGTTTTTCTACCCTCACAAGCCCAAAAGCTGCTGCTACCAGTGAACTGGGAGCTTCTTGAGAACAGAGCACTGGGTTGCCACCCTCATCTGGGTTGTGACCCTTCACCACAGACCCAAGCCAAGGTGGTGGGTGTCATACTGCTTCTCCACCCATTGTGTGCCTTTGTCCTCCCCAGAAAGTCCTTCGGTTTACTTGTTACTAGTCCCCACACAAACATTTCCCAACTCTTGCCCAGACTGTGGTAACTACAGGAAGCAGTAGGTCCCAGGGGAAATGTCTCATCCCAGAGTTGGACATTCCAGGTAGGCTGCCTTTTGGGGAGAAGAATAAATAGGTACAGAGTGCCAGCTCTCCTTCATTGAAACTCTCCTCTTCCCCCACCCCTCCACCACCCACTGCTGCCAAGAGGAACAGGTGCCCCAAGGGACAACTGATCCAGGACTCTCAGGAGCAGCTGCTTCCCCTCTGTTGGTGTGCCCACCACACCTAGGTTTCCAAAGAGAGAAGGGCTCATGGCTTTCCTCTTAAAGACCTGCAGAGGACCAAGGGGTGCTCAGACTATGAGCTCCCTGACTGGCAGCCCTCCCCAGTGCTGCTCACAATAGTCCAGGAGGGAAAACAAAACATAAGGTATCATCCAACACATTTCACAGAATAGCATCCCAGACATCAATACTAACACTCAAGGTGAACATCTGAATGCCCCACTTAACATGACTGCCACAAGAGAAAAAAAACTTTTTCCTTGGAGCCACAGTGTTTTATTATGAAAATAGAATAAAAACTAAAATAAACCAATCTTTTCTAATTTAATGAAAAATTTATTATTTTTTAGTTTTCAATGTTTTTTTGATAAAAAATATAAAACCTTGAAAATTAATAATGTGAAAGCATGAAAAACAGTTCATAAGGGTAAAGTGCTTTTCTTGACGTGTCAGGCTTAAGAGTAATTTAAAGGTAAACATAAATAGAAAAATGAAATTGATTGACTTCTACTCATTTAATCATTTTTAGAATTAAATTGTCAATATGAAATATAATAAGAAGAACATCAAAAAGTAAAATTTCTGGCCGGGCGTGGTGGCTCACGCCTGTAATCCTAGCACTCTGGGAGGCCGAGGTGGGTGGATCGCTCGAGGTCAGGAGTTCAAGACCAGTCTGAGCAAGAGCGAGACCCCATCTCTACTAAAAATAGAAAGAAATTATCTGGCCAACTAAAATATATATAGAAAAAATTAGCCGGGCATGGTGGCGCATACCTGTAGTCCCAGCTACTCGGGAGGCTGAGGCAGTAGGATTGCTTAAGCCCAGGAGTTTGAGGTTGCTGTGAGCTAGCCTGACGCCACGGCACTCACTCTAGCCAGGGCAACAAAGTGACACTCTGTCTCAAAAAAAAAAAAAAAAAAAGTAAAATTTCCATGAATGAACTGCAGGGTTTTGCCCAGGTTTTGCTTCATGAGGCCCCAGGCTCAAAACTAGTGTGAGTTAAATACAACTCACATAGCAGTTAATGGGTTAAAAAAAACATAGGCCAAATGGATGAAAAACCACAACCCAACTATTTGTTTTTTCAAGAAATACATCTAAATCATAAGGACTCACACAGACTGAAGGCAATGAGATGGAAAAAATACTTAATTCAAATGGAAACCAAAAGTGAGCAGGTGTATCCATTCTCATATCAGATAAAATTGACATTAAATCAACAATGGTAAAAAAATATATTATCATTATATAATGGTAAAGGGAGCAATTCAAAAAGAGGACATAACAATCCTAAATATATATGAACCTAACACAGGAGTTCCCAGAGCAAATTCTTCTAGATGTAAGCAAAGAAATAAACAGTAGCATCTTAATTGTTGAGAACTTCAACACTCCACTGACAGAACTAAATAGACCATCAAAGCAGAAAATGAATAAAGAAACACTAGACTTAAACAGATCTACAGAACAAATGGACCTAACAGACATTTATAGAACATTCTACCCCCAAACTACTCAATATACATTTTTCTCATAAGCACACAGAATATTTTCCAAGATTGATCATAACTTAGGTCACAAAATTAGTCTCAGCAAATTCAAAAAAATCAAAATCACACCATGTATCTTCTCAGACCACAGCAAAATAAAACCAGAAATCAATTCCGAGAGAAACTCTCAAATCTATACAAAGTCATGGAAATTGAAAAATCTGCTGCTGAATGATCCTTGGGTCAATAATAAAACTAAGATGGAAATCAAAAGATTCCTCAAACCAAATGACAAAGGGGACACAAGCTTCCAAAATCTATGGGATACAGAAAAAGCAGCCCTAAGAGGAAAATTCATAGCCTTAGATGCCTACATCAAAAAGACAGAAAGACCACAAATTAACAACCTAATGTCACATCTCAAGGAACTAGAAAAAGAAGAACAAATCAAACTCAAAGCCAGCAGAAGAAAAGAAATAACAAAGCTCAGAACAAAACTAAACAAAATAAAAACCAAAAAAATAAAGGATCAATGAAACAAAAAGTTGATTCTCTGAAAAGATAAACAACATTGATAGAGTACTAGGCAAATTAACCAGAAATAGAAGAGAAAGGACTCAAATAACCTCACTCAGAAATGAAAAAGGAGACATTTCTGATGCCACAGAAATACAACATAATATCTGCAAATCCTATGAAAATGTCTACACAAACAAGCTAGAAAACCTAGAGGAAATGGATAAATTCTTACAACACACAACTGGCCAACCCTTAACCAATAAATAGAAATCCTGAATAAACCAATAGGTGAGCAGCAAGACTGCAGCAGTAATAAAAAAATCTCCCAACAAAAAAAAGGTCCAGACCAGATGGATTTACAGCAAAACTCTAACAGACCTACAAAGAAGAACTGGTACCTATCCTACAGAAACTATTTCATAATACAGAGGAGGAGGGAATCCTTCCTAACTCATTCTATGAAGCCAGTATCACCCTTTTATCAAAGTCAGGAAAGGACACAACAAAAAAAGAAAACTACAGACCAATATCCCTTATGAATATAGATGCATAAATCCTCAATAAAATACCAGCAAACAGAATTCAACAGCACATCAAAAAGATAATCCACCATGATCAAGTAGGTTTCATCCCAGGGATGCGAGGATGGTTTGACATACACAAATCAATAAACGTGAATCACCACATAAAGAGGAACAAAAACAAAGATCATATGATCACCTTAATACATGCAGAAAAAGCATTCGATAAAATCCAACACCCTTTCATGATAAAAACCCTCAACAAACAAGGCATAGAAGGAACATATCTCAAAATTATAAGAGACATATATGACAAACCAACAGCCAACATCATCCTAAATGGGGAAAAGTTGAAAGCATTTCCCCTAATAACTGGAACAAGTATGCCCACTGTCACCACTTCTATTAAATTGAGTATTGGAAGTCCTAGCCAAAGCAATCAGTTAAGAGAAAGAAATAAAGGGCATCCAAATTGGGAAAGAGGAGGTCAAACTATCCCTGTTGGCTGACAAGATGATAGCATCCTAGAAAACTCTCAAGATGTCACCGAGACTGCTGGATTAATAAATGAATTCAGCAAAGTGTCAGGTTACAAAATCAATGTTGACAAATTAGTAGCACTTCTATATATAAATTAACAGTCAAGTGGAGAGTCAAATTAAGAACTCAATACCATTCACAATAGTGACAAAGAAAATAAAATATCCAGGAATATATTTAACCAAGAAGGTGAAAGATTCCTACAAGGAGAACTACAAAACACTGATGAAAGAAATCACAGATGACACAGACAAGTGGAAAAACATCCCCTGCTCATGGATTGGTATGATCAACATTGTTAAAATGTCTATACTGTCCAGAGTGATTTACAGACTCATCGTAACCCCCATCAAAATACCAGAGTCATATTTCACAGATCTAGAAAAATAATTCTATGCTTCATTAGAAACCAAAAAAGAGCCCAAATAACCAAAGCAATCTTAACTGAAAAAAAAAAAAAGAAAAGAAAAAGAAAAAATCTGGAGGCAACACATTACCTGACTTTAAACTGTACTACAAGGCTATAGTTACCAAAACAGCATGGTACAGGTATAAAAGTAGAGACCAATGAAACAGAATAGAGAACCCAGAAATAAAACCACCTACTACATCCAACTGATCTTCAAAAAAGCAGACAATAACATACACTGGGGAAAAGAAGCCTTATTCAATAAATGATGCTGGGAAAACTGGATGGCCACATGCAGAAGAATGCAACAGGACCCCTATCTCTCACCATATACAATAATTAATTTAATTAAATACAGACTTAAATGTAAGGCATGAAACCATAAAAATTCTAGAAGAAAATGTAGAAAAAACTCTTCTAGACATTGGCCTAGGCAAAGAATTTATGGCTAAGATTCAAAAGGCAAATACAGCAACAACAGAAATAAATAAATGGAACTTAATTTAAAAAGTTTCTGCACAGAAATGGAAATAATCAACAGAGTGAATAGACAGCCTCCAGAATGGGAGAAAATATTCATAAACCATACATCCAACAAAGGACTTGATATCCAGAATCTACAAAGAACTCAAACAAATCAGCAAGAAAAAAGCGAACGACCTCATCAAACAGTGGACAAAAGACATGAACGGAAGAAACATAAGAAAAAAATGCTCAACATCACTAATTATCAGGGAAATGCAAAATAAAACTATAATGAGATACCCTATCAGAATAGCCATAATTAAAAAGTCAAAAAACAATAGATGCTGGTATGGATGAAGAAAGAAAGAAACACTTATACGCTGTTGGTGGGACTACAAATTAGTACAACCTCTATGGAAAAAGGTACGGAGATTCCTCAAAGAAATAAATGTAGACCTACCATATGATTCACAATTTCCCTACTGAGTATCTACCAAAAGGAAAAGAAGTCTTTTTATCAAAAAGCACCTGCACTCAAATGTTTACTGCAGCACAACTGACAACTGCAAAGATGTGGAATCAACCTAAGTGCCCATCAATTCACGACTGGATAAAGAAAATGTGGTATAGAATACCATGGAGAATTTACTCAGTTATAAAAAGAAATGAAATAATGTTGTTTGTAGCAACTTAGATGGAACTTAAAACCATTAGCCTAAGTGAAGTATCTCAGGAAAGTAAACACCATACACCAAACACCCTATGTTCTCAATAGTAAGTGGGAGCTAACAGATGGGTATAATGGGCACAAGGCGATATAAAGCACATGAGAACCAAGCAGGGGAGAGGGTGGAAGGGGATATGCAGGATTAAAAACGTACCTAAATCAGTACAATGAACACTACTCTGGTAAAGGGGACACCAAAAGCCCTGTCTTAAGCATTATACAAGGTAATTATGTAACAAAAACACTTGTACCCCCTTAATTAATATTTGGAAATAATAAATAAATAAAAACAAGTTTTAGATCCACTGATTTCTACATGGTTGTGGATATAACCCATGTGGTATATTACAGTAAAACTTTTGACATGTTCCATTTCTCCTAGGAATATTTTATATTAGATTTGTAACTTGGTTACAGTAGAGTAATACATATCTTAAGTAGGCAATCATGGCCATTACATAAAAGATAAAATACTGTGCATATTAAGGGGAGAAATTATACATAAATTAAAAATAAGCATATACTTTTAGTATTAGCTAGTACTCATTCATACTCACATTACTACATTACTTACCTAAACTATCTTACAATAATATAGGCATTGTGCCAAACAGGAATTAGCTCATTAAATCCCCACAATAACCTTATAATGGATGTGTTAATATTATTACCATTTTACAAACAGGAAACTGGTACATAATAGGTTGAATAACTTATTTCGTATCACAGAGCAAGTAAGTAACTGAGCTAACATGCAAATCCAGGTCTGTCTACCTCCGGCGCCCACTCTAAACCACTATACCATACCAATTCTGGAAATTGGTTCTACTGATTGTGATACAAACGTTTTTCATTTGCTTTGTTACATTTCATCAGATGCTCTAGGATTGTGTGTAATCTTTGCATAAGGAAATATGTTGAGTCATCCACTAAATTATATTTAGTAAATAATTATATGTGCAAGTAAGCTCCCAAAGTATTTAAAAATATTTTGACCTTTATTAAGAAAGGGTAAAAAAACTAGAAATGCTCTGAGTCCTATCTATTTAAGAGTAAAACTTAATCAAATAATTCATGTGGACAAATTCTTTATAAAAGACTCATAGCTAATAAATACAGAAAAATAAAAAGGTAGAGAAGTCATTATTTTGTAACCCCTAACAGATATAAGCAATGTCATGAATGACTGCTAAGTCATTAAGTGAAAAGTGGATGGGAACATTTCTGATGGGCAGATCACCTCAAATCAATCATCTTAAGTGATTTAAAACAAAGTACCTGGCACTACCTATGAAATGTTTTTGACAAAAAAAAAAAAAATTCGAATCTAATCAAGCCACTAGCTCTATTGGTCTACAGAAAATGTGAGGGATAAACCTATATGGTAAATGACCCCAGGATAAAAATCCAGAATGTAGGACAATCTAAAAGACGTTATCACCCAGGTCCTTCAACAAATAGAACAAAAAAATAAGGTGACTTTTACTCATTTTAAAAGATTATCAAACACAGCCATCAAATAGAATGTATAAACTTTATTTGGACCCTGATTTGAATAAGACAATTATGAAAAAGGCATTTCTTAGATAATCAGAAAATATCGAATATTATGAAATTATTATGAATATTGTTGGGCACAGAAATAATATGTGGTAACACTAAATGAAAAAAGGTCTGTATTTGATAGTGATCATACTAAAGAATTTACAGATCAAATGTAATGGCTGATACCTGCTTTAAAATACTCCAGGAAGAACTAAGAACAGAGAAAAGAAAGATGAAATAAAAATGACAAAATTTTGATTGTTGTTGAAATTGGGTGACAAGTACATCACAGTTCATTATACTGTTCTCTCTACTTTTGTGTAGGTTTGGAAATGTCCTAAATATAATGAGGAATAATGTGTGTATCTTGTTTGGATTCTGATTCAAACAAACCAGCTGTAAAAGAGCAATTTTGAGATGACTGGAGAAAACTGAACCCAGATGAGATTTCAGATTAAGAAATTAATACTTTTGTTGGATATGATTATAGTATTGTGAGGTTTTTTTAAGTCCTTATTTAGTAGAGTTATATACTGAAATATTTAGGAAAGAAATGATAACAGTCAAAGAAAATTGACTATTTCTGAGATTTCTGAAAAGTACCCTAGAAAAACAAACAAAAGTGTGGAGGAGAAATAAATGAAGCAAAAATGGCAGAATTAATTCAGTTAGTTTTATATAATATAGTATGAGTTCCGTTTCATGTGTGTTTGAAAAATTCCACAATAAAAAATTTTTTTGAAAACAACCTATAAAATGGCTTAACAAAATACTAAATATAACCAAGTAACTGGAAACCATTTTCATTTTCTGAGGTTGAAAGGCCTGTGAACAAATGAAAACATACACACACATACACACACACACACACACACACACACCCCTCAAGATGAGAGAAAAAAAGAATGACATAATTTTGACAAAATTTAATATAAATTTAGTATAAATTTAAGATATGTTCAGGTAATTGTGAGAATGAAGGAGGCAGTCATTAGAAGATTACGAATTGAGTGGGGAATATAGTAGGCACTCAATAAATGTTACTGAATGAAGATCATCTATTTTCCTCTTATAGTATCTAGTGATGTTCAAGGTCTAAATTCCTATAAACACTATATTTAATGAATTTAAAATTATTTAATTTTGATATGTTTTTGAAGATTAAACTTTATGCTAAAGAAAATCTTTATCATGATAAAAAATCACTATTTAGGAACTAAGAAAGAACTCCATATACAATTTAATTCAAGCTGCTCACCCTAAATATCAAGACAAACGGGCCCAGAGTAAATAAAGCACATATATCTATTCATAGTCAAAACATTTACTCACTTCATAAGACTTGAATTCTTCTTACTAAAGGGTCCGATGATTTTAAACATCAGCTCCACAACTCCATTTTTCCCTAAGGATACTGAATTCACAGCTGGGAGGGCGAGAAAAAGATGCAAAATGATTTTACAACTTCAATAACTAAAAATGTGTACATTTAGTGATACAAAGCCAAAAACATATACAATTTGTTTAGTAAATGTGAACTCAAATCACTCTGAAAGTCCACCTTATCTCAACACTTAAAGAGATTTTTTTGCTTTGTTTTTTATTAGAAGTAAAGGAAAATTCTGAAACAAGTTATGTGCAAAAAAATGCTATCATAAAAAATACTTCCATTGCTCCATTTGTTTCTTCAATAAATATCAGGTTATGAGGATTTAGAGACAAATAGTCTCTGCTCTCAGAGAACATAGTATAGAGAGAATGACAGAAACAATAAACAAATAATTACTAAATTACTTTCCAAATAGATTAAGAATTGTAGACTATTTGAGTTACACCACTGAGAAGTTCCTAATTCAGAGTGAAACAGAGGCATTTCTGGAGAAAATGATGCCTAGGTTCACACTTTAAAAATGAGTATGAGTTAGCTAGGATGGGAGTTGGAATAAAGGGGTAGATGTTGTTCTGGAATAGTTCTGAAGACTGGCATAACATAGACAATAGAACGAAGACAACAGCAAGGGTGCAAGTAGTTCCATATTGTTAAAACACATAGTATCAAAAAGAGACATATAAATACGAAGATGAGGTGGGAAAAAGAGATAAGAAACAAATTATGAAGGGCTCTAGAAGTTGTTAATTCTTCCAGCTATAAGGAATTGCCCAAAAGGAACAATAAAGCAGATCTGCAACTTTAATAAACAGGTCAGAACTCACAGCACTCTGGGGAAGATGGTTTTGAGAGACACATTAGGAGGCTGTGGTCTAATGGCTGTGAGAGGTAATGAGGACCTTAATTAAAGCAACTGTAGTAGGGAAAAAGAGAGAACAATTTTAGTATTTCACATGGAAAATGCAAACAATTACCTAACCAGGAAACTATGCCTAACATTTTCAATTCTGAACAAATATAATTTTTAAAAAATTATAGAATGCTGGGTGCAGTGGCTCTCACACCGGTAATCCCAGCACTTTAGGAGGCCAAGGAGGGAGGACCACTTGAGCTGAGGAATTTGAAGCCAGCCTGGGCAACATAGCAAGATCCTGTCTCTACAAAAAAATTAAAAATTAGCTGGACATTGTGGTGCACACTGTAGTCCCAGCTACTCGGGAGGCTGAGGCAGGATGATCACTTGAGTGGAAGAGTTTGAGGTTGCAGTGAGCTATGACTGAGCTACTGCAATCCAGCCTGGGCAGCAGGGCAAGACCCTGTATCTTTAAAAAAAAAAAAAAAAAAAATGTAGAGCCAAACGTGGTAACAGGTCCCTGTAGTGCCAGCTACTCAGGATGCTGAGGTAGGAGGATGGCTCAAGGTAAGGAGTTTGAGGCTGTAGAGTATTATGTATGATCAAGCCAGTGAATAGTCACTGAACTCTAGCCAACACAGTGATACTCCATCTCTAAAAAATATTTTTAGTAAAAATTTTTTAAATTACAGATAAGCCATTTTCTAGCCTTCTAAGGCTAGAAATTCAATAAAATATTACCAAAAATGTAGCTCCTAATGTTTTGTAGAATGATCTTAATTTCCTCTGTATCTGTTTATTGCTCCATTATCCCTTCTGATTTTATTAATATCAATATCTGTGCCATCTTCCTTGTTCTTTGATTAGAGTATTTGGTGGCTTACCTGTTTTATTTTTAATTCAATACAGTTTTTTTGCCTCATTTTTATTGATACATAATAATTATACATATTCACGGAGTACATGTTATATTTTCATACAAACATACAACATATAATGATCAAATCAGAGTAACTGGGACATGATTCACCTGAAACATTTATCATTGCTTTATGTTGGGAGCATTTGAAAACTTCTAGCTATTCTGAAATATAATAAATTATTGTTAACTATAGGTGCCCTACTGCACTATTAAACACTAGAACTTTTTCCTTCTATTAACAGAATTACCCCTTCACCAACACCTCTTCATTACCCCTTCCCACCACCCTTACCAATCTCTAGGAGCCACCATTGTATTCACTACCTCCTTGAGATCAATTTTTTTTAGGTCCCATATATGAGTGTGAAAATGCAATATTTGCCTTTCTGTGCCTGGTTTATTTCACTTAAAATAATGTCCTCCAGATCTATCCATGTTTCTGCAAATGACAAAATTTCCTTCTTTTTCATGGCTAAAATAATATGCCATTGTGTACATACACCACATCTTTTTTATCCATTTGTCCCTTGATGAACACTTAACCTGATTTCACATTTTAGCCATCGTGAATAATACTGCAATAAACACTGAAGTGCAACGTGCGTTTGCAAGACTGAGGATGTACCTTCACAATAAAAATAAAACTAGAAGTGTCAAAGTGAAATGTCAGAGATAATCAACTGTCAAACTTAGTATTTAAGGAAATTGGACATTTCATACTTAGTAACCTAATAGAAAAATAGTTGATTTAAAAAATAAAACTTCTTCCAAGACAACACTCAACCACGTCACACAAACAACGCTGCTCAAACTACAGCAGCTGAACTTGGAAACTCTCTGTCATCAACCATATTCACCAGACCTTGCACCAACTGACTACCACTTCTTCCAGGCTTTGGACCTCAAGGAAACATATTCAATTCTATGGAAATAGCTATGGAAAATAACTTTTGTGATTTCATCACCACTGACTCTCCAGGTTTCTTAGCTGCTGGTATAAACAAGCTACCTTTAAGATAGGAAAGCTGTGTTGATAGCTTAGGCGCATACTTTCATTAACTGTACTGCTTCTTGTTTGAGATATAATAAACAACACTTTTGATTCAAAATTGGACATTTCCTATCTAGTGACCTAGTATTTTCTAATGCATATTTTTCATTTTTTCCTTACTAGCTCATTTATCTACATTCCTTCTGTTTATTTCTCTGTTTTTAACTTCTTTGGGTAGATATCAAATTCATTCATTTCCTTATTTTTTTAATTATGAAAGTGTTGATTATGTAAGTGTTCAGAGCTACTTTCCTCTGAGCACACTTTTAACTATACCGTTGAGGTATAGATATACACACACACAGCCATACACACATAAATGTATGTATACACACACATAAACACATACTTGATCATTATTTTACAATGACACTCTGCAATAACATATATTCTACAATACAATTTTAGGTTCTTTCATTAACCACTCCAATTTCACAGTCAGAACCTCATGGAGTGGGACTTAATGTTGGTAACTGAGAGTGTATGTTTTGGGAGACATTTTACCTCAGTCTCTCTCTCTGTGATCCCTCTTCTCCCCAGCTTCCTCAGAGACTCCTGTACTACGTATTTGCTTTTCTGCTACTTTCCTACTGATTGCTAAAGATAATTATTAATAGCTCCACGTGACTATGCTACTGCGTGTCTGCCTTCTCAGCTTTCCTCTCACCTGTGAAAATCTACAGAGGTACAGCAGTTTTTCCAGCCACCATTACCCTCATAGTCTTTCACATCCTTTCCACAGGCTGCCTATGCATCCCCCTCACTCCAGTTCTTTACAAATTGGGGGAATTTGTGAGAATTCTCAAGATCGTGTCAACTTACATTTTATTCCACATCACTTTTGTTGTGGTTATAGTTAGGAGTTACAATGATCCACATTAAATCTTCTCTCTCCTTTTCCACAAATATTAGAGGTTTACAGAATTAAGATACTTTAAAATTTTCATTTTATGTAACTTTACAACACTGAGTTAACTAAAAGCCACTCAAATACTCACAGTTAGCAGAATATACTCGTAAAAGCTGAAGACAAGGTAGAACCAACCGGTGATTCTGCAAATTCTGTTTGACCAAATTCAGGGTTATATTCAGAGTCCCATTAATTCTTGCCTTCACTCCAAATTTTTTATCTGTTTAAAAAAAAAGAAAGAAAAACAATTTATTCACATATAACTTTGAATGAAATGAAGATATCACAAAGCAATGATACTTTAAGTTTATAAGATGGGTCAGGCATGGTGGCTCACACCTATAATCCTAGCACTCTGGGAGGCCGAGGTGGGAGGATTGCTTGAGCTCAGGAGATGGAGACCAGTCTGAGCCCTGAGCAAGAGCGAGACCTCATCTCTACTTAAAATAGAAAAAATTAGCCAGGTGTGGTGGCACATGCCTATAGTCCCAGCTACTCAGGAGGCTGAGGCAGGAAGATCACTTGGGCCCAGGAGTTTGAGGCTGTAGTGAGCTAGGCTGACGCTATGGCACTCTAGCCCGGGTGACAGAGCAAGACTCTGTCTCAAAAATAATAATAATAATTATAATTATATGAACTGATATTATGAAATACAAAGCTGACCCAAAATAATTATAATCATTTCATATGATTTTCAAAATATCCCTTATACTTTTGAAACATGATTTGAAAGAACGTACTAAGGGACCGGTAGGAGGATAGGACAGGAGAAGGTGGTTAGAGTATCCCAACATTTAGACTGTCATAAAAGGAAGGACTTACCCAATCCACTAGACATACAAGTCTGTCTAGTTCAACATATTTCCCAGAAACACCATCACATAGGTAAGGGTAACAGTAAAGAATCTAAATGTCAGACGGGCACAGTGGCTCACGCCCATAATCTCAGAACTTTGGGAAGCCAAGGCGGGAGTATCACTTGAGGCCAAGGAGGTGGAGACCAGTCTAAGCAACATAGAGACCCTGACTTTACAAAAAATAAAATATTAGCCAAGCATGGTGGCACATGCCTGTAGTTCTAGCTACTCAGGAGGCTGAAGCAGGAGGATCACTTCAGCTCAGGAGTTTGAGCTACACTCTAACCTGGGCAACAGAGCAAGACTAGTGTCAAAAAAAAAAAAAAAAGAATCTAAATGTCCATTATCAATATTACTTACTTAATATATGAACCATATTCTTTTCTGACTTATAAAAGAATATAAATTAATGACAAATGGGCAGCCTATGTAGAAAATAATCTGGCAAATATTTTCAAATAAATTTCTAAAGGGATATAATTCTTAACATAGAAAAGGAAGAGAAGAAGAGTTCTTGATTTTTATTCTCACAAAGAGATTAAAACAGAAAAAATTTAAATGAGGACTTAAGAATGTTAAGATTTAAACAAAGAAAGTAATAAGCAGGACCAGCAAACAGAGAGAATTTTAAGTCAAAAGAACAAAATATTCCTGAAGGAAAATTACTCTCATCTCACAAGAAAAAAAAGATAGAAAATCACTCAAGAAACTACTGTACAATATCCCTGAATGACATAAAAATGGAAAACTAGGGCAAATAGTAATGGAAATAGCACAAATTTAAAAGAATATACAGGAGAAAATAAAATAAAGATGACATACCTTAAAAGGTATATTAAAAATATAAATAGGCTGGGCGCGGTGGCTCACGCCTGTAATCCTAGCACTCTGGGAGGCCGAGGTGGGAGGACCGCTCAAGGTCAGGAGTTCAAGACCAGCCTCAGCAAGAGTGAGACCCCCATCTCTACTAAAAATAGAAAGAAATTATCTGGCCAACTAAAAATATATATAGAAAAAATTAGCCAGGCATGGTGGCGCATGCCTGTAGTCCCAGCTACTCGGGAGGCTGAGACAGTAGGATCACTTCAGCCCAGGAGTTTGAGGTTGCTGTGAGCTAGGCTGATGCCACAGCACTCTAGCACAGGCAACAGAGTGAGACTCTGTCTCAAAATATATATATATATATATATATATATATATATATATATATATATATATACACACATATATATACACACACCAATATCTTAATTTCGAAGAAAGATAACATGGTTCTAATTAGAAGAGGAAGAATGAGATAACAATATTGATCAATAAATAAGGTTTTCTTACTTTACTTTTCATTCTCCACAAAAATCTCAAACACAAGTTACAGAAAAATAAGAGACAGCTAATATATTTTTTAAATAAACTGTATATATGTTTAAGTCTTTAGGCCCCTAATACACCTGGAAAATTAAAGTCACACACAGTTCCTTTCTATAAAACACCTGTTAAAAGTACTAGGTTAAATATTTATATAATATATAAAGATATGCATGAAATATATACAAATACACAAACTATGCACACATATATCCTCACTTTTTAAAATAAGCATTTTAGCCAAACACTTCAAAGTTTAAAACTCATATATATGCCACAAGGCAATGGTAAAACTCTTAAACCACAATTCTAAGAGTTTAGGAAATCATTTTAATCTTTGTATAGGTAAACAACTGTAAACTAAACACAAGTTCTATTCAAAGGATAGGTTCCTCTGTTAACCTAACCTAAATATGCTTCTTCCTTGATTCTATATCCCATTTTACTCAATTGGTATTTTTTAATATTTTGCATGTCTCACTGTTATAATAATCAGTCTTGTAATTTTTTCTACTTTAGTCTTCTTGAGTGTAAGTTTCCTGAGCATTGGGACTGTGCAGCACAAATGTGACTATTAATGAAAAGCAATGACATATTTTACCTCCATGTTCCTCAAAACATTCCCATCCATACTCCCTCCTTCTACCCTTCACAATATCCATATTACATTCCCTTTACACACATACATAAGCAGGCACACACACACACACCCCAAAACATACTTGTGATTCTAACAGATTTTTCTTTTTTCTACTAATTCCTCATGAATTTTGGATTCCCAATTCCTGCATGTCACTAGTTGACTATAAAAAATCATTTCATTCCTACATCCAAGAAAAAGCAGTAGCATTTCAGATTTTAAAAACTGAGCAGTTTCTAGAAGAAAACATTGGGGAAATGCTTCAGGACATTGGTCAGGGAAAAGATTTCTTGACTAGGACTCCAAAAGCATAGGTAACCAAAACAAAAATTGACAAATGGGATTACATCAAGCTAAAAAGCTTCTGTACATAAAAGGAAACAATCAACAAAGTGAAGAGACAACCTACAAAACAGGAGAATATATTTACAAACTATTCATCCAACAAGAGGATAATAACCAGAATATATACAGAACTTAACTCAATAGCAAAAAAAAAAAACCACATGATTGGATTATAAAATGGGTAAAAGATCTGAATTAACATTTTTCAAAAGACATATAAATGGCCAATATACAGGAATATGAAAAAATGTTCAACTCTACTAACCATCAGGGAAATGCAAATCAAAACCACAATGAGATACCATCTCACCCCAGTCTAAATGGCTATCATGAAAAAGATAGAAAGTAACAAATACTGGCAAGGATGTGTAGAAAAGGGAATGCTCATACACTGTTGGTGGGAATGTAAATTAGTACAGCCACTATGGAAAATAGGATGGTGGTTCCTCAAAAACCTAAAACAGAACTACCATATGATCCAGCAATCCCTGTGCTGGGTATATATCCAAAAGAAATAAAATCAATATATCAAAGAGATGTCTGCATTCTCATGTTTATTGCAGTACTATCACAATAGCCAAAATACAGAATCAACCTAAGTGTCTATCAATGAATGAATGGATAAACAAAATGTGTCACATATACACAATAAAATATTATTCAGCCATGAAAAAAAATGAAATGCTGTCACTGGCAACAACATAGGTGGAAGTAGGGGACATTATGCTAAGTGAAATAAGCCAGGTACAGAAAGATAAATATGACATGTGCTCATTCATATGCTGGAGCTAAAAAAATTGATCTTGTGGAGGTGGTGAATAGAATGGTGGCTACCGGGGGCTGGCAAGGGTAGTAGGAAGGGGGGAATAAAGAAGGGTTGGCTAATGGGTACAAAAATACAGTTAGAGGGAATAAGATCCAGTGTTCAGTAGCACAATAAGGTAACTATAGCTAGTAACAATTTACCTTATATTTCACAATAGCTATAGGAGAAGATCTGGAATGTTCTCAACACAAAGAAATAATCAATGTTTAAGGTGACTGATATCTCAAGTACCCAAATTTATCATTACACACTGTTGGCCTGTATCAAAATATCACATGTACCCCATAAATATGTACAATTATTACATAACCATAAAAATTAATGAGATATAAAATTTTTAAAAATTGAGCAGTTTCAAGGCAGAGAGAATCCATGTTACAAAGATTATTCTAGATTTGATAATGATACAAGTGAAATCCTTACCTTTTGGTCCAATCTTTGCAAGAATAGAATGAATCTGTACCATTAACTCCTCATGCGGGGGAGATTCTTTGCTGGCATTCACAAGTAACTGTAATAATATCTGTGAACCACCTTTGGAAACTAAGAAACTTGCTCTGCGACCTCCACCTAAAAATTTACAAAACAAATTTTAAACAGTAAATCTTCCCACATTAGGTATCACTACTTGTTAGCATTCAAGAAATAATTAAAAGTGATGACTTCTAAAATCAAACAAGTATCATCAAAATCATATTTTGTTTTATCTCATTTTTTTAGTTAGAAAAAAGCACACAAAGACTAAACACAAAATTCTAGATTCAAAGCTCTGAAACACAGGGCTCTCAGGGGTAGATTGAGGGATACTTGAAGATAGCAAAAACAAAGCAACAACAAAAGAGTAAGGCATTTCAGTTTCTAAATTCCAGTACTCAGAATATTCTCTATGAGTATTAGAAAACTCCAAATAAAGTGTACATGATACATCGTTGATCACTGTTTACAAACAGAAATTAGACCAAAGGAAACAAAAACTTACCACCTGACACCAGCTCAACAAGAATGCTTAAGATATTGAGTATAGTCTGAAGATCTTTTGTGTTCTGAAATAAATAATTTGTTTTGTTAAGACATTGTAAAATTTGTGACTCCCAAACTTTTTGTACCTGTTGGGAACTACCCATATTTGACAAATTACCTTTCTAGTTTCTCTAGTAATAAACGTATTCAGGTTTCCACTACTATCTTATCATTTCAGTCTCTGATTCTTGGCCTTTAAGAATTTTTACAAATCATTTTGAACTATTTGCTTATATCAACATTATTAAAAGAATTAATTTGTCATTTGAATTTCTCATCTTTATACCAAAGAAACTGTAAATGAATCAAAATGTAAAAGGCACTACAAGGTATATATGGTGACTACTCAATAACCTAGCTCCCCTCTCAGAAGGCAATTTCTTATGTATCCTGCCAAAGATAATATAAAATCCATGTGAATATACATGTATATACAGATTTATTTCTCTGTAAGGATAAAAGAAATTCATGTAAATATACATGTGTATACAGATTTATTTCTCCAAATGGTACTGCTCTATAGATATTATTTTGCATCTTGATATTTTACACATCAATAAATAAAGAGCTTCTTTATTCTTTTTAAGGGCTACAAGATATATTCCATTATATGGCTATATCATCATTGTTTATGTAACCAGTCACCTACGCATAAGATATTTAGGTTGCTTTTAAATATTTTGCTATTAAAAATTGCAACAAATAACTTAGTATATTTGTATGTGGTAAAGTACACTTGTATGTGAGATAAATTCCTGGAATTTCTCAGTCAAAGAATACAGGCATTTATTCTGATAGATAATACCAAATTGTTCTCAATGGAATAATTATTACTTCCATCAACATTGTAGAAGAGTAACTATTTCCCAAAGTCTGGACAACCAATTTAATAGGTGAAAATGTTTAAACACTGTCCTTTGGTTACATTTGTCTTATTAAAGGTAATGCTCAATCTCAAATTACATTTGTATTTCTTTTTCTGCGAACTGTGCATAGATAGCCTTTACATGGTTTACTATTGGGCTATTGATTCTTTTCCTTACTGATTGTAGAAGTTCATTATATGTCAAATAAATTATGAGTCAAAATATTTTTTCCTCAGTTTTCCAAGTATCTATGGTGTTTTTTTTAACATACTTTTGTTAACATGGTTGAATTTATCAATCTTTTATAGCTCTTGTTTTTTCATACTTAGAAAAGCCTTCTTTGCTGTAAGATTATTTAAAATTTCTCCCCTTGCTTCCTCTAGTATAGTTTCATTTTCCATGCCTAAATCTTTGCTTGATATACAATTTATTTTGGTATAAGATACAGGAAGTAAGGATCCAATGTTATACTTTTCCAGATAGCTACCAATAAGTAATCTCTCTATTTCTCACTGATATGAAATGCTACCTTTATTAAATAGTACTAAATACTATAAGCACTTAAATTTAGTTTTGGATTTTCTATTCAGTTACACTGGTATCTATCTACTATTCAGGCATAATTTTTTCTAAACTATTTTAATTACTGAAGCTTTATAATGTTCTCTGATATTTGGTGAGGACAGTCCTTTCTCATTTCCTTTTCAGAAATGTGCTTTCTATTAAATATTTTTGCTTTTTTTTTCCCCCATTTGGACTTTAGAAACAAAACTTGTAGGAATTTTTATTGAGATTGCTCTAAAGTGACAGATCAATTTAGGGATAAATGACATCTTTATGATGCTAAGACTTCCTATAAAAAAACATGAACTCAGTCCTTGTAACATCGTACTGAATAAAATATGGAATCCTGATTCTGAATATATCCTGCTGGCCCACCCAAAACTTTTACACTGGCACAGAAATTCAATCATAATCGATATAATATAGTTACTCACCCAATATATGTAGTAAAACAAATCACAAATATGTATCAGCTAACGCAATACAATAAATGATCATTCTCAATGTTGATCGCTTATTTTAAGCTAAAGATATATTTCCAGCTAACATTTTATTTCTATAACCAATTAGAATGGCATATTAGGGTTAAAATTTACACTTATCATTATAATCATAGGAAAATATACTTAAATATTCACCTAATACATACTAGAATATTTATATCACCATTCCAAATAATATTTTAAAAACACAAAACAAACTTTCATTTATTGGCTTTACTTCTAAGATAAAACTTTTACATTTCATATATGTTTTCTCTTCAGTATTGCTTGGTATTAGCAATTACATAATTAAAGCCTATTAGTGATTTACCTCTAACGTTGACAGCAGAACTTCCATTCCTGTAGAACCTTTGGCTGTCATTTCTCTCCTCGTTTTTTCTGAAAAGTAGGAAAAAAAATTTCTAAAACACAAATAAAAACAAAGTATATACAGTTTTGTTACATATAGCTAATGCAGAATCAACAACTTCTCCACTGGTCCAATAAACATTCTAAATTGGTTTCTAGATATTCTTCCCTCTGATGTTGCTAATTCTAGTCTGTAGGGACCTCCAGATTTCTGTTAACAAGACCTTCCTTGCATTTCATCACAGCTGCTGTCATGACCTAGTGTCTCCCTACCTGTCCATCTAAAATCTTAAAACCAATAAATGCCAGAACTGGGGATAAGGTAGGAGTCTTGATGGCAGCCTCTTTCTTCATCTTTATGATTAGAACTAGAAAATAGTTAATCAAAATGGGTGAAAGCTCTATCCAGGAAAATACAAGAGGTGCTGTATCACCATTTTTCTTATAGAGGAGTAGTACTCCATGGTATACATATACCACATTTTATTAATCCACTCAAGTATTGATGGGCACTTGGGTTGTTTCCACATCTTTGCAATTGTGAATTGTGCTGCTATAAACATTCGAGTGCAGATGGCTTTTTTACAGAATGTCTTTTGTTCTTTTGGGTAGATGCCCAGTAATGGGGTTTCTGTATCAAATGGTAGATCTACTTGTATCTCCTTGAGGTATCTCCATATTGCTTTCCACAGAGGTTGCACTAGTTTGTGGTCCCACCAGCAGTGTATGAGTGTTCCTATCTCTCTACATCCAAGCCAACATTTACTGTTTTTGATAAAGGCCATTCTCACTGGAGATAAGTGATATCTCATTGTGGTTTTGATTTGTATTTCCCTGATGATTAGAGATGTTGAGCATTTTTTCATATGTTTGTTGGCCATTATTCTGTCTTCTTTTGAAAAGTTTCTGTTCATGTCCTTTGCCCATTTTTTGATACTGTTGTTTGAATTTTTCTTACTGATTTTCCTGAGTTCTAAATAGATTCTAATTATCAGCCCTTTATCAGATGTGTAGCATGTGAATATTTTCTCCCATTCTGTAGGTTGTCTGTTTGCTCTCATGATAGTTTCTTTGGCTGTGCAGAAGCTGTTTAATTTGATCAAGTCCCATTTATTTATTTTTGCTGTTGCTGTGATTGCCTTTGGGGTCTTCTTCATAAATTCTTTGCCTAGGCCAATGTCAATAAGAGTTTTTCCAACATTTTCTTCTAGAATTCTTATAGTCTCATGCCTTAGGTTTAAGTCTATTATCCACCGTGAGTTGATTTTTGTGAGAGGTGAAAGGTGTAGATCCTGTTTCAGTCTTCTACATGTGGCTATCCAATTGTCCCAGCACCATTTATTGAATAAGGATTCTTTTCCCCAGTGTATGTTTTTTTCCTCCTTTGTCAAAGATTAGATGGCTATATGAGGATGGTCTTATATCTGGGTTCTCAGTTCTGTTCCACTAGTCTATGTCCCTGTTATTGTGCCAGTACCAAGCTGTTTTAGTTACTATAGCCTTGTAGCATAGTTTGAAGTATTTTCCTGGATAGAGCTAGAACCCATTCTACTAAGTGAAGAATCCCAAGAATGGAAAAATAAGCACCACATGTACTCACCATCAAATTCGTTTTAATTGATCAACACTTAAGTGTACATATAGGAATAACATTCATCAGGCATCGGGCTGATGGGAGGGGGGAGTAGGGGATGAGTATATACATACATAATGAGTGCAATGAGCACTGTCTGGGAGATGGACACACTTGAAGCTCTGACTCCAGGGGGAAGGGGAGGGCAAGGACAATATACATAACCTAAACATTTGTACCCCCATAATATGCTGAAATTTTTAAAAATTGTGAAAGCAAAAACCTAGTACTATTTTCAAATGTTTTTATGTATTAATACTATTTTAAAATTCTGAATCACATCAAAATAAAGAAAACTAAGGAAGAGCTACTTCTAAGAGAATCTGGAGACCAGATCACCCAAACGATCCTTTTCCTCTCACTGGGACAAAAGAAAACAGTACAAATTATTTCTATTCAAAGGTTTCTAGAGCTTCTTCATAATTCTTCTCCTTTGAATAACAAGAGAGGAAAAAGACCTCATAGACCAACATTTAGGACTAACATTTACTATTTCATGTACTTTACCTACATTATCTCATTTATACCTCACTTTAACTATCTGAGGAAAAAAACTACTCTTTTCAGGGGTCAAAAACTTAAGTTGAGAAAGAAGAAGAAATCTATACAAAGTCATTGAGCAAATAAGTGAAACAGACCAAGTGACCCAGGTGTTTCTGAACCCAAAGCTTACAGACTTTCATTAATTTAATGCAATTCTAAGAGTCACAGGAATCATTTTTTAGCATGATTATCGCAGAAGAGACTCGGTGCCCCTCTCCAACTTTTTCAAACCTGAATACTAATGCCAGAAAATCTTTTAATATAGGACAGCAATGCCATGCATTTCACATTTTGAGATCTACAGAACACAAGCCACTCTTAATATAGTACACACTTCACAATAAAGTTTGAAGGACTCGTAGTAACAAAGCCAGTGTTCCATACAGAGATAGTCAAGGGAGTTTAAGAGCAGAATGATGAGCACTGAGGCCCTCATGAAAGGAAAATATCAACATGGATGGGAAAAAAAACTCAGGCTAAGCCTTCAGAACATCATATTTTTGCCCTAAGCAAATCCTGTTCAATGTCATAGACCTGACATCCATTTGAATAACTTACTCTAAATTAGGAGTTATTGAAGAAAAGGAAAAATGTACTACAGAAAGGTTATAGTATAATGTTATTTATGACAACTATCAACAACTACCTATAAAATAAATATGCTGGAGATTAGATGTCATATTTATCTTTAAACAATCTCATGCTATCAGGTATCATCTCAGGTCCTGTTAATGAATTTTGTTAAACTTACAAAAACCTTACATCTTTCAAAATAGAAACACCCATAAGTGATATGAAGATCTTGAACACCGCTCATCTCTGTTCCTTCTCTCCTACTATATTGATAATGCTTAAAAGAATAACAACTTTTTTTACCTATTAAAAAAGAAAAACACAATGGTAGTAAAATTTTTTCTTTTTAAAACGTATATGATTCCTCTGACAATGCAACCTATCCTTCACTCTTTCCCCAGCCCAGCTGCCTCCACCAAAAACTATTAAGTTTTAAAAGAAAACAAATAAACCATTGTTTCAAATATCCAATGTATCCTTGATGTAATATTAAGGCCACTGATTTAACATTAAAGCCAAATCATTTTTCTATATTAATATCATGTACATATTCAGAAGTAAGAGATCCCCACTTCTAACAAACCATTACATTTTAAACTTCATGGAGAGGAAAAACACTCTCACTTTGAAGACAGTACAATGCAGCATCTAACTCACTTTGTTATTAACATCTACCATCATTACATTTATGCCTCACACTAAATGAAAACTAGGTGTTAGATTAATAGTTTTTTGGAGATTTCAAAGTTAATTTGGATAATTCACTCAAATACCAAGAGTTCCATAGTTTCCTGACCTCACAACAACAAAATCCTTCCCACTTTGCTCCAATTTATCAACCCTCTCAATGGCCATTCTCAGGACCTCAAACTGTTCCACCTCTGACATCTTAACCTGTAATCTTCCACTTTCAGACCATAACTTCCTAATATTCGTATTCCTCTTTGCTTTATAAGGATTATATAAACCTTACCATCTCCTTCATAGAAACTTCTAACTCATCAACTATAAAACTGTTTACCCACAATAAAGTTCTCTCCATACTTAGGTTGAATTCTAAGTGAGCCCCCGCAACTCTCCAACCCTTATACAGAAGTGAATCCTAAAAACATGCATTCTCTGCTCCTAATCAGAGTAAAAGTAACTCCACAAGAATTTCTTATCCCAATTTAAGACTTTTAGTACCATAAAATTCATGAATTTCAGTCTCATTTGGGAACACAAAACTGTTCCTTTCACTTGGCTCACATCCATCACCAATAGCCCATAACTATTCCAAAATTTATAGCAATCTTCAGTATTTCCTCTCAATCTCTGTTCTTCTCAGCACCTACATTTTTCCTCATTGAATTGGAGTAATCAGTTAACATATATACCATTTTACAAATAATGACCAAACTGTATATTGCTCCTGTATCAAAATCCTTGACAATCTTCAATTCCTTACCCAACTAAATGATGGTTGGGGGGCGGAGAGTGAAGGTTGGGAAGAAATATCCTTTCTTCTATGTTCTCAATCCCATCCTTTCTACCTTCTCATGAACCTGTATCTTCAATTTCTACTAACATTCTGGCTATTCCCCCTTAATCAATAAATGTGTTTTTATTATCCCACATACTTAACAAATCTTATTTTACCTTGCCTACTCCATTTCCCTCTCTTCTTTCTTTGTCCATGAAGCTCGTTAAACAAGTACTCTACATTGTCATATTTTATTTGCCACTCACATTATGACATACTGCAATCTTCCTTCTAATCCTACCACTTGAAGGTATTATTGTTGTGGTCAATAATTTTTTAATTATCAAATCAAAAAGATGTTTACTTTAACTAACTTCCCTATGGCACTTAACATTGTTGACTACTGGTTCTCCCCTTGGCTTTTTTTTTTAATATACCCTTTCCCAGTTCTTATACTGCTACATTCTTTCTTCAATATCTTCAACAATCAAAATGTTAGATTTTCACACAAAAAAATTTTAAAGTAGCTATTATAATAATAAATGACATTAAAGAAAAGAAGTTCATAATGAATGACAAGATAGGAAACCAAGCAGAGAAACAGAAACTCCAAAAACAAAAGAACCAAATGCACATTTTAGAATAGAAAAATATAATATCTGAAATAAATTACCAGATAGTTTAATGGTAGAATGCATATGAAAGAGGCAGTGAACTTGATGACAGAATAATAGAAATTATCCAATCTAAGTAACAGAGAATTAAGATTGAAAAATAGGAGCCTCAAGGGTGGCTGAAAAAATACAAATAGTGTAATATATGTATAAGTATAGTCCCAGAAAACAAAAAGAAAAAATAAAGGAGAAAAAATTTTTTGAATAGCCAGAAATTTCCCATATTTGGCTAAAGATATAAATTTTCAGATTCAAAACTCTCAGTGAATTCCAAGCAGTCTAAATGTGAAGAAAACTACACCCAGTCAAATTTTTGAAAACCAAAACTAAAAAATAAATATTGAAATAAGCCAGAGAAAAATGACATATAACATTCAGGAAAACAGAGATTCAAATGATAGTAGACTTCTCATTTGAAATTATAGAAGCAATAAAATAAAGGAAGTATAATTTTAAGTGCACTTTAAGGTGCTAAAAGACAAAAAACTGTCAACTCAGAATTCTACATCCAGAAAAATATCCTTTAAGAATTAAGGTGAAATAAATCCATTTCCAGATAAAAGAAAAAAAAATTCTTCCACAGCAGACTCAAACTCCCATAAAGGAGAAAAGAAATTTCTGTAGGCTAAAGAGAAATGCCACCATATCAAACTCACATCCTTCAGAAACAATAAAGAACTTCAGAAACGATAAATATCTCTGAAATATAAAACTATCATTTTTCTTATTAATGTCTTTAAAATGAACATAACTAGATAAAGTAAAATTTGCCTTGTAGAATTTATAATGTATATAGACGTAATACACATGAAAATTATAGCTGAAGAAGGTAAAGATAAAATAGTACAAGGTTCTAAATTTACATGAGGTTACAATATTAACTGTAAAAAATTAATGATATTTATTGCAATCTCCAGAGGAATGATTAAAAATGCAAAGAGGTATAACTAAAAAGCCAATAGATAAACTAAAACAGAATTCCAAAAAATGTTCAAATAATCCAAAATAGGGTAGGACAGGAAGAATCAGGAATAAAAAATGGAAAGGACAAACAGAAAACTAATAAAACTGTAGACCTAAATCCAATCAACAATTACATTAAGTGTTAACAGACTAAATGCTTGAATTAAAAGTCAGATTGTCAAACTGGATATGTTTTTTTAAAACAAGACCCAACCTTATGCTGTCTACAGAAGACATACTTTAGATTCAAAGATATAAAAAAATTGAGAGTAAAAGAATGGAAAAAGTTATATTATCCAAACAACCACCATAAGAAAGCTTGAGGGGCTATCCTAACAGACAAAATAAACTTCAAGAAAAAAATTGCCAGAGATAAAGAGAAACTTTCCATAAATTAAAAAAGGGGTAAATTTATCAGGAAGACATAAAAAGCATAAATGTGAATATACTTTATCATGTTCACAAGATCCTCTTATAGCCCTATCTAAAATACGTACAGTTCCCAGGACACAAACCTCGGCTTTCTCTACACCTCCTCCCAGGAAAATTTCATTTCACTCCCATTACTTTACTAATCTGTTGGCTCTTAATCCTGCTCTTCATTCATAACTTCTATACTGAGATTTTCATTTTTTCTAATTCTTGATAAGGTGTAAGTTTGTGTAAGCAATAATTATAACATTGTATTGTTGCACTTCTAACGTATAGATATAACACATGCAACAATAACAGCATAAAGGAGTGAGAAGGAAGTGGAGCTATACTGTAAGAAAATTTAAACATTTTACTGGAATTAAGCATACTATAGTACACTATAATAAGATGCATATTTTAATCCCTACAGGAACCACTAAGAAGAGAAGTAAAATTTTTAAAAGTTAAATATAGAACTGAAAGTCCTAGCCATAGCAGTCAGGCAAGAGAAAAATAAAGGGTATCCAAATTGGGAAAGAGGAGGTCAAACTATTGTTTT
Organism: Lemur catta; assembly: GCF_020740605.2. Lineage (NCBI taxonomy): Eukaryota > Metazoa > Chordata > Mammalia > Primates > Lemuridae > Lemur > Lemur catta. Next base: position 79,302,087 of record NC_059137.1, read on the forward strand.
CTGCTGATGATATGATCTTGTTTCTAGAAAATCCCAAGGACTCCACCAAAAGACTCCTGGAATTGATCAATAAATTTAGCAAAGTCTTAGGTTACAAAATCAACATACACAAATCAGTAGCATTTCTATATACCAATAATAGTCAAGCTGAGAGTCAAATCAAAGCCTCAATACCATTCACAAATACCTACAAAGAAAATAAAACACTTAGGAATACACTTAACCAAGGAGGTGAAAGATTTCTACAAGAAGAACTAAGACACAGTGAGGAAAAAAATCACAGATGACACAAACAAATGGAAAAACCATATCATGCTCATGGATCAGCATAATGAACATTGTTAAAATATCCATACTGCCCAAAGTGATTTACAGATTCAGTACAATCCCCATCAACATACCAACACCACATTTCACAGATCTAGAAAAAATAATTCTATGCTTCAGTTGGAACGAAAAAAGAGTCTGGATAGCCAAAGCAATCTTAAGGGGAAAAAAAACAAATCTGGAGGCATCACATTACCAGACTTCAAACTATACTACAAGGCTATAGTAACCAAAACAGTATAGTATTGGTACAAAAACAGAGACACAGACCAATGGAACAGAACACAGAACCCAGATATAAAATCATCTACCTACAACCAACTGATCTTTGACAAAGCAGATAACAACATACGCTGGGGAAAAAAAGTCCTATTCAATAAATGATACTGGGAAAACTGGATAGCCATATGCAGAAGAATGAAACAGGACCCCTATCTCTCATCACTTACAAAAATTAATTCAAGATGGATAAAAGACTTAAACGTAATGCATGAAACCCATAAGAATTCTAGAAGAAAATGTAGGAAAAATTTTTCTAGACAATGGCCTTGGCAAAGAATTTATGACTAAGACCCAAAAGGCAATTATAGCAACAATAAAAATAAATAAATGGGACTTGATTAATTTAAAAGTTTTCTGCACAGCAAAGGAAATAACCAACAGAGCAAACAGACAACCAACAGAATGGGAGAAAATATTCACAAACTATATATCCAATAAAGGGCTAATATCCAGAATCTACAAAGAACTCAAACAAATCAGCAAGAAAAAAAAAAACCCATTAAAAAGTGGGCAAAAGATATGAACAGAAGCTTTTCAAAAGAAGATAGACAAATGGCCAACAAACAAATGGAAAAATGTCCAACATCACTAATCAGCAGGGAAATGCAAATTAAAACCACAATGAGGTATTATTACCTTACTACTGTCAGATGGCTACTGTTAAAAAACCAAAAAAAAAAAACCAATAGATGCTGGTGTGGATGCAGAGACAAAGGAATGCTTATACATTGTTGATGGGACTGCAAATTAGGTACAACCTCTTTGGAAAACAGTATGGAGATTCCTTAAAGAACTAAATATAGACTTACCATTTGATCCAGTAATCCCACTACTGGGTATCCACCCAAAGGAAATGAAGTCATTTTATCAAAAAGACAACTGCACTCAAATTTTTACTGCAGCACAATTCACAATCGCAAAATGTGGAATCAACCTAAGAGCCCATTAATTCATGAGTGAATTAACAAAATTTGATACCCACACACACAGTATGGAGTACTACTCAGCCATGAAAAGGAATGAATTAATGTCTTTTGCAGCAGTTTGGATGGAACTGGAGACCATTATCCTAAGTGAAGCTTCACAGGAATGGAAAAACAAACACCACCTGTACTCTCTAATAATTTGTAACTAACTGATGGGCACACATGGGCAGAGAGAGAAGTAAAGGCCACTGGAAATCAAGAAGTAGGGAGGGAAGGGGTAAAAACCTACCTAACATGTACAATTAACATTATTCAGGTGATGGGCACACTAACAGCCCTGACTTAAGCATTGTAAAAGCTATCTATGTACCAAAAACATTTGTACCCCCTTAATATTTTGAAATAAAAAATTATTTTAAAAAAATCAACAGCTGGTTATTTATTTTTTGGTACAACCAGAAAATAGTGTGGGATATCAAATTACAGAAGGCTTTGACTGTCTTGGTTGTCAGCTTAACATTCCATAGATGAGGGTTAGTTTTTATATCCTATAATACAAAGTATACTAAATGGCAATATGAAATCCTAATCCTGAATTTAATGTCTTGAACATCTTAAATTATTTCCATATCCATGTTGTTTTTTAGTAGACTTGTTTCCTAAAGAAAACCACTCCTTGATCATGGCCCTCCCTGTCAGAATTGCACATACTCTATAACATCTTTGGTCATGGTAGTCTTGTTTTCCTAATAACTTTGTTAATATGCTGCGAAAGATTGAAATTTTGAGTATGTAGTATACACAATAACAAATTGTGAATTGGTAGGACTTATGCAACTATCAACATTGGAACATACTGGTACTTGATAGCTTCTTAAGGAAAATTTGTTTACAAATTTTAGGCTGGAAATTCACTGGAATGACTGTCTAAAAAATAATGAAAATAAATGGCTTTTTAGATTTCTAGTACGTATGTTAAGAATTGTGTACAAATTGATATGTCTGTAAGGATCCTCAACACAACCAATAAAATCTCAATTACAAAAGAAAATAAATAAATAAATATCAACAGATAACACAATAGAAAGTAGTAATGGATGAGAAGAGGAATGTAAAAGACATGAAACACACAGAAAACAAATAGCAAAATGGCTGATGTAAATCCAGTCATATCAATTAAATGCATTAAACTGGAAGCACTAAAACACTAAGACTAGGTAAAGAAGCAAGATCCAACAATGTTATCCTCAGGAAACACTTTAGATTCAAAGACAGGTTTAAAGTTAAAAAAAATGAAAAAAAGTATAATATGCAAAGAGCAATCATAAGTCAGCTGGAGTGGCTATATTACTATTAGACAAAACAGACTAAGTCTAGAAATGTTACTGGAGACAGAGAGATATTTCATAATGATGAAAGAGGTCAAATAATCAGGAAGATAAAATGACTATAAATGTATACACCGCTAACAACAGAGCCTCAAAATATATGAACCAAAAACTGCCAAAATCATTATAAAAAGAGAAATTTAAGTTCAACAATGATAAAAATTTCAATACTCAACTCAATAATTGATAGAACACCTAGATAGAAAATCAACCAGGAATAGATCTGAACAACACTATCCACTAGAGCCTGACCTAACTGACATGTATAGAACACTCCCCCCAACAACAGCAGAATACACATTCTTTTCAAGTGCCCATGGAACATTCTTCAGGAAAGACCATATACTGTCATAAAACAAGTCTCAATAAATTCAAAAGGACTGAAAGTATTCAATCTCCACCCACAATGGAATTAAATTAGAAATCAACAGAAATTTGGAAGATCCTGAAATACGGGGAAATTAAACAACACTTCTAAATAACCCATGGGTCAAAGCAGAAATCACAAAAGAGATTAGAACATATTGTGAGCTGAAGTAAAACAAAAATACAATATATCAAAATTTGTAGAATGTTTTGAACAGCAGAGGGCGAAAAAAAAGATTATAGAATGCAGTTAAAGCAGTGTTTACAGGGAAATTTATGGCTTTAAATGCCTACAGTAGAAAAGAAAGGTCTCAAAATCAATAATCTAAGCTTTCACTGTAAGAAAATGGAAAAATATGCACAAATTAAATTCAAAGCAAGCAGAAGAAAGGAAGCAATAAATTAAGGAAGGAGATCAATGAAACAGAAAAATAGAGAATATCAATTAAACCAGAAGTTGGTTCTTTCAAAAGATAAACAAAATTGGCCAACTTTTAGCTAGACCAGGGTTTCTTAACCTCAGCACTGTTGACATTTTGGGCCAGATAATTCTTTCTTCTGAGAGGTGTCCCATCTTTTGTAGAATGTTTAGCAACATCCCTGGCCTCTATCCAATAGATTCCAGTAAGCCCCCCCAAAAAAAGTTTACAATCAAAAATGTCTCCAAACACTGCTAATGTCCCTGGGAGAAGGAGTGAGCAAAATCAAAATCATCCCTGGCTGAGAACTACTGAGCTAGGCGGACCAAGAGAAAAAGAGAGAGGACACAAATAACCAAAATCAACAATGAAAGAGGGGACATCACCCCCTACTCCATAGAAACTAAAAGGATTATAAGGAAATATTACGAAGAACTGTATGCCAACAAATTAGGCCATTTGGAAGAAAATTGATAATATAAATATTTCTAGGTAAAAAAATAAAGAGTAAATTGGAAAAAGTACCATACATACCTACAAACAAGCAATATGTTATTAAAGACAAAATTTAATGCATCCAAGAAAAACTAGGGGCAAATTATGGAAATTTGAAAGTTAACTGTGTGAATAAAGTATATTGCAGGGGTTGGCTTGTTTTTTTGAACCATTTAAATACATAAGGAGTATATGTTTGTTACAACAGTTACAATGGTAACAGTACAACAGTGTCTAAAACAAAATTAGATGCTTACCTCATTCCCCTCCATTCCTATCACATCGATATATCTAATGCTAACAAATTATTAATAGTATGTATCCTTCCTTTTTGTTTTGCCTGGCTCATAAAAACATTACATACAAATATAATGATTTATTTCATACAAAAATGGGACTATAGATATAGAGTTATAGGAACTTAAGAAACTTGCTTTTTACTTAATAGGCATTCATGACAATTCATATAGCTCCACATATGAACTATATGTTCCACTGATCATAGTTTTTTTTTTTTTTTTCATTTGAAATAAAGTTTACAGGAACTCAGCCATGCTTGTTCATTTATGTAACATCTATGGCAGCTTCTGCACTACAGGGCAGAGTTGAGTAGCAGTGACAGACACTGTATGGCCCACAAAGCCTAAAAAATGTTCTATCTGGCCCTTCATATTAAACATTTGTCATTCCCTGCTCTAGAGGAGTGGCTGTAAATTTTGGAACCATCTGGAAAGCCTTAACTATAATGACTTCATTGGTCTGGGTAAGCCTGGGTGTGGGGGTTACAAAAACCCCCATCATCCATAATTTATGACTGACAATAGTTGTGTAATATGATTGTAAAGTTCCCATCTGGCTGTATCAAAATGTATTCAACCAGTCTCTCGATGGATATTTAAGTTGTTCCTTGATCTTTGATATTACAAACAATGCTGTAATAAACATCCACAAACACTCTTGTATTAGCATTTTTATTTTAGTCAAATACATTTCTGAAAGTGGAAATGCTGGGTCAAATACCAAGTGCATATTAAATTTTAATACACATTGCCAGATTATTTTCTCAAAAGCTCATAATAATAATTACACCACCAACAGTGTAGGAGTGTATCCCATTACCTGACCCTTCAACAGCACTAGACGTTGTCATTCTCTCTAATTTCTGCCAATCTGAGTAGTGAAAGAGATCTTTGTTGTTTTCATTAGTAGTTCCTGAAGTTTAAGGAAGTAAAGAAACTTTGTATGTTTATTGGTTGTTTGCATTTCTTCTTCATTGAAGTATAAATTCCCAATCATTTGCTCTCAAATGGATAAATAATTGGATTACCTTATAAATTATGGGACAATCTTTCACTACTAACTTATACCACGTTGGTTAGCTAATCCTAGGTACTACAAACAGAGTCATTGTATCATACACTCCCCTGGGACAGTATTTAGGAGTTGGTTTCCCAGTGGCCGGTGGCAGAGCGGGAAGTGGGACAGTCTCCGGTAGTGGTATGGTTGGGAGCACTTTCAGTGGTGATATTGGAGGAGGGGCTTCCAGGCTGCAACAGGAAGTCTACAATAGTGGGAGCAGTGGACAAAAGTGTTATCTATAGGTTTGGAGGACTTGTTTTGTTTTTGTTGGATTTTTTGTTTTGTTTTGTTTGTTTGAGGAGGACGTATTTCATATTATAATACAGTGAATATATCTGGTACATTTAACTTTGCACTGATACAATGAATATCCTGTACAACTGTTTTAGTTGATAAGCACTGTTATTTCTAGAGCCTGGAATCCAACATAGTGACTTTATGAATTAAAAGGTACAGGTATTTTAAATTTTGCTAGAAACAAATGCAATCTGTTACAGACCTTTCCTGGGTTTGGGGGTGGTGTCAACTATCCCCAAACACATGGGCTACGTAAGAGGAAGTTATCAAAATAAATTAAAAGTCTATGACCATCAAGAAGGGTTAATGGATACTGAGCTTTTGAGAACAGTAAATGCCTGCTAAACATCTTATTTCAATGACCTGAACCTTCAGAATAATGAAATGACAAAAAATTAAACAAAGATTATAATTGTTGGACTTTAATTTTAACAGAAATGCCTTTAATGAATGCATCACTGTTAAACATTAAAGTAGCTGCTGGCTTTCCCTTATTCAGGGAAAAAAGGGGTGTGTGTGTGTGTGTGTGTGTGTGTTTAAACCAAGCACAAGTTTGGGAGTCTTATCAAAGTCCTTTTTTACTGTCTATTGAGATGATTATATGAATTTTATTTGACCTGTTCAAATAATTTTATACTGATATGTTCACTGACATACCATTTTGCATTCCTGAAGTAAGTGTTCTTTAGCAATGATATTCATCTTTCAATGTACATACTTAATTCACTAATGTTTTATTTGGGCTTTTTCACATTATATTCCTAAGTGCAAAGTCAATACTTCTTGGGTACACTGTCAAGGTTTTGATATCAATTTAGTGGCACTAGCTTCATAATATATAGAAATAATGTCTAATTAAAGATGACATATATAGAACATTTTTAACGTTTTTATATGCTTCCCATGTAAATCTCATGACAACCTCATGATACCTGTTATCTCAATTACAGAGATGGTACAGCTATATCCTAGAGATTCAATAACTTCCTTAAGGTACCCAACCACTGAATCACAGAGCTTGAATTTCAAAGCAAGGATCATACTAATAACCAATATTCTATGCTACTTGACATCTTTTTGTCAATATTCTAAAGTAGCATTGGAATGAGGTGCTATTGAAAATGGGAAGGGGTGGCAATCATACATAAGTAAAACTGTAATCATTATTAGAAACAACACTCTGAAGATCAAATTCATCCAAAGTTATTCAGTTTTCTACTTCTTGAGTTAATCTGAGGAAGTCCGACTTTTACAGAAAATCATCCGTTCATCAGAAGTTTGAACACTTTTAGCATGTACTTTTAAAGAATTAAAAAAGCATCCCAAAAACAAAAAAGAGATTAAGGCTTACCTTGACTTTGAGCCAGATGAAGAATTTTTGATGTAACATATCTGGTAGTATCTGATTCCGTAGATTCAGTATTGATCTTCTCCAGCTGAGCCAGGAGTCCCACAACCCGAGAATTATTGGTAAGGCTAAAAAGAATGTAGAATGTTAGGGCACATTCTACATCAATGGCAAATTCAGTACTATAAAGATCACTGTTTTTAAAAAAATTCTACTCTCATAAAAACATTAAGCATTTACACATGTCACATTTCCTTACTATGTTTCATAACTTAAAGTTGTTAAAATTCTACTGATTTAAGTAGAGAAACACATTCTATTTCAGAAAACCACAAATAACAGATGTCCCTTCAACTTTGTCCAGTAACCTTACATCACACCTGAAAGTTCACCTTTCCACTCTCCAAGAAGACTTTTCACATTTTCTCTGCTTTCTTCAGAACTCTTACAATCCTTCCTCCTACTTCCCTCCATTCTGTTAATGCCCCGCTTCACAACTGTTATAAAATCAAACAAAAATACACTTATCTTCCCATTACCAGATCCTTAAACCCATCTATTCCACCTACATTCTTTCTTCCCTGTCCCATTCATCATACAAATATCTGCACATACAGTAGGTACTGTTCTAGAAGTTGCTAATCTACTGTAAACAAATGCAAAGAATAAGTAAATATGTAAATTATATAGTATGTCAGGTGATGGGAAACGCTATGGAGAAAAGGCATACTGGGGGAATAAAAGGTACCGGGTGGGGGGGTCAATTCTAAACAGAGTGGTCAGAGAAGACCTCATTGACAGGTACCATTTAAGGACAGGGCTAAAAGAAGTAAGAGAGTAAGCCAGGCAGAAACTGGCAAAAAGAGCTGTCCAGAAAGAGGGAGTCACAACCACCAAGATCCCAGGGCAGGAGCATGCTTGCCCTGTTCCATTAACAATGAGGTAGCCAGTGTGGTTGGAACAGACTACTTAAGGAAGAACAGCAGTAAGAGATGAGGTCAGAGTTGGGAGTGGGCATGGGAGAGAACACAGAAAGACAGCAGATCATTTAGAGTCTTACACGGCATTTTAAGGACTGGCTTTTACAATGAGTAATATGGGAAGTTTTTGAGCAGTAGAGTTATATGTTCTCACTTTTAAAGGCTCTCTTTGGCTGCTATGTTGAGATTCAAAGACAATCCCTGCATTTGTATACCTGATCCATCCCTCCATGTACTATCAAAGGATGTGCTCCTTCAATTACCCTTTCTCTGATCAGTCATCTATTAATATCTCCTTTTCAAGTAATCATACCCGTCAGCATAGAAATATGATATGGGAGTTCCTATCAGCTACCCGCCCCCTTTCTCTGATACTCCTGCAGAGAGAAATATGTACTTGTTCTCTCCATTTCCTCACATACTGTTCACTTTTCAAACCACTAGTTTGCTTCTACACCCTGAGGTCTCCCAAAAATCTCCTGTGGTCATGTCTATCCTCATCATATTCAGCACTGCAGCACCATCCAAACCACACTACCTCCCTCTTTCTTCAAACACTCTCTTCCTTGGGCTTCGATGACTCTATACTCTCCTGATTTTCTTCCTCTCACCTCTGACACACCTCTAGACATTGATGTCTCCCCCAACAGCTCTGTCCCAAGCCCACTTCTCCTCACTCTCTCTATGCCTTTGCCTCAAGTGATTTCATCTAACCCCACAGCTGTCATTATCATCCACATGCTACTTGGCTCCTACATTCAACAGCAGCCTCAGCCTCTGAGAACTTTTCCAACCTAACAAGCCCAATATAAAATTTTTTCTGTTTCCTCCTCTCAACCCATTCCTCTTCTAATCTTAACTTCTCAAATTCACATGAAACCATCAGTTACTCAAGATAAAAATCTAAAGTCCCTTTCCCATATTCCAACCCAACACAAGCTTGATCTCTAAAATACCTAATCCATTCACTTCTCTCCATATCTACTATTACTACCGAAGTCCAAGCAATCATCATCTCTCACAGCCTCCTAACTAGTCTGCTTCCCTTCTTGATGCCCAATAATCCATCCCTCACAGTGACTTTCTCAACTTTTTATTTTGAAATAGAGTCACAGGAAATTGCAAAAATAGTGAGTGGTCCCTTATAACTTTCACTCAGTTTCTCCAATGGTTACATTTTATATAACTATAGGACAGTATCAAAACCGGGAAATTGACCTTGGTAGGTAAATAGTTCTATGCCATTTTACCACATGTGTAGATTTCTGTAACCACAAATGTAATCAAGTTGCTAACCAACTAAAAACCTTTCAATGGCTTCCTCTCAGACTCCAAGTAAAATCTTACTTTATCACAGCCTAACTTTTAATAGGCCCCACGTCATCTGGCCCCTGTCTACCTCTCAGGCTTTATTTCTTACAACACTCTTCTCACTCACTAGGCTTTAGCCACAGTAGTCTTCTATCAGTTCCTTGAACACAGCAAGCTTTTCCCCCAAGCTTCAGGTCTTTATACTTGATTGTCCTCTAAACAGGGAGGATCATTTCTTCAAGCTTTTCATATAGCTGGCTCCTTCTCATTCCAGGTTGCAACCCAAATACAGTGCCCACTTCCACCAGCCCCTCTGCTTCCCATAGCAAAATGTATGTGAAATTATGTAAGTTCCATAAAGGTAAAGACCTTGTATGTCTTATTCTACACACCTATTACTTAGAACAGTAACTAATACAGGCAACATTACAGCAATACATAGCAATACATGTAGTGTCAGTGTAGCTCAGATGGCATCAGCATAGCTCACAGCAATCTCAAACTGCTGGGCTCAAGCAATCCTCCTGCCTCAGCCTCCCAGATAGCTGAGACTACAGGCACGCACCACCGTGACCAGCTAATTTTTTCTATTTTTAGTTGTTTGGCTAATTTCTTTCTATTTATTGTAGAGACGGGGTCTCGCTCTTACTCAGGCTGGTCTCGAACTCCTGAGCTCAAGCGATCCTCCCACCTCAGCCTCCCAGAGTGCTAGGATGACAGGCATGAGCCACTGCACCCAGCCTATACGTTTAAGTTTTTACAAATTTTCTTTTTCTTCCAGTGTTGCAGGAGGAAGGAATGGTTCCTTAAAACTGTTCATCGTAAATCTGAATGAGCAAAAACTTTAACATTATGGAAAATTCCAAACATGAACAAAAGAAAAAATATAGTATAATGAATCATCACATACCCATTACCTAGCTTCAACAATTATCAATTCATGTATAATCTTATTTCACACATACCCATATGCAAGCACACACATCCCACTGGCTTATTTTGAAGCAAATTTCAGAGATCATTTCCTCTGAAAAAAACTTCAGCATTAACCATTTTCTAAAATATAAGAACTCTTTAAAAACATGTACCTACAATATCACTATTACCAAAAACAGTAATAACAATCCTTTAATATCAAAATCTGTGTTCAAATTTCCCAAATTCTCTCATTTTAACAGTTAGTTTGTACAACTGGAAACCAAGCAAAGTCTATAAACTGCATTTATTTTTTAATCTATAGGTTTCTTATTACTCTTTTTTTTCTTGAAATTTATTGGTTGAAAATGGTTAGTTGTTTACACTATAGTTTCCAGCATTCTGGATTTTGCCATTACCCACTCAATATGTTTCTCTATCTTCTATACATATTTTCTGCAAACTGATAGCTGGATCTAAAGGCCTAATCTGATTAAAGCTTGATTTGCTCACAAGAATTCTGTGTAAGTAGTATTGTACTCTTCCATAAGGAGGCAAATAATGTCTGGTTATCTTACTTTTGTAATATAAGCAGTCGCTAACCACCATTGCTTAGATCCATCATTTTATTAAGGGTTGAAAAATAATAACTGTCATTCCATTCCTTCTTCATTTATAACTGAGGTTATTTCTAGAGAGAATTATGGATAATTCCATAAATATTTCATTCCATATTTGATTGTCTACAGATATAGTTCATTAAACATAGGCAAAATACATCCCAGATTTTTAATTTACTTATATTTACCAGTCTTCAGAAGAATGATTTCCTAAAATTCTCCACAGGTGACCAATGAAGTATTTTGATTTCATGTATTGATATGAATTCACAGATTTAAACATTTGATATATTTTATCCACTGCAGTTAATACTCAAACTTTTCCATCTTTGATCAATAGGGGCTTCTCCAAGTTGGCTCCCAAGTCCTTTTGATACCATCCTAATCTTTGACAGCATACTGGCTTTATCTCTGACAAAGCTCTTATTGACCAGCAGCTCTCAAAGTGTGGTCTACAAAACTCTGAGGGTACTTGAAACCCTTTCAGAAAATCTGCTACACCAAAAACTATTTTCATAAAAATACTACAACACTATTTACCTTTGACACTGTGTCGACTGTACATACAAATGATGTTTGGACCATCAGTGCAAAGGCAATGGTGGGCAAAAAGCTGATGCCACAGCACAAATCGAGGTAGTAACACCAAATTGTGCTAGTGGTCACACCACATTCTTCACCACCACACACTTGCAGTTAAGAAAAGGAGGTCAGTTTCACCCATGAGTACACATCATCGTAACATTGTGTGCGCAAGTACACTCCTGCTGCACGCTGAAATCTGACAGTTATGTTGGGAGAAAACACATGGCAACTGTTTGAATTGCAAACTGAACTAGCCACTTCTTTTCACAGAATATTACTTTTACTTCAAAAACCAAAGGACAGACAAACAATGATTATTCAGACTGGGATATTTTGCCAGATATTTTCGTAGAAATAAGCAAAGTGAGCCTGTCATTTCAAGGAAACAGCTGTTAGATTTGTTGCCAATGATAAAATTTGAGCTTTCAAGCAAAACTTAGAATTTTGGAAAACATCACTCTAACCATCATGACCTTGATAGTTCCTCAATATTTAAAGAATTTTCTGATAAAAATCAATGGTGATATTAACAAATGTAATTTTTTCATATTGTGTAAAAAGATCAATATTTAGAGGTTCTGCATAACTCACTAAATCTATTATTTTCCAAATGATCAATGCATGATGTTACAAATTCAGACATGGGCAAACGAACTATTCGAAGTGGAAGACAGACCAATGTATTTTAATATAACAGAGTACAAAAAATTTCACTAACATGGTTTCAGATTCCAAATTGAAACAAACCTTTAAGAAACTACCACTTATCAAATTTTAGTGTAATATCAAAGAACATCTATTTCAATTCAAATTTCAAACAATATGGCTTTTTCCCAAAGTATACTATCATTTAAAACTGTTCCTCATTTATAACTATTACTCTTGCTATAATCACATTTTTACTGTGTTTCTCCAAATACTGAACGCACAATTTTATTTTCCTCCACCACAAATCAAAGAACAATAATTTTAACAGGCTATTAAAGCACTCCTTCCTTTTCTAATTACATATCTATGTGAGCCAAAATCTTTTTCTTCATATCCTTCAGCAATAAGAACACAAAAATATACACACACAAAATATATATGTATATATTAATATATATGAAACCAGAAGCAGATAAGAGAATCCAGCTATCTTCCATTAAGCCAGACATTAAAGAGATCTGCGAAAATGTAAAAAAATATGCCACAATTCTTACTAAATATTTTTTATTTAGAAAAATAGTTATTTTTAATACAAAAATATTATATGTTATGCAATGAGTTGGCTGTTGTCATTTTTAATGAATTGATAAGTATTTTTTAATTTCTTGGTTTTAATTTGTAGTATGACAATATCAATAGATAAAATAATCCACATAAACAAAAGCTTTTTGGAGCCATCATTAACTTAAGAATATAAAGGTGTTCTAAAGCCAAAAAGTTTGGGAACTGCTGTTCTAGGCTTATCTAGCACATTTTGTGCTCCTGATCTGAAATCAATCCTTTCTCCAAAAAGCCCTGGTTCTTTCTGGTGAGAAATGGTATTAAAGACACCACAGTCTGGGTACTAGAGAGCAAATACATATTTTTAAAAATACCTGTAACCCAGATTTGAGAGAAATTTGCATTCACAGAAACCAAAATTCTGAAATTTCATAACTGAGCAATTTGTTTTCTCCAATTATTTTTCTCTTAAAAGCTTATCTGTTATTATTTTTCAGTAGCTAATAAAACATTATTCCAAAAATTCAATATAAAACAATTCGCAAACACACAAAACACAATGAATATAACACAGGCCCTAAAATTAAGTGTGCTCTGTCAGTAACTTGAAAAGTTAAAATTAAATTATACCACTACCAAAAAACAACTTGCATCTAAGTGATTCTTTTGTGAAAATATGCTTTTTCCACATGATAAATGGATGGACGGACAAACTTTTTGAAGGTAAATAAATGGATATCAAGAACACAGTTAAATCAAATTTCCTTCTTTATTTCTATTTTTCTCAGCTATAGAATGAAAATTAAACAAAATTATATTCTAAGCCATTCTCCAATTTAGCTCTAAAATTTTTGTGACTGTTGACACTAATATTGACAGAGTCACAGGGTGAACACCAGAGGGCAGCTCTACCTTTTGACTAATTGTACAAGACGAAAATCTGAGAGTACTGGGACTAAAATAGAAGGAAAAAAAAAAGCTGTACATGAGGAATTTGAGACATATACTACAAAGCAGAAACATTTCAAATAAAGACACTTAGAAGTAGATGTATCTTCCATGCCCTACCCTATTTTCAGATGAATCAAAATGAGGCTAAGACCAACCCTGGAAGGTTCCGTTTATAATTGTTAATGTTATTTATGTTATACTGAGAAAATCATGGAATTGAAAAAACGATCAATGTAAAAGACATCAAGTTAACTTCAAAAACATACTTTTTAAATACTTATTTACTTACTTACTTACTTATAAATAAAGACAGGTATCACACTATGTTGCCCAGCCTGGGTTCAAATTCCTAGGCTCAAGTGATCCCCTCACCTCAGCTTCCTAAGTAGTAGCTACAACTACAGGCACATACCACCACACCCAGCCCAAATGCATATTTTAAGGGCATTATCACTCAAATATTTGTTTCACTGTAGTGGTCTCACACTGCTTTTGATTCCTTGAGTTTAATTCAATCTTAGAGCTATTTTCCTAAAAACATAAATTTTCCTAGATATTGTCAAAGTCCCAATGGTATACAGATATTACTTTGCAAAAATAATTTCCCAGGGCAAGGACTACAAAACCTATCTTCATTTTATAAATAAATTGTATTACCTTTTTCACCTTAAAATGTAAATTGAATCAGGTAATAGAGATTTCCTCATAAATAAAGTAACAACAGATAACAAAAAATCATTAAAATATACTAAAGTTTTAGGTTTAAATAGGATTCATAGAAATTAAGATTTAATTTCAAACAACATGGCTTTATTATCAAATGCACAGTATCTTCCAGAAATGTTTGCTCTTCATTTGTAACTATTATTCTTGCTTTAATCACATTTTTATTGTTTCTCTCCAAATAATGAGCACACAACTTTGTTTTCCTCCTCCATTTTATTGGGTTAGCTATCTATATAAATATTTACCATATTACAAATTTAAACTGAGAATCTTTTAAAATATTTATTCATTTATTAAAATCATAAATCCATTACATAATTAACACACTTTTATGAAAGATATCTGTATTTTACAAAATAAAAAATTTAGAGAGAAGAGCAGCACTGTTTTACATTATTGCAAACCTCTCTAGTGTCTGGCTCAACAGAAGACAGATTCTTATACCTACTTCTGCATTCAATCTGTTGAGATCATGCATCACGCAGTCTCAGGAAAACTCCACTTTACAGTCATAAGAGAATGAATGTGGAAAAGGCAAATAATGTCTCAATATTACTATGAAAATAGTTTTGACATCATACCTCTAAGTTTCAAAGGTAACACTTTGAGAATTTCTGGGTTAAGTTATGTTGTCAAAACAACCCTGCAATCCCCTTGGTTTATTCAACACAACAAAAGTGTAATTCTCACTTACATTACACGTTCAGTACAGGTTGGCAGGGTACTGTACTCACTCAAGGACCCAAGGTGCCAGAGATGCTCTGGTGCT
The DNA here is from genome assembly GCF_020740605.2 of Lemur catta. Classification (NCBI taxonomy): domain Eukaryota; kingdom Metazoa; phylum Chordata; class Mammalia; order Primates; family Lemuridae; genus Lemur; species Lemur catta. The sequence continues at coordinate 79,317,360 of NC_059137.1, forward strand.
CACAACAGCAAGAGAAAAAAGAGAGATGTGGCAAGTGTGCACCAGGAAGAGTTCTCATCAGGAAATGACAAATAAAACCTCAGCTCATGTTTCACAGATTAACCTCAAAGAAAACAGAGTACAATCATGCCATGTACCTAAGAGGAAGAGAACCAGAATATTTGTGACCAGCCTACAGGACTGTCACAGGGCTGGCCATGTATCCAAGTTCTGGCCAGTGAGATAGATGTAAGCAGACAGTGCATAGGCCACTTTCCAGGTTTTGTCCTTAAGAATAGGATGTGCCTCCTTTCCCTGGTCCCACTGGCTACAAGATAGTAAGAACTAGAGAAAACACCCTGGACCCAGAGACAGAAGCCACATATTGAAGAAAGTGAAGCCATTCTACCACCCTTGAACAACCACCCCTAGGTTAAGTAAGACAAAAATAAACTTGAATATGTAGCCACTGTATTTTGAGATATCTATTATACCAGCTTAGCCTATATCTGAACTAACACACTGCTATATTAAGTATCCTATACTTTTTATCTGAAGGAAAGCAAATGTTTATACATAAATAAATCAATTACTATATTGAGAGAGCAATCAAATAACACCAGGATAACACCATTACCAGAAGACAATGTAAAAACACCATAACAGAAGATAAAACTAGATGCTGACATTACCTTATAAACAGGGAAAAGACAACCCACTCTCCATTCTGATACTCCAAAATATACCTAAAATTGGAAACATAGTGACCCACATGTTCTGAAAGCTATACTACCTTTTTAAAGTTTTATTTTGTTTTTAATTGACAGATAATTGTACATATTTCTGGGGTACAGTATGATATTTCAATACAACATGTAATGATCAAATCAGGGTAAATAGCATATCCATCACCTGAAACACGTACCATTTCTTTGTGGTGAAAACATTCAAAATACTCTCTTCTAGCTATTCTGAAATATATAATACATTATTGTTAACTATAGTCACCCTATTGTGCAATAGAACACCATAACTTATTCTTCCTAACTGTGAGTCTGTACCCACTCACTAATCTCTCCCCATCCCCTGCCCTATCACCCTCCCCTTCCCCTAGTAACCACTATTCTACACTCTTCTACTATGAGATCAACTTAAACCTTTTATCTATCTTTATCAATAGGTCAATTAAGAAGGGAAACAATGTGAAGTCCTTTTTGAGATACCTGTTTACAAAGGTTGGTGTCTAGTGTTCTCATTACCATATTTGAGATATTCTGAATTTCAGTTTCTGTTTACTCTTTGACTCAAGTTATTAAAGACAATTTTAATTTCAAGATGGATAGTCTTTGTTGGTGTAAGCAGCCTGACTCTTTTTCTCCCATATAAATGATTTTTTACTTGGCTACCCAAAGGACTATCTTTAAGGTCCAAAAATCTGAAAAGAAGGGAATAGTTCCCCATTCCAGAATTCTCCATAGCTAGTAATTGCCATAACATCAAAACCAGACAAAAACATCACAGGAAAAGAAAACAGCAGACCAATATGACTTGTGAACATAGGTACAAAAGTTCCAAATAACCTTTTAGCAAATCAAATCCAACAAAATACAAAAATGATAATAATAATATATGATGACCAAGTAAGTCAATCACAGGAATGCAAGGTTGGTTTAATATTTGAGCATCATTCAATACCATTCACCTAAAAAACTAAAAGAGAAAAACCTTGCAATCATCTCAACAGACAGAAAAAGCATTTCACAAAATCCAACATTCATACTGGATAAAAACTCTCAGCAAAGTAGAATAGAAGGGAATTTCTTTAACCTGATACATCTACAGAAACCTACAGCTAACAATGTGCTTAAAGGTGAAACAATGAATGCTTAGAATTTTCTCCTAAGATTAGAAACAAGAGAAGGATATTCATTGTGACCACTTCCATTCCAGATCCTACTGAGAGAGGTTCTAGCCAGTGCAATCACAGAATAAAAAGAAACAAAAGACATCTAGATTGGTAAGAAAGATGCAAAACTGTCTTTATTCACAAACTTCATGATTGCCTATGTAGAAAATCCAAGGGAATTTATAAAAAGTCTACTTTAATTAATAGTGACCCCAGCAGGGTTGCAGGATATAAGAACAATATATACAAATCAATTGTTAATATATTGCTATATACTAGCAACTATCAATAGGAAACTGAAATTGATAAAAATACCATTGACGAAAAAATGAAAAACTGCAAAACAGAGATAATTATGACAAACAACACGGAAGATCAATACACTGAAAATAACAAAATATTACTGAAACTAAAGATCATAAATAAAAAAGAGATTTACCATGGCTAAGGGTAAAAAGACTCAATATTGTTAAGATATCAATTCTCCCCAAATTGATCTATAAAATCAAGGCAATCCCAAAATAAATCCCAGCATGCAATTTTGCAGAAATTGCCAAACTGATGCTAAATTCATACAGAAATGCAAAAACCTAAAATAGCTCAAACTTTGGGGAAAAAATAAAAAACAAAGAGGACTAACATTATCTGATTTCAAGACTCATTCATTATAAAGCTACAGTTACCCAGGCAGTGAAGTATTGATAGTAACAGACAACTAGATTAATGGAACAAAACAGAGCACAAAATAGATACACATAAACGGACAACTGATTTTTGAAAAAAGTACAAAGGCAATTCAATAGAGCAAAGATAGTCTTTTCAAAAATGGTGCTGGAACAACTGGATATCTATATGCAAAAAAAAAAAAAATTCTTCCCTACTTCACGCTATATACAAAAATTAACTCAAAATGGAGCATAAACCTAAATGTAAATTTGAATCTAAAACTATAAAACTTCCAGAAAAAAACACAGCAGAAAATGTTGGTAAACATTGGTTAGGTAAATATTTCTTAAATACAACTCTAAAAGCATAATTCATAAAAGAATAAACAAAATGAATATCATCTAAGTTAAAAATTTCTGATCCTTAACAGATACTGTTTTGAATATAAAGACAAGTCACAGAATGGATGAAAATGTTTGCAGTTCAAATATCTGATAAAGGACTTGTATCTTTAATACGCTTGTCCCTCAGTATCTGTGGGGGATTGGTTCCATGACTCCTGCAGATACCAAAATCCGTGGATGCTCAAGTCCCTTAATTAAAATTATGTAGTATTTGTATATAACCTACGCTCATCTTCCTACTTTAAATCATCTCTAGTTTACTTATAATACCTAATACAATATAGATGACATGTAAACAGTGTTATACTGTATTTTTAGGGAACAATGACAAGAAAAAAGGTCTACACATGTTCAGTACAGACACATCCATTTTCTTTCAAATATCTTCGATCCACAGTTGGTTGAATCCATAGATGCAGAACCCACAGATATGAAGGACCAATATATAAACAACTTCCAAAACTCAATAATTTTAAAAAACCCAATTTAATTAATGGGAAGAAGATTTGAAAAGACATATCACAAAATGAGATACGCTGAAGGCAAATAAGTGTATGAAAAGATGCTCAACATCATTAGTTATTAGGAAAATGCAAATTAAAATCACAGTGAGATACTACTATACCCCTATTAGAACAACTACAGTCTAAAAAGAATGACCATTTCAAGTGTTGATGAGGATACAGATCAACTAAAACTCTCAAGTACTGCTACAGGGAATATAATACAGTACAACCTTTTTGGAAAACAGGTTGTTGACCATTTCCTAAAAAATTAAACATCAATCTACCATATATGATTCAGCCATTCCATTCCTAGGTATTTAGCCAAGAGAAAAGGAAACATATATTCATACAAATACATATACACAAACGCTAATAACAGCTTTATTTAAAATAACCAAAAACTGGAAACAACCCAAATGTCCAAAAGTTGAATGGATAAACAGTGTTACATCTATACCATGGCACACTACTCCGTAATCACAAAAATGTATGACTTTTCAACAGAGATGAATCTCAAAATAACTGTGCTGAGTAAAAGAAACCAGACCCTCACCCCCACCTCCCACCCCGCAACAAAAGACATATCGTATGGTTCCATTCATATAAAATTCTAGAAAAGCAAAAAAACCCATTGTGACAGAAGGCAGATCAGTGCTTGCTTCGATTAAGAGATGGGCTGGAAGGGACGGGTTGCAAAAGGGGACCAGGAAACATTTTGGAGTGATGGATATGTTTATTATTTTGATTAAGGGATTGGTTTCACATGTATACATGGGTCAAAACTCATCAAACTGTACACTATATGTATGTAGTTTGTTATATGGTGATTACACCTTAATAAAGCTGTTAGAAAATTATAGATGGCCTTAATAATAAATACTGGTGTAGCAGATGATACAAAAACTAACCAGGAATGGCTGGAGAATATTAAATGAAATATAGATTGCACTTATAGACTATTTCAAAATTCTTGGCTTTAAGGGAATCAAATAAATTCAGTAGGAACAGAAGAACAGAGTCTAAGTATTGGAAGCCCAGATAATGTTTAAATGGTATCTAAATGGTAAGGAATGGGAGAAGCTAAAATTTAAGACAGAAGAATAAATAATGATAAAAAGACCCTGAGAAGCAGGGGGGAAGTGAAATCTAAACCACAGGTAACAGTATTGGCCTTTGACAAGAAAAGGGATATATCCTCTGTTGTAGATGAATAACAGGAAGTAAACAGAGAATAAGATCCAATAATTGGGAGTACATGAATTTAGTGTAAGAAATATTAGGATAATAGATTGTATTATCTCTATGACATATGAAGGAAGGTCATTTGCTGAGGGTATATATGTGACACATCTGAAGATTGCAAAGGTATCACATATATAGATAATTTATACATATTGATATTTAGAATTACAGTACCTTTTCTCCGATATCACTTTTAACTTGCTCATCTTGAGTTACTTCATTTCACCATTGCAGATAATCTAAAAGAAAAATATTAATATTAAACTCTTATAATTCTGTTTTCCATACATTAGATGTCATAAAAGCCATACAATTTAAAGTTTTCATTATGAGCAACACAAGGTAACACTGGAAACCAAAAGAGAATGGGTTTTATGTGCTTCTGGCAAGTCACTTCAATGTACAATGTATGACTATTAAAATACCTAAACATCAGCTAGGAAAAATGTTATCAAAATCCTGGAGCTACAAAAACATAGAAGCCTATCATAATGTAGTTTCCAATCCAGTGTTAAGATTTCTTTTGAGACAATTCAAATCATCTTTCCTGTCCTAACGCTCCTCCTTAAAATAAGCAAACCAACCAAAGCATCCTATGATTAGTGTACTTATTGTCCACGATTCACACAGTAGCCAAATACTGGGAAATACGTAGTATGATTATTTCTATATTGGAACATTTTTTAATTAGTAAAAAGCTTCTATGCACATCTTCCCTCAATCAAGTTTTCATTTTTAGAAAGTATATATAGTACACTTTAAACTACCTTAAATCTTAAGTCGTATAACTTTTATAGTTCTTCAGATTTATTTTTACAACTATTCACCGCAAAACACCCTAAATATCTTTCAATTTTTGCTAACAATGCCTACTGAAACAGACTTTTGTGAAATTACTAAAATGTTAAACAATTACAGCAAATTCATCAAGTTACTCACATATTTAGTAATGCTATATTTAAAGGAACATGAATTTACAATTATGTACAAAAATCATATGAACTGTTGTTAAGGTCAATGAGAAATTTAAAATTGCTAACGATCTTTCTTTTAATTGACTCTTTTTTTAGACATGACTACAAAGTCAAAGTAACTTTTTCCAACTTCCAAATTAATTAAGAATCACCATATATCTACAGGGAGAAAAAATCTTGTATACTTTCAAAAGCACTACTGCTGCCAAAAACAGAAGGTTAAGTCGCTTCTAATTGTTGAATGGTATGACTTCTTTAAAACTACTTTAACTGCACATCTCAAAAAGTTCACATGGACTTTATTATAGTTAATATGGTTGAAAAAAATAATGTTGGGCACTTATAACATAGCCAACTCTATTTCAACAGTTAAGAAATGATTCAAATAAAATAGTTTAACCATAGGCATTTCTCTCTTCTCCCACCTGGGACTACATTAAAGAAACAAAGTTATGTTTAAGCCCACAATGACAAAATAGAAAACTAAGGGGGAAGGATGAATGGGTATTCTTCCCAGAGGAATCAAGGAAACTAGGAATGTAAGGAAATGCCACAGACAACGGAGGAAGACTGTGAAACAGAACTAGCTAAAATCTTTAGGCCGGGCATGGTGGCTCACGCCTGTAATCCTAGCACTCTGAGAGGCTGAGGCAGGAAGATTGCTTGAGCTCAAGAGTTCAAGACCAGACTGAGCAAGAGCAAGACAACAGGAAAAATTAGCCGGGCATCGTGGTGTACGCCTGTAGTCCCAGCTCCTCAGGAGGCTGAGGCAGGAGGATTGCTTGAGCCCAGGAGTCTGAGGTTACTGTGAGCTACACTGACGCCATGTCACTCTATTCAGGGCAACAGAGTGGAACTCTGTCTAAAAAAAAACAAAAAAAAGAACTAGCTAAAACTTTGGAACTGCAAATAGTAACTTCTTACCTCCTTAATACCTCTATGCCCACCACTGTAGAAAATGCTCATCAGTAAACCATCTAACCCCTGGTAAATAATCTTCACTAAAGAAATCTACAAAATCAAAGAATTCTGCTTTCTAGGCTTAAAAGTCCCCCAGGAAGAAGGCCAGCTTGCAACCCCATTTTCCTGTGGCTATAAGCCAGTGTGTTCCTTATAGTCTGCTTTTTATTACCGAAGCCCGAAGCCAGAGCACTTCAGAATAAACAAAAAATCTTTTTGTTGTGAAAGTTTGTGTTCATTACAATACCACGTAATACAAAGTGCAGGCACCTAGAAGCAGGAGTGTTGCATTTCACCAAGTTTGTGGTTTTGCCAAACAAGTGCGGCAAAGCAAGAGAGAGCCAAAGAAGCTGAGTGTATGCAAAAAAGTGACTGTAATAACTGACGTTGGGATTTAGGTATCATCTACTCTTTCCTCTTTATTGGATCATTTTCATCAATAAAAAATCACATTTTTTTCTGTGCCTTAGGGAAAAAAAACTGTCTTGCTCTCACTTCCCCAATGCAGGTATGGTCCCACTTCTCTCCTCCTGAAAGTAAAGACTTGTTTATACATACTATCAAGTCCTTACTTAAACACACTCCAATCAAGCTTTCCCCACCCTATCCATCAACACTGCTCTTGTCAATAACCAACGATTTCCACATTACTAAATCCAATTAACAATTCTCAGTTCCTCATCTTACTTGTGCTATCAGCAGGATTTAGTCCTATCAGAGGGCTAGCTGACCACGCCCTCTTCTTGGAAATACTTCCTTCATTTGGCAGTACTCTTGTTTCCTGCCTATCTCACTGACAACTTGTAGATTTCCTTTACTGAAATGTCCAGGGCTCAGTTCTTTCCTGTCCTCTTCTAACTACAGTCTCTTCCTTGGTGATTTCATCTAGTCTTGTAGTTACTCAATATTTCCACTTGGATTTCTAATATCACCAACTCTGCATATACAAAATTGATCTGACCTTCACTTCCAAGCATGCTCTATCCTAGCTTTCCACATCTGAATTAAAGACAAGTCTATCTCCTTCGTTGTTCAGTCCAAAAACTTTAGCTTCATCCTTGTCTCCTTTCTTACACCTCACATATCAGGAAATCCTGATAATTCTACTTTCGAAATATATTCAGAGGGCTGGGCAAGGTGGCTCATGCCTATAATCCTAGCACTCTGGGAGGCTGAGGTAGGAGGATTACTTGAGCCCAGGAGTTCAAGAACAGCCTCAGCAAGAGTGAGACCCCGTCTCTACCAAAAATAGAAAAATTAGCTGGGCGTGGTAGCATGTGCCTATAGTCCCAGGTACTTGAGAGGCTGAGGCGAGAGAATCACTTGAGCCCAGAAATTTGAGGTTGCAGTGAGCTATGATGATGCCGCAGCACTCTAGCCTGGGTGACCGAGCAAGACCCTGTCTCAAAAAACAAAAAAGCAATGATGTTCTAATACATGCTACAATATGGATGAACCTTGAAAACATTGTACTAAATGGCTTAAAGACCTAAACGTAAGACTGAAACTATAAAACTCCTAGAGCAAAACATAGAGGAGAAGTTCCTCAACATTGGTCTTGGCAATGATTTTTTTGGATAGGACACCAAAGCACAGGTAACAAAAACAAAAATAAAGAAATGGGACTGTATCAAACTAAAAAGTTTCTTCACAGCAAAGGAAACAATCAATAAAATGAAAAGGCAGCCTATAGGATGGGAGAAAATATATGCTAGCCATATATCTGATAAGGGGTTACTATCCAAAATATACTTAAAAAAGAAAAAAACCTCATACAACTCAATAGCAAAAAAATAATAATAACTCAATTAAAAAATCAGGAAAAGACCTAGACCTGAATAGATATTTCTCCAAAGACAACATAAAAATCACCAACAGGTATATGAAAAGGTATGCAACATCACTTATCAGAGAAATACAAATCAAAACCACAATGAGATGTCATCACCTCACACCTGTTAGGATAGTTATTATCAAAAAGATGAGAGACCTGAAAATCATTTCAGAGTTCCTCCAGGCTATATAAAGACTGAAAAAGGCTGGTGCAGTCACCAGTAGACAGAGCTAGTGCAGACCACAACAGGCCCAGTGTGCTTCTACAGCTAGTAAGCAGAGCAGGGGTTTCCTAAACACAATAGCCTCCTGACCTCAGCAGTTCCCAGATTTTGAAACAACAGTGTGCCTCCACAAATGAAGCTCTATAAGCAATTTCACAATTAGTCAGGAGGCTTCCTCATCATAAAAGAGATAATACCTCCCTTGGTTTCCTGGGTCTGCACTAAGGTTTTGAGAGTTATTCCTTAAAGCTCAACCTACAGTCTCATTCTTCAGGTCTCCCAATAATTCTATAATTCACTTAATACTTGTGCCAGATATTGATTTATTGTGCCTCATCTCCAAATTCACCCTTTCTGTCTGCTCTGTAAAAATAGATTTGTGTGCCCTTTAAATATTTTTTCTTTACCTGCTGACAGGATATTTATTAAGCTCCATCAGTAGAGGGCACTGGACAGACACTGAAACGGAAAAGAATTCTGCTCCTTGGTTCCAGGGTACTCACTTGGCTAAAGCAGGAGAGGCCTCTCCAGGGCCCTATTCCTGCAATAAGGATGGCTTCTCCACCTCCAGGCTCCTGCAGCGCGAGTATAGCTTCTTCAACAAGAGCTGAGGCAGTTTTGTAGCACAGAGTCTTTGGTGAGACACCTTCCCATGAACAACCACCTCTGGCACCATAAAGGGCAGATTTCCAGCAAATTCCACTAGTGCCACACCACAAATACTAGCCTTGACCTTACACTTTCCAACAAGATCTAGATCTCACGTGGTCGGAGGAGCACGCTATCTCAGCCCTGGGTATAGTCACTGCTCCTTACATCTGCTAGCCCTACATTCTTTATTTACTTCTTATGACAAATCCCGTATTACTCCAATGCCCTCTTATAGTCAATAATTCTTTCTATTCATCTTTCCCTGTTAAATTACTGTGTGGTTTCTATCACCTGATTGAGGCCATACTGATACATTCCAACAGTTCTTTAAGCTATTTACTGGCCTATAGTAAACCCTCTCTTTTAAAGTACAGTGGATTCTTTCTCTATGACTGAATCTTCACTGTTTTCTTTTTAAATAAAGGATTTGGGCCATGGGGCAGGGGAGGGGAATAGAACATATCCTCAGAGATGAGGTAAAGCCTTGACAATAATTTTTTTAATTAGGAGATGATATTAATTGTACATAGCCAGGATTAAGAATTGCTACTGATGGTTATATTCCTAGGTCAGCCTATAAAACACTTTAATATTAACTCCATTTTAGGGTACTATTATTCCTGATACACCTAACTGCTATTTTGGAACTTAGTCTACAATGAAATATCACTTCACAACCATTAGAATGTCTGTAATAAAAAAAAAAGATAGATAATAACAAGTATTAGCAAGGATGTGCTGATAGAAATGTAAAATGGTACTGTTGCTTTGGAAATAGTCTAGCAATTCCACAAAAAGCTAAATATAAAATGACTCAGCTATTCCACTCTTACATCTATACCCTAAAGAAATAAAAATTGATGTTCACACAAAAACCTGTACACAAATGTTCACAGCAGCATTATTCATAATAGCCAAAAAGTGAAAACAATCCAAATGTCCATTAACTGATGAATGGGTAAATCAAATGTGGTATATACATGCTACCTGGATGAACCTTGAAAACATGTTAGGAGAAGCCAGTCACAAAACACCACATCGTTATATAATTCAATTTATATAAAATATCCAGAACAGGTAAATCTATAGAAACAGAAAGTGGTTTAGTGGTTGCTTAGAACTAGAGGAGACAGGGAGAATGGGGAGTAGTGGCTAAGAGGTATAGAGTTTATTTTGGGAGTAATAAAAATATTCTAAAATTGATAGTGGTAATGACTGCATAACTCTGAATATACTAAAAGCTTACTTTAAATGAGGATACAGTATGGTATGTGAGCTATGTCTCAATAAAACTGTGGGTTTTTTGTTTTTTTTTAACCCAGTCTCTGTGGGAACTTTCATAATTCAACCATTCCTAAATTAAGGTTAAGGACTTATGCTACTTCAGTACCTGCTTCCCATGACAGAATACAATCCCATGATAGAATATAATGCCCTTTTACACAAAAGCAAAACTATTGCCCCACCTGGGTGTTAGGAGATGCACTCCAGAGTTATTTATCCAGCAGTAAAAAGCTGCACTGTAACATCCACACTGTTGCATAAAGATTCACAGTACACATTTCCCTAATTGGGGGCAGAGGGGTACTGTATGCATTGACTTTTATATATTTAAAGGTGGCTTATTCTGGAATTAAATATCTGAATTTGATACTCATAAAAGCAATGTCAACCTGCTCTAGCTAGCCTACATCTAAGGAAAAGCAAGTAATTTTGTCCATTCTAGTGCTAAAAAAGTATAAATTTTTGGAACTTCTGAATTTTTGAGGTTACCCTGATCTTTTCTTCTCAACTAGAGATAGTTTCAGAGGACAGAGAATCTAAAAACTGAAACCCTGTGTTCTGACTAAGACTGAAATCAAGCTCATTAGCCAGCCAGCAAGGCATCAGAATTTCACACAATGAAGCTGTCCTAATTTTCATTCTGCAAACAAGCCACAGAAGTTCTGATATATATCCCAGTGCTAAAGCTGTATATTCTAAATATACATTTCAAATATATAGGCTTTAAAATTTTTAAGTCAAACTGCTAAAAAATAATAATAATACAAAGATACATATACAGTTCACACTTGAAAGTCCAATCTAAATGTTTTAAGTACAATCTCTGGAAACAGAATTCCCTTTTGACTCCCCTTGCTTAAACAACTTGGTCCAGTTCCCATTCAACTAGAACAAATTCACTATTTTACTCTCATCTGTTTATAGATGGGTCTCCCTGCAAGATATTATTAGACAAAAAGATTCCACTATATAAAAACATTTGCAAAACACTGCTCTCATCACCACTGATAACGTGTACTGTTAAATACCTGTACTATATACAGTTCTTCTTGGAGTGGGTGTGGGCTACTGGGGAAAGACTAGTTGAAGAGGATCTAGGTAGCTGATTTACCATGGAGGATGGGAAAACAAGTACACTGAAAAGGCATCATCTTTTGTTGGCATTCTCTAAATGTTTCATGATCTGGATGGAAACCACTTTTGAAGAACACATTCAAAGGGAGCTACTAGTCCCCCATACTGGCTGTGTCAATGTGATGGAAAATTACAAATCCTGATCATTTCATAAGAAACATCCCAAAGAAGATGCTCAATCCTTTGACAACATTATTAAAGCAAAAAGTGAGAAATTTTGAGGGAGAGAGATAAATAATTCCTGTAGTCTAAAGGGAAAAGGAGTAACATTCCCAGCAATAGATAGAGATTATTTCCTCAGCCTACCATTTAAATAAAAAGAGAAATATACACACTGGAGATGGTTTATGTTATATTAACTTTGCCTGAATTGCTATAATAAGGTATATATTTTCATCTATACCTTATCTTATTCATATGACATGCAATGATCATTTTATGAATGCTTTAGCCCAATATGCAAAAAGGCAAATTTATTTCACAAAATTATTGTAATTAGTTTTATCAAGGGCTGGGCATGACGGCTGATGCCTGTAATCTCAACACTTTGAGAGGCTGAGGCAGGAGGATTGTTTGAGGCTAGAAATTCAAGACTAGCCTATGTAGCAAAGTGAGATCCTGTCTCTCCAAATAATAAAAAAATTAAAAAATAGCCAGGTATGGTGGTGCACACCTGTAGTCCCAGCTACTTGGGAAGTTGAGGCAGGAGGATGGCTTGAGTCCAAGAATTAGAGGCTACAATGAGCTATGATGAAGCCACTGCACTCCAGCCTGGGCAACAGAGTAAAACCCTGTCTGATCTAAAAAAAAAAAAAAAAATGTGGGTAAGAGTAAACCCACAAAAAGCTTACATCTTATCTTATATCTTTCTTGATCATGTATCCTCATTAAAACCAAACAAGTTCAGAAGGTTCAAACTACTGAACTACTCCATAAAAGATGTTCAAAAGCTTATAAACAGTCTAATTTGTTTCATCAGGTGACATTTTAATTTTTTTGTCCCTCATATTCTGTGTATTTTGATTTTTACAAACTAATGGTGATGGTAACAGATCATCAAAATATATTAAGTAAAAACTGACAGAATTAAGGGCAGAAACACTTCTACAATAACTTGAGACTTCAATACCCCACTCTCAATAAGGATAAAACAATCAGATAGTAGTAAAGAAATAGACAATTGAATACAATAAACCAACTAGATCTAACAGATATATACAGAATGTTGTACCCATCAACAGAATATACATTCTTCTCACGTGCACATGGGACATTCTCCAAGACAGACCATATATTAGGACACAAATTAAATCTCAATCAATTTTAAAAGATATTTACCATATAAAGGGTCTTTTCTGATCCCACAGCAGGAAGAAGTTAGGAACCAATGAAAAGGAAAACTGGAAAATTCACAAATTTGTGGAAATTAAACATACTCTTAATCAATTGACCACAGAAGAAATCACAAGGGAAATTAGAAAATACTTAGAGAAGAATCAAAACAAAAACATGACATATCAAAACTTACGAGATGTAGCAAAAGCAGAGCTATGGAAGAAATTTATAGAAATAAATATATTAAAAAAGAAGAAAGATCTCAAAACAACAGCCCAACTTTACAACTTAAGGAAAAAGAAGAAACTACACCCAAAGCTAACAGAAGGAAGGAAATAATGAAGATAAGAGCAAAAACGAATAAAACAGTGACTAGAGAAACAATACAGAAAATCAACAAAACCAATCTTTTCTTCAAAAATATTAATAAAATTGACAAACCTCTAGCAATATTAAGAAAAAAAGAGAGAAGGCTCAAATTACTAAAATCAGAAATGGAAGTAGAGACACTACTACCAATTCTACAGAAATAAAAAATATTATAAGGAAGTACTATGAACAATAGTACACCAGCCAATTGGATAATGTAGATGAAATGGACAAATTCCTAGCAACACAAAACCTACCAAGATTGAACCACAAAAAAATAGAAAATCTGAATAGACCCATAACTATTAAGGAGATTGAAGCAGTAACCAAAATTCTCCTGACAGAGCAATGCCCTGGACCTGATGGCTTCATTGGTAAATTCTACCACTTAAAGAACACCACTTCTTCTCAAACCCTTCCAAAATAGTTTAGAGGAAGAAACGCTTCCTAACTCATTCTATAAGGCCAGCATTGCCCTTATACCAAAGTCAGACAAAGATGCTACAAGAAAATGACAAACCATTATTTCTTATGACCACTGATGCAAAAATCCTCAACAAAATACTAGCAAATGGAATACAGCGGTATAAATGCAAACTAAAACCACAATGAGCTACCACCTCCCACCCATTGGATGGCTATAACCAAAAACAAACATAAACAGAAAATAATAAGTGTTGATGAGGAAAGATTAGAACCCTTGTGTACTGTAGGAATGTAAGAGGTGCAGCCACTATGGAAAACAGTATGGGGGTTCCTCAAAAAACTTAAAAATAGAATTACCATGTGATCCAACAATTCCACTTCTGAGTATATACCTAAAAGAATTGTAAGCAAGGTTTCAAAGAGATATTTGTATACCCATGTTCATAGCAGCATTATTCACAATAGCCAAAAGACAGGAGCCACTCAAGTGTCCATCAACAGATGAATGGACAAGCAAAACGTGATACACACATATACAATGGAATACTATTCAAACTTATAAAGGAAAGAAATCCTGACACTCTATAACATGGATGAACCTTGAAAACATTGTGCTAAACGAAATGTCAGTCATTAGAGGACAAATACTATGATTCCACTCATGTAATATACTTGGAGTAGTTAAATTCACAGAGACAGAAAGTAGAACAGTGCTTGCCAGGGAATAGAAGAAGGCACGGAGGGGGACTTATTGTTTAATGGGTATAGGATTTCAGTTTAGGAAGATACAAAAAGTTCTGGAGATGGATGGTGGTGATGGCTGCACAACAATGAGTATGTACTTGATGCCACCGAACTATACACTTAAAAATGCTTGAAATGGTAAATTTTATGCTATATATATTTTACCATAAATTTTAAAATATTTTTTTAAAAAAATCAAAACATGAACCCTGTGCTTAAAATTGGGGGAAAAGTCAAGTTTCAAATGTAAATAAAATTAAAATTAATGAGATGAAATTAAAAAGTGAGAAAGACTAGTTTTCACCATGCAAAGGAAAAGATCTAGAAAGTGTGTCTACCATAAATTAATAAGTCTACAATTTTTTTTTTTTTTTTTTTTTTGAGACAGAGTGTCACTTTGTTGCCCTGGCTAGAGTGAGTGCCACGGCGTCAGCCTAGATCACAGCAACCTCAAACTCCTGGGCTTAAGCAATCCTACTGCCTCAGCCTCCTGAGTAGCTAGGACTACCGGCATGCGCCACCATGCCCGGCTAATTTTTTTTTTTCTATATATATTTTAGTTGGCCAGCTAATTTGTTTCTATTTTTAGTAGAGACGGGGGTCTCGCTCTTGCTCAGGCTGGTCTCGAACTCCTGACCTCAAGCGATCCACCCACCTCGACCTCCCAGAGTGCTAGGATTACAGGCGTGAGCCACGGTGCCCAGCCAATAAGTCTACAATTTTTGTGGGGTTTTTTGAGACATGGTCTCACTCTATTGTCCGGGCTACAGTGCAGTGGCATCACTATAGCTCACTGCAGCCTTGAGCTCCTGGGCTCAAGCAATCCTCCTGCCTCAGCCTCCCGCGTAGCTGGGACTATAGGTGTGAGCTACCGTGCCTGGCCATAAATTAATAAATCTAAAATGTTCTTGTCAAAAATAGAATTCTTTTTAATTCATTAAACTCTATTATATGTAGGCAGTGTCCCGATTTTTATTAATGTGACTGTACCATAAATAATCTGTTGATTTTATTATTTTTATTCAAAATATAACCAATATCCTTATACTCTTCATAATCTTAAATTATTTTCTCCATAAGGAAAGATGTGAGGCAAAGACAGCAAGGGCTGGGCACTTCTCCTTAGGATGCTCATCCTCAGCATGAATTGAGATATGAACAGAGATTAAGAAGTGACAAACTCCAGTTTTCAGGAATTAAAAAAAGTGACACCAAGTACCTTTTTTTTTTAGCTTATGAGCTACATGTTACTTGAGCTTTTCACATGGTGCCTTTACCATTTAATACTTAGACTTCCAAAAAGTTAGATTTGAATATTTACGTAGAAATGTATTACCAAATCTGATTTTTTGTTTTTAGATGGTGCCATTTCAGATTCCTAATACTACAATCCCCTTGTACCAGCAATTGACTAAAACCATTAAGAAACCTCTCAACTTTCTGTGAATAGCCTTAACTGTACTTAATTTTTTGTTAGTTAAAATACTTTCTTTTAATTTTTTCAATTGGCAAATAATAATTGTAAATATTCATGGAGTACACAGTGACGTTGTGATATATATAACTTGTAGTGATCAGATCAGGGTAATTAGCATATCCATCATCTCAAACATTTATCATTTCTTTGTGTTGGAAATACTCAATAACCTCCTTCTAGCTATTTGAAACTACATATTATTAACTATAGTCATCTTACAGTGCTAGAGAACACTAGAACTTATCCCTCCTATCTAGCTATAATTTTTTCTCATAAAGCCTTTACTAGGGCCCAAAAGTATAAAACAAAAACAAACTAGAAATTGTCACTACCACTTCCCTTCCTAAACAAAGTTTTCAGGAATCCTCTTTACAGTTTAAATCTAGAAGTTCTTAAAGTGTGGTCCGTGGATCCCTAGAGTCCTGACACTCTTGTAGGGGACCCACAAGATCGAAACTATTTTTATAATAATACTAAGATTAAAAACCTTAAATTAAAATTACTGGCACCTTGTAGCAACATCAAACTGTAACCTTAGCCATTTTATTTTTCATCATCAAGCATTAGCAGATATAAAAAAAGAAAAAGCCAGTTTCACTTAAGAATGTCCTTGAAATAGTAAAAATTATTAACTTTTATACATCTTTTTAATATTCTGTGTGACAAAATGGGAAATATGCTTAAACATTTCTGCTACATCCTGAATTACAGTGGCTGAAGGCTATCTCAAAGCAGAGTGCTTCAGTAACTGAATTAAGAACTTGAACTAGCCTTTTCTAATGAAATACCATTTTGAAAGAATGACTGACAGACTATGGTTATGCAAATTTGGGGATTATGGCAGAGGTTTTCTCAGAAATGAATGAAACAAGCCTGCCTGTCACTTCAAGGAAACAACTGGCAGTCATACTTGTTGCCAATGATAAAATTTGAGCATTGGAGCAAAGATCAGAATTCTGGAAAATTCATATCCACCACCATGTCACTACCTGAACAGTTTCCCAATAATTTGCTTCTGACGGAATGGGTGGTAATATTAACAAATGTGATTTTCCTTGATATTGTATATTGAAATATGTCAACATTTGGA
This sequence comes from Lemur catta, assembly GCF_020740605.2. NCBI lineage: Eukaryota > Metazoa > Chordata > Mammalia > Primates > Lemuridae > Lemur > Lemur catta. The sequence continues at coordinate 79,334,564 of NC_059137.1, forward strand.
AGGATCTGCATCTGACCTCACTGAACCAATATTTACAAATGACCAAAGAATACTGTTAAAAATTCAAGCATGGATATAAGACCCATACAAATTTCAGACCAATGGATTTTAAGGTAATAGAGTATGAAAAAAATCCACAATATGATTTCAGATTCCACACTGCAACTAACCTTTAAAAAGTTACCACTTGTTGAGTTTTGATACAATGTCACACAAGAATATCCACAATTCTCTGAAAAGGCTATTAAAACACTCTTCCCTTTTCGAGCCATTACTGTGTGAGTCTGCATTTTCTCCATGTATACTTCAACCCAAACAGCATATTGCAACAGACGGAATGCAGAAGCAGATATGATAATTCAGCTGCTTCTATTAAACCAGACATTAGAGATTTACAAAAACATAAAACGATGCCACTTTTCTCACTAATTTTTTGTTTTGAAAAAATAGTTATTTTTTATTAAAAATGTTTTATATTAACAGTTTATATTAACATGTTTATACTTGTCATTTTAATTAACAAAAAAATTATATTTCTGTTTTCATTTATAATACAGTGAATACAGATATAATTCACAAAAGGTTTTTTGGGGTCTTCAATAATTTTTAAAAGTATAACAAGGTCCTGAGACCAACAGTTTAAAAACATCTGACCTAAAGAATAGAGTATTGGCCGGGCGTGGTGGCTCACGCCTGTAATCCTAGCACTCTGGGAGGCCAAGGCAGGTGGATTGCTCGAGGTCAGGAGTTCGAGACCAGCCTGAGTGAGACCCCGTCTCTACTAAAAATAGAAATAAGAATTATCTGGACAACTAAAAATATATATAGAAAAAATTAGCCGGGCATGGTGGCGCATGCCTGTAGTCCCAGCTACTCGGGAGGCTGAGGCTAGCAGGATCACTTAAGCCCAGGAGTTTGAGGTTGCTGTGAGCTAGGCTGACGCCACGGCACTCACTCTAGCCTGGGCAACAAAGTGAGACTCTGTCTCAAAAAAAAAAAAAAAAAAAAGAATAGAGTATTAATATCAGATCTTTGCAACCAAGAAGAATAAGTACATAAGATCATCAGTGGGGGAAAAAAACTTTCCTAGGAAAATTACATGAAAGCAGAAAATGAATATAATGTCAAATCAAAACTGACCTCACTCTACCTATATAACATCAATAAAGGAGAAAATAAAACAAGACAAAGAATGCTTAGATGAAAATAATTTTGCATAGCCTGGAAACATCATACAATATCCTGATCAGATAAACACATATATACCCATTAATATTTTGATAGTATTTTTTATAGCAGCACATGACAGTCAAAGAAACACTCAATCACAAACTCAAAAACAGGTGATTAAAATAGCAGCCACCACCAACGGGAGGGAGACAATCCAAGGTTCTGTCAGAGGGAAAGACAGGGATACTTCAGCAGCTCTCCAGTAGCATCCCAGGGCACCCAGCTCAGGGTCTAGCTGTTCTATTTAAAACTTACTTACACGTTTCCAAGGCAGGACAGTGAGACTAAGCTCTTATTCAACCCCAAAGAAGCAAATGAATCATAGTTGAATTAATCTGCACTAATACTACTGTCAGCCAATTGTCCTTTTTCAATTTACTAGATCTCTTGAAAGACTGAGGAAAAACAGTAGCAGTAATACTAATGTTTACTGAGCACTTACTATGTGCCAGGCACTGTGGGCTAAGCACTTTACACGTATTAACTCATTTAATATTTGAGATCATCTTAAGGGTATACACCATTATTATCCTCATTTTTTGGAGTTGAGAAAATTAAAGCACAAAGAGGACAAATAACTTGCCTTAAAAATATATAAATAAAAATAACTTGCTTAAGGAAAGTCAGGATTCAAATCTAGCCAATCTGGCTCTGAGGTCCAATCCCTTAGTCACTACACTATAGTACACAGGCAAAGTAACCAACGGTAACATCTGCAATTTAAAATTCAGTGCCCACCCTAGACAATTTCTGTTGTTTACATTGAAATCCATTGCCTAAGGGAAGCTCCCAACTTGCAGAGGGCCCCTGACAGGTTCATCCATTACCATTCACACACTTTTCAACTCCCAGGTACTGGGAGACTTCAAGCAACAAGAGTAGATTCTGGAAGATGAATACTGTTGAGGAGGTTTAAAAATGATCCAAAATGTAGAATATAATACAAATTACAAAATTTCACAACTCTTGGACCTCTTTTCCCTCTGCTAATGGAGGTAAAACCATTATTACATAGCAGGCTATCTAGTTTCTAAAGAAAAGAACGCCTCAATTCAAGTCAATTGGGAAAGCTTTATAAAAATTGCTTCTACAAAAGTTTAAATTGCATTAATACATTTAAATGTTTTTCAACATAGGCCAAATACAAGGGTAGCTTTAAGCCTACTCTCTTCATTTCAGAATTGAGAGTGAGTCTGCAGTTATAAATATGATGGAACAAGTCAAGTTAGAGTTTTGAGGTCATTAAAAAATGAACCTATAACTTCACTGTCGAATTTAACTTAAGAGAAGTGGACTGGGAAACTGACAAATCATATTAGAACTGTGCCTTCAGGATGAGAAATAAGGAGTGGATGAGGCACCGCTAACTGATGAGGCACCGCTAACTCACAGTAATTCTACATAGGAAATACAGACCTTCCAGGGTTTTGTTTGGTTTTGACATTTGGCACGTTTTAAAATACGTACCATTTAAAGCACATTAAATAAATCACTTCTTTTTTGGCCTACTAAACTGAAAACATTCCACAATACAATTACAAAAATAACTTTCTGGTTTTCTCAGACAAACCAGACAATTTGTAAGAATAATTTCAGAGGTTAACAAAGAAAGTGAATTCAATTTACATAAAGATTAAGAAACGGACATAAAAGGTAAGTGAAAATGAGTGATCAAGAAGACAAAGTCCTTTCTAACTACAAGTTGTCACACATTAAAATTAAACACCACTACAATTTTGAACACTCGAAGAAAAGAAAAAAACCCACACACGATTAATATTGCCAAAGAAAATTTCCGCTAATTGTTACCTTCAGGCACTTGAGCAAGCTATGTTACAACGGGAAATGGGCTTTAAACTATCAACATTCACACCGATTACACTGTGATGTATCAAACTCCAGGAGAGGAACCCAACCAACTCAAACTGTCCTGGTCCTCATAAGAGGCTTACACGGCACAGGGGAGAAAACAACCGCAGAGCCAAATAAGCCTTCGCGTTTGGGTCACGGGAGTCCTTGAACACTGTGACTGAGAACCCGCAACTCAGGAAGGCCAGCAGTAGCGAAGCTCTGCACTGTCATCTAGGGTGGTACGATTCAGGTTCAAATCAAACCCACAAGGCGACAAGTTGTAAACAGAGAACACACTTGAGACCAAACCATCCAGCGAGAGGAGGCAAAGGCGACCACCGCCGATTTCGCACCCAATCCCACTCCGCTGGCGCCCGGCCCGGTACCCCAGATTCCCGCAGCGCAGGGGCGCCCGCCTCGGCCGCCGGCTCCCCCCGGGGTGGGTGCCGGGCGGGGCGCGCTCGCCCGCGTCCCCACCACCCCTCGGCTGGGCTCCGCGCTCGCCCCGAGACAGACGCAGGGTGGAGGGGCCGCCTCCACAGGAGACCACGCCGAGACCTCCGCAGGGACCGGGGCGGGGGGCGACCGAGCGTCCAGGGGCGGGGGCGGGGGGCCGTTTTCCCGGCAGCAGCCAAAACCCCAACCCGTCAGGGGTTTCCTTCAACATCGAGCCTAGCCCTCCACCCCCGTGAAAGCCGCGCGCCACACAGTCTGAAGGGACGCGGCGGAGGGGCCCGGGGTCGCAACTCCCGCCCCGGACGCCGCCGCCCGCCGTTCCCGCCGCTCCCGCGGCCCGGGGAAAGCAGAGGGGCGGCCGGCCGGGACGCGCGGACGGCGGCGGGGCGCTCACCGGCTCGGAATGGGGCGCCGGCAGGACTGCGCGCAGCCGCAGCACTGGGCTCGGCACCCGACTCACGGCGGATCCCCTGCCGCCCGCTGCCCGCTGTTTTCATACAAACCCCGGCGGCAGGCGAGGCGGAGGCGGCAGCGGAGGCGGTGGAACCTGCCCGCATCCCGGGCAACGTCAGCGCGGCGCCCCGCCCACCGCACGCCTCGGCCAGCCGGCTCGCGCGCGCGCCGGGCGGGAGGGGCAGGGCGCGGGGGGGGGCGCGCGCGCCGGGCCGGAGGGGGAGGGCGCGGGGGGACGGGCGCGCGCCGGGCGGGAGGGGGCAGGGCGCGGGGGGGCGGGGCGGAGCGCGGGGGGCAGCCGGGGACGGGGGCGCGCGCGGGGGCGGGATTAGGGACCCGTGTCCCCAGCACCCCCGGGCTTTGCGCGGCCACCGCCCAGCCGGACCGAACAGAGGGCGGCTCCGCACGTTCTTCATGTCACCTTCCCCTACGCTTCCAACGAGGGCCCCCGCCTCTTCCCGGCGTGAACGGGCGCCCACCCCCACCAGCATCAGTCACTCCCTAAGAAGGCTTTCAGCAGCCGGACTAGCGGGTCTTAACTCCCCCCACTGATGGCGGGTCGCAGCAAACCCTGGGGACCGCACGAAAGCTTAGACCTTTCCTGACCTCAAGGAGAGTCCATGGTAAGAGGCAGTTCCCACACAGCTGGACTCCCAGAAAACGACATGGCACTTTGTGGCTAAACCTCAATAAATTAGATGCCTAGTGCTGCAGGGAACAAAATGTTAAACAGCATGCTGATTTGTTTGGGTTTTTTTGAAAGATGCCTACATATAGTCAACGGTAATGCTAATTGCCCACTGAAGGCAAAGACGGAATGTTTTATCTGAGCCAAAGTAATGTGTCACAGAAATTACTGATACACCCTTCTGTTTTGACTGTACTTAAATGCACTGTAATATATTGTTAATAAATACTGACATCATTTACTTTTCCTAAGGCGCATAGATCATGTTTGCTGCTATTTATGGTAGGCAGTAAGGAATGTAAAATTATACAGCTAGATAAGGGAATAAAATGAGAGCTGTGAGGGTTTTGTTTTGTTTTCTTATCATCTTGTTAAACAAAATTAAGACTGGGCGTGGTGGCTCACACCTATAATATAGCACTTTGGATAGCCAAGGCGGAAGGATCGTTGGAGACCAACCTGAGCAAGAGCAAGACCCCGTCTCTACAAAAAGTAAAAAAAAAAAAAAATAGCTGGGCGTGGTGGCAGTGCCTATAGTCCCAGCTACTTGGGAGGGAGAGGCAGTAGAATTTCTTAAGCCCAGGAGTTTGAGGTTGCAGTGAGCTATGATGACGCCACTACACTCTAGCCCAGACAACAGAGTGAGACCCTGTATCAAAAAAAAAAAAAGAAAGAAAGAAAGAAAGAAAAATTAAGCAGGTGTGAAGAGGTTCAAAAAATAATCCCAGGTGCGCCACAGTGCTTCTTGCAGCTAGCCCTTGGCAGTTGTCTTTACTCAGATGAAGGAGAGACTGCCATTTTATAAATATCAGTTTCCCCCATTGTGAGCACCAAAAAATAGGTTACAGTATTTAAAATAATTTTAAAACAACTACCACGCCAAACCAACCAATCCGACAGGTATTATCTGAAAACATCTAATTACCTAAGAATACTTAACATTTTACAAAAATGTTAAATATATACTAAGATACATGAAACTTTATTCAAACAACACAGTCCTTAATGAACCAACTTGCAATATACACAGATATAGATATAAATGTGTGTGCGTGTGTGTGTGTGTGTGTGTGTGTGTGTGTGTGTGTGTGTGTGTGTTTGTAGCATTTTAATTCTACTTTAGCAAGGCACCGTGTGCAGACGGGTTTGATGGCAGGACACAGACTCAGAGATTAGCCTACACAACTAGGTAAATAGCAGAATGTTATGTAGCTTTGAAATGATTCCAAACACTTACATAGTTTGCCACGTGAGTGATACATGTTTTGCTGTGATAAGAACTTGGAGTGTACTCCCCCACCCATTGAGAATGTGACTTCACCCCTTATCAGACCCCCACCTGTGTGAACTTGGAGTGTTTCTAGCTAAGCATTTCTGGTAAGTCTCCTGAACAGATCTCATTTTTTAAAAAGACGTGAGTAAGATACTATGATTTCTCAATCTAAATAAGTGTTCGTATTTATATATACTTTTGTTTTTTCCTTTTAGAGGTGCTTCCCACTGTGTGAAAAAGAAAAATTCCTATCACTTTCAGATCACTTTCTAAATCGTAGAGTCTAGACAAGTGTTTTGTTTTTATTTTTTCTTAATGACCAAAATAAAGTAAACTTTTTAACAAAAATCACAAACATAAAAAGTACTTCCTTTTTCTATTTAATAAAACTGTTGAGCATTTCTCAAAAAAACGTTGCCTAATGAATGAATATCTGATTTAAAAACATTAAAAAATAATTTCCTATCAGCTAACCATTAATTCAATCAAAACATAAAAATAGTCAAGATTAAATTCACGTGTTCATATTTGAGAAATATATTATACTTCAGGCCAGGTTCAGTGGCTCACACCTGTAATCCCAGCATTTTGGGAGGCCAAAGAGGGAGGATCGCTGGAGGGCAGGAGTTCAAGACCAACCTGGGCAACATAGTGAAACCTCCATTTCTATAAAAAATTAAAAAATTAGCCAGACATGTAGTCCTAGCTACTCAGGAGGCTGAGGCGGGAGGATGTTTGAGCCCAGGAGTTTGAGGTTGTAGTCAGCCATGATCACACCTATCTCTTAAAAGAAAAAAAGAAAGAAAAGAAATATACTTCAATGTCATTATGTGAGAGAAGTTAGTAAACTATATGGATTGTATGACCCCATTTGTATTTTTTTAAATCAATACTATAGAAAGGATTATACCTTTATAGTTTCATAAATAGAGATCTGTAAAGAAAAATACCATTCTATTTACTAGAACTACTTGGGGCTAGTATGGGTATGGGATAGGTGCTGCCACGTTCTATATTTTGCATTCTTAAATGTTTTTAAAGTAAGCATGCAACCTAACAAAAATAAATAAAATTGGGGAAAAAAAAAGAGGGTTCCCAAAATTATATAAGCACCAAGTCCCACAAATCCTGGCTCCTCCTCTGCTCATTCACTGATAAATTTGACTTGTGTATATGCATGGCTGCCTCTGCTGGCACTCAGGGAATGTAGCTTTCATTAGATCCTTAATGAGGTCCTAATTCAAAAGGATTAAGAGCATGGTTTAAGAGGAATACACTTAAATGACAGAAAAACGTATTTGTACTATATTTTTAGGTAAATTACCAGATAGTGTGCAACATGAGTCCATCTTTATAAAAACGTGTCATTAATCCGTATAAAAACAAGACTAGAAGAATAGACATTAAAGTCTTAACAATAGTTATTACGTGATGGAATTATAGGTTATTTAGAATTCTTTTTCTTTCTAATGTTTGCTAAATTTTTTACAATGCACATACAATATTTTAACAAGAAAAAATAAAGTGTTACTGTTTTAATTTTCATAAAAATTAAAACATAGGGTGTATATAAAAGCAGATTGTAAATCATAAAGCACTTACAAATGTTAATTATTGCCTTTCAGTCTTTTTTTTTCAAATCATAAGATATGATTTAATATGAAAGAAAAATAATCATTCTTTACAAATTTCAATATCCTTTGGAAAAGGAGGATGGGGTAATAGAACAAATCAAGAAACTCAGAATTTTTCATAACATGCAGTTTTCTGCCACAAAATATCTTTGCGTATTATTCCACCTGAGTGTACATTGTGCATATTGTGCTTTACAAAATGTTACATATTTTTATTTCTTTCTTTACATTTTTTTAAGTTTATTATTTTCTATATTGCTTAAAACATGCTAGACACGTATATTTTTAAAATCCTTGCAATAAACACAGCAAAAGATAACAAAGAAATTACAAGGATTCCTATATGCCCAACAATTTGAAACTACAATATGGCAGCACAGTTGCTAACAGTGTATAACAGCCACAGAACACAGACAGCCAAAAGTGAATATTGGAAAGTCTCATTTATACATTGATCTCTTCTGTCACAATCAATCTTGTGGTCAACACCTTTTAAAACAACAGTTTATACAAATACGAAGGATTTAGATTTTTCAAATTATAAAGAAAAGTCACCCAGAATTATCTTAGTATAGTCAGGTTCAAGTTTTTAATATAAGAAATAAATTTACATGGATTCTTAAGGAAACATTATTTACTATTTTGGGGTATGTCGTATTTGAGGATACCTCCATCTTCTCAGGATTAGACCAGACTTTGATTCTTCTGACCACAATGAGAGGGAAATTTCACAATCAATCAAATCAATGAAAGGGCTTATTTACTCTCTATCTGTATCAGTCCTCCAGGTCTGAGATCCAGACCTTGGAGAGGGCACAGCTGTGACTCATTAGATGGTGGACAAGTTGCTGTAGTGCTGTGCCAGTGGGACTTGCTGGAAATATGTCTTCTGGAACTTGCTGGAAACCCACCAACTAGGCTGTTGGCGAAAGCTGTTCACAAGGAGACACTCCACTATGAAACTGCTTAAAGGGATGCCAGCTATTGGTCACTGGGTGCTGGTGATCACCATGTGCTACAGAAGCCATGTGTTGGAGAAGTCACCCAAGAAAATTAATTGTTCTTGAATCCCAAGATTCAAGAACAAGATTCTTCAATTCTCAAGATTCAGATCTCTGCCATTGGCTGATTAGGCAACCAGCAGTGGCATCAGCCAAGTCAGAACTAGTGATGGTGAGACCATGCTGTTGAGTCCATAGCATAGCATAGCCTCCATCCCTGCCACCACAGGCACTTTGTTCATGCATCCACTGAGCAAACACTGGGGTGGCTGGAAAAGAGACTGTCAGCCTCAGAGAGCATCATTTGGTCCACCTGATTATTAAGACCCTCTTCTGCAGTGGATGCCCTTTAATGGGCTTTCGTATGGTACACAAGTATCTTCACAGCCTGTGCCCATTCAGAGAGGTCCCTCCACGTACCTCTTTCCCAAATTTCCCTGTCACCAATCTTTCAATCCTGTTTTTTCCAAGTTTCTGAATTCCCCAGACAATTGGCAACTTACCATGAAGCAGTATAGATCCGTACTTGTGGCCATCTCTCACTCCAGACATAGACAACCAAATATATTGCTTGAAGTTCTGCCCACTGGAGGGATTTTCCTTCCCAATTGTTCTTCAAGGTAACACCTGTGTGAGGCTATAGTGCTGCAGCTATCCACTTGTGGATGATGCCAGCATGTTGTACAGACCCACCTGTAAACCTGTCTGGGTTTTTTTTCCTTCCTCAGACAATGGGTCATACATATAATGTTCCCAAGAATATCTACGTATTATCTGTAATGCTTTTAGTCTTCCTCCTATAAGGGTGGAAATGTTCAGTTTTCCAAAAGACTCTAGACCTATAATTTCTCCCTGAGAAATTCAGGGCAGACAACAGCATGGTTTCTCATGAGCTTACTATAGGCTCAACAAGCTTTAATTCTAGGACACAGGTAAAAAAATACTTTTACAACTTTCTTTTGCTTTGTTTGGAATTCAGAGTGATACATTTATACTTGGCTATTTATAAAGAAACGCTTTTCAAAAAAGTAAATGTGATATTGTAATATAGTAAGAAATATATATTTTGGTCTTCCCCAGTTTCCTGCCACAGAGCTCCTAAGACCTTTGGAATCTCCAAAGTGATTAGTGTCATTTTGTATGCTCGTGAGATGACTGGTGGCTGGGGTCTCCTAGATAGTCTCAGGATGGGGGGTGGTTACTAGGAGAACCAGGCAGGTGGTTAGAGGTTTCAAACTTTCAGCCCCACACATGCACACCTTCAGGGAGGGGAGAGGGGTAGAAGGTTGAGTTGATTGCCAATGGCCAATGATTTAATCAATCCTGTCTATGTAATGGAGTTTCCATAAAAATCCGAAAGGACAAGGTTAGAAGAGCTTCCAGGTTGCTGACCACATGGAGGTGCTGGGAAGGTGGTGTGCCCAGAGAGGGCATGGAAGCTCCACACCCCTTCCCCCAAGCCTTGCCCTATGCATATGTTTCATCTGGCTGTTCCTAAGTTGTATCCTTTTATGATAAATGGATAACAATAAGTGAAGTGTTTCCCAGGTTCTGCAAGTCACTCTAGCAAATGATCAAATCCAAGGAGGGGGACTTGGGAACCTCTTAATTATAGGGGATGTCAACCTCAGATGATGAGATTCAGGAAAAATAATTAAGTATAAAGTGTATTTGAGCAAAAATCTTGAGGATAGCCACCCGGGAAACACAGACTCCAAACAAATGGGGGTCAGTGTTCCAAAGTGGAGAAGTTAAGCTTTCACTTATATGGGAAGAGACAAGAGAATTTTTAGCAGAATTACATTTTCCATACAAGACCCCTGGTCTGCCTGGCTTATGAATTATGGCCACAATATGCTAGTATATTGTTCCTATAAGAAGTGAAAATTATTATTTGGCTAGGGCCAGATATCACAGGTTCCATTTGGGGATTTTTCCCGGAATCCTTCCTAACACAGTACAGTACAGAAGGAATGCCTCTTTTGATTGGCGATTCATTTCTCTTGATCTCTGTGGTAGGCAGAACAATGGCTCCACCAAAGATGTCCACATCTTAATTCCCAGAACCTGTGCAAATATTACCTTACATGTCAAAAAGGCTTTGCAGATATGATTAAGGTCCTTGGGATAGAGAGAGAATTCTGGATTACTCTGAATTATCTGGGCCCAATCTAGTTACATGGGACCTTAAAAGCAGAGGGCCCTTCCTGGCTGTTGTCAGAAGAATGTGAATAATACAAGATGGTCCAGAGAGATGCAACACTGCTGGCTGGAGATGGGGGAAATGAGACATGAACCAAGAAATGCAGTTGGCCTCTAGCAGCTGGAAAAGTCAAGAAAAGGAATTCTCCTCTAGAGCTTCCAGAAAGGAATGCAGCCCTGTTAAAACCTTGATTTTACCCCAGTAAGACTTGTGCCAGTTTCTAATCTACAGAATTATAAGATAATAAATCTGTGTTATTTTAAGCCCCTAAGGTTGTGGTAATTTCTTATAGCAACAATAGAAAACTAATACTACCTTCATGTTGACTATACACAAGTAACAGGCTCACCACTGAGATCTATCATACCTACACTGACTTCTTATTCACACATTACCTACTCCTAAATGTGATTATGCTGGAATTTTTTTCTTTTTATCTTTCTAAACAGAAAAGGTAGATATGTTCTTTACTTCTGAATTACAGAAAATCTCATTGTTATGCAATTATCATCTTACCAAAACCCCTCCACCAAGTCAGGATAATTAATTCTCTTGGCCAGGCGCGGTGGCTCACGCCTGTAATCCTAGCACTCTGGGAGGCCAAGGCGGGTGGATCGCTTGAGGTCAGGAGTTAGAGACCAGCCTGAGCAAGAGCGAGACCCGTCTCTACTAAAAATAGAAATAAATTATCTGGCCAACTAAAATATATATAGAAAAAATTAGCTGGGCATGGTGGCACATGCCTGTAGTCCCAGCTACTCGGGAGGCTGAGGCAGAAGGATCGCTTAAGCCCAGGAGTTTGAGGTTGCTGTGAGCTAGGCTGACACCACGGCACTCACTCTAGCCCGGGCAACAAAGCGAGACTCTGTCTCGAAAAAAAAAAAAAAAAAAAAATTCTCTAAAGTGAAGATGCTATTACAGTAATCTGTATACAATAAGAGCTTAATACATGTTTGCTGATTATTCTCACAATAGTAATGACCATAGATGAGAAGCTTTCTCGGACCATAAAAGGAAACTAGAACATAAAAACAGCGAAAACCACTTTTTAAAAAGGTTCTAATAGAGATTAAAAATGTTTGAGTCTTCCATATACAGACCAGACATATTTTCTCTGAGTTAATTATTACAATTTACATGCATGCTTGGAGACGCACAGAATATACCTGAAAGATAAACAAGGAACTGATAATAATGGTTGCTTCTGGGGAGAACTGGTGGGCTATCCAGTGGAGGTGAAAGGGAGACTCACATTTATTGAATACCATATCATGCCTTTAGATTACACCATGTGTACGTAGTATGTACTAAAATAACTACTTGATTTTTTAAAATCTGAAGCTTTTAGTTTAGCTTTTATTAAGAATTTTATATAGGAATGAGGCTTTTCATGTATAGATCAACCCACACTCAGGTATTACAGATGAGGAAACTGTTGAAAACCAGTTAAATAGCATTGCATTACGCACTCAAGTTAAAAAACAAAAAAACTCTCCTTAAAAAATCATATGTCTGTGTATGTATATGAATATATGTGTTTGTATAAACAACCAGAATATACACCAGAAGTAATAGTGACTATCTTTGGATGGTGAATAAGTGATTTTTGTTTTCTCTTTTTTGCATTTTAATTTTCTAAATTTTTATAAAGAAGATAGACTAGGTGCCTCCCAACTTTATCAGTTGATTGAAAACTAATTGATGTTAATTAACTTAAACTTAGGAGTGGCTGAATTATAAGCAGAATAATAATTTGTTAAAATAGGGATGTGCTCTTCTGGTGAGCAAACAGCTCTGGCCTACTGTTTTCAAAAGTTTGTTGTTGTTTTGTTTTTTAGCAGTGGAGTGCTTTCTTCAAGCAACTGTTTGTTGGTTTTGTTTTTGTGGACAACCAATATGTACAATAGAGAAGATGAAGCTGCTGTGGTTGAAGAGGAAGAAAGACCTGCTCAGCTTCATGTGCCCCTTCTCTCCTCCCTTCCCCAAGATGGCCCCTGAGAGAGGGCTCCTTAGAACCCCCAAGACTTCAAGGAATGCGATTTAACATCAGTTCATCCACTGGTACCAAACAGGTAAGAAGAAGGTTGTTTGGTGAACACAGACCTGAAGCATACAGAATTAGAGGAACACTAAATCCAAGTTCTGGGAAATGTCTGATGAGTTTTTCCAGTTCTGCAGTATCACATGCCTCTCTGAGAGATGGGAGTATACATTCCTGACAGAATTGCTCTGCCTTCAACAGTGCTAGACAAGGGTGGGCTGGTAAACCACCTCACTGAAAACAAAACAAAACAACCCAAAAGAGCCCTGGTCTAGAGCAATTGCCGTTTTCTGTGGTATAAACACTCCCACAGGTGGCTGATTTCAAGCTACCAACAGAATTTATCAATGGCTTGTAAATTTCCTGAATGTCTGTCAGTTCTTATAATCCTGTACTAGCTGCCGCTAGCACACACTGCCAGAAAAAAACTCTGATTTTATTTATTTATTTATTTATTTATTTATTTATTTATTTATTTATTTATTTTAGAGACAAGGTCTTGCTTTGTTGCCCAGGCTGGAGTACAGAGGTACAATCATAGCTCACAGCAACCTCAAACTCCTGGCTTTAAGCGATCCTCCCATCTCAGCCTCCCTAAGTGCTAGGATTATAGGCATGTGCCACCATACCCAGCCCCTAATTCTTATTATATGTGTGCTCCACGTAGAACACAATCTCCTGTTTTTGATTTATTCATGTACTTAGGTTATAATATAGCTTATTAGGCTATAGTTCTCTTTGGGGTTGTTCCTGTTTTGATATTAATATATCTATATCACCTTTACAGGATTCTGGGGTTTCCTAAAAACTCTACAATACACATATCTACAAACCCCATCAAGATAGTTTCTGTAAAATGCAAATAGACTTGTCGTGTGTTCATTGTTACTGGATTTGTTCAGACAGCAGCCAAATTCCAAAAGCCCCACTATTTATTGACAGCAGCAATTTCTGACAAATTATAGACATCCCTGTGGCCTGGTGATGATTTTAAACCTTACAGGCCTTTTCCTCCCTTATGAATCATGCTACTGTTTATTCCTGGAAGCCAAATGGACAAGTTTTAATAAATGCTGTGTTCACATAACCATGGAGGAACTGGACTTGGACAAATAATTGGGTTAGTCTAGTCTTACTCTTTATCATCCATCCCATGTTGTCGTTCATCCTGAGGACCTAGATGTCCAGTTCTGCTTTCTATAATAAAGTAGCTCCTGCTTCAGTTTTTTGAAGAATGCTATAAGATCAATTAACATCTTGTGCAGAATCACAGGCACTGTGAAATATTTCTGTTTATCCTCCAGGCAATGCATTAGTGGCTGATACAATATTAAAAATAAATAAATAACTGCCTACCTCAAAACATCTCCACTACAGGTACATCAGGTTGCCTGAATCTCTCAGCCTAGAAGTTGCTTGTTTGAGGTAAATTGCAATTCTCCAAAGGAATTCATAGCTATGAAAATTTTAACCTATGAGGGAAATGCCTTCGCAGTTAGAAACACAATTTTTAGATATTTATGAATTCAATGAAAAGGAAATAGGCCACAGAAGAGAGATTATCATGAAAGAATGGTTCAGAGTTGGGAAGAATGATGTGTTCAGGCTCTGGCCGGAGTGAGGCACAGCAAGCCCACAGTAATGGGAGGCGAGGGAGTAGGAGACAGACTAGTTCTGTAACTTCTTTTTTTCTGTTGCTGGCTTTGGTTCTAGCACATACATAATTCTGGAAAACAAAGCACAGTGTTTTCTTTTCTAACTAAAGCACTTTAAATTCCATTGGCATTGCAGCTGAAACTGAAAAGTGTGTAAGAACACTTTGAAAATGTACCAGCCCCAGTACAGAGCCCTTTCCTCTAGGAATTAGCAGCAGTTACGCACATCAGTCAACAGTACTCCTGGAAGGTCAGCAGCATGTGATTGCATCAGGTATCACTAACGATTACAGGAAGATTAAAGGAGGTAGCAGCTAAGAGAAAGAGGACTTTGACCTGAGGCATGCAGCCTGAAGCAACTGCAGAGCCAATTCATAATATGTGCAAAATTGATCCTACCCGGCAGCTCTGTAAAAGACTCCTTTGCTGTCAAGAAGAGTTTAATTTGATTCGGGAAGGGCTGTAGGAAAAAGCCTGAAGCTAGCTGGGTATCCCTAGCTCTAAACCAAAGTAATTTGGGGAGAATGATCATAATTCACTTGTTTCAGCACCTAAGCCTACCCTGGACATGCTCCCTGAAACTCCAAGGAATCTTCTGCCCTGACCCCTGTTTTTGCAGTAACTTTAACTTTGCTGCCGACCCCTGCATCCATCCCTCCCCAGGTTCCCTCTGCTTCTGTACTGTATACATGCTTATTCACAGGCACAATCTAGCCTGTCTTTTGCATCCCTCCCTAGGCACTCTTCTCCCTGCATTAGCTGAGCACATCACTCCCAACAAGTCTCAAGTTATACCCTCATGGTCTCACTGACCACTGGGAGAGCTCCCCCACTGACGCCCTGTCACTGGATAAACCTGAGTGCATGTCAGCACCGTGGGCAAGACCCTGGAAGTTCCTCATTTTACATATGAAGAAACGAAGACTCAGAGAGGTTAAGTAACTTATAGTCACAGAGCTAAAAAGAACAACGATAATAGTATTATTAAACGTTTACTATGTGCTGAAACTGTGCTGAGCAACTTACACACATTATCTTAGAATTAGAAATCCAGGACTCAGCTCTGGCTTTCATGCTCTTTCAGCTATGTAATTACTGAAGGAGTTCAGGAAATGCCATCCCAAAATATGCTGCGTTGGTATAATGATTACTTCAAACTGAGGGCACTTGGGGGACAGTGAACGTAGGGAGAGGCTTTCTCTGAACTCCCCTTATCTGCCTAAAGACAGATTCTTCAAAAGGAACTCAGTTGTCACCAATCCCCTTGCCAGGGGTTTCATCAACCAGAGAGGATTAAGCCTTATCACAGGAGAGGAGACTAGAACTCAGCACCACACCCAGACGGACTGTCCCAAACTATCATCTATTCTTCTGAGGGCCCATTCATCTTTTCCCCAAAATCACTTACTCTCCCCTAAGTTGCCTACATCGCCCTGCCCCTCCCCCCCATACAGAGGGTGTATAAGCTTCTAGATCTCATTGGATTTTGGGGTATTCACTGTTCTCTCCTGTGTTGCCCCTGTGCACACAATAAATTTGTATATTTTTTCTCTTGTTAATCTGCGTGTTGTCAATTTATTTCATAGACTCAGTTACTGAAGCCTCAGAAGGTAGAGGGAAAGTCTTCTCTCCCCTAAAAAACCATAACTACACAGTTAGAATGAAAAGTGCTGTAGTACAAGTCAACGTAAAACACTGTGGGAGTGCGTAGCAGCGGCAGAAACCTGGAAGCAGCACGAAGGTCCGTCAGCCGGTGAACGGTTAAGCCAATTGCGGCTTCCACGCAGTGGAATACTACCCACCAAAGAAATAAACCACTGAAACACAGAGCAACACAGACGATTCTCAAGACTATTATGCTGAGCAAAAGAAGCCAGAGACAAGAGAGTACATATTGTTTGATTCCATTTATATGAAATTCTAGAAACATAAAGGTACTCTGCAGTGACAGAAGGCAGATCAGTGATTGCCTGTGGCTGCAGTAGGGGTGAGGGATGATTAACTGAGAAGGGTAGGAGGGAACTTTTTGAGGTCAGGGAAATGTTCTATATGTTGGTTGTGGTATGCATACGTTTGTGTATACAGGTGTATACATTTGTGAAAACTCACTGAACTGTACATTAAAAATAAATACATTTCATAGTATGTAAATTATATCTCATTAAGCTGATTTTTAAAAAAAAAATCACTGGTAAAAAGGAAGGAATGGGTAAAAGAAGAGAGAGTGACTAATTTCCCAGAGCGGTGAGGGAAAGTTAGACAAAGGTACAGTCCTCCCCCCTTGGTATTCATGGGGGATTAGTTCCACAACCTCCCGTGGACACCAAATCTGAGTCTGTTTAAGGCCCAGATATAAAATGGTGTAGTATTTCCATCTAACCTAGGTACATCCTGCGCCCCCCGTATACTTTAAATCATCTCTAGTTTATAATACCTAATACAATGTAAATACTATGTAAATAGTTGTTATACTGTATTGTTTAGGAATATTGACAAGAAAAAAGTCTGTACGTGTTCAGTACAGACACAATTTTTTTCCAAATATTTTTGATCCTCAGCAATTGTTTGAATCCATGGATGAAGATCCCATAGATCTGGAGGGCTGACTGTGATAAACAAATTGGGCTTTGAAGGAGGAATAGGAGGTTATCAAGAGGGCAGAAGGAATTGGAAGTGGGAAAACGGAATGGAGGGGTTTACAGACAAAGGATCAGGGAGTTAGGACTATGTGAAGAGGCACTGTCTCTAAATGGAATTAGTTGGGAGAAACCGGATTTGGTATGTGCCCTCCGGTAAACCATGTCACCTCTCTGAGCCTTGGGTCTCTCTCTTTTATAAAACTGAAGAGCTGAAAAATAAATAAACAAGGGCTATGTTAAACAATCACTAAAGTAGTATTTTCAAGTAGGTGGACCAAGAAACATTAATGAGACCGGGCAAGCTGCCAGTCATCTGGATGCCACTGTCTGGGCCGCCCAGTGTCTACTGGTGTCCACGCTGATTGATAGGTGCCTGTGCAGTGAAGGCTGTTAATACCGTGTTAGCTCTGGCTACAGGCAGGCAGAGGTATTGAGCCCCTCTCCCTTCAGGGCAGCTGGAGGTCCTGAGCCTGCCACTTCCAGCCACAAACCACCGTATTCATTTTTCTTGGTGTACAGTACGAATACTGATTTTTATGAAAAACACTGGAAGCACTAAGAGATCTTTCAGAGCTACCACTCTGTGAATCTGTAAGAGTATCATTTGCATTTTCCATGGGGAGAGGTTCTATAATCCTCAGTAAATACGTGTGAGAGGCCATGAAAAAATTAAATGGGGTGCTCTCTTTGGGGAGTCTCAGAAAGGGAAGAAAGAAGCTTACAGCAAAGGTAAGGAATTTGGAGGTAGTTTTAAGAAGAGTTGGCTTTTGGAGACACACATTAATATTTTTTGCACTTCAATCATAATAATGATTATAAAAAGACAGTCCCTCCTACAGATCTGATGTAAGGTATTTGTTCAGTAAAAGGGGAATGAATGAATGAATGACCTCTACTAAGTGGTTTTGGATACCTAGAATTTTACCTGTAACCCCACAGCTCCCTTTATATGTCTTCATCTAGCCATTTATGCATTTCTATTGCCTCCACTAGACTCTGACAGCCTCCTGATCAGGGACACCCAGCAATAATAGTTTATTATAGCAGCCTGAAGTGACTAAGACACGCCCCACAAGGGCAGAGACCTTATCTGTCTCATTCACCATTGTATAATCAGATATCTGCATAGTACCTGGCACATAGTAGGTGCTCACTAAATTTTTTTTAACTTAAATAATTAATTCAGCTCCATCTTTAACTACAGTAGTGTAAACTACAGTAAGAAAGACAATTTTAATGTTGAAAATAGAAGGTAACTAAAGTGAGCTGTATTCATTCTGGTGCAGGCAGGAAATAAAATTAGGCTCAGATGTTTCAAATGAGGAGGCTTTAATAAAGGGACTAAAAGAGTCCTTTCATGAAAGGACCAAGCAAGGGATATTGAAGCACCTAGAGCTTGCACCAGTAGGAATCCATCACCATCTCTAGGGCTGAAGAGGCAAGGGGAGGAAACAGTGTTATGAGAGCCCAGCTAGAGCAAAGCTGGGGAGGAGGAGCCATCCTACAAGAGCTATGGCTGTGGAGTGAAGCTGCCGCTGTCAAAACCGAGAGCTCACATAGGGAGGAAATGGTAGAATTAATATCCTGACCACCATCTCCTATACACTCCCCTGGCAAAACCCAACTAGAAGTCAGTTTACAAGGGACATCAGTAACACAATCCCTAGAGGCAGCCTCAAGGAACACCAAAAAAGGGAAAATATGGGTAGAGAATGAACCTTGGATAGGCAAGTGAAGAACAACTAGCAGAGATACCAAAGAAGCTTCTTTTGAGAGAAAAAAGAAAATAGACTACAGAAAAGAGAACAAAAAGTCAAAGATGACAGAAATCTTCAAAACAAGTCTCAATTCTGCTGCCCTTCACTCTCATATTTCTTCTTCTTATAAAAGGTATATTCATTATTTTTCCCCTGGAGCCTTATTATTGCCCTCATCTTCTAATGTTGTCTTTAAGTATGATTATTTTAACTATTACAGAAAATTTCAAGCATATATAAAAGTAGAAAAGCTATAATAAATCCCCATTATACCATCCCATTTCAACAATTAAAAACTCATGGCCAATCTCTTCACCTCTACGATCCTATCCAGATTATTTTAAAGCAAATTCCAGATATCATATATACATATTTCAGTATGTATCGCTAAAGAGAAGACTCTTTGGATTATAAGTACAATACCATTATCAAATCTAAAAAAACTAACCCTTGTTAGCACCTGAACATCATCAAATATGCAGTCAGGTTTCACAGGTCACTGACTTCCATGTAGAATTTTGCTTTTATACTTTGTGGAATTCCAATAAGGTCCATATATTGCAACTGGTTGACAGGTTTCCTTTAATCTTTAGGTTCCCCCTCTACTTTTTCTTTTCTTTTCTTTTCTTTTTTTAAGCCTTACAGCTCAACTTCTTGCTAAAGAAACAATGTTATTTCTTCCCCACAGGGCTAAATTTTCTGATTGTATCCCTAGGGTGTCATTTAACATATTCCTCTAACATTTACACTGGTACTTTCAATTTAAAGTCTTGATCAGATTCAGGTTCAATTTTTTTGTTTGTTTGTTTTTGGCAAGACTATTTCACAGGTGATGCTATACTTTTCCCTCAGGAGGCACGTGATACCTAGATCTGTGTGCGTGTGTGTGTGTCTGCGTGTGCATGTGCACGCACACACACACGTGTGTTAACAATTGATGATGACAATTGCCTAGGTTGATTAATTTATTAGGAATTGAAAAATGGTGATATTCTAATCTTTATCATTCTTCTTTATTAGCTGGAATATAGCTATAAAGAGAAACTTCTCATCATCGACTATTCGATTACCTTATGGTATAACTAATATAGGAAAGACAAAATTAATGCTTGATTCCTTCCTCTTTAATTACCAATTTTCAACATAATGAATTAGTTCTCTAGCCTCCTTTAGAGATGACCAATGATATTTTTTTCTTTTGTATCATTATGAACTCATGGATTTTAAGCATATTTAAAGTATTTCAATCTCTTGCAGTTATTATCTTTATTAATGTTCAAATTTCCTCATCTTTGGCCAGTGGAAGTCTGTTAAAGTCAGTTCCAAGTTCCTTTAATACAACTCTAGTAGTCTTTGAGAGCTTTCTTGTTGTCTGGAATTATAAGATATTCCAGCCTCATCTTTTACTTTTCCTGCCCCGCACCTGGAATTAACCATTTCTTCAAGGTGTCCTGGTGCTCTTTCCTAGTCAGTAGAAAGAACCTGGAAACAATGACCAACTAGATAGCAATGAGCACCTGTAGTGCCTGGATTGTGATCTCAAAATAGCATTGTTTTCAGTAGACCATTGTTTCTAGGTCTTTTAAATAGTGCTAGGAAATTATGGTAAATTGCAAAATGAGCATTAATTTCTCTCCTTCCTGTATGCAACATGTCTCTTGGCAATGTGAATTTGACACTCCTTCCATCAAGAGGTGGAATCTCTCCAGCCCTTGAATCTGCACTTGGTCATGTGATTTGACTTGGCTAGTGGACAGCAGCAAAGGTGACAAAGTAGAGAGTTGAAAAGCACATGTGAAATAGGGCTTGCTCACCATGTTGCTGGGAACAAGCCTGGGTTAGCCTCCTGGAGGATAAAAAACCACATGGAGAGAGGCACCTGCCCTCCTAGTTGTCCCAGCTGAGGCCCCAGACATGAGAATTATGCCGTCCTACACAATCCATCCCCAAATAAGCCAGCCCAAACCAGAAGAACCTCCCCACTGACTCTCAGAATCATGAGAAATAAAAATGTTTGTTGTTTTAAGCCATTAAGCTTTGGGGCGGGTTGTTAAGCAGCAAAAGCTGACTGATACATTAAAAATATATATTTTAAAGATAATATAGATCATGTGTTCACATTAATACTTTGACATCCATATCTACTGGGTTCTTATTTAAGACTTTTATTGACCTTTCACTGAAACTTATTTCTCCTACTCTAAAAATTCTTATCTTAAACAAAATAAACATGATAACTCATTGGTTTTCTCTCAAGCTATATATGTAAAGGTCTCAGAATAACAGTACTAATACTACCTCTGTCACAGGTTGGGTTCTCTGGGAGCAGACACTGAGAGGGAGTTTGGGGTACAACATGAGAAAGAAAGGGGGAGCAAGAAGAATTGGGTAGAAGACAGATCAATATGATACAATGTGATCGGGTCCTTCAACACTTTGGCCACCCCAGCAGGGAATTCTAGAATGAAAACAGCCCATCATAGATGCCTCATGTTGGATTAAACTGGCCAGACTTTATATTCCTGTCCTACTTTGTCACCAGATGTGGGTGCAACAGGAAGGGCATGACTTTAGGCATAGTGGCTCTGCATTTGAGCTCAGCCGTGCAGGAGCTGACAGGCTGAGCCTGTCCACTCCCAGCAACAACAAGTCCTTCCCTGCAGAAGGATCTGAGCAGCACTTCTCCATGTCTACTGCAATCTCCAACAATATGATTACTGAGGACAGGTTCATTTTTATACCTCTTTGAGTCCTTAGGGTATATTCCTCTAGGTACAAGAATCAAATTACTGAATGGATTGTCCCCAACTCGATGGTTTGACTTTCAATTCTTCAACTTTACAGTGTTATAAAAGTAATACACATTCAGTAGAAACCATACTTCAAAATTTGAATTTTGATCTTTTCCTGGGTTAGCAATACTCTCTTGAGATGCTGGGCAGGGGCAACAATCTGCAGCTCGCAATCAGCCATGCAATCACAGGGGTAAACAACAGATACTGTACTCTACAGTGTACTGTACTTGATGAATTACATGAGATATTCGACATTTAACTATAAAATAGGCTTTGTGTTAGATGATTTTTCCCAACTGTAGGGTAATGTAAGTGTTCTGAGCGTGTTTAAGGTAGGCTAGGCTAAGCTATGATGTTCAGTATAATAGTTTAGGTGTATTAAACACATTTTCAACTTGATGGGTTTGTCAGTAACTAACTCCATCAAGTATCTGTGTTTTAAAGACATTCAGAATGATGCCTGTCTCTGTGGTTATGCCATCAACTGGATCTCTTTTTGAGTTCATTTGTTTGTATTTTAATTTTACATTTAATTTTATATTATGATTATTTAAAACATTTACATGGTCCTAAAATCAAATATATAAACAAAACGTATTTGAAAAAAATCAAGCTGCTTTCTCTGTCTCCACCTTTCTCTCCTTCCCTACAGGTAACTCATTTTTAAAATTTACGGGTTGTCCTTCCATTATATTGTTAATTTTAAATAACTTTACTAAGCAATTTTAGATAAAAATAAGTCATTTTGCTTGGTATTAATAAGAAGAATAATTCTGTTAAGCCTAAAACAGTTTACAGAAGTCTTCTTTGATCCATGATTGCATCGTAAAATGGTCTTCCGGAGGGAAATGCACCATTGAATCTCTTTACAGACTGATTCTCAAGTGAGATGTGATTTTTAAAAGATGTACATTCTCCGATCCTGAAAATGATGAAGACTTAGGCAATTTGTACTTTGTGTCTCCCAAGTTATCGCATAGAGGTATGCAGGCCAACATATTGGAGTGAGCCTTCTGAAAAATGAAGTGCCAGAAATAGGTTAACTAATGCTTCTTTCCAATTGTTATTTGGTTCAGGTCTCTCTATTCTTTCTTGGTTCCACTCCAATAGCTAAATTAAATTCATAAGAATTTGTAATTCACTTCCACAAGTAGTACACACAATTTGGAAAATGGTTGCTAGGCATTCTTGGGGAAATGAATAAAGGCAAGGGCCAATGTTTGACTCTAGAAGCTAGGAATCAAGTGGATTTTTTAAAAGCCATTTCAACAATGCAACCATTTTTGTTCATTGAAAACAGCCCCACTTTTCACAGAATTTATATTTTTCTAGAAAGCTTCATCAACTGTAAGTCTTTGAATCAGGCTTTGGAAATAAATGCAAAAGCTGCTGCTTCTTTGTCTTCAGATTGATTGGGAGAAAACTGTCTTCTGACTTTAGGATCATACTCCTAGTTCTAGAAAGAGCTTCTTTAATGCAGGTTAAGAGCGATAGGTAATGCACAGCCAGCCCCTCCAACACAGAATGTTCCTACCATGAACAGGGCCTAGAGGAAAACAAGCTAAACATACTGTCAGAAAGACTTATGTAAGATTTCCACATAGCAACTGCTGTTTTCTCTCTGAGGGTTTTAACTAGAACCTCCAGAGATCCTTCTCTAAAACAAAGCTGGTTAAAAAAGTTTCATCTATTAAAAAAAATGAACTCACTAAATAATTTTTATTCATATTTTATTTCTAAAGTCTCGTAATTAGGAAAGAAACTTAAGAAAAAGCAAAATGATTTTACTTTATTTCCCCCAATGTTGTTAACTCTTTAGAAAGTTAAGGTTGCAAAGATCTGTCATTGTGAAACTTAGGGTCTGTGAAAGAAGGTATTGCTTTGGTGTTTGTAAAGGTCATTGCAAATACACAATTAAAATTATAAAGGATTATAAAATTACATGATTTTGTAAGCATTTATCTGCAAGCCGCTAGAAACATAAAAGAAATAGGCAGATCCTGCCTATGAATGGCTTTTACATTTTGAAATGATGAGGGGGAAAAAAATGAAAGGAAGAATAATAGTTCATGGCACATGAAAATTATATATGAGATCCAATGTCAGCATCGATAAAGTTTAACTGGAACTTTACCATGTCCATTCATTTACCTATTGTCTATTGCTTTCACACTACAAGAGCAGAGTTAAATTGCTGCAAATGAGACCACATAGCTTATAAAACCTAAGATATTTATTATCTGGTCCTTTACAGAAAAAGTTTGCTAACCCCTGTAAGGCAGAATAGGAGTGAAATTTACACTGATGGGTCACAACAGACAAGATCCTTTGCCTCATGGAACTCACCACCAACACACCATCTCATTTAAATCTCATAACAAGGGGAGAGGTACAATATTATTTATTATCTTAATGAGGCAACTGAGGCATAGTGTTATCATGCCCAGAAGCAACTGATGTACAAAGACCTTAAGGATCTTGTCAACATCCTGTGTACCTACATCTGTTCCTATTATTTCTCTTATGCATAACTAATGCTATATATTACCTCCTAATCTTTTGCAGAGACTACAATCTTGTCCATCTCAGTTCTTAATCCAATATCTGAGACATATTGACCACTTACTAAATGTTCTTTGGAAGGATGGATGGATGATATTGAAGGTAGAAGGAACTTTAGTTATCAGTTGGGGCATATTTCAGATAAAGTAACTATCATCCCAGACCTTGTCTGGACCATGACATATTCTAAATCAGGGCAGTCTGAATTAATAAGGAAACTGTTCAAGGATTTGTGACCGTATACTCAGCAACTTTTCCATCATATTTCCACTTGGCATTTATTGTTCATTATGAACTCAGCAATATACAGTCAAACACAGCCTGTGTGACTTCTCTCGCAGCCACGAGAAGGCCAACACTGCACTTGTGCTCACTGACTATCGGAACTCCAGATGCCTGGGCTAGCAGGCTTCGACAGAGACCAAAAGAGCCAGAAAGTTTCTGGGAAAATGGAGACATTTTCAAAAAATGAGAGAAATGTGAGATTAGTGAAAGGAGAGATAAGGCAGATCCTTAAAGGTCTTGCAGCCAGGACAAGAGAGCCAGACCTGGTGGCACATGCCTGTAGTCCCAGCTACTCAGGAGGCTGAGGCAGGAGGACGGCTTGAGCCCAGGAGTTTGAAGTTGCAGTGAGTTATGATGACATCATGGCACTCTAGCCAGGGCAACAGAGCGAGACTGTCTCCAAAAAAAAAAAGTCCACACATTCCCTGAATCACAGATATTTACTATAAATGCAGTGATGTGATTGTCTCTTCTCATTTTCCCCGAGCACAGTGAGTGACTCATCGAAAGCACTTAGTAATTGCTTCTTGAATTGAAAATGTTGATTTTAAAGTAGACTACCTATAGAATGAGAATGGTATCTCAAAAGTTAAGTGCATTTGAAATCAAGCAGCTAATCCAAAAGCATTTGAAAAGACAAACTGAAAACAGGGATTGTTGGCTGGGAACTTTTCTAAGCAACAAAAGGAAATGTTCTCACAGTCTGGGGGATAAGGATGATTCATCTGAACCAAGTCCAGAGTTCCTTAGGTGATTAAGTATTTAACCTTTAACATAACTGAAAGACTTCATTTTCAGTAAATCTAAAACTATGTTGTAAAAACTATAAAGCTAATAATAACCATGTACAAACTATTAAAAATAATGTCAAAGTTAGCTTATACCTTAGGGAAAGCTGCCAAGCTTCAGTTTTCTTTTGATAATGGTATTTTTAAAAATTAAGTACTATAGAATTATTTCATACCTGGAAGTTAAGTTCTAATACAAAAGACCAACATTGAATTTAGTCAAAATTACTCTTGAAAATCCCTTAAGACACCAATAAAATATGTGTATATATTTGTAATCTGTTTTCTTTTTTGTCAAGTACATGTAGTTGAATTCATATAATTTAAATTCATGCAGTATGCTAGTCCTCCACTATAGACCACCGGGAAAATTAGAATGTTAAAAATTTATTTTGGGCTGGGCTCAGTGGCTCACGCCTGTAATCCTAGCCCTCTGGGAGGCCGAGGCGGGCGGATCACTCGAGGTCAGGAGTTCGAGACCAGCCTGAGCGAGACCCCGTCTCTACTAAAAATAGAAACAAAAATTATCTGGACAACTAAAAATACATATAGAAAAAATTAGCCGGGCATGGTGGCGCATGCCTGTAGTCCCAGCTACTCAGGAGGCTGAGGCAGTAGGATCGCTTAAGCCCAGGAGTTTGAGGTTGCTGTGAGCTAGGCTGACGCCACGGCACTCACTCTAGCCCGGGCAAACAAAGTGAGACTCTGTCTCAAAAAAAAAAAAAAAAAATTTATTTTGGCCAGGTGTAGTGGCTCACACTTGTAAATCCTAGCACTCTAGGAGGCCATGGCGGGAAGATCATTTGAGCTCAGAAGTTTGAATCCAGCCTGAGCAAGAGCAAGACCCCATCTCTACAAAAAATAGAAAAATTAGCTGCCTGTGGTGGCATGTGCCTATAGTCCCAGCTACTTGGGAGGCTGAAGGAGGAGGACTGCGTTACCCAGGAATTTGAGGTCATGGTGAGTTAGGATGACACCACTGCACTCTAGCCTGGGTGACAGAGGGAGACCCTGTCTCAAAAAAATAAATGTATTTTATTAATATCTATTTATACTTTGTTCTGTTTTAGTAACAGCAGATTGCTGTTACTCATTTGGCAAGTAAATCTAGCATACAAACAAAGAAGAAAAGCTCTTACTGTTTAGAAAAAAAATTCCTCCATTCCCCCAAATTAAGATCTCTTGCACTAGGGCAAGAATTAGGTAGACCTCAAAGGATCTTAGCAATAATATTTACACAAATACATGCACTAACATAGAAGGGGGGAAGAAATGAACTGTAAGAATGATTATTAAAAATCTGGAAATTGTTTTGTTGACCATGAAAGCCTTCCATAATTATCACCTTCCTTATAAAAAGATGAAATATGCATTTAGTGATTTGATAGCCTCACCAAAGTTAAGAATAACGTTATATTCTGCCTTCAAGATTTCAATCTGTCATTACTGAACAGCTGCACCTATCAGACACAATCTAGGAGCCAGAGAGCTATCCAATTTTGAGTGGTCAGTAAAGTTGGTTTTAATCCACTTTATAGTATACATGGGAGTACAACTGGCATAGTATAGTCAAAGCCGGTTCTCCAGACCTTGTAGAACTTGAGACCTTTGAAATGAGGACTAGTCATTCTTTGGCTGCAACAATGTTTGTTATACCTTTTTTGTATAACTGTCTGAGTCTTTTTTTCTATTAATAAAATTTCCCTGATTACATTCAAGACTGGTGGTTTTGTCTTGGTTTTCTTTTTCCCATAGATCTTAAAATAGCTGTTCATTTTAGTAATACTTGAGGTCTCCAAACACTAAAAACATCTGTGCATTATTTTTAAAAATTTATTTATGTCTTTTCATCCCCATAACTAAAAGTAGAAATTATTTAATGTTTGTCCTAGAGTAAATGATTTATTACAATTAACTTTTCCATTTCTCAGACAATTATGAGTCACTTTGAAACATACATATATACTTGAATATATGTATGAATGTTTTCAAATTTAATAATTTCTAAACAAATTATTGGAACCTATCACTAATTATTGTACTAATGTTATTTGTGCATGTATCTTATTTCTTCAGTGTTAGAATATAAGCAAACTAAGAGGTAGGGTTGTATACTGTGCCTTACAATAAATGAATGAATATTCTTTTCTTTCTTATAAAAAATACATTCTAGAATATTCTTTGACAATATTTGGAAACTACCTTTATAAAAATTGAAAACATCCAGAGTAAAAATACAAATTTTATAATCCTTTTGAAACAAATATTTTGCATTACTTGGAAGTTTGAATGTTATTTTATAGGAAAGATTTAAGTCAATGTCTTAATTTATTCAAGGCTTTATATATCCAGTAGATGTCCATATTTATCACACTTATATATTCAGAAGAAAAATTCAGAAATGTCAATTTTAACATTATCTCCAGAGCAACGGTTTATCAAATATAGTGCTATAGTATGCTAAACTGCTATAGCAAAGAAATCCCAAGATATGCAATGGCTCAACCGCAATAGAATGAGACTTTTCACTCATATAATAGCTGTGGTCAGTGGGATGCTGTTGTTTGTTCTACAAGACGTAACTCAGGAACCCAGGCTCTTCCACCTCGTGGCTCTAATTTAAGGTCTCATTGTCTGCAACCAGATAGCAGAAGTGGAAAAAGAGTATGCAGGGTATACACTTATCTCTGTAAAGTCACTTCCACTCGCAAGCCATCAGCTACATTCGGCCACTACATTCGGTCACATCTAACCTTAAGGAAGGCTGGGAATGACAGTCTAAGTGTGCCATTAAGGAGAGGTAAATGCATTATCTATGAATAACTAATAGCTTCTGCCATATCTAGTATGACAACCACTCATAATTACAGCTACTTGGGAGGCTAATCTCTAGGTGTGAGAATTGTTCAGATTAGAATTTAGGTGTGACTTTTTCTTAATAAGATTTTAGTCTGGAAGAGTGAGCTCGCTTCCACTGCTGGTGAATTGGGAAGTATGTCCTGAAGAGATACCCAGACACAAAACCAGAGCAGGCAAGGTTGCCTCTCTTCAGTAACAGGGGTTGCTGCCACCTGCAGGATGAACGCCCAAGTGCAAGTCTGGTTCCTGGGAGGCTCAGAACATCCGTGAATGCATTCTCTCTCATGTTTTAAAATTTGAACCCCAGGTGAAATGACATAGAGTTAAAACGTAGAATTAAAACCTTTTCCTTCTTAAACTCTACCCAAGCAACCTGAAGCTGGTTCAGGATTAATCTGTTTCTTTCCCTGAGAAAAGAAAAATCTCAAAAAAACACAAAAATGCACCAATTCAAGCTGGTAAAGAGGCCTTGCTGTGGGGCTTTGAAATCTTTGCATTAAGAGCTGGCTTCCCCACAATCTGATTGGTCAAATTCATTTTCTTTTTTTTTTTTACATGCATAATAAAATAGGGAGAAATAACATCTACTGTAAGTCATTCATTTAAGAATTCCCTGAGTTAGAAACCAATGTCTGGACAGGGCTTCACCTCTATATGCAGATGGTACGTGCTGGTTTGGTATTCATCTGTTTGTTTAAGCATCTGCTATATCTATAGTTAAACATCTTTAGTATCACCCCTGCTAGGATCCCCACTAAGGATCATTCTCTAAGACTTAGGAATAGGGACTTATGACTTCAGAGAAAGGCTTTCTTAAAATCAGATTTCGATAGGATACTTCTGCTTTGTGAATAAAGGGTTTTCCCCACTGGAGTGAGGAGTCTGTTCCTCAGAGTCGGTGTGGCCATATCACTGATGGTAAAAGAAATATGTTTCCCTTGGGAACAACTTTTGAACAAGACAGGATGGTACACCTCCATAGAGAATTAACAAAGTTGTGAAGTCTCAAGTTCAAGGGAGCTCTTATTTTGATTTGTTTCGAGACACTATCAAATGCTCATACAAATCTAAAATAAGCAGTCTCAAAGATTTCCGGAAATAAAAGGAAAAAAAAAGCAAGTAAAGCCAAAACTTTTAATGCTTTATATGAGCTCTTTAAGGAAACCTTTTCAGGATGTTGGAAATAAAATTGTGGACTTCATGAAGGAGCCAAGCAGTAAATTTTACTTTATAACTTGCACAAATACTTTAAAATAGATCAAAGAGATCAGTTTTAAGAAAACTAAATCTTATAATGGTTTTCTGCCTGGAAAAGATCCTTTTTCTACTCCAAGTGAAAATCAATTACTCAATTGAGTTATGAGACCTTTGCTTAGAGAGAAATATTATCTTTACCAAATTAAAATGTATCTTTGGTTTATTAAAGTATTCCTCAGTATACCTACTACTCAGGTATAAGATTAAGACCAAGGAAACACAAATTAGCATACTTGGCATTAGGCCAACAATTAGTAGTTATAAAAAGTCTTTAAGAGTTTTTCTGTGCTAAGATCTTTTGCTAAGATTTAGAGGGTTTTAATACTAGACCATAAAATTAATTTGAAGAATTCTATTTTAAGAATTAGTCAAGTTTACTTAATTCTTCTAATACTGATAAATCCTTAAACAAAGTTTATTGTATAAATTGGGGTTAAAAGATGGCTAAATGTCTTCTTTCTGATTTTTACCACAGTGCAAAAATTAAATGCAAACATGACATTATAGCTTAAGCAAACTTTGAATTTGTTTTGGCAAAAAGGCCAATAACTGTAACTTCCTAAATTTGTTACCCAGTCATGCGCAGCTTAACGACAGGATACTTTCTGAGAAATGCATCATTAGGTGATTGTTATCATTGTCTGATCATCATAGAGTGTAATCACACAAACCTAGATGGTATTGGTATAGCCTCCTACACACTTAAGGTTTATAGTATAGCCTATTGCTCCTAGGCTACAAACCTGTACAGCATGTTACTGCACTGAATACGGTAGGCAGTTGTAACACAGTGCTAAGTATTTGTGTATCTAAACATATCTAAACACAGAAAAGGTCCAGTAAAAACACAGTATTATAATCTTATGGGACCACCATTGTATATGTGGTCCATTGTTGATGAAACATCATTATTCAACATTTTTATTCCCTGCATGACTGTATTTACTCCTTATATCATTAAAGTGTGTAAAAGGAAACATGGATTCATTTAAACTGAATTTCAAAAACTATTATTGTTATAAAATTGTCTTTTGTAAATTTCAAGCACTACTGGAGAGTATGTGGACCATAGAGATTCTCTGGTTATAACTATCCTGATGATGTTTTAGGGTGTTTCATTTTTCTGATGAATTCTTTCATTTATTATTTTTAAATTGACAAATAAAAATTATATGTATTTATAGTATACAACATAATGTTTTGATAATATATATATTGTGGAATGGCTAAATCAAGCTGATGAACATATGTATCATCTCATATTATCATTTTTTTGTAGTGAGAACACAAAATCTACTCTTAGCAATTTTTAAACATAAAATATGCTGTTATTAACTGTGATCACCATGTTGTACAATGGATCTGTTGAACTTATTCCTCCTGTCTAACTGAAATTTTGTATCTTTTGACCAACATCTCCCCAGTCAATCCCCTTATCACCACCCCAGTTCTTGGTAACTAACATTTTACTCTCTGCTTCTATGAGTTCATCTTTTTTAGATTCCACATGTGAGATCATGTGGTATTTGTCTTTCTGTGCCTGGCTTATTTCACTTAACACAATGTCTTCCAGGTTCATCCATGTCTCAAATGACAAGATTTCCATCTTGTTAAAGGCTTAATAGTATTCCATTGTGTACATATACCACATTTTCTTTATCCATTCATCCACTGATGGACATTTAGGTTGATTGCATATCTTCACTATTATGAATAATGCTACAATGAACATGGGAGTACAGATATCTCTTTGACATACTGATATTATTTCCTTTGGAAATATACCCAGTAGTGGGATTATTGGATCATATGGTAGTTATATTTTTAATTTTTTTGAGACACTTCCATATTGTTTTCCATAATGGCTATACTGATGAATTCTTAGTATTGACAGTGATTAAACAATTTAATATCAACTTAGATTATATGTTCTAACTGACTTTGAGAGCTTGGTAGAACAGTAAATGGAGATAATTAGTGAGGAATCATAGGTCACCAGGAAATTTTCTAAAGGAGTCAAAATTTTGAGGGACAGAGTAGATAAAGATATTGTGTGAGGTTTGATGAACTTTTTATTTTTAGATAATTGTAGATTCACATGCAGTTGTAAAAAAAACAGTGAGATCCACAGTACCCTTTACCCAATAGCTCCCAATGGAAACATCTTGCGATATTATAGTACAATATCACAACCAGTATATTGACATTAATACACTCAAGATACAGAACATGTTGGGTGTGCTGGCTCGTACCTATAATCCCAGTGCTTTGGGAGGCTGAAGTGGGATGATTGCTTCAGGCCAGGTGTTCAAGACGAGCCTGGGCAACATAGTGAGATCCTGTCTCTACAAAAAATAAAAATAAAAAATTAGCTGGGCATGGTGGCATGCCTGTAGTTCCAGCTACTCAGGAGACTGAGGTGGAAGGATCACTTGAGCCCAGGAATTCGAGGTTACAGTAGAGCTATGATCACGCCACTGCACTCCAGCCTGGGCAACAGAGCAAGACGCCATCTCTTAAAAAAACAAAACAAAACAAAACAACTGAACTGTTCAATCACTATGTCATCATGTTGCATTTTCATAATCACACTGAGCTCCCTCCCACTCTTACCCCATCTTTAACCCTGGGCAATTGCAAGTCAGTTCTCCTTTTTTGTGATGTTGTCATTTCAAGAATGTTATGCAAATGGAATCATACATTATACAACCTTTTAGTAGTGGGTTTTTTCATTCAGCATAATTCTCTGGAGGTTCATCTAGGTTATACCATGTATCAATAGTTCATTCTTTTTCATTGCTGACTAGTAGTCCATGGTATGAATGGATCACAGTTTGTTTAACCATTCACATATAGAAAGACATCTGGATTGTTTCCAGTTTTCGGTTACTGTGAATAAAGCTGCCTCAAATATTCATGTACATGTTTTCGTGTGAACATAAGTTTTCATTTCTGTGAATTAAATGCCCAGGAGTGCAATTGTTAGATTATAGGCTACTTGCATGTTACATTTTAGAAACTTCCAGTTTCCCAGAGTTTCCTGTACCATTTTATGTTTCCACTAGCAATATATGAGTCATCTGGTTTTTCCACACCCGCGCCAGTATTAGGTGTTGTTACTATTTTTTATTTTAGCCATTCTGATAAGTATGTAATGATATCTTGTTGTGGTTTTAATGTTCATTTCCATAATGGCTAATCATATCGAGCATCTTTTCAAGTTCTTATTTTCCATCTGTATATCTTCTTTGGTGAAATGTCTGTTTACATCTTTTTCCCATATTTTATTTGGTTTGCATGCTTTCTTATTGTTGAGTTGTGAGGGTTGTTTTATATATTCTAGATATTATTCTTTTGTCAGACATGTGGTTTGCAAATGTTTTCTCCCAGTGTGTAGCTTGTTTTTTCTTTCTTTCATCAAGGTCTTTTACAGAGCAAAAGTTTTAAACTTTGATGAAGTACGATTTATCAGTTTTTCCTTTTTTGGATCAGACTTTTAGTGTCAGTTCTGAAAACTCCTTGCCTAGCCCTATATCCCAAAGATTTTCTGCTATACTTATTTCTAAAAAAAATTATGATTTTATATTTTGTATTAATATTTAATTCTGTAATTCGTTTACATTTATTTTTGTATAAGGTATGATACTGAGGTCAAGGTTCATTTTTTTTTTTTTGCCCATGAATTTTTGCCCAATTACACCAGCACCGTTTGTCAAAAAGCAAAAAGACTATCATTTGTTCATTGAACTGCTTTTATGCTATTGTCAAAAATCAGTTGAGTATATTTGTGTGGGTTTATTTATTGGTTCTTTGTTCTGTTGCACTGATCTCTGTGTCTATCTCTTCTCAATAACACAGTCTTTTTTTTCTAGAAGAAAGCAATGACAAGGAAACACAGTCTTAATTATTGTATCTATATAATAAGTCTTGAAACCAGATAGACTTATTCCTCCCATTTTATTATTCTTGTTCAAGATTGTTTTATCTATTTTAGTTTCTTTACCTTTTCATATAAATTCTGGAATAATCTTGTCTATATCTACAAAAAATTTTTGCTGGAATTTTGATAGAAATTGTGTTAAACCTATATATTAACTTGGTAAAAACCAACACTATGTTTTTGTCACTATGACATTATGTTGCCTTTTCCAATCCATGAACACAATATGTCTTTCAATTATTTAGATCTTCTTTGATTCCTTTCTTTAGCATTGTGTAATTTTCAGCATACAAATACTGTACAGTTTTGTTATATTTATGCCTAAAAATTTCTCTCTTTTTGAGCAATTATAAATGGTATTGTATTTTTAATCTGGGTGTCTATATATTTACTGCTAGCATATAGAAATATAATTTAATTTTATATGTTTATCTTGTATCTTGCAAGCTTGCTGAATTTACTTTATTAGTTATTAGAGTATTTTTGGTAATTTCTTTGGAATTTTTTATGTAGACAACAAGTCATCTGCAAATAAGGAAAGTTTTGGGGGTTTTTGTCCAAATTGTATGTTTTTGTTTTTGTTTTTGTTTTTGAGATGGGGTCTTTCTCTGATGCCCAGGCTAAAGTGCAGGGGCATGATCATAGCTCACTACAGCCTCAAACTCCCCTCAAACAATCCTCCCGCGTCAGCCTCCCAAAGTGCTAGGATTACAGGTGTGAGCCACTGTGTTCAGCCCTAAACCATATGCCTTTTATTTTCTTCTATTGACTAATTGTACTGGCTAGAAATTTTAGCACCATTTTGAATAAGAGTGATGAGAGCAGATATTTTTTGTGTTGTTCCTAATCCTAGGGGGAAGGCATTCCTTTTGATTTCTGCTGCATCTGGAGTAATATCCTTTGCCTCATTCCTAATATTATTTATCAATTTTATTGATCTTTTCAAAGAACCAGCTTTTTGTTTCTTTTGTTTTCTCTATTGTTTTTATGTTTCAATTTTATTGATTTCTCTTCTCTATTATTTCCTTCCTTTGGCTTTGTTTGGGTTTATTTTACTCTTCTTCTTCTAGATTATTGAAGTGGGAGCTTAGATTATTGATGTGCAACTCCCTCATTTTAAATATGTCCATTTAGTGCTATACATTTCCCTCTCAGCATCATGTTAGCTATGCACCACAACTTTTGATATGTCTTGCCTTTCCATCCCATTCAGTGCATCTTAAAATTTCTCTTGAGACTTCTTTGACTGATGAATTATTTAGAAATGTGTTGTTTAGTCTCCAAGTGTTTGGAGATTTTTTTGCTATCTTTCTGAGTTTGTTTTTTTTTTTTCTGTTTTTATTTCATTCTAGCCAGAGAACATACTCATTGTGATAGCAATTTTATAAAAATTTGTTAATGTTTGTTTTATGGCCCAGGATATAGTCTATCTTGATATATGGCCCATGGGCACTTAAAAAGAATATGTATTCTGCTGCTGTTTGATGGAGTATTCTATAAATGTTATTTAGATCCTACAGGTTGATACAGATTTCTTTAGGTTTATCCTGCTTGTGGTTCACTCAGATTCTTGAATCCGTAGGTGCCTTGCCATATTTTGGAAGGTTTTGGCCATTATTTCTTCAAATACTTTTTCAGTCCCACATTCTTTCTACACTCTTTCTGGATTCCCATGACATAAATGTTAGATCTTTTATTGTGGTCTCTACAAGGCCCTGAGACTTTGTTCACTTTGTTTTCAGTCTGTTTTCTCTCAGTTGTTCAGATTGGGTAATGTCTATTTTTCTATCTTCCAGGTCACTCTTTTTTCTCTCCATGCTGCTGTTCAGCCCATTTACTGAGCTTTTTATCATACTTTTCACTCCCCAAACTTTCACTTAGTTCTCTGGATCTTCTATATCTTTGCTGAGACTTTCTAATTCTTTGCTGAAGCTTTCAGACTTTTCATTTGTTTCAAGGGTGTTCATAATTGTTCATTGAAACTTTTTTTTTTTGAGACAAAGTTTTGCTCTGTCACCCTGGGTAGAGTGCAGAGGCATCATCCTAGCTCACAGCAACATCAAACTTCTGGGCTCAAGCGATCCTCCTGCTCAGCCTCCAGAGTAGCTGGCACTGCAGTCACATGCCATGATGCCTGGCTTATTTTTCTGTTTTTATTAAATAGTAGAGACACAGGTCTCATTCTTGCTTAGGCTGGTCCTGAACTCCTGACTTCAAGCGATCCTCCCTCCTCGGCCTCCCAGAGTGCTAGGATTACAGGCATGAGCCACCGCACCAGGCCTTATTGAAGTATTTTTATCAGGACTGCTTTAAAATCTTTGTCAGATAATTCTAATATCTCTGCCATATCAATGTTGGCATCTATTGTCATTTTTCGTTCAGTTTGAGGTCTTTCTGATTCTTGGTATATGAGTGATTTTTGTGTAAAAACTGAATATTTCCCTATTATGTAATGAAGCTCTGGATCTAAGCTTCTGTTTTAGTGGGCTGTCTCTGGCACTGCTCCAGCAGGGGGCAGGGGAGTTGTTGCCTCATCCCTGCCAGTTGGAGGTGGATGTGCACATGCTCAGTTGCTCGCATGCACACCTGAGGAGGGGCTACCTCATGACCACTGGGCATGCTGGGAGTTCCCTCTTCTCACATGATCTCTACTGGTAGTCCCCCTTGTGAGGAAGAGGAAGAGTCTCTTGTTACTGCCAGGTGAGGATAGAAGTCCAGACTTCTTATGTGGTCTCTGCAGGGATGAGGGTGGAGTTTGCTTATTGGAATGAAACTTTCAACTCCCTATTCAGTCTTCTCAGATAGCACCCCAGCAGGGATTTTAGCGTCCCTCATTACAGTTTCCCAAGTTTGGATGTGTAGACTTTCCATTCAGATTTTACTAGCATGGCTCTCTGTGGTGTTTGGCTGGAGTAGAGTGGTTATCATCTGAAAGTTTTCTGTTTTGCTAAGTTATTCCTTTCCTAATCTTTTGGCTAGAAAAAGCAGACTTTCACTGGGGCTATTTTTGTCTGTGCCCATTGGTGTTTCCAGTTTCCTGACTTCTTTGGCTCCAAGACTGTGGTATAGGAGGAAAAAAGAAAACCCAAGGAACTCACCTCACCACTCTGTTGTTCCTTGGATCCAGAGTTTTCTAGCTGGTCTGCCTTGTTCTCCCCACATTTCAGAGTCTTCTTATGTTTCTTTTATATATAATATCCAGGGTATTTAGTTGTACTTAGCAGGAGGAATTGGGAAAAATATGTCTACTTCATTCTCTCAAAAGCAGAAGTTCTTCGTGTGTGTGTGTTTTAACTATATATTCTTGGCCAGATATAAATTTATTTCTTCTTCATAACACTTAAATTATGGTGGTACAATCAATGCATTTTAATCCTTTTCTTATAATCTTCTTGGTAAGATTTATTTTGGTTTCTAAAAACTGGAGTTTTAAAACGATAATTACATTGTCATTTAAACATTACTTGATATGACTATATGGATGTCATGTATATGTACATATCAAGATGTATAAAATTGATGAATAAAAGAAACTCAACTACAATAGAGAATCTAGGACTGGATGCAGAAGATTGTATCTCTGAGTTTGCAATCTGTTTCAATGTGAGGTAGTAGAAACTTTCTTTGTCTTCTGTGTAATCTTCTCACATAACACAGCTTAGTGTTAGATCCATGTGTATGTTCTCACTTTTCCAAAGTCTATTAATATTTGTACTAACTCTAATTATGCCTTCGGGTCCTTCATGCCCATAAACAATTGTAAAAAGCAAAAAACAAACAAACAAACAAAAAACAACAACAACAACAAAAAACCCACAATAAAAACAAGCAAAAAAAGGCCCTCTAAAGAGTCCTCACTTTTGGACAAGATAAAATTCCTAATGGAGCATTTTACCTTCACTGTGGCTGTTATAAAATGTTGCTATTCTGTTGTTAATAATCCAGCCATGGCTAGGACTATTTCTTGTTCTTAGATATCTTTACTGTCCTTCTCCAAAGTCAGAAAACTGACAGTATATCCTTTGGAGCCCCCAGATGACTACTTGGTAACACCAAGGTGTACTCCTCACCTTGCTCATGTAACCCACGAGAGGATGCTAGAAATAATTAGGTGTGCTTGGCATGCTTCCATCCCTATTTTTTTTTTTGTAATTGCTCAACAGTTTTGTCAAAACTGCCCTGCTTGTCTGTGAAATGAAAACAAATGCTAGGTAGCCTGATTCACTGATAACCAATTTTTGTCAGAAACTGTTTAAAATTCCTTTTCATTAGGAAATAAGTATTTTTTTGGGAACTTTTTTACAATCCAGGGATTGAGAAACCTTGTTAACCCTCTCTTCTACTGACAAAGATTGGTACAAAGCTCATCATTGGAATAACAAGAGTGTTTCAACAATCTTGTTGAAGTGCCCTGATATTTGCTCAATACCACAGCATTCTACCTGAACTTAAGTCACAATTGTCAGATGAAGAAGGATCTCTGTCAAAGAAAGAGGAAAGTTTACTTCCTCTAAAAATGATGGGCCAAAATTGGTAACCATGACTATTTACATGACTTGGTGACCTGTGAATACAATAACAATACATTTTGGATTGTCATATCAATGTGCAAAAATTACAAATATCTCTAATTTTTGTATCTTCTCTCACATACCATTTATCACTGTGTGAGGAATCTGTATGACATCTTGCCTTTCATCTGGGATGACAGGAGTGATGGCTGGGCATAGGAAGGCAAACAAACATCTAGCTGAGTATTGATGTGAGTCTGGTGGAGTTCTAACTTTGCAAAATTGGTACTTTTCTATTTCATATTGAGAAAAACCTGTGTTCCTGGATTGTTTTTGTATATCAACAGTGGCACCAGGCCTAGGCTATGCTAAAAATATGACCCTTGCAAAGTAGATTTACCTTTTGTTCCTGGGATGAAACTTGCAGCTTTAGGAAGAAAAATACTACAACTCATAAGGGCACTTATTCTGCTTGTGGGACTTATGTTTGCCCATACCTGCCATGTATTTGGTCCATTTCTTGCATTATAGATAGGGTGTGCCTAGTTCAATTTTGCATATTACTATTCTAGTTTATATCTGATACCTCAGTATAAATAATTATTAATGGCACCCCTTTATACTCTCAGAAGTATCCCGGTTTGGATTAGAAATTATATGTTCGCCTTATACATATAGGTTATAGGACCTCCAACATGAGTCATCTCTTAACTCTCCATATTGAAAAAGTTCACAGTTTCCATGACATAAATGAAACACTACAGTTTGGACAAATAGAATAGTAAATTTCCACCAGAACAAACAAGCTGGCAATGCCTCGGCTACATCTCTAAATTTTCTCACTCCTGACATGGTGGCCAGTAGGGCCATGGTCCTTTGAGAGTTCTTGGCTCTAGATTTCACCTTAGTCAACAACGGAGAAGTGTGTGTTCTTATTGACAAGGAATGTGATACTGATATTCTTTTCACTTAGAACTTGTTTAGGATTTGTATATTTACATGCAAAAAGAAACTGCCAAATGTCGCCAGTATGAGAGATGGGACCGAGTTACACAGACTGGTGGCCTTTTAGGAAAATTGTACAAGGCATATTAGCATATAGATAGTAGTAATACTGATAAAATGTTGTATATATTGTGGTCTTAAACGAATGCATCAAAAGCTTTTTGTGTAAGTATTGAAAGTGCATATTTTGTATTTAAGAGAAAGTATTAAAGAGAAAGTAAATTTGTGTTAAAGAGAAAGTAAATTTGAAGCTCAAGTAATTATGCAGATTTAAATCTGGTAACAACAAAATGGAAGACTAGAGAAGAAAAATGCTATAACCTCCTAATTTCATTGTTAGTAGGTAATATCCTAGTCTGTCTTTTCTCCATATCTGCAAGTAAATTCAATCTCCCCAGCCTGTTTTTTTCTTACTCAGACACCACCTTCAAGCAAAGAGTCCTTGTAATTAACTGAGTCCATCTGAAAAGAAAAAACAATGAAGGTGATGTAGCATCTCCTCTGCAGCAATAGAGAGGATTTTGCTTTGCATCATAAATCAAATTCAAAGATTCTTATTTGATAAGATGTTAAGCTGAAAACTTTCCCAAGAATACCCATCTTATTTTCCTTGTGAGATAGATACTTGTGTGAATTTGCATTAATGTTATTTATGCGTTTTGTCCCCTATTAGTGTAAAGTTTCCAGAAAACATTATTTGGCCAGAATCCTTGTGCAACACACAATAGAAATTATTGTTATGTCCTTTGAAAATAACCTCCAAAATGCTCTGTACTTTTGATTACTTTTCTTACTTGATAAATTGTAGCACTAGGCATAATGTTGAGTTGAAGCTGCAATGTGGCAGCTTCTTTTAGGAATGTCTCTCTATTCCTAAAGCATAAAACTACTTATCAGATTTCTTTATCAATACAGAAAAGGATCATTGCCAGCTTGACTCTGCTGGCACATAATTTGACAACCTATTTTTCATTTAATTTAGATTTTAGCAAAATCCAGAAGAAAGAATCCTGGCAGTTAGGGTTATTTCCAACAAGGACATTTGTCAGCTGAAATGATGAGCAGTTCTTTTGACAGCCTTATTGTAAGTTGGAGCCCAGGACCCACTAAAGGAAAGGTTCTATCAAACCACCCCACTTTTACCTAAATGATGGTACCCCAGGAGTAAGGGTGAACCAAAGAAAAACAGTCCTTTCTCATACGGAATCCCAGCTTCCAGTTACCTGGGTGCCCCTAAAATTCTGTCTCTGAAATTGGACTAAGGTAACCCATGATGGCAGTGCTCACAGGCACCTGATAAAAACACATGAAAATCTTTTCTTGGGAAAGATATATCCTAGGGCTCAAACTATGTGAACAGTCTTTCAAATAAAATGTCCATCACACACTCACAGGTAGCCAGGCATGTGAGGAGATGAGACAACATGAAGACCAGTAGGAATCATAAGTGACAAAGCCCGATTTACAGGCATTCCGGATGCTGGAACTAACAGATCTAGACATTAAGGTAACTATGATTACTATATCTAAATAAACAAAGTTTAAGATGGAAAATTCAGCAGAAAACTGAAAACTGTGAGGAAATGATATAAAAGATTTTAAAAAGAAGTACCCAGAAACTTTAGAAGTGAAAAAGGTATGGTAACTGAAAACAAGAATTCAGTGGAAGGGTTTAACATCAGATTTAATACAGCTGAAAGGAGAATTACTATGAGATAGGAGAGAAGAAAATATCTAGAATGAAGCATGGAGAACAAATAGATAAAATTTATAAAGCAGAGGATAATAAACCCAGATGATATGGTGGAAAAAACTAACATGCATTTCACTGGAGTTTCAGAAGGAAAGGAAAGCAGGAGTGGGTCAGAAGAAGTATATGAATGGATTATAGCTGAAAATTTTCCAAACTGATTAAAAACATTGTCATAGCCCAGATCCCCTAGAAATCAGAGCATAAGGCAAAAGCTTATGCATATTATCATTTTACTTGGGAGGAAAGTGCAGGAGTGAGGTAAAGGGGGTGTGAGATGGAGAAGGAAGTAGTGCAAGTATAAAGAATGTGTTGTACCAACGTGGTGACACACTTGTGGCAAGTTTATCTTAACTCATGAGGCATCATCAGAGAAGGTATATGAGCAACTGCTACTTCCACAATCTGGTTCCAAGGAGGAAGGGAGAGAAAATTACCCACCCATTCTCCTCTTCCACTGAGCAGAGATCACTACATGAGGTGACACATCTCGCACTTCAAGGTTGTGAGCAGGGAGCGTGTACCATGGTATCTTATGCCTCAGCCACACTGGGAAAGCCTCGGGGAGATAAAAGT
Source organism: Lemur catta (assembly GCF_020740605.2). Lineage (NCBI taxonomy): Eukaryota > Metazoa > Chordata > Mammalia > Primates > Lemuridae > Lemur > Lemur catta. Next base: position 79,375,773 of record NC_059137.1, read on the forward strand.
ACATAGCAGGTGCATGAGATAAGACACAGGCAGATTGTGCTCAAGTGTGACAAGGAACTGGGAGCAGCTACCATAGAGGACAGAGCAGGAGTTAACATGAATGTGTAGCAACAAGGCTAGAGCATGGATCTGGGGTAATGCAAGAAATAAATGTGCAAACATCAGTCCAACCAATTCAAGAAGTCCTGCAAGCCTCAAACAGGATAGGAAAAGGAAAACCCACCTAGGCACATTTGAGTAAAACTGCTGAAAACAAAAGAAAAAGAGCAACTCTCCTGAGCCAGAGGAAAAAAAGCAGATCATCATAAAAGGAATAACAACTGAAATGATAGCTTACTTCTCAATAGAAGCAATGGAAGCCAGAAGACAGTGAAATGGCACCTTCAATTTGCTGAAAGAAAATAACTGCCTTAGTTACTTGGCAAAAATCTACAAATAGTAAAAATATTCTTTAGGAATAAAGTAGAAATAAAGACATTTTTAAGAAAAAATAGAGTAAGAATTCATTGCCAGCAAGCCCCTACTGAAAGTATTAAAAGGTGTTGTTTGGACAAAAGGAAAATGAGTCCATGAGGAAGGTCAGAGATACAGAAAGGAATGAGGAACAATGAAAATAATAATTATGCTAATGTCTTAGTCTATTCGTGTTGCTATAACAGAATACCTGAGACTGGGTAATTTATAAAGATCAGAAATTTATTTCCTCACAATTCTGGAGGCTGAGAAGTCCAAGGTACCAGCATCTGGTCTGGTGAGGTCCTTCTTGCTATGTCCTCACGGGGCAGAAGGCAGAAGGAACTGGGTGTGGTAGTGCACCCCTGTAGTCCCAGCTACTCAGGAGGCTCAGGCAGGAGGATTGCTTGAGTCCTAGAGTTTGAAGTCAGCCTGGGCAACATAGTGAGACCTCATCTCTTAAAAAAAAAAAAAAAGGAAAAGGAAAGGAAAGAAAGAATGCAGAAGGACAAGAGAGAGTGAACCTACTCCAACAAGGAATAGGGTTAATTCATTCACCTAGAGTCCTCCCCAAAGGCCAGCACTGTTGAATTGGATATTAAAGATTCAACATGGATTCTGGGGGAGACATTCAGACCATAGAAGCTGGTAAATCTAAGTGAATAGTTAACTACATAAAACAAAAATAAAGTCTTGTGCAGTTGAAAATGTCTATAAAATTAAATATTAATACAAGACAAGACCACAATGTATATAGTTTAGGAAGGTGGTATATGGAGTTACAGGGCTCTAAAAATCTCCTGTTGCACTGGAAAAAGGTAAAAGCACGAGTTAATATGAGATTTTGACAAGCCAAAAATTGCATGTTGTAATCTCTAAGGCAACCACCAAAGGAAGAGTAAAACGTATATAACTTCCTAGCAAATAGAGATTAAAAGTATAATAGAATTAGAAAAAATTCAACCTAAAAGAGACAAAAATGGAGAAGGGAAAAAAAGCATAGAATAGGCAGAACAAGTACAAATCACATAATAAGTTGGTAGATTTGAAACCAAATCTATTAACAATCACAATAAATGTAAAGCAATTAAATGCTCTGATTAAAACACAAAGAATGACAGGCTAGTTTAAAAAAAATAACAACTCCCCCAAAAAAGTTTATTTTATTTATTTTTTTGAGACAGAGTCTCGCCCTGTATCTTTGGCTGGTGTACAGTGGCATCACTGTAGCTCACAGCAACCTCAAATTCCTGGGCTCAGGCGATCCTCCTATCTCAGCCTCCGGAGTAGCTGGGACTACAGGTGCATCACTACGCTGGGTAATCTTTCTATTTTTAGTAGAGATGGGTCTTGCTCTTGAAGTCCTGAGCCCAACGGATCCTCCTGCCTCAGCCTTCCAGAGCACTAGGATTACAGGTGTGAGCCACCACGTCTATTCCCCCTCCCCCAAAGGTTTAGATTTCATCTTTTCCAAGTTATCTATAACCTGAAACTAACCATAGCCACTCAGCTTCAGTTTGAATTTATAAATCTTAGGAATCTTACTATGTCCTAATCCAGATCATTCTTTTCTAATTCAGATCCTGCCTCTAAATGTCAAAGAATCCCATCATTATTGAGCCAAAAAAGAAATTCATCCCAGTTCTACTTTATGGAGACATAGATAATGTGTCTATCTCTAATTCCATGCAACAGTCCGGCAAATATATGAATATGGAGACCGTTTTTTTCATTTACATATTGCAAGCTCTTTTTAATAATTTTTACATGATCTTCACCATATTTTTGTGTTATTTTTGAAATAAGTCTCCTTTACAGTTGGTCCATTGATCCAGCTTGTTGAATTATTTTTGGATTCTGCTTCAGTTATTGATCATATTGGCACACTTTCTTCAGCTTTATGCCCTTGGGAAATGATACAAAAAGCATACTTTCTGAATTTTCATCTTACTCACTGATAAAAAAATTGAATAAAATATATCTGATGACTGTGCTTCAAACAGGCATGGAGAACTTTTTCTAGTTCAACCTCGAGTCATTAATGGATCATTTTGATGGTATGTAGATTTCAACATTAATAAATCTGCCTTCGTAGTGAGCTCACATTTCTCCACCTTGTCCATGAAGTGTCTTGCTACTATTCAGATACCTTAGGTCTGCTTATCAAACTAGACCCAAAAACCTTCAGTAGTGATGGCAAATTTCATTTCCATTTGTTTTTGGAGAAAGAGAAGCAACTATAGATAATATGCAAATCTGCAGACTTAGGTTAGACAAAGTATGATAATGTGACCCCTTTACAGACACTGAAACTGCTAGAAATTACTTTTCAAAGAAGATGCCACATTGAAATGCACTGGATCTTTGAACCCCTGGAGAAACTCAACTGGCCCCAAAGCATGAATAATGGGCAAAACTAGCAATAACCTTTAGAGAACCCAGGGGCCATACTCAAGGTAGACTACACTCTGAAAAGTTACAAAGAGGTTCATCCAAGGCTCAAAGGGCACTGGTGCCAGAGGATTAGATGCAGATGCTCCCGGAGGCATTTGATTTATGGTAAACCAAAACTCTGAGGTCCTTCTTAGTGAATTGGAGTCGTGGCAATAGACCCTTTTCCTTGGGGACCTGCATGAGCTGGGATGCTTTCTGCTATAGGGAGCAAAAATTCTGGCTCAAAGTTCATTATTTCACCACATCAAACCCTAAGAGGCAGAGCACGCTTCAAGTTTGGTGGATTCAGTAGCACAGCTCTGTCATCAAAACACATGAATTTTTTATTTTGTCACTCCACTTTGGGAGAGAAATAGAATTACTAAAATTGATTTAGAATATTTTCTGGGGTTGAATGGATGTTGGTGAGTCAATCAGTATCCTTTACAGGGATTTTGAATCTCGAATGTAGAATAGAACTAGTTCTAAGCCAAAGTTTCTTTCCTGACTTTTAAGGTAGAGCCAACAAAAGGGCAACAATATTGAAGTCAGGGATGTAAACTGGCTGATCTAAGAATACAACCAAAAGGATGGAACAAACTTCACTCCCAGCCACATAACTCTATACAGTCCTACAGATCCTCTCCAACACAGGGGTAACATAGTTCTTGAATTCTAAACAGGCCAGGGGTGCAGGAGGGGTGGTAGACCACATCTTTATCTTTCTTTTCTTTTGGAAATTTGTGGCAGAAAGTCGACCAGAGGGAAAGGACACCCAGATACATTTCTACCTGGAAATCAACTGAGACTAATTTTCACAAATGGTAAAACATAAACTGGACTATTCAATGGTTCATTGGCTGTCCAATGACACGTTTAGTGAAGAGAAGCTGGAACTAATGAAAACACTAAGGGAAGGGGCATGGTTTTCACTAATTTATGCTACCCCTACCTTTGATCAGGAATATGTAAGAGCTAGATATATAATATGAGCAATAGTGTTTTTCCTTATTTATTTCTTAGTTATTGACGTGTTTTTAAAAACAAAAAATATTTTTGACAACCCAGTCTATCATATATACTAAAATTTACAATGTATACTAAAAAGAGAAACAATTAATGTAAATGCAACATAGATTTTACCATGGGATTTCAATATTCTTAGACATATACATTTGTCTTAGTCATGTGGATTCTCTTTCAAATATAAGAGGGTTAAAAAGAAGAAGATTTCAGGTGGGGCGCAACGGCTCATGCCTGTAATCCTAGCACTCTAGGAGGACGAGGTAGGGGAATCCCTTAAGGTCAGGAATTTGAGAACAGCCTGAGCAAGAGCAAGATCCCATCTATACTAAAAATAGAAAAATTTAGCCAGGTGTGATGGTGCAGGCCTATAATTAGTCAGGTGTGGTGGCCCTACTTGGGAGGCTGAGGCAGGAGGATCGCCTTAGCCCAGAAGTTTGAGGTTGCAGTGAACTATGATCATGCCACTGCACTCTAGCCAGGGCAACAGAACAAGACTGTCGAAAGAAAGAAAGAAAGAAAGAAAGAAAGAAAGAAAGAAAGAAAGAAAGAAAGAAAGAAAGAAAGAAAGGAAGGAAGGAAGGAAGGAAGGAAGGAAGGAAGGAAGGAAGGAAGGAAGGAAGGAAGGAAGGAAGGAAGGAAGGAAGGAAGGAAGGAAGGAAGGAAGGAAGGAAGGAAGGAAGGAAAGAGAGAGAGAATTCCATTTCTAGAGTAAGATGAGTGTGTAACTTTCATTGACTTTAAGAATAGAAATTGCTTCTAGTTAAAGCAATTCTCATTCAAGCCACATATTTTCGGTCCCGGTCTAGTCTCCTACCTTTGGATAGCACATAAATTTCCAAGAAATAGAAGGCTAGGTCTCCATTCAAATGTTGGTACTTACTCCAAATTTACCTATCATCAATACAGGGAAGCTATCTCAGGAGCTGACAACATGTATTTGAATAATGGAATCTTGGGGTTAGAAAAGACCGTGTATCTGATGTCTGCATTGCCTTCTATAAATAACTGTAAGTTAATATTTTGCAAATTAATATTTTACTGCAAATATTTCAATGAAACCTTGAGACTCACGCAGCCTCCTCTGTGATAATTTAGCTGACTATCCCTTTGAGCCTTCATAATTTATTAATTTGTTCAACAAATTTGATGTGTACCAGGTGCACTTCTCTAGGCATTGGGGATATAGTAATGACCAAGATGGGCATAGCTCTTGCCCTTGTGGAGATTACATTCTTGAGGGGAGGTAGAAATTAACCAAACAAATGAACGAGATAATTTCCAATAGTGGTAAGGCAATGGCACAGGATGATATGATAGACAGTGATGTAGGAGTATAATATGAGCTGGTGAGAGCAGTCGTTGAGAAGGTAATATTTGAGCAGAGACTGAAATGATGCATGGGAGGTAGAAATGTGCACAAAAATCTTTATTTGCTCCGATAGAAATAATATATGCCACATAACTACAGCACTAGCACAATGACTTATTCCTTATAGCTGGTTGGCACACAAAAATTGCTTAATTGAGAAACTGTCACATTTATAATAAAATATTTATGATTATAGATGTTAATTTGTCATGCAAAATATGGAAAAGTTTAGCACCTCCTTGAGGATGCTATAGTCTGATGTCTGTATTAGGGTTTGCTGAGGATTTAAGGAAGAATTAGGAATTGTTAACTTCTATTTCCTGTTTGACTAGTCAATTTTAATTACTGTGGCCTCATCGAATGCTCTTTGTGCAAATATGAGTGTCTTTGGCTGTTTTTTTATTTGATTTTAAGTTGGGATACAAGTTGTTTAACAATAAGAAAGTGGACAGTAGTTGGTTTTTCCCATGTCTCAGACACATTTCCATTTGTTAAACATTTCCATCTGCTCCTGCTGTAACTGTGAAATTGTCGTGTAGTCAAAACAGAAGTACATGTGCTATTGTTTAAAATATTTGCTAAGCACTTGTTATTTACCAAATGTATTTTCTGAATACTCATTATTTAACTCCTTCAGGCACAAGATTGTGAAGGGAAGCAAAATTTGTTTAAGAAAAAAAGAGGAGATGACACATGATCTGGTATATCTAGGACAGTTAATAAATGAGGAAAAAGATGTAATAAGGATGATTAAGACACAAGAGCAGATTCAAAAGAGAATGAGTTAACCATCAAAGGATTTAAAAAGGCCTCTTGAGAAATCTGATAACATCTCTAAGTATTTTTGCAAAAATACTTGGGCTGTGAAAGTCACTTATGAGGGTTGGCATCCCCCTACTATCCTGCAAGAATCAATACTTGATTTATTCTTTATTCATTCTGTGATTTGATGCTTAATTGAAATTATAGCCTCAATCTTATTCAATATAAAGTAAAATTTTTATGCTTTTAGCTTTATGAATATGTTTTAAGATATTAATAAATTACCAATTAAACCTTTTTTTCATTATTTCTATGAAAGTTTTGTTCCCATTCCAATGTGTCTCACTTCTCTAAGTATATGGGGCATTTGCAAACCTACAGAATAATAGAACTCAACCAACCCAGATTCAGGCCTACTGCTCTGTATAACATGCTGGAATTCATTAACCCAGCCAGAAAGAAATTTCAGATGTCACGATAGCATATTAGACGGATATCATGATTAAACCTTTTCTAACCCCTTGAAGGAACTGTCTGGATGAATGGCTGCTTTTCTATGCCCTAAAGCTTCAAATTCCAGGCTTGCCCCTTCAATGACCCCATACTCCAAAAGAGCGTGGAATGGAAGACCATTCAAACTGCTGGTTGCTCCAAAGGAACAACCTGTTGATCCCTAGATCCGTATCACATTATTTTGGCAGTGCATTGCATTCTGGTTTTTCTTTTTTTGTACACATTCATAGCTGGAGCTATTCTGTTTTATTATTTCTATGTTCATTTCGTTTATTGACTTTCAATGCTGTTGCTTTTACATTGTTGGGTTTTTATTGTTTTATCTTATTTTTATTAGTAGTATATAATCAGTTTATTTTATTCTCCCTTTTACATATCTTTCATTTTAAAATTAAAATTATGCCTGTCTTTTATCATCTTACTTTTTTACATCTGTTCTGTAATTTTTTTCTTTTGTTATATATCCCTTTTTCTTGCTGTTTTGGCTTTTTAGCATGCTGTGGGGACCCACTCAGTATCCCAGAGTTGGTATGAAGATTATTTTAAGCTGAGATATTTGAAATTCAATGGATACACAAAGAAGCCTTTTCAGAGCTTCCCTTATCTAAGTAAAAGCAACTCCTGGGAAGTGAGAATGCCATAAATTCCCTCTTTGGGGATAGTTTCCTGACTATGAAGATGAAAGGCCACTTGCCCTTATATAAACAAACATTATCACAAACTGTCTTATCTCCGAGAAGCCCATTTGTCTTTCCTAAAGAAACCTATTTGTTTTTCCCATAGAAGTCTTTTTTCCCTCCTCCTTTTCCTTACTAAGTTTGGTATATAAGCTTATAACTTTAATCATGTAGTGAGCTCGTTAATTTTATTTAGCTCCCTTATGCTTACACATATGAATAAACCTGTTTTTGTTTTTTTGTTTCTCTCTTTCCTGTTAATCTGTCTTTTGTCAGTTTAATTCACAGGCTCCCAGACACTTAGCCTAACAGGGTGGAGGAAAAATTTTTCCTCCCCAACAATGTTGTCCAGATAGTTTTACATAATATTTTTGTGTGTGTCTTATTTCTTATCCAACTTCTACAAACAGTCAGCAGGAAGCCCAGACACAGGGGAGTAGTATGAGGCCCCCTTTGCCCTAAACAAGGGAGGACAAGATGTCTCTTGAGTTAGGCCTGCATTGGCCATTTCCACCTCCACAGAATATTTTAACAAATAGAGCTCTGATGTAGTTTCAGTGGTTCTGAACTATCTGTTACTTTAATTAAATCTTTCTTGTTTTTTAAATATGACCAAGGTTCTTCTCCTCTTTGAAATCTTCAAATTTAAATTCATTTTGCGGTTTAATTCTGAAGTTATTTGTGGGAGGGGACAGAATGTTATATTCATTCCCTTGGTAGCTTTTTATTTTTATATAATTTCCAAAGTTAGAAAAATTCCAACAATATTACAGAAAACACCTGTAATCTTTTAACCAGATTCACCAATTGCTTCTATTTTAATCCACTTGTTCGCTCACAATTTCTCTCTCTCTCTCTCTCTCTCTCTCTCTCTCTCTCTCACACACACACACACATACGCACTTTATTCTTCCTCTGAATCATTTGAGAAAAATGCAGACATCATGCTTCTTTATTCCTAAATATTTCAGTGTCTATTTCTTATGAACCAGGATATTCTTTTATGTAATCACAATCCAGTAATCAAAATCAGGAAAATTAACATTGACGCAATAATATTATTTAATCCAAAGTCCATATTTGACTTTTGATAATTGTTCTCACGATCCTTTATAGCTGTTTCCCCCCATCCAGGATCCAGTCTAGGATCACACGTTATATTTAGTTGCCATATCTGCTTTAATCTGGAACAGTTCCTCAGTCTTTTCTGGTGTTTCATGATTTTGACATTTGAATAGTACAGACCAGTTTTTTTGGTGGAATGTATCTTATTTGGGTTATGTCTGATGTTTTCTTGCGATTAAATTCAAGCTATGTGTTTTTGGCAGGAGTACCATGGAAATGATGTTATATTCTTGCCACATCATATCAGGAAGCACATAATGTTGGTTTTTGCCATTATTGGTGAGGTCAATTTTGATTAATTGGTTAAGATCATCCTGTAGTTTTAATACAGAGGGCAAAGATCTTTGACTTTGGAGAAAGAGCTTCAAAAACTTTACTGCTTACTGTAAATTATTCTAAACTTGGCTGGGCACAGTGGCTTACACCTGTAATTTCAGCACTTTGGGAGACCAAGTTGGGAGGATTGCTGTGAGACCAGCCTGGGCAACATAGTAAGACCCTCTTTCTACAAAAAAAAAATAAACAAATAAAAATTAGCCAGGTGTGATGATGTGCACCTGTAGTCCCAGCTACTCAGGAGGCTGAGGCAGGAGGATTGCTTGAGTCCAGGAGTTGAAGATTGCAATAAACTATCATCATGCCACTGCACTCCAGCCTGGGTGGCCAAGTGAGACCCTGTCTCAAATAAATAAATAAATAAACTTCCTTTAACTGACATAAGTCACATCAAGATTAAAAAAGTGAAACAAAAATGACTTGCATGGCTACCACCATGAATTTCTCTCTATATATTCCAGACAAACCTTTGCATTTTAAAAATTCTTTTTAAATACTTTCAAGGCATCAGATAAACATTTGCCTTCCAAGTCATTAAACAGAGGAATCTTGTACTTCTACAGGCCAAAATTTCATTTTCTGCCATGCCTCAGTCTCCGGAAGAACTTACTGCACTGGCCATTTGTAACATTCCAGACATACCCATGCACAAACTTTTACGCAGACGTTGCACTTAGACTTCAGATTACCACAAATTCTTGCCCTTTTGACCACTTCATCCCTCATCACTCACTTGTAACCCTCTGACTCCATTTCATTTGGCATGTTCCTTGGCTCTCTCTTTTGTGCCATGAGATTAGTACTGCCAGGACCCAGGCCAAAGTGCCTCTTCATTTTAAGCTTGTTTCTTGAGCGGAGGGTGGGAGGCAGGAGCTAGGAATTGAAACAATTATTTCTTCATTCAACAAATAAATTACCCCAGGACCCTCGGGTAAAGAGTGTCAGACTCAAAGCCAGTGCCCTTGACACCGCCTATGCTGAGGCCATCCCTATTCCACACTTGGATCCCACCTCTTGGGTAAGGAACTGAGCTGTAGGCATCACCACAAGAACTTGGTCCAGCCTTGAGATACAGGCAAGAACAGAGTGCTTCATGGTTTCTAGCCTACTCCCACCAGCTTCAAGAAGACTCCAGCTGGGTGGGACGTTGTGCCATTTTGTACTAGCAGTGGAGTTGATTCTCTCCAGCTTCTAAACATAACTAACCTGAAAATCTGCTGCTTGAGGTTCTTCCCCTCAGGCACAACTTCAAAGGTAGCAGAATGGTAGGGCTGGGGACAGTGGGAGGGTGATAATTTGCTAGTTTCTTTTTCTCTCCTTTGCTAGTGACTTCCAGCTGAGGTATCCTTTTGGAGGCCCCAGGAAGTGGCTGAGGAGGAAATAGACCTTTGCCTATACAACCACCAAGTAGCATCAAATCTCTGAATAAGATTCTTCAAACGAGGCATAGTAGTATGTCCAAACCGAAATGCTGGGACCTCATGTTTGCCCTTCCCTAATACAATTTTCACTGAACTGGTTACCTCCCATCAAGTCAGTTTGTAGAGGTTTCCCTCCATGCGCAACCTTCCCAGCTTTCCCCTCTAGGAGCAGTGGCAAGAAGAGCTGCACTCCAAGTGGACTCTTTACCCCAGGATGGTTTGTACCATGGAGGGAGCTGCTTTTGTAGATTTCTCCTATGCATAACACACAGATCTCCCATTAACCAAATAGGGCCTATCTGGGATCCCAAACTCCAGGAGGAATAAAACATTGTACTTTCTTCACGTATTTAAAAAAATAGGCCAGGCGCGGTGGCTCACGCCTGTAATCCTAGCACTCTGGGAGGCTGAGGCGGGTGGATCATTTGAGCTCAGGAGTTGGAGACCAGCCTGAGCAAGAGCGAGACCCCGTCTCTACTAAAGATAGAAGGAAATTATATGGACAGCTAAAAATATATATAGAAAAAATTAGCCGGGCATGGTGGTGCATGCCTGTAGTCCCAGCTACTCAGGAGGCTGAAGCAGGAGGATCGCTTGAGCCCAGGAGTTTGAGGTTGCTGTGAGATGGGCTGATGCCATGGCACTCTAGCCTGGGCAACAGAGTGAGACTCTGTCTCAAAAAAAAAAAAAAAATACCCTTTATCCAATCCAACAAGTCTTTGATTCCTTCTGGATTTACTAAAGGGAAAAAAAAAATGACAGTGATAGGCATGGCCATTCATGCAAATGTCTCTTCATGTGACATTTGTTATGTGAGATCTTGTGATTTTGTAACAACAATATGCTGCTTCTGGTCTTGATTCATCTTTTCAGTGAATAAAAATGGTTTGTCTTAGTATTTATACTCCTTCGCTGATCAATGTCTGATCATTGAGTCTTTTAAACTCTATTTTATAGGAGGAGACCTGGCATGTGTAAAAGTAACTGCATGAAAAGTCAGAATGCCTGGTTTAAATTTTCTACTCTCAGTTTGGGGCCTGTTACTTAATCTCTATAAAATGGAGATAATTACATGTAATTTATAAACTTGTGAATCTTAAATAAATATATGTAAAATATTTGGCCATCAACAAACTTCAGTTTATTGAACCATTTTCACTCTTGAACTCATGCATACTTGTTTTGATGATGCTATTGCCAAAACTGTACCCACAAAAATTCTAAACTATGGGAATTATTTCCCTAGGAGTCATCTTTAAGTGATGGATACATAAATCCATGAAGAAATTACCCAGCCAATCCCATTTATAACCTTCATATTGACTCCACATGCCCTTCAATCAACCACCCCATTTCATTTTCCTCCTTATAGGAAAATCCCTCAAAGGGCTATCTCTACTCATTACTTCCTATTCTTCCTTGACATCTTTTGTCAGTTTGGGAACATTCTTGACCGTGTTCTCGTTAAATGTTATTTCCTCCTCTTTGCTCTCTCTGCCACCTGGACCATAAGAAAGGGCTTCTGATCTGACAATCTTTTTCTAAAGTGGGTTTTCCCAAGCTCTAGACTGAGATGGAGAAGGTGGTGGTTGCCAGACTCATAGAGCTTATGAAAACAGATTGCTGGCTCCACTCCCAGAGTTTCTGATTTAGTGTATCTGAGATGGGGCTCCCAAAATTTGCATTTCTAACAAGTTCCTAGGTGAGATGATGACACTGGAACACATTCTGAGGACCACTGGAATAAAGAGTTCAGGACCCTGTTGCTCTCACAATAAGCTAAATTCTCCAACTTAGCTTTATCAATAACACAGGTGTTACTTTGATGTTTTGTCTGCTGACTCTACCATTTTACATCTGCAATGATTCAGAATGCAAGCAGGAAAGAGAAGTGCTATTTGTTAAATCACTCAGAAGCTCAACTGCTAACATTTCTTACTTACCACGTGCCATTTGATGTCCTAAGTGCTTTATATATTCTATCCACTTAGTCCTCACCAAAGCCCTAAGATCATCTCACTTTTCAATAAAGAAATTAAGACACGAGAATATTAAGTAATTTGCCAGGTCACTCAGTTCTGGAGGCAGGATTCAAACCAAGGCAGTATGATTTCAGGGCTGTGCTTTTAACCTGTACGTTATGCTACCTTTTGTGTGGAAATGTGAAGGTCATCTGAGTTTGGATCTATGGTCAATACAGCCACCTATCTTCCCATGCAATGATTCAGGCCCTGTGTTTACTCTTATCAATGTTGCATAAGCTGCTCTCCCAAGGCCAACTCAGTCAGCCACAGAAGTAGCTACAAATGATGATAATGCCACAGTCTAAACTCCTCTAAGGATATTATACTGTTGAGCAAACAAGTTCAGAACAAATATCAGAAAAACAATTTATATTTTTAGATTTCTCTTACTAACAAGATGTTAACATTCTCATTTCACAAATATTTATTGAATACTACTATTTGCCATGTAGTTGGGGAATTTTCGTGCACCTAACTCCCCCACCAGAGTTCTTAATCAGTTGAAAAATAGGCAGCATATAGGTTTGCTGGGGCTGCTGTAAGTATGAGACACATAAAAAGGTAGGAAAATGGGATAGTTAATAGAAACAGACTCAAAAATGGACAAGATACTGGAACTTGTAGACAGGGACTTTACAATAACAATAGTATATATATACTGAAAGACTGGACAGTTGGGGAGGAAAGGTGGGTAACATGCAGGTAGGGAGTTTCATCCTAAAAATGAAAACTACAGAAAAAATACAAATGGAAATGGTAGGACTGAAAAATACAATATTAGAAATTAAGATTTTTATCATTTAGCCTTAATAGAAGACTCGACAAAGTAGAAGAAATGATCAGTGAACTTAAATACAAATAAAGAGAAAAATGAGGGATAAAAACTGAACAAAGCCCCTGAGACCTGTGAGTTAAAATCAAATCATCTAATACACATGCAGTTGGAATTCAAGGAGAGGAGAAGAAGAATGGGGAAGAAGAAATACTTGAAGAGATAATGGCCAAGAATTTTCCAAAATTGATGCGGTGGGGAGAAGCAACTCACACATTCAGAGTCTTAAACAGGGGGTAATGACAAGAATTTTGGCTGATTTCTCATCAGAAGGAATGAAGGTGAGAAGACAATGAACATCTTTAAAATGTCAAAAGAAAAAAGAAAAACAATCCTAAACCTAGAATTCTGAACCCAGTGAAAATATTCTTCAAACTTAAGGTAAAATTGGGAGGCTGAGGCAGGAGGATCACTTGAGCCCAAGAGTTTGAGGCTGCAGTGAGCTATGATGAAACCACTGCACTGCAGCCTGGGCAACAGAGTGAGACCCTGTCTCAAAAAATAAAATAAAATAAAATAAAATAAAAGATAAAATAGATACCTTTACAAAAAGAAACTGAAAGAATTTGTCCCCAGACAGGCACTATAAGATATGCTAGGGGAAGTTCTTTAGGTTTGAAGGGCAATGATAGCAAATGGAAGCTCAAATCAGCAAGAAGGAATGAGGAGTATCAGAAAAAGTAAATAAGTATACAAATATTTTTAAAACCTTTTAATTAAATATTTAAGTGTATCACATATTTTTTAATTTCTAGAAAATATTATTGATTTTTCAACAAAAATTACAATGTATCCATATATTATAGGGTTTTAAACTATACAATGTATTGTAGGGTTTTAATGCATAACAACAGAGGATAAAGGATGAGAGGAGATAAATTGAATTATACAATTGTAAGGCTTTTACATTGTTTGTGAAGTAGTCTAATATTATTTGAAGGTAAACATAAGTTAAAGATTCATATTATAATCTCTAGAGCAACAATTATAGAAATAACTCAAAGATATATGTACGATATGCATATATCATGATAATGGAGATTATATATATATGAAGTGGAGGGGATAAAATGGAATCCTAAAAACAAAAACAAAAACTTGATTAACCCAAAAGAAGACAGGAAAAAAAGAAACAGAAGAACAAAGAACACACGGGACAAATAGAAATGAATAGCAATGGTAGATTTAAACCCAGGCACATTAATAATTACATTAAACGTGAAAGCTAAACACTCCAATTAAAAGATAAAGATGAACAGACTGGATTTTCAAAAACGTACCAAAATTGTTATCAGGGTATATGTTCATAAACACATGAATCCCATTCTTAGGTATTTATTCAAGAGAAAGGAAAACATATATCCACAAACAAACTACTGTACAATAATGTTTACAGCAGGCTCATTCATAATAGCCAAAAACCAAAAACAAGCCAAATGTCCACCAACAGGAGAAAGGATAAAGAAATTGTGGTATAGTCATAAAATGGAAAACTAGTCAGCAATAAGGAAGAATTGCACCACTAGTACATGCAGCAACACGGACGAATCTCAAGAACATTATGCTAAGCCAAAGAAGCCAAACACAGAAGAATATTAACATACACTATGCGATTCCCTTTATATGCAGTTCTAGCAGAAGCAAATATAATCTATTATAATAGGAATCTGAACCTACTACTGCTGGTGGTAGGTAGGAATTGGCTGGGAGGGGCACACAGGAACTCCCTGGGGTTATGAGAATAGTTTGTATGTTGATATGGGTGTGGGTTGCATGTAAGATTAATTGTAGTATCTGTTGAAATGCATCAAATTGTGAGCTTAAGATTTGTGCATTTAACTCAATGTAAATTACTCCTCGTGTAAGGCAATTAAAGGGGAAAAATATAAATTATAATTATTCAATGTTAAGTTTTAAAATAAAAGTATTTAAATAAAGCAAAACCTCTTATCTTCAGTTATTTAATTTAAAAAATGTGTGCCTGAGGCTTTTATGTCAGAGGCAGGAAACTGGTATTGGTTATTGGTACATTCTGATTTTTACTTCCGAAATTTGGTAATTTACATTTTCTAAAAAAACTACTTATCGAGGGAGGAAAATATTTGCTGCTTTTCTCTTTCTTTGTGTTCCTCAGAGCAAATCAGCTGTCCCTGATTTGGTTATAGTTTCAGAACCAAGTAGGGAACTGTGGAGGTTGTCTCACTGGATTTGTGTTGATTGTCAACGGGCTCAAGAGTTGTCCCACCACCACAGTCTCTGGTGGGTTCTGGACTGGTTAATTATATATAATTAAGTTGACCATCATATCAGTTTGCCTCAGATAGTGCTAATTTTCACCTATTGTCCTATGATAATTATTAATGGAACACCTTTCATTCTCAAACATGTCCTGGTTTGGATAATAAATTGTGGTCCTAAGTATAAGAGAAAGAGATTTTTTTTTTTTTTTTTGAGACAGAGTCTCACTCTGTTGCCCGGGCTACAGTGCCGTGGTGTCAGCCTAGCTCACAGCAACCTCAAACTCCTGGGCTCAAGCGATCCTTCTGCCTCAGCCTCCCGAGTAGCTGGGACTACAGGCATGCGCCACCATGCCCGGCTAATTTTTTCTATATATTTTTAGCTGTCCATATGATTTCTTTCTATTTTTAGTAGAGACGGGTTCTCCCTCTTGAAATCTTAAGTGACTTCTTGGTCTTACACAATAATAGGCAGAAAAAATAGATCTTGTGGCTTACATCTGAAAAGGCCCACTTCTTAGAGACAATGGACACTATGTCACTAAATTCAGTACTGGAACTCCCAGGAGAAATGGATATTAAGAAGTTTTGAAATTACTTGGTGAGAAAGAAATGGTCTCAAATAAGACCAGGGAATTGGAACTGCCCTTACTGCAGATTTTTAACTTTGCAAGAAAGCAAAAGAAAGGTCTACAACATCTTTGTCAGAGAAGAATCTATTGGTAGATTATACCCTTGATTTTTTCAAAGTTTCCATTATTGCAAACAATGTTGCAGTCAACATCTCAGTACACTTGATGGGAAAGGAAAGCAAACATTCTCCTAGAGCCTCCAGCACCAGTGCAGCCCTGCAGACACACCAATTTTTAGCCCAATAAGACTTATTTTGACTTCTGGCCTCTAAAGTCTAAGAGAATATATTTCTATTGTTTTCAGCCACTAACTTTGTATTAATTTGTTTCAGCAGTAATGGGAAACCAATATAGGGCAAATATAAAAAGATTCCAATAAAAGTTGGGGAGGGGAAGGGAAGAGGTAGACAGAAAGTATGAGGTTGTATTTGTGATCACTTCATGACAACATCAGAAGGGGAAACTCTTGAGCTGAGACACTAGAAAATCTGTCCTGGCTTATCCCTCCTATCACAATTACAAGGAACCTCATTTCACTTAAAAATGAGCACCAGATCCACTAATAGATGGATAAACAAAATGTGGTATAGCTGTACAACGGAATATTATTAAAGGAACAAAGCACTGATACATGCTACAATATAGATGAAACACAAAAACATTATGCTAAGAGAAATAAGCCAGACACACAAAAATCACATCCTGTATGATTCCATTTATATGAAATATCCATAGAAATAGAAAGCAGATTGGTGGTTGCCAGGAGCTAGTGGAGAGCGGTGCTGGGGGGAGCAGGGATGGGGAATAACCACTTAATGGAGACAGAGTTTCCTTTGGGGGTAATGAAAATGTTTTGGAACTAGATAGATGTGGTGGTTGAACAACATTGTGATTTTACTAAATGCCACTAATTGTTCCCTTTAAAATGGTTACTTTTTTATTACGTGAATTTTACCTAAATCAAAACAAAAAGAATAAAGGCCATGCAACACACTTGGAAAATATTTCAATGACCTCTCCTGAGAAACCTAGGAGATAAGACAGAAAGAAGAGACATATTGACATAAAGCCCACAGCAAGTTTTAAGTGTACATTATCTGTAGAACTAAAACAAAATGATGCTTATAAGGGAAATGGCAAAATATATAGCAGCAATGTGCTCTGAAAATATAGACAGCACAACTACAAAAATGTGAGCACAGAATGTAGAACCTATATGAAAAGTAGAACCAAGTCACTGACTACCTTATTGGTATTACAAATTTTTTTAAGTCATATTGTAGAGGTTTGCTGTTTGGAGAAATACACAGTACCCCGCCAGTGGCTAGTTAGATCTGACATGGACTCCAGAAGTCAGGTGCCCTGTAAGTTTCTTTAGATATTGTTGCATGATCTTAAGAATTTCAGTTTAAACCAGACTTAAATGATGTGTGGATACTGCAGATAGCCTGATTCAACAGACCTATCACTTTACTCCCCGAGTGCCTTCCATACAGAGGCTGGAAGCTAGACTGTCTTTCACTTATTTATTCCCTACACTTGCTGGGCATCCCGAACAATGCTGCAATGAACATCCCAAAGGGACCTGTGTGCATGTTCCTCTGGTGTACTCAGTATGGGGTTGTTTGGTCATAGGGGACATAGTACACACATCTAAACAGTACTCTCAGGTCACTCTCCAGAATGGGTGTCACTGAATGATTCCCCCCGAAAAGTATGAGGGCTCCATTTCCTACATTCTCACCAATATTTTGTGTTATCTCATACTCTAAGTTTTTCCAGTTTGATGAGTATAAAGTAGTATAACCAGTATCTTGAACCAAGGAAATTTGATTCAAAGAATGTAATCAGAAAAGCTTTCTTTCTTCCTACCTCCTTCCATCCTTCCTTCTTCTCTTTCTTTCTATCTCTCTCTCATTCTTTCTTGACTTCCACTCCCTTTAAATTTATTCAGTGGGAAAGTACTTTTCTGCTCCTACTTGGAAATTTAGGCATTGCCATGACATTTCTCTTACTTTCAGGAAATAAAAATATCTTGGTCACATTGAATAAAAACAGAATCTCAGCTCTGTAACTAAAAGTACGTTATTGTAAAATTTTTGAAATTGAATTAAGTTAAAATCTCTCCCTTTCCCTCGATGGGACCTTCTACAGGCAGGAATCAGGGAAGGGGCCAAGATCTTTCCTTTCTCTGTGCTCACCTTCTCCTCCATCAACCTTGCTAAGTGTGGCTTCCTCTAAGAAGGGAGAAGAAAAGGAGGTAAAAAGGACCAGGCATGTTCTGACTGGCATTGTAAAATGGTGTTTCCTGAGCCCAGTAAATGTTTAAGGCTGTTAATGTTATGTGTATGTGTTGAGTGGGGTAGGGGGTTATTCAGAGCAGACTATGCAGGACAGACAAATTTACATGGCCCTGAAGCCTCATTCCCTCTGCCCTTTCAGTGGCTTACTAAGGGGCTGGCCCACCAGGTCTGAGTTCACTCAATGGGAAAACAGGCTAATACCTGACAACTGATCTCAGAAAACTTCCTCTATCTAATAAGGCCCAGTCAGAGATTTTCCATCATTATGTAGACAAAAAGTTGATCCCTGCCCCTATTTTCCTATGAATATAGAGTATACGGGAGTGCGGCTGGAACGTGGCCATGCTGCATTCAGTCCACCTGCGTTCAGTGGACCATTCCTGGAGGAATCATGAGAGCATCAGGTATCATCTGTGCTCTGCTTATATATTTATTATATAAGAAATAGTTGTATAATATTTATATTTTTGCTCCTACAAGACTATGAACCTGTTAAAAACAGATTGTGTTCCTTCTTTTCTAAGTAGCTAATGGTAGTGTCTTGAACAAATTGAGCATTTATTAAATGCGTGATTGGATTCTGCCCTCTTAGCACAGTGCTCAAGTGTGGTCTGAAGCAAGGTATTGCCTGGGAACTTGTGAGAAACGCAAAGTCATGGGTCTCACCCTAGACCTGCAGAATCAGGATCTGGGGAGAAGGGCCAAGACTCTCTATGTTAACAAGCCCCCTGGGGGATTCTGTTTGAAAAGCTCTGCTTTCCTGGCTCACAGTCTAGTGGACTTGTGGAAAAACTCACTTAAAAACAAATATTCACAATTTAATCTTTTTAAAACCCTAGTAATAATGTCTCCTTACTAGAATACAAGAGGTGCTAGTTCACCTCACAACTGTGATGTCTTTCCCATCATCTCCTGCCCTGTGCTGCTTTATCAATAATTTTTGGTAAATTTACAGAGTTGTGAAGCTGTAACCAACCTAAGAAGATCCCTTGTGACCACTTACTCCCCATTCTGACCCCCAACTACTCCTAAATTCTTTTTTCCATACCATATAGTTCACCCACTGAAGGTGTACAATTCAAGGGCTTATAGCATATGCAGAGTTGTGCAATCACCACCACAATCAATTTTAAAACATTTTCATTACCTTAAAAAGAAATCCTCTACCCTTTACCCATCATCCCCAACCCTCCATCGCCCCTAGCCCTAGGCAACCACTAATCTACTTTTTGTCCCTATAGATTTGCCTATTCTGGATATTTTATATCAATGGAATCATATAATTATGTGACCTTTTGTGAATGGCTTCTCCTCTGAACACAATGTTTTCAAGGTTCATTCATATTATGGCATATAACAATACTTAATTTCTTTTTATTGCCAAATAATATTCTATTGTATGAATACACCACATTTTATTTATCCATTCATCAGTTGATAGACATTTGGGTTGTTTCCATTTTTTGGCTATTATGAATAATGCTGTTATGAACTGTTAAATTAAGTTTAGACTAGAGCCAGGCATAGTGGCATATACCTGTAGTCCCAGCTCCTTGGGAGGCTGAGGCAGGAGGATTGTTTGAGGCCAGGAGTTCAAGTCCAGCCTGGGCAACATAGTGAGACCCTATCTCTATGAAAAAATAATAAAAATTTTAAAAAGAATATGAAAGTTTGGCCTAAAGGTTTCTGTGAACATAGTGAACTATAAACTAACTGGATATATGAGCAGATTATAACCTACTCTTGTACCAATCAGCATTTCAGCTAATCACAGGCAGCCAGCTGTTTAAACCTTGTTCAAATAAGGCAAATACCAAGCCGTAACCAATCTAGCTGTTTCTGTATCTCACTTCTGTTTTCTGTATGTCACTTTCCTTTTTCTGTCCATAGATGTTATCCAGTGATGTGGCATCCCCGAAATTGCTCTCAACCTGTTCTGGTTCTAGGGGCTGCCCAATTTGCAAATCATTCTTTGCTCAATTAAACCCTGTTAAATTTACTTTGTCTAAACTTTGAAAACAACATTTGTGTACACACTGTGTGACTGTAAGTTTTCATTTCTCTTAGGTATATACCCAGGAGTGGAATAGGAGCTGGGTCATAGAGTAACACATGTTTAGCCTGTGGAGGAACAGCTAGACTGTTTTCAAAGCAGCTGTACCATTTTACGTTCTTCTCAGCAATGTATGAGGGTTCCCATTTCTCCACATCCTCACCAACAGTTGTTATTATGGATCTCTTTCATGGTGTGACGTGGTATTCATTGTGGTTTTTGTTCGTGTTTTCCTGATGGCTGATAAAGTCAAGTATCTTTTCATGTGCTTATTGGCCATTTGTAAATCTCATTTGGAGAATGGCCAGTTTTTTGCCCATTTTTATATTGGGCTACTTGTCTAATATTGAGTTGGGATTGTTCTTTATATACACTACCTACAAATCCTCTATTAGATATATGACTTGCAAAAATTCTGTTTCATTCTTTGGTTTGTCTTTTGACTTTCTCAAAAGCTTGTACCACTGTTGTGGTACTCTACTTCATTCTAGCTCATGCTGTAGTTAGTTGTTAACATGTAACACTCTCCTTTGAAATCAGAAGCTAATTGAGGGCCATACCTTTATTTTTGTATACCCTCAGAAACCTAGATTGTTTTCTGCACATGGATAGCACATTTGAGATTTGAGGCCTACATGCTGGGTCCTATTGCCTGAAGTATTTCAAATGTCACTAAAGCCAGAGATTTTGTTTTCCAAATAGAAGCAACCCAACTGCATTGTGACTGGATAAAATAACTGGGCGAACACAACTGACCTCATCAATTAACAATTGTTCCCTTTAACAAGAGAAAAATAGCATTGCTATGTGAGTCAACATTTTATAAATAAGTTGTATTCCAAAAATTCATTTCTATAGAAGTTATTTGTAAGGCTGAACATATTTTCACCTAGTACCGTGATAACAATGGTTCAGTTCATGATTCTGGGATGCAAAGTCAATTGCATTTCTGAAGAAGCTTACTGCTAAGAGTATACTAAGTACATCACAGGCCAAAAGAGCCCTTCATGATCTGGATTGGCCTGAGAATGGAAGCATCAGCCATCATGTGATATCCCTAGGAAAGTGGGTTATAGCATTGGGCAACTGCTTAAACATGTGTCTCCTCTCTGTGCAAGTCTGTTGTAGAGCTGGTGACCTCTGATCAGCAAGACTGAAGTTAAGGAGGATTTAGGGGTGTAAGGAGCATTTCTCACAAATCCCAGTAGATACCAGTTATTCCTAGGGATGGGATATGTGAATTTAAGTTTGGGGTCCTACCCAAATACCAATCTCAAGAAACAATGAACATTTGAATATTATACACTATCAAAATGATGGTAATGAATATTACGTAGTTCCATGGGAACATGTTTATAAGTGAAAAAATGTAAGATCTGTTATGTTAAACAGTATTCCCCCAACACACACACTCAACAAAGGAAAGCAAAATAAAACCACCACAACAAAATCCTGGCAGAAAGGAAAAAAAAAACCCAGAATCAAGGAAACTAAAATGATAACAATAATTGTGCTCGAGTGGAATTCCTTTTTCCTGGTTTTCTTTCTTCTGAATTACCTCCAATTTGCTTAGATTTATTTTTATAATAAAACCCAGAATATTTGGGAGGCTAAGACAGGAGGATTGCTTGAGTCCAGGACTTCAAGATCAGCCTGGGCAACACGGTGAGACTCTGTCTCTACAGAAAATAAAAAAAATTCACTGAGTGTGGTGGCACCTGCTACTCAGGAAGATCACTTGAGGCAGGAGGATCACTTGAGCCCAGGAGATCGAGGCTGCAGTAAGCCATGATGGTACCACTGTACTCCAGCCTGGGTGACAGAGTGAGATCCTATCTCCACAAAGTCCCCCCCAAACCAGAATAATTTATCCTCCTAAGTTTAATTTCTATGAGAGCAGCGATATTGTTTGTCTCACATACAGAGATATCACCACTGCACAGAAGAGTACTTGGTATAAAAAAGGTGCTTAATAAATATTTGTTGAGTTACATAAGTAATGAATAAAAATCATCAGAACTGAAAAATAAGTAGAGTTTAGAATGCAATGATGGACTTGATAGGAAAACAAGTAATTTTTCTTTATATTTTTCTCATACAGGGTAGATAGAGAAAGGCCAGCAACATGTGAAGATTCAAGGAATCATTTTTAGAGGTCTATGTTGTGGAGAAAGTTACCGCAGTCAGCCATCAGCAGAATGAAGAGGATGTGCAGAACTGAAAGTTCTATACAAAAAATCCTACTTAAATTTCCAGAAAGGATGAGCTGCAAATGCCTTGTAGATGACTTTCAAGTTGTCACTATTTTCACTGTAATTTATGTGTGTGGAAGGGTGTGTCTTATAACGTAGATTCTTGTAGAATCTACAAGTTAAGATGCTTCTTGGAATTCTTCAGTATAACTTCAGATATTCCAACACTCATGTGCTGCTATTATAATCTCTGTTAACTCTAAATTTCATATATTGGTATATCTGCAGCAGTCCTACTTCCTGAACGTTTCTGAGGAAAAAAGGCTGGAGCAGCACTGGAAACATTACTAATCATAGTTTGTAGCAGATAATCTTTTTTTTCCCTACACACTTGCCAGAATATTTTATCTGGATTATTTTCAAACTATTTTGGCAATCATTTGGTAAGAAAGATGGTTAGAGTAGGTCTAATGGATTCTTTTTTAGCTAATCCTTTCAGTTTTTAATGAGTCCTATTCTTAGTCTTAACTTCAAATTATACATTCCCACTTAATAATACCCATGAGCGTAAATCTTGTGTTCAAGTATATTTTAAGAATAACTGGTACAGAAAGATGGAAATATACCATTATATAAATAACAAAATTCTCTTAATAATTTTTTACACTTTTTTTTTTTAACTTTGTCAGAGTTCTCCAAAGACTTCAGATGTACAAGGATTGTTTAGGTTCAAGTGGCATTTCATATTTCTTTTCTAAAAGATAAACATGATTGCTTATAGGTTTTAAAAAGGCATGTCTAAAGGATAAAGAGAGAAATTTATAAGATTATGTCTCATGCAAGTATCTATACTTTTGGTTCAATTTATTTTAGAATAAAAGTGGTTACACATTTTATTTCAGAGCTGACAATCACAAGAGACTTAATATAAATTTTCAAGCATCTGAAAGGATGCTTTTTAGGCAAACTGAAATGATTTTTTTCTTCCTCTTCGCTGAGTACTTGTAATGTACAGATGCTGAAGCATGAGTGCCTTAATAGTTTTTCAAACTCAAGTCACTGGAATGGAGTTTTGGAGAGATGGCAGTATTAAATAAAGGTCCTTTTCCTCAAATATGTTTAAAAATGGGATCAGTAGCTAAGAATCTGGGTGTGACAAAAGTAAAGTACTAGAACTTCACTTTTAGTTCTGACATAGCCTGCAGACAATGTGGTCAAGTGGTACCGAATAACTGAGATATCAGAAAATTGAGGAAATCATTATATTATGTAATTTTACATAAGTTCACAAAACTCTCTGATTCTTGCAACTCTATAAGTGATGTAAAGTCTGTTTTACGAATGAGGACATTGGAATTTAGCATGTTCAGAACACTTGCTCAAGATCCCTTAGCCAGACTTCCTGTTAAATATGGAGGACTGGACAAAGGTATTAACCTCTACAAAAGACACAAGGACAAAAAGAATAGGTGAAGAAAAACCAAACAATGTCTTTGAAGATGTGAGGCAGATGGGGGAGAACATTGACTTAGCTATCCAAGAAGGTTGGATCATGAGCCAGTGGTGGGAAAGCCAAGAAACCACCTACTTTGTACCACAGAACTGCTCAGAAGACGCAGGAACTGATGGAACCAGCTACCTCCAGATGCAGAGTTCAGAGTGAGGTTAAAACAAAGGAGCGTATTTAAGAAGCACTGGGATCTGACATCTCCCCAATTACAAACGGCTTGTGACTGTCCCTCCTCAATCCCTATAGAATATTGGAAAGGATAAAGGAGAGAATCTCTGGCAAGGAGGGACTAATGTGGGATAGGGAAGGGATACGAGAACAGATGGGAGAGTGGGTAACTGATGGAAAAGGGGATGAGGTGAAAATGCAATAATAAATGTTGAGATTTTCTTTCCCCACTTCCCAACCTTCTTCCTCCATTCCAAATGGCTAGCAGCTGGCAGATTTTTAGAGCAGATCTAAGTTGCACAACTCTGGAGTAGGCTTTCATACACAGTTTTGTGAATGATGTTCCCTGGAGTCATGCAGTGCCCAGTTTGCACAGCCATACATGAAGGTTCCAGATAAGAAGCACCTTCTCTGAGAAATTGAACCAGTCCAAGACTCAAGACCCAAAGGTAATGATGTCAGATTCACCAATGAACTTCTAATCAAGAATCACCAGATTGAAGAAGTCTCCAATATGAAAGAAAGTGAATTAATTAGGGGAAAAAATTAGAGGAAAAAAATATACAGGAAGATGAGAAAATTATCATTATATCAGAGAGATAAGATAATGCATATGTGGAAGACAAAAAGTGTTCTATACAGTGAGAAACAAGATAACCCAATAGAAAATTTAGAAGACAAAGCTGAAAAACTCTCAGTAAATAAAGCAAAAACTAAAATTTAAAATAGAGACAATTTCTTTTTCTTTTTTTTTTTTATAAGACAGAGTCCTGCTTTGCACCCCAGGTAGAGTGCATAGCTCACTGCAATCTCAAACTCCCGTCTCAAGCAATCCTCCTGTCTCAGCCTCCAGACCCCGGGGCTAATTTTTCTATTTTTAGTAGAGACAGGGTCTCACTGCTCTTGCTCAGGCTGGTCTCCAACTCCTGAGTTCAAGCAATCCTCCTGCCTTGGCCTCCCAGAGTGCTCGGATTACAGGTGTGAGCCACCGCACCCAGCCCAATTTTCTTAAAAATTAAAGTATCAGTTAGAGAAATCTGACATCTGAATAGTAAGATTTCTAGACGTTGATGACAGAGGAAAAAAGATGGGATGACATAATCAAATACAATTTAAGGAAATTCCCTAGAACTGAATGATGTGTATTTTCACATTCAAAGGGTTCACTTAGGCCAGGCGCAGTGGCTCACGCCTGTAATCCTAGCACTCTGGGAGGCCGAGGCGGGAGGATGGCTCGAGGTCAGGAGTTGGAGACCAGCCTGAGCAAGAGCGAGACCCCGTCTCTACCAAAAAATAGAAAGAAATTAACTGGACAACTAAAAATATATAGAAAAAATTAGCTGGGCATGGTGGTGCATGCCTGTAGTTCCAGCTACTTGGGAGGCTGAGGCAGTAGGATTGCTTGAGCCCAAGAGTTCGAGGTTGCTGTGAGCTAGGCTGATGCCATGGCACTCTAGCCTGGGCAACAGAGGGAGACTCTGCCTCAAAAAAAAAAAACCAAAAAAAAAAAAAAAAAAACCCCCAAAACAAAGGGTTCACTTAGTACCTAGTAAAATAGATGAAAATAGTGAAAACAGACCCATACTTTGGCATATCATTTTTTCCCCTATCAGTTTTTGTCACAACCTACATATAATACTGAACAACTCAGATGCAGTCAGTTCATCCTTTAGATTTCTTATGGTCCCTGCAAAGATCAAGAAACAGTTTTTGAAAAACAGCATATAAGTATTTATTTTACTGTAATTCTTTTCTACATTCTCATCCTCAATGTATTTAGTGAGTCCCTACTATATGCCAATCACTGTCCTAAATGCTGGGGATACTGCTTTGATCAAAACATCAAAGCTTTGGCTCTCAGGAAATATATTATTCTGTGAAATAAGACGCTGTTTTTATTTTTTTAAAAATCAACTTTATTGCAGTTTGATTTACAGACAATAAAATGCACATATTGTAAATGTACATTTCAATTTTAAAAATGTTTTCACCCATATAACGACCACCTTAATCAAGATACAGAATGTTTCCATAGCCTCAAATGCTCAAGCTTTATCCAAGTTAATCCTTCCTTGACCCCTGAGCAGCCACTAATCTGTTTCTGTAACTATAGATGTTTTTTCAAGAGTTTCATGTAAATGGAATCACATTCTTTTGCATCTGGTTTCTTTTGCTCAACGTAGTTTTGAGATTCAATCATGTTGAATCAGTTCAGAATCATGCAGTTCATCCCTGTTCATTGACGACTAGTATTTATTACTTTATATGGATATGCCATAAGTTGTTTGTTCATTCACTGTTTGATGGACATTTGGGTTGTCTCCAGTTTTCAATTATTAAAAACAAAGCTGCTACGAACTTGAATGTACAGGCATCTGTGTGAACATATGTTTTCATTCCTAGGTATACACCTAAGGAGTGGAATAACTGAATCATATAAGTATTTGATTATAAGAAAAGATAGATGCTCAGGCACAGTGGCACATGCCTATAGTCCCAGCTACTGGGAAGGCTGAGGCAAGAGGATCCCTTAAACCTGGGAATTTGCATGTAGCCTCGGCAACACAGCAAGACTCGGTATTAAAAAAAATTAAAACTAAATTTAAAAAAGATGGTTTTCTAAAGTGGTTGTACCATTATGCATTCTCACTATCTACATGAGAGGTCCAGTTGCTCTATGTCCTTGCCAACATTTGGTATTATATTTTAAATTTTGGCCATTCTAAAGGGTATGTAGTGATAAAGATGTGCTTCTTACCCGTGCCCGTCTATTTATGTAACCCCATTTTAAAAACTTATTCTATAATAAATTTTAAGAAAATCTAAAACATGTAAGAATCTGAAAGAAAATGGCTGGCTTGATTCTGCAGATACTGTTTCTATTTTTCCCTCACGAAACCCGCAGGTACTGTCTAAGAAACAAAAATCCATTGTCAGGAAGTACTAGCCGTACAGAGCTCTCCGAGCCGGGCTGTTCATTCACCTTCACGACCACAAAGGTCTACGTGAACCTCCATTGCTTCCTTCCGCCTTCGCGTCACCTTTCTAAGAATTTCCCAAAGAGCCGCGCAGGACCCGGCGGACTCCGAGGCCCCAAGCTCCGCCTCTTGCTGGGACCCGCCCCCCTCTCGAGACTGGGACCGAGGGTGAGGTGGGAAGTTAGTTTCCGGTCTCGCGATTGGCTGTAATCCCGCGAGAAGAGAAGGCGGCCGCCATCGGCCGGAGGCGGTGGCGAGGGAGGGGGTGTGGCCCGGGAGCGCGAAGTCCCCAGGAGTAAAGGAGAGGGGGCGGGGTCGCGCGCCCTGGGCGTACGCATGCGCGCACGCGGCTGGTCGGGCTGGGCTGAGAGGGGAGGGGGCGGCGGCGGCGGCGGCTGAGGCGTCGTCGTTATTTCCGTGCTTCGGACGGTGCGTGGCGGCGCGGGTGACCACGGGAGAAGTAGGTAGGGACCGCCCCTGCGGAGCCATTGAGACCCTCTCGCTCGCGTGTCCGAGAGCCGCAGCCCCCCGCGCGTGTGGCGGACCCTGGGGACGCCAGGTCACCCTGCGGCCCCGGCCCTCCTGCAGTGCCTCAGGTAGGAGCCTCGGGCTCCCCCGTGCCCACTGTTTGCCAAGGCCCGGGCCTTGCCCGCTGTTACCGGGGCGACGACCCAGCGCCGGGCGTGCCCGCCCTCCCTCGCGGAGAGAGCCCTGTCCTTGTTTCCGCGCCTTGTGGGGCCGGGGCTGGGCCGGGCTGACCCAGGCGGGGCAGAGGTAGAGCGGCTCCGCGCCTCAGGTGCGCCCCCGCCCTGGGTCCGGCTGGTGGACCCTGCGGTGCGCGCCTGCTCCCCGTCCGCCTCCCTTCCCGACCCCCTGCAAAGCTGTGCCTGGGTCCTGCCCCGGCCCTGGAGAGGTTGGCCAAGCGAGCTCTGGCCAGGTGAAAGGCCACCTTGCCTGGAGTAATTGCCGCATGGGGTCCTGGGCCGCCAGAGGGGACCTGAATGGTGCCTTGGTCCTTCGTGGCTGGTATTGAAAGTTGAAAGCTCTGGAGTTGGTTCTTCTTGGGCCAGTGGTGGGATGGTTTGTGATTTTTCTTAAATAGGGGGAAGGCAAACTCTTTATGAGCCCTGATAGGTGGTGAGCTATTAGTAAATAAGCAGCAGAAGTGTTAATTAACGTGAGATTTAGTTGCATTAAGGTAATTTTTTGCAATACGGTCCTCAGACACAGAAGAGTTCTACTTAAAGAGTTTAGTAAGACTTTCATCCAATACTTAGACAAACACATTTTTGCAAATACTCTTGCCCTGAAAGCTACATCGTTTCTCTTACATCAATGTTAATTTTACAGGCATAATGGTTATGAAAGCTTCTGTAGATGATGATGATTCAGGATGGGAGCTCAGTATGCCAGAAAAAATGGAAAAAAGCAATACAAGCTGGGTGGACATTACCCAAGATTTTGAAGAAGCTTGTCGAGGTGAGTTGGAATTTTTGGATTAGAAATTCAGAATCTCAGAAGGGTAAAATAAAATCATGATGGTGATTTCTAAACTTACCTCAATAAGTGAAAAGAAATCAACAGGTAAGTGTGGTTTATCAAGTTTGTTAACCACAATTACCTGTACCCTCTAATTTTAACTTTTGTTTAAAGCCAGTATTATTTTGATTTTTTTTCATATAGCATTAAATACACAAGTTGAGGCTTTCTTTTTTTTGGGGGGGGAGACAGAGTCTCGCTCTATCACCCAGGCTAGAGTGCGGTGGTCGTACAATCACAGCTCACTGCAACTTCGAACTCCTGGGCTCAAGCTATTCTCCCATAGGCATTTTTTTCTAATTAAACTTTTCTAACTTTAACAGGTTAGAGGGCACATAGCAGTAATTTCTGACTGTGGAAACACTAATTATGTTGACCTAAAGACAGTAGTAGTTTTGTATATTTGAGGTTTGAAAATGCTCAGATCACATCATTCCTTTTTAAGATACTCCAGGGGCTCTGTGTTGCAGGTAAAATCCAAACTCCTTCTCCATGGCCTATAAAATGTTGTCTCTCCCTACCCCTCAGACTTCATTTTTGTACTGCTGTCCTATAAGGCTGATTATGTTCCAGTCACAAGATCATTTTGGTCTCCTCATTCTGCTCTCCAAGGTGGTTCCTGGATTTTGTTTCCTTTGTGTTAAATTGCTTTGCCCTAGGCCTTCACACAGCTGGCTCCTTCTTGACCACTTAAATGTTATTTCCTCACGGAGGACCTCAAAACAACTACTCTAAGTGGATTCACCCACTCATTCTCTTCTCTGTAACTCCACCTCAGTTGACACCCTGTTGTATCTTCTTCGTAGTGTTTATCTTTGTCAGAAACCATTATTTTCAGTTATTTCTTGTGTATTGTCAGCCTTACCCACTGAAACATAAGCTTTGTGTGGGCAGAGATCATGTCTGTAAGCCTAGCACACAGAATAGTGCCTGGCACATATTATTAAGTTCAATGAATGAGAATAATTGATTGGAGAAATGAACATAATTGTTGTTTGAAGGGAAAGAGCTTTAGGGAAATACTGAAGATAAGAGAAAGGAACAAATATTAGCGTCAAAGCTTGAACTTTAAAGAGAGGATGGGATCAAGAACATGGTAGAGAAATTATTTGTTTTTGGTTTTTTTCTTTTGTTTTTGGTTTTCTTTTGTATTTATTTTTAAGTAGAGAAATTAACTTGGAGAAAAGCATAGGGACACACTGAAACAAGAGGAACTGAGGTTAGGATGGTGAAGATATAGGTGTAATTTTAAGTGGCTAGGAAGAAATGGTGGAGGAATTCACACCTGATGGCTTTCATTTTCTCAAAAAGCTTAGGTCTTTTGGTGATAATGAGGTGGGGTATGTTTGAATAGTGCTCTGAAGGAGAAGAATAAAGACAGAGAGCAGCTGCAGGTGGAAAGGAAGCCCGCCAAGTATAAGCAAAATAATAAATCGTGTGCCTACCCTTTGTTTTGAAATACATGTCTAGTTAAAGTGTGCCTTAGTGAGATAGTGGAAAGAACATTAGACTGGGGGTTGGGTGACTGCCGGTATGTGTCCATCTAAGGGAGAGAGAAGGAAGTGTAAGTTACAGTGTAATTTTTGTGCTCAGAGATCTTGGACTATTAAGTAGATCATATCTGTCCTCTTGTGCTGATTTTGAGTGATCTATATTGGAGGGCTATTTTTATGAAGCTAAGTGGGGAAGGTTTTATGAAGGATATATGGTTTGAGTTGAGCCTTAAAGGAGAGATTGAATTTCTATAAGTGAAGGTGATGGAATTATTCTAGACTGAAATGAACCGTATAAGCTAGAGTTCAGTCAGAGTTTTATGTTTGGGGAACAGTGAATAATTCTGCTTGAACAATTTTCAATGCTGGGAATTTTAGAGGGTTTTCAGTGCCACTGGTTTTGTTGGTTTGGTTTTTTTTTGTTGTGTTTTTAGCTTGAGCTTGTTTTGTGGGCAGTGGGAGGTCTTTAATGGTTTTGAGCATAACACGGAAATTGTATTTATCCTTGATATTCAGTATATCAAGAGTAGCTTGGAGAGAGTAGCTTCATAGTAAACTTTTGGCGTTAGACATGGGCTGGAGTCTCAACTCTGTCACTTATCAGTTTAGTTTCCTTGGATAGTTTAATCTGAGTCTTAGTTTTCTCCTCTGTAAAATATTTTGAGCTTCACTTTTTAACATTTTGGGGATTAAATGAGGTGATGAATATAAAGTACTTGGTCTATAGTAGGTACTTGAAGCTGTTGTTACTCAAGGGATTTGTTTAATTCAGTGTTGAAAGTATATGAAGAAGGTTAATATGCCAGCATAATTTGTGATGGATTAGGATGAAGAGAGCCTGTAACCTTAGAGACATAAGGTTTTGCACTTAGCCCAGGTTGAGGTGTTATGGCCTTGGACTAGGATAGTGATAGAATGAAATAGAAGGGTTACTGTGAGGACAAAGAAAGTTCATGTGGCTCAACTGGTGAATGCTGGAGTGGTGAAAGGAAGATGAGAGAGGATGTGTTTCTTAAACATTTCCCTGATTGACAGCAGAAGAGAATGAGCACACACACTCCTCAACCTCCCCTTCCTAAATCTTGTGGGTGTAGTTCAAAGCAGCTCATTCATAAGCTCAAGATATCCTTATAATTGCTTGTTTTATCTTAGAAATTCATGGAAAAATTTTCATTTTACACCATATTTTCATTTATATTAAAGCTCTTTCCCTCCTAAATTGGCACCAGGCAGCTGTACAATTTTTTTATCCTGTCTTAGTACCCTGGAACATGATGTTCACCCAGGTTGTGCATACCACAGTTTAAAGACAATCTTCAGAATTTAGCATCAGCTAAATATGACGTTAGAGGCCCTCTTGATTTTAGTCCCGCTCCTTGTTTTCATATATATATATATATATATATATATATATATATATATATGTATGTATATATGCATAGAAGGGAAGGGAAAACAAATTATTAATACCACAAGCTCAAGAGCTACCAATAGTCTTTAGTCCTAAATATATATAGAAGATTTAATTCTATATCAACTTTTTGGTTCCAAGAAGTATACCTCACGTTTGTTCCACTTGACACAGAGTAAGAGCTAGTAACGAAAGAGTTAATAGGATGGGATGATGTTGGCAATAAAATTATATGCCACCCCTTCTCAACAACTGAAGCAGGGATTAAACTGTGTATATATGTATATATCTCCTCTCCTTTTTTGAGTTGTAAGGAGAATTGAACCCAAGAAAGCAGTTTAGAATACTGGCGGGCAGAGATGCTTTAGTTTGGCATCATTGTTATATCATCATAAATTAGGCTTGTTTCTTTGTGGAAGGAACCTTGAGTAGGAGATACAGTTTAATCCCTGCTTCAGTTGTTGAGAAGGGGTGGCATATCATTTTATTGCCAACATCATCCCATCCTATTAACTCTTTCGTAACTAGCTCTTACTCTGTGTTAAGTGGCACAAATGTGAGGTATACTTCTTGGAACTAAAAAGTTGATATAGAATTAAATCTTCTATATGTATAGATTTAGGACTAAAGACTATTGGTAGCTCTTGAGCTTGTGGTATTAATAATTTGTTTTCCCTTCTCAAAATAATCAGATTCATAGACTAATTATAGTTTAGACTGCTGTTCTAGAGACTTTCTAAAAACTACATTTAAAACAGATATGATTACATCCTTTAACTGTCACAATAGTCTCTCCTCTTTGGTGACAGTGTGATGGCATTTGTCTAGGCTCTGATTTTTTTTTGCTGTCATAAAATAATATGCATACTGATGACAAAGTTGTTTTTCATGCACATCTTTACTAATTCTTTTAGTGCTCTTCAAAGTCCTAGATCAATACAAACCTCTAACTTTCTTTTTTTTAATTTTTATTTTTATTTTTATTTTATTTTTATCTTTTGAGACAGAGTCTCACTTTGTTGCCCAGGCTAAAGTGCCGTGGCGTCAGCCTTGCTCACAGCAACCTCAAACTCCTGGGCTCAAGCAATTCTCCTGCCTCAGCCTCCCAAGTAGCTGGGACTACAGGCATGCGCCCAAACTTCTAACTTTCATCATTTCTTTTATTTCCTGTTAGGTGGCACACATTCTCTCCACCTTTCCTGTAACTGTTCTTGAAGCTCTTGTTTTCTTTTCCAAATTATTTTGAATATATGGTGCCATACTGTTAATTTTGCCTGATAGGCAATATGTGATTTTTTTTAAGTAATACCTCTAGGCTTTCCTTTTCTAGGAAACTTTGCCTAATTTAAACGATCTCATTTTGCTACCTGTACAAAGCAAAGTCTCTGAAGAGAGAGGTAATTTTTAGATTTTTTATTTTTGAGACTGGGTCTCGTTCTATTGCTGGGGCTAGAGTTCAGTGGTATCATCATAGCTCACTGCAACCTCAAACTCCTAGGCTCAAGTGATTCTCCTGCCTCAGCTTCCTGAGTATCTGGGACTACAGGCGTGTGCCACCATGACCAGCTAATTTTTTAATTTTTTGTAGAGACAAGGTCTCACTATCTTGTTCAGGCTGGTCTCGAACTCCTGACCTCAAGCAATCCTCCTGCCTTGGCCTTCCAAAGTGCTAGGGCTGCAGGTGTGAGCCTTTATGCCCTGCCTATATTTATATATATATAAAAAACATTTTTAAAAGGCCTTTCTGCTTTTTCTCATTTTGGATCCTGTTTTTGGGGATGCTTTTTATCAGTCGACTGAAACCCCTTTTTAAAAAAATTATGTACTTGGTCCCTCCTTTCTTAAGAATTGTTCTCCCATTTATTTGTACTCTTCTCTATTCTTTCTTCCTCTTTGCCATTTTTGGTACCGGATGAAAGACACTATAGGGGACCTCTGATGACCTGGAGCCAGTAAGGAACTCAGAAAAAGGGTCCTCTCACCCACTTTTTGGAGTCTTTTGCTTTCCTTGTAGAGTTTCAAGAGTTATGGGCGTGCCCCTTTCACATCTAAAACTCTGCTCTGTTTTGCATTGTGTTACCTCATGATCTCTTTGGCTTTTGGAGGTATGAGAAATTACTCTGTACTGAGAAAAGAAAAGTCTCTGATCTTCATATTTTATTTGGTTTTCCATATTTAGATGCTTTCTGAATTACAAACCCACAACTTAGAAATTTCAGTTAAACATAAGTGATCATATAACATACACTGCTCCTCCTCCTGCCTACTAGATTCCTTTCTTCCACACTGTGGATAGCCAACATCTTCTCCTAGGATGACACCAGCGAGTATCTAGAGCCCAGAAGTAATCCAAGGTCTGCTGTCCTGACTTCATTCCTTTTATGCTCTAGTCTAGGAGGATATGGGCCTGTCCTCTCATTCAATTTTCTTCTTCCTTTGATGGCTTAGTTCATTCTTCCTTAGTCTTTATTACCCATTTCATTCTTTAAGGCTCCCATTATCCATCCAGTTTCTTCAGCTCTTGCCTAGTTCTTCAGGAAAATTCCTTTTATTGCTTTCTCTTCCCTCTTCTAAAATCTGGGCTGCTGACCAGGTGCAGTGGCTCACATCTGTAATTCTTGCACTGTGGGAACCTGAGGTGGGAGGATCACTTGAGCACAGGAGTTCGAGACCAGCCTGAGCAAGAGTGAGACCCCGTCTCTACAAAAAATAGAAAAATTAGCCAGTGTTGTGGTACACTCCTGTAGTCCCAGCTACTTGGGAGGCTGAGGCAGGAGGTTGGCTTGAGCCTAGGAATCTGAGGTTGCTGTGAGCTAGGCTGACCCCATGGCACTCTAGCCCAGGCAACAGAGTGAGACTCTGTCTCCAAAAAAAAAAAGGGAAAGTAAATCTGGGCTGCTTAAGCTTCTTGTTGCTCTTCCTTTATGTTCTGCCTTCTCTTACCCCAGAAAATTTGTAGGTGCTTAGTGTATATATTTGTTTTAAAAATGAATTATTAAGAGTCTAATCTCCTGCCTTGAGGTTGAAGATGTGGCTTGACTGCCCATGACTTAGCAGTTAAGTAGAGGGAAGAGGTCTGGAGTTTTCACATGTTTACTTAGTGCATCCTCTTTCCACTGCTGTACCCTGGCCTTCAAATTACCTGATGTCCCTTGGGAACTTTTTGTTTTACAGTCTCCCAAGAAAGTCTTCAGGGTTACACAGGGTGCAGGAGGGGCATACATTTAGACAGGGCTCCAGGTAATCTGACTGCTCAGTCCTCTGTATTTTAGCCCCCCATTACACTCATTTTCAGAAGCAAGTGCTGAATCAGGCTAGGCTGGTTTTTGGTTTTCTCTGCCGCTAGTTGTAGGCTTCAATTTTTATGTATCTACTAAGAAACTACTTGTCTTTTTCCAACTTTACCCATTTTATTGCTGTTATTTGTTTTTCTGCTCGTGTTTTCCCTCCTTTTTGGAGTTTATGCCTTTCTTTAAAAAAAAAAAAAAATCCCTCTTGTTTTAATGGAATTTCAGAAGAGTAAAGATAGTTGCATGTGTTTAGTTGATCACCTTTACCCAGGAGTAAACTTTAGTTGTTCTGTTTAAATATCACTATTACAGTGGATAGGATTTCAGTTATATTATAGATTAAACAGGGTCTTTATAGGGACTATAGTTGGGAACTTAACAATCATTTATAATGTTATGTGTAGAAATCCTTTCAAAGATCTATAACACCAGTTTACCAATGATCTTCTCATCTATAAGATGGTAAAATGTATTTGCAGTGTCACCTATTTGCATGTTTTTCTCTGTCCTATTAGATTACATTTGTTAAGGAAAATGATTGTATTCTTTAAATGGTTGACACTGCTGTATACCCAGACTCTATATTCAAAAGTTATGATTCATTTTTTATTTCCAAAGGAAAAGAAAGGATGTCCCCAGTAAGATTCCGTGAAATTCTGTAACCCACAAAATGAAATTAAATTTTTACTTACACAGATCTATACGTGCCTTATATGAGATCTCTTCATGCCTCATGTGAGAGTAAAAATGAAATTAAAAAGATAGTTTATTGTCAAGATTGCCAGAAAATTTTGAATCTTTACAACTATGATTTGAGCCAAGTTTTCCTGATACCTAATTTTTCTCTTTGAGTGGTTTAAACCATGTACTATTGAGCCTACTTAAAGCTTGAACTTAAAAATAGAAGTAACTTTTTTAAAGTCATTGTGTTACTCTTAGTTCAGTGGTTTGGTGTGCTCTGGGGTTACTGGGATCCCCAAGACCATTTCACAGGGGTTGCAGAGTTGAAGCTCTTTTTATGGTAATACTAATAAGGTACTGGCCCTTTTTGACTCTATTCTCTTATTAGCATATAGTAGAGTTTTCCAGAGGCTACATGATATATGATGATGTCATTGCTCTGATGGCTAATGATAATATAAAACATTATCCTTCTCACTAAATTTTTTGAGGACTGCTTCCTAGTTGGATAAGGCCTGATTTATGTACTTCCATAGTGCTGTACAAGATCATGCAGTGGGGGTGCTTGTACTCTGCTTTGTGAGTAACTCTTAAGAGTTACTGTCCATAGTTTTGTGAGTGGGAGTTCTGTTTACTAGAGTTCTAAGAAATTTTGAGTCATCTAGTCCAACCCGTCATTTTACAGATGAGGAAACCAAGGCCAAATATGACTGACTTGCTTCTAGATGTGTGGAGTGTTTAATTTGATGAAGCTATTTGGTACCCATAGCTACCTTAAATATATGATAGATTATTTTAGCAATTCTCAAACTTTTTGGTCTCTGGACCCCATTATACTCTTTAGAATTGCTTTCTATGTGTATATTTGTATATTTTATATATATATACATATATATAGGTGTTTAGTGTATTAGAATTTAAAACTGAAAAGTTGAAAAACTATTTATTTAAAAACAATGGTAGTAACCATTGCATGTTAGCATAAATAACATTTTGCATTGAAAAGTGAATGTATTTTCCAAAACAAAAAAATAATTTAGAAGAGTAGTTTTACATTTTTGCAAATCTGTTTAATTCTAGCATAACAGAGGGCAACTGAATTCTCAAATCTGCTCCTATAATTCAGTCTGTTGCCACATGCTGTTTTGGTTGAAGTATATGAAGTAAATCTGGCTTCACCAAATACATAGTTGAAAAATGGAGGAGTATTTTCAGATAATTGTGGATATTCTTCTTTGATACTACCCCCAAAACTTGACAGGTGGTAGTTTCTTAAAGGTTAGTTACAGTGTGGAACCTGAAACCTATCAGTGTGGACTTTTCATGCTCTGTTGCATAAAAACTCATTGCTCTGTCTTGAACTTTGAATGGATCTTTGCTCCATGACTGATTTTGTAACATGCATTGTTGCCATTTGGAAAATACTGGTTCGGTGAGTTATGCAGATCTTCCAAATGTAAACACATTTCATTATACAATATTAAAAAGCACATTTGTTAATATTGCCACCAATATGGAAATGTCTTCTTAGTATTGGGAAACTGTCAGACTTACAGTAGCAGATACATGTTTTCCAAAATTTTAAGTTTTTGCTTGAAAGTTCAGATTTTATCATTGGTAACAAACACCATCAGTTGTTTTTCTTGAAGTGACAAACTCATTTATTTTTTTGGGAAAAAAGCCATTTCTCAAGTCTGAATAACGATAATTTGTCCGTTTTTTCAAGTAAAAATAGCATTCCATGATAATTGTGCAAGTGCATTTCCTTGAGATAGCCATCTTATTTTGGTGTGCAGCAGAAGTGTTTATGTGTGCTTCCCATTTTGTCAAATAGAATATTAAAAAGACATGTTCTCAAAGGTTGAAATTTAATAAGATTAATCAAGTCTGGTACTAGGGTGAAGTTGAGTGCAGCACTTGTGGTACAGAATTGAAGAAGGCAGGAACTGAAAGTGAATGCCTGCTTACATTTTGTTTTGTAGGTGCCTCACTTGCCACACGCTGTTTCCGGCCTTGAGATTAATAATTTTTACTGCTTCATCAAGGACATTTTTCTTTGTTTTTCCAATTTTTTTTATTGTGTTAAAATACACGTAACATAAAATTTCCCATCTTAACCATTTTTAAGTGTACAGTTCAGTGATGGTTAATCTATTTATAATGTGCAACCGTCACCACCATCCATTTCCATAACTCTTTTCATCTTTGTTTTTGTTTTTGTTTTTAAAACAGAGTCTCAGTCTGTTGCCCTGGCTAGAGTGAGTGCCATGGCATCAGCCTAGCTCACAGCAGCCTCAAACTCCTGGGCTCAGCTGATCCTCCTGCCTCAGCCTCCCGAGTAGCTGGGACTAGAGGCATGCGCCACCATGCCCAGCTAATTTTTTCTATATATATTTTTAGCTGTTCATATACCCTTTCTATTTTTAGTAGAGATGGGTTCTCGCTCTTGCTCAGGCTGGTCTCGAACTCCTAAGCTCAAACAATCCGCCTGCCTCGGCCTCCCAGAGTGCTAGGATTACAGGCGTGAGCCACCTTGCCTGGCCTCATCTTTGAAACTGAAACTCTATGTCCCTTAAACAGTAACTCCTCATATTTCCCT
Source organism: Lemur catta (assembly GCF_020740605.2). Taxonomy (NCBI): domain Eukaryota; kingdom Metazoa; phylum Chordata; class Mammalia; order Primates; family Lemuridae; genus Lemur; species Lemur catta. Next base: position 79,413,830 of record NC_059137.1, read on the forward strand.
CTCCGCATTCCTTGGTAGCCACTATTCTGCAATCTGTCTCTATGATTCTTGATTACCTTAAGTACCTTATTAAGTGCAATCATACAGTATTTGTCTTTTGTGACTGCTCTTTTCACTTAGCATAAATGTCTTCAAGCTTCATACATGTTATAATGTATGTCAGAATTTCCTCCCTTTTTGAGACTGAATAGTATTCCATTTATGTGTATACCACATTTTGTTTATCGTTTCCATAAATGGTCACTTGCATTGCTTCCATGTTTTAGCTATTGTGGATAAGGCTGCCGTCAACATGGGTGTACAAATATCTCTTTGAAACCCTGCTTTCAGTTCTTCTGGGTATATGCTCAGAATTTGAATTGGCTGGATCATATGGTAATTCTATTTGTAATTTTTTGAGGAACTGCCATACTGTGTTCCACAGGGGCTGTACAGTCCCACCAACAGTGTACAGGGGTTCTAATTTCTCCACATCCGCGTAACACTTATTTATTTATTTTTTGTAGTAGCCATCCTAATGGGTGTGAGGTGGTACCAGTATGGTTTTAATTTACATTTCCTTAATGAATAGTGATCTCAGGGACATTCTTAAGTGAGATTGAAAAAAAGTTTGTCTTTTTAAACTGCAAGTGCTTGGAAGTGGAGCGTACACTTATTAGTTTAACTTGGGGCCACCGTCTTAATTTGTGCTAAATTTATAGTAATTTTACCCACTGTTACTTGTATTTTTCCCCTTCCCCTCCACTGTTTTTGCGTCATTGGTGCAAATTTCAACACAGTGAAAAAGACAGGGAAGATTTTAGTATTATTACAAAAGTAATTTTAACATCACAAACTCCTGTGTTCCCAGACCACTCTTTGAGAATCACTGGGTTATTCGTGTATGTTCTGTTAATGCCTTATTGTCATATTTTGATATATGATTCTCATTATCTATTTTGGTACCTGGAACTGTTAAAAATTAGTGTTATTTAACTTACGATCAGCCTAGGATTGAGTAAAGTTCTGAAAATCGCTTCTTTACACTTTCCACAGGATTTGACCATCAGTATTTAATCTGCTCACCATGTTATAGTAGTGGTTCCCAGCTGACCTGCACATTAAAATCATCCGGAGTGCTTTAAAACCACCACATATGTCCCACTCCTAGATTTCGTTATTTTGGGGTGCTGCTTGGACATGGGGATTTAGAAAGTTCCCCATTTCATTCTAATATGCAGCCAAGGTTGAGGACTGTTGCTTACAGGGAATGAGCACTGTTTTGCTTAGCTGTTTACTCAAGTGTTTTCTACATGATTTAAATAAAATGGAATTTTAAAAAATGGTTTTGACACTGTTGCTGGTATCATAATCTAATCAACTTGCGAAGTAGCCATGGGTTCTATAGAAAAGTTTACTTGGGGAAATATACTAGTGATTTTTAAAAAAATGAGGTTGGTAATTCTGATTGGAATATTGTCTGTGATGGGTCACCTGTTAATTCTCAAAAGTTTCTTTTTTTTTCCCTAAACTACTTGATTTATTCTTAGTATTACTGTGTAGAAAGCATTATATTAGTAATCAAATAGAAATAGAAATAACCATTTCTTAGAAAATGAATTTTAAAGTAATGCAAAAACATTTTTTCAGGTGCTGATGTCTTTTTTTCTTAAGAATTAAAAGTTAGGCATAAATGCAGCATTATTCAAAGGATTTTTCTCTTTGTTTCTTTTAGAATTAAAGTTGGGAGAACTGCTTCATGATAAGCTGTAAGTACTTATGTATTCCTTGAAATAGTGTAATGTTTCAATCTGTTTTTTCCTCATGTGGAGTAGTATTCCTTGAATGAAGTCTGAGTAAAATTTACACTTCATACCTGTAAAAGTAAAACCAATTATAAATATATTTTTTACCTCTGTTGAGCTATTTGGGGCAGCTGACCCTACTTGTGATAAGAAATGGCTGTAGCTAGGGAAACTGTGGCTTATGGTCCTTTCTTTGAAGGTGTATACATACTGAATGTGGAATTTCTTGAAGAAAAGGTATCAGTTGTAGGTCATATGAGGTAGGTTAGTTGATGACCAGAGATCAGGTGACTGAGTGCTTGGGTAAAAGTAAATGAAAATCTCTGTGCCTTACTCTGTTTAGTTTTGCTATAACAGAATACCTGAGACTGTGTAGTTTAGGAAGAAAAGAGTATTATTTGGCTCACGATTCTGGTGGCTGGAAGTTTCAAGATAGGGTGGCTGTCTCTGGTGAGAGCCTCAGGCTGCTTTAACTCACATTGAAAAGTGGAAAGGGAAGGGGGGGGTAGCATGTGCAAAGAGATCACATGGAGAAGGGAGAAGGCAAGAGAGAGAAACTGAGGAAGTCAGACTCTTCTCAGCAGCCTGCTCTCGGGAACTACAGTTGACCCTTGAACACCACAAGGGTTAGGGGCCCTAACAGCCTCTCCTTGTGCATAGTCAGAAATCCACATGTAACTTCTTATGTCTCAAAAAGTTAACTACTGGTAGCCTAATGTTGACCAGAAGACTTACTCATATGAACAGCCGATTAACCCAAATTTTGTATGTTACGTGCATTATATACTGTATCCTTATGATAAATAAGCTAGAGAAAAAAATGTTAAGAAAATCATAAGAGGTAATATATTTACTGTTCATTAAGTGGAAGTGGATCATTATAAAGGTCCTCATTTTTGCATTGAATAGGCTCAGGAGAAGGAAGAGGAGGGGGTTGGTCTTGCTGTCTCATGGGTGGCAGAGGTGCAAGAAAATGCACATATGAATGGACCCATGTAATTGAAACAGTTTTTCAAGGGTCAACTGTATGTAATGCATTCCTGGGAAAGTAACAACTGAAGCACTAATCTGTTCATGAGGGTATTAATCTATTCATGAGGGATCTGCCCCCATGACCCAAACACCTCTCACTGGGCTCTACCTCCCAACACTAGACCCCACCTCCCAAAAATGCCACATTGGGGATCAAGTTTCAACATGAATTTTGGTGGAGACAGACTATATCCAAACCATAGCACCCTGGAAAAGCAAAATAAAGGGAAATGCCTGATTATAGTCCCATAGGTAGCCCCAGTTTCTATACTACTACGACCAGGCTCAATTTTCAAGGTTAAGAATATGAAATTTTGAATTAGTGAGTGGACAAGATTGGATATTTTGGTTAGGGAGAAGGAGAAGGTAGAACCTGAAATTCAGTTCTTTTCAAATTTTAGTGTGCACCAGAATCATCTGGAGGGTTTTTTAAAACTTGGATTGCTGGGCCCCACCCTTATAGTTCTTTATTTAGTAGGTCTAGTATGGGACCACAGAATTTGAATTTCTAACAAATTCCCAGGTGGGATTGATGCTGCTGATCCACGTTGAGAATCACTGTGGATCATCATTTTGATGATGCAGGCAGTTGTAGGAAGGACATAATGAAACCAACCCATAGATTAATGCAGGAAAGAACGTGGCTTCTGGCTGTGGAACAAGGCTTTAGAGAGGACAACTAGAGGGACCTAGCCCCTTCATTTCCCCAAGGTTTTAGGCTCTGAGCCCAGAGAACATGATTGCCAGCATCCTATCTGACCATCAAGTTGTATCCTTCCAATCCATATTTCCTTTAGCCTGTTATTTTTTCTCCCTAGCATATGCAGTCTTCTAATGTACTATATAATTTACTTACCTTTATTGTTTCTTTCCTCCCACTGGGATGTAAGCTCCTTGAGGCGGGCAAATTTGTTTTGCTCACTGGTGTATCTCAAGTGCCTAGAACATAGTATGTGCTCAGTATTTGTTGAATGGATGAAATAGCTAACTTAATGCTATTATAGTTTCTGTAGCAGTTTTACTAATTAGGCAAATACCTAATGGTCTAGAATATTAATTGTGCCATAAAAAATTTTTTTAGTGGTTTTTGTAAGTAATAAATGGATACTTTGTTTTTAAAAAATTCAGACATTGGAGAAGAGGCAAAAACTTCCCCTAACACCATCTCCTGCATGATCTCTGTTTGCCCAGAAATAATCACTGTTATGAGTTATCAGATTGTTGCATGTACTTCTAGATCTTTTAAAAATTATAATCGCATACATGAATAAACATCATAAAAATGATTAATCATAAATAGGAATATACAGTATTCTGTAAATTCCATTCCTATTTATTGTATCTTGAAGATTTATTGTGTTAGTATATAATAGCTCTACCTTGTTCACTTTAACTGTTGTATTTTTTTTTAAAATATGTCATAATTTATTCTGTTGTGTCCCTATTGATGGACATTTAGTTTGCAACATTTCTTGATAACATGGGAAAATTGGAGACATTGATAATTTATACAAGCCTCCTATTCGTGTGCAAACAATTTTACAGGATAGAAACCTAGGCATCGAATGACTGGCTCAAAGGGTTTGAGTGTTTTAATTTTAATGGGTTCAGCCAAATTTTCTTTGAAAAAGTCTGTCAATTTATACTTCTACCAACAGTGTATGAGAGTAGATTAGATTTTTTAAAAAAAAAATTCGCTATCTCACGGCCAAAAAAAGCCTCATCTTGTTTTACGTTACCTGAATATATCTTGATTTGAGCAGCTTTTCACCTTTTTATTAGTGGTTTGTATTTTCTCTTCTGTGAATTGTCCATTCATGTCCTTTGTCTGTTTTTCTTTGGAATTTTTGCCATATTTATTTGTATGAGTTAGTTATATATTCTGGATATTAACTGACTGTAGTTTACTATTGTATATAAATTTAAAATATTTCCACAGTTGCAGTTACCAGCTTTTTCCTTTATAGCTTTGTAAATTATACAAGAGTAGTTTGGTGTTTGTTTACTTGTTCTAGCTTTAGAACTTAAATCTGCCTGGAGTTTATTTTTTCATATTGTGTAAATCAAAAATTTAACTGTTTCCAGGTGGTTAGTTGTTTATCTCGACAGTATTTATTGACTAATACACTGTTTTTCCACTGATTTGAAATTCTACCATTATCATACATAGTTCTGACAGAAATCTGGATGTGAACTGTTTATATTCTTTTCCATTGATCTATTTAGAATGCTTTTAATTATTATAGCTTTATGGTATCATTTAATATTTAGTGAATCCCTGTTGTTTTTACTGACAAAATTCTGTTCTGTTCTTTAGTATTATCTCTTTTGTCTTAGCAGTCTCTTTGAGGAATACCATTTGGGTTTGTGAGAGTTGTCTTTAATAATATCGTCCTATAATCACATCAGAATATCTTAAATTGAAGCATTAGGAAATTAGAGGGATTGCAGGGAAAGAGCGTCTGTCTTGTTAAAGCTCTTTTTGATGTCTCATTGTTGCTTTTTATGTGAGAGAAATGATTTAGTGTAATGAGGTAGGTGTCTTTATTTTCTTGGTAGCTTCATGCCTAATCAAACTTTAGGCTTTCCTTTTCCTCTCCCATTTCTTGAGCAATGTCTCAGTTAATGATATATTTAGCAGTCAGGTCACAGTGCATCACAACTCTCTGCTTTTATGATGAATTATCCACAAGTAACAGGCTATCAGGATTTCAAGATCGTTTTTTGTTTTGTGATTGCCAAAACTTTGGGTTTTGTAGAATGTAATGTGGCACATTATTGTACTTTTAAGATATAAAGAAAATGAAAAAATGTAAAACTTACATTTGATAATGATTATTCCAAATATGATTTTCTGAATGTTAGAGAAAATTATTTAGGGAAGGCAAAATGAAATCTATTATAAATCAGTTAATCTCTTTTTTCCAAAAGTTTCTAATGTACAACCTTTTTGAAGGAAGCATGAAAAACATCTTTTACTTCTTCATTATAGTGCATGTAAAATAACTTGAGTAGCAAACACATGAAAGAATTTTTATGTTTATGGATGATGAATTGAAATAGTGTTAGCAAGTTGGGAAGACTAAATACATAGAATACTGTAGTTATTAAAAGTACTGTCATCATTTTTGTGCCATTGTGGAAAGTAGACTTACTGGTTCAGAAACAATTTTGGGGGTTAATTATTTTATTTGCAGATTTGGTCTTTTTGAAGCAATGTCTGCTATTGAAATGATGGATCCCAAGATGGATGCTGGCATGATTGGAAACCAAGTTAATCGAAAAGTTCTCAATTTTGAACAAGCTATCAAGGTAGTCACCATTCTACTTTTTGTGTTTTATTTTTTGTTATTTTATATGTTAAAATGCTGTGCTTAATAATGAAGTCAAACAGTATATTAAATTGTATTTCCTTAAAAGGATCTCAAGTAAACAGACAAGAATTGGTTATAACCTTTAGTTACATATCTCTATCTGTTGAAATCCGGAAATTGTGTGAGGTCTTCATTAAAAACTTGCTCTAAGTTTGTGCATTTTTTAAATTAATTTTTGAAAGCATTTGATTGTATATTCAAATACCAGGATAATTGGCGTAGGGATTAAATTTTGTGTACTAATACAAGGGCTGTCCGGAAAGTATCCAGCCATTGTTAATATAACAAGAATTGTATTACATGGCTGGATATGTTAAGTAAAAGGCTTGTAGTAGTGAATTTAAAATGTACTCGATGAGTGTTGATTTAGAAATTACTTTGTAGTTGCCATAGAGCTTAATGTTGCATATTTTTTGAAGAAGTATTTGCTAAGCAAATAGTGTAAACAGAATTTACAAGTAGTATAGTTAACCAACTTAAGGGAAGTGTTTTTTAAAATGTTTGGTTTTTTGTCTTTATAAGTAGTTTTGGGTCATTAAAATGATTCATATTAATTGCTACTTAAAACTGCTTTGAATTGTGCTTTTTAAAATACTTGTTGGTTTGACTTTTCATTATAAAGATCTTTATTATTTCAATTTAGAGAGGCTTTGATTTTTCTTATTGAAGACCTGTTTAAGGTATATTTTTTTATAATTATAATTTGTCAGTTAAAAATAAAATTTTTAAAAAAGATATAATGGCTTTAAGGATACAGAGTTAGTTTGGTATCTTAGTTTTATCAGGTGATGAGATCGCTTTTTCTTAGAATCACTATTTTTAAATATTAATATTTGAAAACAAAAATGCTACTATGCATAGTAAACATAAATTTTTAAGGATTTCTGCTTATATGTCATATTTCCCCCCTTTTTTAGGATGGCACGATTAAAATTAAAGACCTCACCTTGCCTGAACTGATAGGGATAATGGATACATGTTTTTGCTGTTTGGTAAGAATGAAAATAAGACTATTGGTTAATTTAAAAACTATTACTTTCCTAAATCTTGGAATTTAAAAGCATATACCCAATGTTGAGTATGAACACATAATGCTGAGCCTAGTAAGATTAAGCAGATAAGATTAGCAGACCAGGTTATGCCACAGGAAACAGGATTTCATCTTCTCATTTACATAATCTTAGGTTCTCATTTTCTTCTTTTCAATGAAGATAATATTATAACCATTATTCATAATACCCTTTTTGTTCTCAAGTTACCTAGGAAATAAATCTGTAATTGGAAGTTTCCGTAAATAAGCATGGAATTGAAACAAAGGGATCTTTGGAGATATTTTTTTCTAATCTAGGATAAATTGGAGTAAACTCACCATCTTTTGTGAAGAAAATGTTTTAGTGATTTGTATTTGCTGGTTTTATGTCTTCCCTAGATGCAGTGTTGTTTAATTGTGGAAAAATTCTCATTTATACTGCTTTTTTTCTCTCTCTACTTTCTTATTCCTTTTGTTTTAAATTAACATTGAATCATCATTTTTAGTTATATATAAAATTTATTCATTTGTTCATTCAGCATTTATTTATTGCTTGTCAGTATGTGTAGAGTAGTTTTATTAGGTGTTTTACTTGTATAATTTTCATTTAGGTCTTATCACCTCTATTAGTTAATTTATATTATCTACCTAGGGTTACATTGCTAGGAAGGGGCCTTGCCAGAATCCAAATCTTTGATCCTTCGTCCTCCGAAGTTGTCTCTTTCCCTGAAAGCTATCTTTACTACCTTTTAACCATTTACAGTCCTAGTTGGGTAGGGAAGGAAATTGGAGGATTGCTGGGCACAGGCATGTAAAGAAACAATTCTGATAGTATATAAATGCATTAATAGTGGTTCTGTGGTAATAGGAGTTAATTATGTCTGGGAAGATAAGAAAGGATAACGAAGGGAGGTGATACTGATATGAGGTACTGAAGAACATGACAGGAAGGTTGACAATATTGCAGGCAAAGAAGGTATAGGCATGGCAATGTGAAAATGTTCAGTTTGAGGAATCAGGAACAGCTGCTTATGGCTGACGTTTGGCAGGGACCCAAGCGGGAGGAGTGTGAGAATAGTGGAGAGTAATAGAGAAGGAAGGGAGGGTAAACAGAGGGAGGGTTTTTGCCAAAATTGAGAAACTATTCTATGAGACTCTTGGGATTGTATCTAAGAGTTTAGGCTTTAATAGGCAGTTGGTTTTTAGTGAGGAAGGTCTTTCTCCTGCATACTAGTTTTTTGTTTTTTTTTTTGAGACAGAGTGTCACTTTGTTGCCCTGGATAGAGTGAGTGCCGTGGCGTCAGCCTAGCTCACAGCAACCTCAAACTCCTGGGCTCAAGCAATCCTACTGCCTCAGCCTCCCGAGTAGCTGGGACTACAGGCATGCGCCACCATGCCCGGCTAATTTTTTCTATATATATTTTAGTTGGCCAGATAATTTCTTTCTATTTTTAGTAGAGACGGGGTCTCACTCTTGCTCAGGCTGGTCTTGAACTCCTGACCTCGAGCGATCCACCCGCCTCGGCCTCCCAGAGTGCTAGGATTACAGGCGTGAGCCACCGCGCCCGGCCTCTCCTGCATACTAGTTATACCAAAAACACACCTTAATTATATTTTTCATACCCATTTCTCATTTTTTAATACTGTAGCATGTATCTTGTTTCATTGCAGAAATCTTGGGCTTTAGTATAAATTACAACTGTATCAACTTGGGCAAATAAATAATTAAATAACTCGTACTGTTTCTTTACATGTAAAAGGAGAAAAATACCACCCTTCTCAAACTTAGGAAAAAATAAGACAAGATGTAAAAATACCTAGTGTAAAACTTAGGACATGGTAATTACTCCATTTTGGCTATTGGCTATTGGTATTCCCATCCTCTAGAACATGGTGCCAAGCGTATGGTAGCTACTCAGTAAAATAGCATTTAATGATTATCGTGTTTTAGAAAGATCTCTCTGATTGGGGGTATTAAATTAGAGACAGGATGTAGGGCAATTATTGTGTAGTTTCTTGCAGTAGTCTGGGTGAAATTTAATGCTGTTGGCTGTGTGGTGGTGAGGATAAAAAAGAAGAATTGAACAAGTGGCTAAGAACCTGGATCTAAAGTTGTGTATTTCCTAGTTTATGGACTTTTATTAACTATACTGTGGAATTGATTGCTTTTGGTTGCCTGTGTAAGGAGGTTCTCTAACTTCATTAGTCTCCAAATATATTACAAACTGCTTAATATATGAGAAAGCTTCCTGTAGATAATGTATCATTTATAGTATGTGATTCTTAAAAAACTTTAGTCAATGGAAGTGAATTCTAACTTGTCGTTTCTGACCTTCCCTTTAATCATCTTTTAAATCTTGTGATTAGTCTTATGCTTATTTGGATATGTGACTCTCAGATCAATTTAGACTTTGCAGACTCTGTGTATTACCTTAAATATGTACATTCTTTTATTTCTTAATAGATAACTTGGTTAGAAGGCCATTCCTTGGCACAGACAGTATTTACGTGCCTTTACATTCATAATCCAGATTTTATAGAAGATCCTGCCATGAAAGCTTTTGCCCTGGGAATCTTGAAAATCTGTGACATTGCAAGGGAAAAAGTAAATAAAGCTGCTGTTTTTGAAGAGGTAAGATTTTGTGATTTTAAGTATTCCTGAAGTTCAGTGACCACCTTATTCACTCTGATGTATTTAAATGATTTTATGGTACATATTTTTGTCTACATGTATAGTTAAAAACAGTTTTTATTTTATTTTTTTTCTCTTCTATATTTTCTTATTTTTATTTCTGCTGCTTAAAGTGTTTAAGGTTGCAAAAACAGTTTTTAAAAGTGATGCTATTGCTGTTTACAAATATATTGGCTAAAGTAATCCAGTTTTGTCTGAGAAGGGATTTGATTTTAGTGTATATTCTTTCTGTTAGTACCAACATTTATTGAGTATCCATTATGTACAGAGTACTGTTTTGGGTATTGTGGGGTTTCACAGAGAAAATAGAAGAGATAGCTCTTGCCCTCAAGTCTCTTATAAATTATAAGATAAAAAGGCTGTACTTTCAGTCTTTGAATAAGAGGGAGCTAAGGAAAAGAAAGAGATGAAGAATATTTAGGAATATAACATTTTTCTCCAGTTTCCATTATCCTAAGTGAAGTAACTCAGGAACAGAAAAATAAATGCTGCATATTCTTACTTATAAGTAGGGGCTAAGCTGTGGCTATGGAAGGACACAGAGTGGTGTAATGGACAATAGAGACTGAAAAGAGGGGAGGGTAGAAGAGGATGAGGGATGAAAAATTACCTGTTGGGTACAGTGTATACTGTTTGGGTGATGGACACACTAAAAGCCCAGACTTCATTGTTATTCATGTATATATAGCACATGTTACATGTTCACATGTTATACATGTAACAGAATTCAACTTGTACCCCTTAAATCTATTTTAAAAAAAACAATGAACAACAACAAAAACTAAAACAGTTCCTCCAGTTTCAGTATGTCACCTGAGGAAGTGGTATAAGTTTTAGACATAGAAAGATTTTTTTCCCCTTATCATAAAGAATAAGGTTTCAGATGCTGATAATTGTAAGGGAAGACATAATAGCATTTGAAATTATTGATAACTAATATTTTTGTTAAATTCTTCCATATGTTGAAACTGGTAAGTTTTCTTTTAATGCTGTTACTGATCCAAAATAAATATCTTAGGTTCCAGTACTGATTCATTGGATAGTATGTAGATATTTTCTAAATTTATATTGTATATGTGAGAATAATTAAAGGTATAGTCAACATGGTTGTCCACATTTGAATGTATGCCTTCTGAATTGTTTATGGAATATCATCTACTTTTTAAATACTCATTGGGTATTTAGCTACCAAATAACCAATTGATATGGGTGTCGTTATGAAAACTCTTTTCCACGGGATAGAATTTTATAAAAAGATTAGTTTGAGTTAATGAATAAGTAAAGAACTACAGATTATTTTAAATACTTATATTCTGAAAATACACCTAAAGGGACATCAGAATCAGTGGAGCAGAGAAAGGATTCTTTTAACAAATAGTGCTGGAACAATTGATTAGCATACTTGAAAATTACTTTCTTATTTCACTTCAAAATAAATTCCAGATAGAGGAAATATTTTATGTATAAGAAAGTTACTAAAAAACAGAAGATAGTTTATGGAAAATAAAATGGCCTTTAGACATAAGAAAAGACATTTAACTTCACTTAAGAGAAATGCAAATTAAAACTATGAGATACTATTTTTTTTTACCCATTGTTGGCAAAGATTAGGAATTTTTTATAATACATCAGATTGATAAGGATGGGAAAACAAGTACTCACATGCTTTGTGTATGTGTGTATATATGAATGATATGAGCAGTCATTGTTTCCCTTAATCTTTTTAAAAAAATTTTATTGGGAAATAATTTCAACTAAACAGAGCAATTACAGTAACAGCACAGAGAACACTGTATATTTCTTATGGAGATGCAGCTGCTGTTAACATATTGCCCTATTTGGTTTTTTACTTGCTCTGTCTCATGCGCATGCACGTGTGTGTGTGTGTGTGTGTGCGCGCGCGCGTGCATGCATGTGTTTTTTTTCCCTTAACCACTGGGAAGTTGCATACATTATGACCTTCTTCCCCCTAATACCTCAGTGTGCCTCTGTTAAGAAAAAGGGTACTCTTCCTACACAACCACAACCACAATCATTAACCTCAATAAATCTGTAATCACTGTTGACATTCCATTTCTTTCAGTTGGCCCAATCGTTCATAGCATCTTTCCCCTTACATGTAGGATTCAACCTAGAATCATGTCCTGCATTTAGTTGTATATCTATGTATAGTATTCTTTAATCTACAACAGATCTTCAGCTTTTCTTTATCTTTAGTGACATTGATATTGTTGAGAACACAGCTTTCTCCTTTCCATTTTTTAATAATCTGTTCCTTATTTGGGAGTTTGCGTTTTCTTCATGATTAGATTTATATGATGCAATCCTGGCTGGTATATGACATAAGTGATACTATGTGCTTCTCAGGGTGTCACATCTGGAGGCATGCACTGTCCATCTGCCCCTCAATGGTGACATTTTGATCACTCCATTACTGCATTATAGTAATCAGTTGTCTGATTATTGTATGGTTACTGTTTTCTTCCCTTGTATTTAAGCAATCTTGGGGTACACTTTAAGATCATAAAAACATCCTGCACACTAAAGTCTCTCCCCATAAATTTAGTATCCATTGATGATGCTTGTCCAGACTACTCTTTACTGTGATGGTTGCAAAATGAGGATTTCTTATTCTAATATTCCTTCCACATTTATCAGTCAACACTTTAGCATTCTACTGAGCAAGACTCATACTTTGATGGGAGTGTAAGCTCTCCTACAATTTTAAAAAAGAGCAATATGGTGATATTTATTATAATATGCGGCTGGGCGTGATGGCTCACGCCTGTAATCCTAGCATTCTGGGAAGCCGAGGCGGGAGGACCACTTGTCAGGAGTTCAAGATCAGCCTGAGCAAGAGCAAGACCCTGACTCTGCTAAAAATAGGAAAAAAAAAATTAGCCAGTCAACTAAAAATAGAAACAAAAAAATTAGCCAGGCGTGGTGGCTCACGCTTGTAGTCCCAGCTACTCGGGAGGCTGAGGCAGGAGGATTGCTTGAGCCCAGGAGTTTGAGGTTGCTGTGAGCTAGGCTGATGCCATGGCACTCATTCTACCCAGGACAACAAAGTGAGACTCTGTGTCCAAAAAAAAAAAAAAAAAAAATTATAATATGCACATGTCTTGACTTAGCAGTTTCACTCATGGCACTCATTCTACCCAGGACAACAAAGTGAGACTCTGTGTCCAAAAAAAAAAAAAAAATTATAATATGCACATGTCTTGACTTAGCAGTTTCACTTCTAGCACTTTATTTCACAAATATATTTGTGCTTTTACACAAAGACCTATGTACATGGACATTAGTTGTAGTAACTGTAAGTTAAAGTCTTGTAACTACCTCAGTATCGATCAGTAAGAGACTAGTTAAAAGATGGTCATTTGTGTATGAAGTATTTTCTTGCCTTTTAAAACGAAGTAGATTTATGTGTGTAGGTAATGTTAGATCTCCAAAGTGAGAGAAGTCAGATGTGTGTAGCTTGCTACCGTTTGTGTTTTCTTCAAAAGGGAGATAGGTAGTTAAAACTTTATATGCAAGAGAATAACAGGTACTGAGGGTTTGGGTAGTGTTATTGATTCCATTGTGGTTGGAGAAAATACTTGGTATGATGTCAGTTTTTTTGAATTTTTTAAGACATGTTTTGTGGTCTGACATATGGTCTATCCTTTAGTATGATCCATGAGCTGAGGAGAACATGTATTCTGTAGTTGTTGAATGAAAGGTTCTATAAATACCTATTAGGTCCATTTAGTCTGTAGTGTAAATTAAGTCCAGTGTTTCTTTGTCAATTTTCTGTCTGGGTGATCTGTCTAATGCTGGAAGTGGAGTGCTGAGCTCTCCAGTGATTATCGTATTGGGGTCTATTTTTCCCTTTAGCTCTGATAATATTTGCTTAATATATCTGGGTGCTCCTATATTGAGTGCATATATACATATACTGCTAAATTGTTTGCTAAAACAGCTATGCTTATGCATTCTCACTAGTAAAAATTAAGGTATCAAATTATTGTATCATTGCCAACATGGAATATTCTTATTTTTTAAAATTTTACAGATGAAAATCAAGCTACTTATTATCATAATTTGTATTTCCTGATTATACTGAAGCTAAATTTAAAAAATGTTATGGCCGATTGATAAGTTTCCCTCCTGAATAAGCAATTTATTTTACTTTCCATTTATTCATTTGGGCCTTAGTGCTATGCTTTATTTGAATGTGATCATGATGCATAAAAATAACAAGAGGAACATTGGAAAATATACAAACACAAGGAAATTAAACAGTGTGCTCCTGAATGACTGAGGAGTCAATGAAAAGATTAAGAAGGAAATTGAAAAACTTCTTGAAACAAATGAAAATGAAAACGCAACATAGCAAAACCTGTGGGATATAGCAAAAGTAGTAATAAGAGGAAAGTTTATAGTAGTAAGTGCCTACATCAAAAAAGTAGAGAAGCTTCAAATAAATAATGCATCTCAGATAACTAGAAAAATAAAAGCAAACCAAACTCAAAATTAGTAGAAAAGAAATAATAAAGATCAGAGCAGAAATAAATGAAATTGAAACAAACAAAAAAATACAAAAGATCAGTGAAACAAAAAGTTGGGTTTTTGAAAAGATAAAAGTGACACACCTTTAGCCAGACTAAAGATAGAAGACCTAAATAAGATAGACCTAAAATGAGAAGACCTAAAAAAGATAGAAGACCTAAATAAATAAAACCAGAGATGAAAAAGAAGACATTACTGCTGATACTGCAGAAATCCACAGGATCATTAGAGGCTATTAGCAACTATGTGTCAATAAATTAGAAAACATAGAAGATATGGATAAATTCCTAGATACATGCAACCTACCAAGACTGAACCAGGAAGAAATCCAAAACCTGAGTAAACCAATAGCAAGTAATGAGATAGAAGCAGTAATGTTAAAAAGTCCCCTGCCGAATTCTAACCATTCAAAGAAGAACTAATACCAATCCTACTTAAACATTTTAAAAAATTGGGCAAAACACTCAAACTCATTCTGTGAGGCCTGTATCTCCCTGATACCAAAACCAAAGACAAAAAAAGAAAACTATAGGCCAATATCTCTGATGATCATAGATGTAGAAATTACCAGAAAATACTAGGAAACTGAATTCAACAGTACATTAAAAAAATTATCCATCGTGATCAAGTGTGTTCATCCCAGGGATGCAAGGATGGTTCGACCTATGCTAATCAGTCAGTGTGATACATCATATCAACAGAATGAAGGATGAAAACCATATGATCATTTCAACTGATGCTGAAAAAGAATTTGATAGAATTCAACATCCCTTCATGATAAAAACTCTCAAGAAATGGATATAGAAGGAGCTAACCTCAACATGATAAAAGCCATGTATGGCATACCCACAGCTAGTATACTGAATAGGGAAAAACTGAAAGCCTTTCCTTTAAGATCTGGAACAAGACAAGGATGCCTTTTACCACTGTTACTCAACATACTGCTGGAAATTCTAGCTAGAGCCATCAGACAAGAGAAATAAAGGGCATCCAAATTAGAAAGGAAGAGGTCAAATTATCCTTGTTTGTGGATGATATGATCTTACATCTAGAGAAACCTAAAGACTCCACAAAAAACTGTTAGAACTGATAAATTCAGTGAAGTTGCAGGACATAAAATCAACATACCAAAACAGTAGCATTTCTGTATGCAAACAGTAAACAATCTGAAAAAGAAACCAAGAAAATAATCCCATGTACAATAGCTACAAATAAAGTAAAATACCTAGGAATAAACTTAACTAAAGAAGTGAAAAATCTCTATAATAAAAAACTATAAAACATTGATGAAAGAAATTGAAGAGGACACAGAAAAACAGAAAGATTCCACGGTTGTGGATTGGAAGAATTAGTATTGTTAAAATATCCATATTACCCAAAGTGATCTACAGATTCAATGCAGTCCCCATCAAACTACCAATGACATTCTTCACAGAAATGTATAAAAAAGTCTTAAACATGTTGATGCTATTTAAACTAATTTCACCTCTAGAACTCATCCTTAAAGAAATAATTAGAAATGTGGACACTTTATAGCCCAGTATGTTAACCAGAGTTTTTAATAGTGAACAATTGACATTAACCAAAACGCTACCATTGGGGTTATGGTTGAAATCATGGATAATTTATTATATATAATTTATTACACATATTGGATGTGTAGCCATTAGTGTGATGAAAGAGTGTTTAATAACATGGGAAAATGCATACTTTAAAAAGTTAAAAAAACATAGAGTGTACCCAACTATGTAAAAATAAAGTTAGAAAGAAATATAACCAATAGTTAACTTCTGGGTGGGAAAGATTCTATTTTTTCTGTTTTGCCAAACTTTTCAGATTTTCTAGAAAAGTTTGTCTTGTTTTTAAATTAGAAAAAAATATTGAATCGCCTAGTAAAAGTCCTTAAGAGACCTGGCAAGGAATAAATAAAAATGTTTTGTAATGAACAAATCATTTATTTGTTTAAAATTGATGCTTCTGAAGTTTCTAGTTGCTGGTATCTTCTGTTATCTGTTTTGTCTTCTGATCTGGAGACATTTTCAGCCACTTGAAAACATTTCTTTCTTAATATTACCACAGTTCTCCTGTCAAACCACTTTTCCTCTTGCATTCTGTGTCTTGCCAAATGGTATCTTGTTATCTTTGATTACTTCTTTCCTCTTAATCCCCTATATACAGATTATTTCATTTTGGCTTGCCAAGTATCTTGAATCTGGGCACTGTTTTTTCTTTTTTCCCATTTTTCCTGCTTTAGTGCATGCGTTTGTCAACTTTAGGTTTAGGCCTCTTCTCTTCGGGCCAGTTTTTTCCCTGTAGTCTATTCTCCACGTGACCACCAGTTACCTTCCTGAAAATAGGTATCCTGGTCATATTTAGTTTTGCTCTTTGAAAATTTTCACTGGGATGTGCACGTATGTACATTTTAATAAAGGTAATAATACTTGTATGTTGTTTAAAAAGTCAAATTAGCCCATAAGACTTACAAGGAAAAATAGTTCTCTACTCTTCCTTACCATTCCATAATAATAATCAGGTCTCTTAGTTTTTTCCTTACTCTTTATTTCCATATTTCTGGATAATAAATTTATATTCTAACTTCTGAATTTAAGGATTTAATAGTTTTAGCTATGATATTTCAGGATTTAACATTCATACACTGCCCCTTCCCTTGCCGCAAATATTAGGTCATTAAAGATGAAGTGTCCGATTTCAAATCGAAAGTTTATTGTTTCTCAGACAAGAAGAAGTGCAATTAATAAAAGTATGTGCCTAAACTATTGACACAATTTTGTCATCTTAACGGTAGCTTGCCTTTGCCAGCAGCAAAGAAGCCTGGAGAGCGAGTGGCGATGAAATTGCAAAAGGCATTTTCCACAGATTGTTGAGAATTGGATATTTTTACTTGCAAGAAGTGGTCTGAAGCCTGGAAGAAGTGGTAGTCAGTTGGTGCAAAGTGTGGTGAATACGGTGGATGACAGAGAGTTTCCAATTCCAGCTTCTGTAGCTTGAACAGCATTGTTTTTTATGATACGTGGTCTTGCAAGAAGATTGGCCTGTCTCTGTTGACCAGTCTCAGCTGCTTAATTGCAAGCATCCTCATCATTTCATCCAATTGGTTGCAGTAGACATTTGCTGTAATCTGTTGACCAGGTTTTATGAAGCTGTAGGGTATAATACCAGTGCTTTACCACCAAACAGAAACCATTAGCTTTTTTTGATGAATATTTGTTTTGGACTGTGTTTTGGCACTTTATCTTTTATCCAACCATTGTACTGAACACCTGCGATTGTCATAAAGAGTCCATTTTTCATCATACGCAGCAATACAGTGTAGAAATGGTTTGTCTTTATGTTGTGACAGCAAAGAAAGGCAAGTTTCGAGACAGTTTATTTTCTGATACTCGTTTAATTCACGTGTTACCCATCTATCCAGCTTCTTTACCTTGCTGCTTTGTTTCCAATGGTCCAATACTGTTGGAATAGTAACTTCAAACCTTGCTGCTAATTGATATGTAGGTTGAGATGGATTCGCTTCCACTACAGCTTTCAGGTCATCATCATCCACCTTGGTCTCAGGTCACCCTCATGGCTCATTTTCAAGATTAAAATCACCAGAATGGAACTTCTCAAACAATTGAAGTGCTGTGTGTTCATTAGCCACAACCCTCCCGAACACTTTGTTGATACTTCAAGCTGTCTGTGATATAGTGGTTCCACAATGGAACTCATGTTCAAACATAACATGAATTTTTTTACTTATCCATGGTTTCACAAAAATTGCTTTAAAAAAAAAATTTGACAGATAATCACAAGCCAAAACATACGTTTGAAAGAATGAGGATGTACCTTCACACACACAAAAAAAAGTGTCAAAGTGAAATGTTGGAGATCTTAACTGTAAAACTTAGTACTTAAGGAAATCAGACATTTCATATATAATAATCTAATAGTAATTCAGTTTTTGCTTAAATCATTCAGTACTGACATTGTGATCGTCTAGATATTGACAGATGAGCGAAAGTAGTGTATGCTTATATTTTCTTTCACATACAAAATTTTGTTTTTCTTTGAGGTGATAATTGTCTCTTCTTTCTGATTTGCTTAGCTTTCTGTGTACTTCCTAATTCTTCCCCTTCCATTATTGTGAAACACATCAGGTAATTTACCAGTTGTATATATTTTTTTGAAAACGCTACTCTTGAAATCTTTGTTTTGTGTCGTCAGGCTACATTGATTGCTTGCTAGGCCCACTACACAAGCTGTCATTCTGGCTTTCTCTTCATTCTTCTGGGGGTTCCATTTTCTCCTCTTTTTTGTTAGATCCCTTGTTACCTGGATTGCATACCTTTTACTGTTTTTAATTTATTACTTCGTTTGGTGGAGCATCTCCAGTTCTTCTGGGAGGTAGGGAGGGAAGTTTTTTTGACATCTTTTGTGTTAAAAAAAAATGTCTTCCCTACCTTCACACACAGTTGATATTTTGATTGTAGTAGAATTCTAGGTTGGAAAATAATTTCCCTCAGAATTTTGATGACATTCCTCTCCTGTCTCATAATTCTAGTGTTTTTATCTGATCCTTTATATGTGACCCATTTTTTTCCTTTTGGAAGCTTTTATGATTTCTCTTTTTAATGACTATATCTTAGATTTGATCATTGCAACCCTTTAATGATCTCAGTTTGAAGCATCCCTTTCTCAGACCACCACCTCTGTTTATAGGTTGCTTGTGCTCTGGCTCCTGCAGTTCTTCCATTCTCTCCTGAACTTCAACTCATTCATCATATCATCTTTTCTCTATTATTGCTACCCTCTTGTCCTCCTCCTTCAAATATAAGTACCATTTTCCTTTATTATAACCACCCCCTTGGATATACTGTCAACTCCCTTCCTCTTTTCCCTTATTGTACCTCAATCCTAGTTAAATCCAACCCTTTGCCTACTCTGCCCTTAAACCTACACTTCTCCCTGTGACTGGAGAAATAAACATTCACGCTGGTTGGTTCTACTTCCAATTTATGACCACTGACTTCAAGTGGGCATTGAGTGCTACTTGGCAGTCATTACATTTCCCTAGTTTTTTTACTCCCACTCTCTTAAGATTTCCAACACTTCCACTCTCCTCCCTTTAAGCACATGACCTACCTTCCTATTATACTGCCTAAATAGAAGCAATCTTCTCACCTATCAGCATACCTGTCCTGTGTTCTCTTGTGTTTCTGTTACATAGATGAACTTTCTATACTCCTGTCTAAGGGTGATTCCTTCTGCTTGTGCATTGATCCCATGCCCTGTCTTATATTCAAAGACATTGCTATAGCAATTCTCCCCTCCATCTTTGCATAATGTATTTACCCCCCTTACTAATCATTCACATCAGTATACAAACATACTTTATTTTTCGCTTGTTAACCATTTCTTGGCATAATATTGTCCTTCATCTTCTGCCCATATCTCAATCTTCTTTTCAGCCAGATCCTTAAAAGAGGTGTTCATACCCACTGTCTCTGTTTCTCTCCTCTTTTTCTCTATTGAATGTGCTCCAATTAAGCTTTGAACCCTTCTTTCACCATAACTGCAATGTCATGGTCATCAAAGATGTCAGTGTTGCTAAGCCCTGTGGTTAAGGTTTGGTCTTAAACTTGAATTATCAGCAGATTCTAACATAGTTATCACTCCATCCTCAAAACAAATTCTTTGCTTGACTTTAAGATGTCTTTCTTCCCTGGTTTCCTACCTCACTGGTAGTTCTTGTCTGTCATCTCATTCTCTAACCCAGCACTATACAATAGAAATATAATGTAAGCCACATATATAGTTTAATTTAATATTCTAGTGGTCATGGGTGAAATCAGTTTTAATAACATATCTTATTTAGCTCAATATATCTAAAATATTTGAATTTAAAATATTAGTCAATATTTAATATTGTCTATAAAAGTTGATTTAAAGATATTAATGAGATATTTTGCATTCTTCTTTTGTAGTAAGTATTCTAAACCTGGTGTGTACTTTACACATATAGCACATCTCAGTTTGAAGTAGCCACATTTCAAGTGCTCAGTGGTTGTTATGTGGCAACCACAGCTGCCATATTGCACAAACCAGTTCTAAAAATTGATGTGGCTCAGGCTCAGTTTTACACCCCTTCTCTGTTTACACCTCTTCTTTATCTATACTCACTTTCTTGATGATTTCATGTAGTTTCCTATTCTTAAATTTTGTGTCTTCTAATAAAGCCCAAAGTTACATCATCAACCTAGACTTTGTTCCCTGAACCTCATACTCATATATGCCACCACCTATTCTGCTTCTCCACTTGGATGTCTATCTTAAACTTAACATTCCTAAAACTGAGCTACTGATTTTTCCCTTGCCTCCAACTTCTTCCTTCTGTAATCTTGTCAATCTCAGCAGATAAGACTCCTTCATTTTTCTAATTGGTACAGACCAAAAACATTAGAGTCATCCTTGACCCTTCTCTTCCTTTCATACCCAATGTCTAAACTCTCATGAAGTCCTGTGAACCAAAGATTAGCAAACTACAGCCTACAGGCCAATACACCCTGGTACCTATGTTTTTTATGGCTCTTGAGCTAAAAATGGTTTTTGCATTTTTAAATGGCTACATTTAAACGATTATGTAAATACCTACAGTAGCCTCCATTTTGCCACTTGGCCTGTAAAGCAAGAAATATATATTATCTGGCCTTTTAAGAAAAAGTTTGCCCATCCCTGATCTATACTATCTTATTTATTCATTTACTTAGCATGTGCCAGGCATTTAGCAGGTGCTGGAAATAAAATGGCAGGCATATGACTTTGCTGTGCAGGATGAGGATGGGAGGGAGTCCTGAGAGCTCCTTGCTTATATGTCCAGCTGCTTATAGCCCCACACCTTAACCTTAAAATGTATCTGACATCTCTTAATTCCTGAGTGTTTTCTTTGCCCTTGGTTTTCATTGGTATCTGTTTAGTTTATTTCATTCTAAGTCAGTTATCTTGTATCTTCCAAAAATTGCTTTATATGTCTTGTTTATTGTCTTTGTCCTTAGGAGATTTAATTTTTTTTTTTTTTTTTTTTGAGACAGGGTCTTGGTCTGTCATCCAGGTTAGAGTGCAGTGGTACGGTCATAGCTCATTACAGCCTTGAACTCCTGGGCTCAAATGATCCTCCCACCTCAGCCTCCCGAGTAGCTGGGACTACGGGCATGTGCCACTGTACTCTGCTAATTTTTCTATTTTTTATAGAGACAAGGTCTTGCTGTGTTGCTCAGGCTGGTCTTGAACTCCTGGCTTCAAGTGATCCTCCTGCATTGGCTTCCCAAAGTGCTAGGATTATAGGCGTGAGCCACTGTGCCCAGCTGGGATTTAAATTTTAATTCTTTGGCTATGATTTTAGATAGCAATGATTTAGATACATGATTTCACAGGGTATTATGGAAACACGACATTAATCCAGAAGTCCAACATTTCTACTGTCTACATGATAAAATTCAAAACCCTTAGGAGTAATTCTGTTCATGATCTGGCCCCAACTTTATTGCTTATCTTTCTTCTCCATTTCGTATTTTATAGTTTAGCTGTTCCTAAATATGTTACTCTTTTTCATTATCCAATGCTTTCTCTGAGGTTATTCCCTTTGGCTTTTATTCCTTTTCTCTTCCCTGTATCCTTTCAGGGCAAAGTCCTGTTTATTTTATTATTTTTTTGAGACAGAGTCTCACTCTGTTGCCCGGGCTAGAGTGAGTGCCATGGCATCATCCTAGCTCACAGCAACCTCAAACTCCTGGACTCAAGCGATCCTTCTGCCTCAGCCTCCCGAGTAGCTGGGACTACAGGCATGTGCCACCATGCCCGGCTAATTTTTTCTATATATAATTTTAGCTGTCCATATAATTTCTATTTTTAGTAGAGACGGGGTCTCGCTCTTGCTCAGGCTGGTCTTGAACTCCTGAGCTCAAACAATCCGCCCGCCTCGGCCTCCCAGAGTGCTAGGATTACAGGCGTGAGCCACCACGCCTGGCCAGTCCTGTTTATTTTTAATCCAGGATCCCATTCTCTGACTTGTCCGGACAGACTTCAGTTTTCTTTTCTGCCCACCCTTAGCATGTTCTTCTGTTACAGCTGGAGCTACACGTTTGGTTTCCACGGATAAGTCCTACTTGGCACCTTTTGTCCTTGTGTGATTGTTAATAGCATCCCATTTTACTCTTAATAGTGTGCCAAGTTAAATGATAATGATTTAGTCCACCCTCTTTCTTGCCATTTTCCTTGAACATGTGATGTCTGAAAGTACTGCTTCATTTTGTGAAAGAATTTAATAGCTCAGGGTGGTGGAGCTGAAAGGAAGATTGCTTCTTACATTCTTTTCATTTGCACGATAAAAGTCGGCATCAATTAAGTTACTGTAGTTGGATTTTTGTAGCTGAACATATTTTTAACTTACACAAAAATAAATGAAACGGTAGAGGTTCCTGGTTCTCCTGATAAAGAGTAAACATCGCTATCCATTTGGTGTGTTTCCAGATATTTTCTGTAATGTGTATACATTGCATTTTGTTTAACATGATGGAATTATGTAAACTGTTTGCAACTTGCTTTTTTACTCTGAATAATAGAGAATAGGCTTTTTGTACATACCAGCACATGTAGGTAGATTTCTCTTGCTTTTTTTTTGGCGGCGGAGGTGGGGGGGGACATACCATCGTGTGAAAAGTATAGTTTTTGAATAATTATTTCTGGCAAGAATCATCAAAGGATGCTAAAACTACAGAACAAAAGTACAGTGAGACACAGGATATGTACTTAGTCTCCAAGTACCTTCCTACAAGATATTTATTAATTACAAAAGGAAAAATGATAACTTTATGGTAGAGAAACTTGGCAGACACCAACTTAGCCAAATGGCCAGAATTATCAGTAATGGCAGAAATTGATATCATGTGCATCCCTATAGAATAAGGAGGACAGAACATCACTCCTGTGGTATTCCTACCAAATATGGTATAACTTGAATTTAATCTTGAAGAAACATCAAGCAAGCCCATATTGAGGGATGTACTACAAAATTACTTTGCCTTGTACTGTTTCACAATGTCAAGCATGAAAGATAAGGACAGAACTGTTCCAGATTAAAGGAGATTAAATATACATTAATTTCCTGATTTGATAATTGTACCATGGTTAGGTGAGAGGAGGATTTTATGTTTAGGAAACCACACTAAAGTATTTAGAGGTAAGGGGGTATCAGTCTACAGCTTAGTCTCAAAGTTTTCTGAAAAAAAGTGGAGAATTATAATGCAAATATAAAAATGTTATCATTTGGGTGATATGGGTGAAGAGAATATGAGACTTATCTTTACTATTTTTGTAACTTTGTAATCTGAAGTATTTTTCAAAATGAATGTTAAAGTACAACCTCTGGGAAGTGAGACCACGTAGATTTAAATTCTGGCTCTGTCACTTCCAAACTTTGTAGTTTTCTGGAATTTAACCTTTCTACGCCTTAGTTTTTTCCTCTATAAAATATAGTTTATAATAGTACTCACCTCAGAGCATTATTGTAAGGATAACAAAGTTAATATTAATACAAGTAAAGTGGTTAGAACAGTACCTGGCACAGAGTAAACATAATGTTAGCTATTAGTATTCCATTGTATGTACAATAAATTACAAGCCACTTACTAATGGACATTTAAGTTGTTTCAGATCTTTTTTTTTTTTTTTTGAGACGGAGTCTCGCTTTGTTGGCCGGGCTAGAGTGACTGCCGTGGCGTCAGCCTAGCTCACAGCAACCTCAAACTCCTCCTGGGCTTAAGGGATCCTCCTGCCTCAGCCTCCCAAGTAGCTGGGACTACAGGCATGCGCCACCATGCCCAGCTAATTTTTTCTATATATATTTTTTAGTTGGCCAGATAATTTCTTTCTATTTTTAGTAGAGACGGGGTCTTGCTCAGGCTGGTCTCAAACTCCTGACCTCGAGCGATCCACCTGCCTCGGCCTCCGAGAATGCTAGGATTACAGGCGTGAGCCACCGCGCCCGGCCTTGTTTCAGATCTTAATCTGAAATATCTATGTGCATGTTTTACCCTTACTTGTACCCTTAATATGCTACCCAGTATCTGATCTGTAGTGGGCACTCAGATTTGGTTGAATGAATTGAATTATTTCAGGAGCCCCTGGAATCTTTATTCAAAATATTTTATCTGTGAAATGAATTTTTAAAGCAATAATAAATCTCAGCCAATATATCTTAATATGTAAGTTTTAGAGAAATTGAACAATTTTTACTTTATTAGAATATTACATTATTAGTATCATCAAGATTATTGTTCCAGTGGAATCACATTCTCTTTCCGTACTGGTGGTGTGGGGTATTCTGTTTCAGTTATGATTGTAAATATTTTACCAATCTAAATTTCCTTGCTGTGCTGCATTGTTTTAAGTGCATTAGTTTATAGAACCCTAAATATCCCTGAACTTTCTGCCATTATATCTTGGCAGTTTTGCAAAGACACTGTAAAATACAATAAAGAATGTGGGCTTTAGCTTATAATATAGATGTTTTCTCTTTGGTTAATGGCAGTGCTTGTATTTTATGATTGTATTCCTGGTATTTAGCCTATACCAGCCACCATAGGGTGCTCAGAAAATGGTTTAGGAATGAGGGGATAAATGGACATTTTTTCCCCCACTAATCTACCCCAAAATCTTGATTTCATGCATGCTACCCTTTGATTGCTACCCTTACTTTCTGACTTATTTACTCTGATTCCCCTAATCCCACTATCTTTCAGTTCCACAGAGACCTCCAATTCATGGATGCTGTCACTTTATTACTTTCTGTTATTCTCTTTGTGTATTCATTTTCATGGTCCAGTGCTGAAATCACTCAAACACACTTATCTTCCTTGCCTCACTCATCATTTGTATTACTTATCTGGCAAAACCACAGCCATCTGCCTATTCTGTGCTTGTACCCAGGCAGCAGAAGCTGCTAGAAAAAACTCATGTGTGTGTCTATTCTCAGTTTAATTTTATGACTGCAAATCTCAAATGAGCAATCCACAATGGAGGCAATCCCATCCTACACTTTTGTAGTGAATTTGTTTCTCTAGTCTCTGAAGTGACTTTTCCACTTGTATTTCTCACACCTGCAGTGCCAACCCTTCTCACCTTCAGCTTGCTCTCTACATTATTGAAATATTAGCTGTAGTCAGATGTTATTAATATTAGAAATACCTCATCTTCTCACTATCAAAAATGCTAACCTGTCTGTTGATATCCATGTACTCTGCCTTCTGTCCTCTTAAAATGAAAGTATCCCTGTAAGAGTCTAAACTCGGCCCCTCCACTTATGTTCTAGATTCCATCCTCTGGCCTACTGCAGTTAATAAACCTTTTTTTGTATTGCATTACTAGTCTCTCCTTCACTGCTAGATTGTTCTTATGCTTTAATGTCATTCATTTTAAAATACCACAGTTTCCTTGATCCCATGGCTTCTTGTATTTACAGTCCTATTTATCTTCTACCCTCCACAAAAAACTTCTTGAATTAGCTGTTTTTAATAGTATTTGCTAATTTTACTTTCTCTTTGACTTGTCTCTTTACCTACTCCAAACGGTCATTCTTCACCACCATTACAGAGAAACTGGTCTTTACCCATCTTACTAAATCTAGTGTTCTCACCCCTCTCTCTTCAACCTATGAGCATTATTAGACCCAGGTGATCACTCTTTGAAATACTTTTTTCTTAATCTTCTTAATACCACAGTCTTGGATTTCTTTCTACCTCACTGGTTAGTTCAGGTCCTGTGCTTGCTTCCTTACTCCTGGGCTCCCTCTCTTCCCTGTACTGTCTCCCTAAGTTGATTTCCTCTAGTTCTGTGGCTTTAATACCAACTATATGCTGAGGAAGTCCAAATTTACATTTCCAGTCCTGATTCCTTTTCTGACTTCCAGACTCAAGTGTCTTACTGAAATCTTCACTTGGATGACCAAAGAAATTGCAAACTTAATGTAACCAAAATTGTACTCCATTTCTGCTTTTAAACCTGCTCCTTCCAAGCCCTGTCTCATTTCAGGAAACGTTACCGGTTGCTTAGACCAAAAACCTAAAAATGATGCCTGATTGTACCTCATACCCACATTCAGTTCATCTGCATATCATGTTGGCTTTACCTTTTAAATATATCCTGATTTCAACAACTTC
Source organism: Lemur catta (assembly GCF_020740605.2). NCBI lineage: Eukaryota > Metazoa > Chordata > Mammalia > Primates > Lemuridae > Lemur > Lemur catta. The sequence goes on from NC_059137.1 coordinate 79,440,505, forward strand.
TTACTATTGCTACTGTTAAAATCCAAGTCCAAATCACTGTCAGCTCCTGCTTGAACTATTGGATATAGTTCAATAGCTGGTCTCTCTGGTTTCACTCTGACATCTGTCTTCAAGTCCACAAATCTTTAGGAGTAATCTTTTAATGGTAGCAGTCTGTTTACATGACTCCCCTGCTCTCAGTCCTCCAGTGACTTATATTAAATTTTTGTTACTGAGGCTTGTATGCATTACACAGAACCTCTGATAGTCCCCAGCAAGGTAGTTTTCCTTAGGCCCTTCTTGGTAAACTAACATTTCACAGGTAAGGTATATACGTATTTTGCTTTGTTTTTTGTCTACACGATGTTGTCCAAGTTTTTTTAAAAAATTGGAAGATTTCACATTAAGCAAGAAAAACCTAGATTTTTCTTCTGAAAAATTAGGAGATCTGACCACACTGGCCCTGTATTCATTCATGGCTGCAGCAGAGCAAGTAGTGGTTTTCTCCCTTCATATTAAACATATGTTCTGATTTGCCAGTCTTTACCACTCCCCAATGTATCTTGTAGCTAGTGAGATGTACTTAGGAAGGTAACCTGTTTTTTGCATTTATGACCCCTGCCCTGGAGTAGGTCAGTCGTTCATTCAGCAAACATTGAACAGTAAGTACTCTGTGCTAAGCACTATTCTAAGTCCTAGAGATAAAGCAGCGAATAAAATTAAGCCCTAATCTCATGGATTATACATTCCTTGGTACAAATAATATATATGTAAACAAATACATGTATCACGTCAGGTGGAGATAAGTTCCACGAAGAAAAGTAAAGCAGGATAAAGAGATATAAAACGGTAGAGGGTGTGTCGTAGAATGCACAAGGAAAACTATGTGAGGACTTTACTTTAGAACACAGGCTGGAATATAATAAGAGATGGAGCCTTGTGAATATTTTGAAGAAAATGATTTTGGGGTGGGGGTCAGTAAGTACAAAGTTCCTGAGAAGAGAATGTGTTTGGTATGTTTGAACCATAGCATCAAGGCCTGTGTGATGCAGTGTGGTGAACATGGAGAAGAGTGGTAGGAAACAAGGTTGGAGAGGGAGACCAGGGTCACGTGATACAGGGCTGTAGAGGCCATGTTGGACTTTGGGATTGTACTGTGAGGTAGGAAACTATTGAAGGGTTTTGAGTTGGGAAGTGACATGATCTGACTTATTTTAAAACAATCCATCTGCCTTCTGGTGGTGAATAAATTACAGCAGGGACAGGTGTGGTAGGTAGGGGACTTGTCTGGAGTTTGTTAAGGAGCGAGAGAGGGTGGTGATTTAAACTAGAGATAGCTGTGAAAGGACAAAAAGTGGTTAAATTAGAATTTGAAGATAGAGCCTGCAGGGTTTTCTGATGGATTTGGTATGGGATTTGGGAAAACAAGAGGAGCTGGTGCCCAGGTTTTCAGCCTGAGCACTGTAGATAGATGGTAGTGCCTTTAATGGTTGGGTAACACTAGAAAGTGGACATGAAGAGTTCCTTTTTGGAGATGTAAAATTTGCGAATCCTATTTGATGTCCAAGTAGATATAAACTTCATCTAGAGGATGATAAGCTTATAGCTCTGTAATATAACTTGAGATTTTTAAAAGACCCAATCATGTGAATCATATACTGACCACAACTGAGTTGAGACTACGACATTGTGATTTTGTTTTCTTTCTGTTTGTGAGATACATTAATAGTACTTGACATGAATTTGATGCTCACTGTTTTTGTTGAGAATCCAGAAACTTTGCTATAGTTCCGGCTTCTTCTGTAGCTACCTATTATTCCATTATATTAGGTTTCTATTTACATTTTATAGGAATTATAATGTGGCAGAAACATTCCTTTAATGGGGCTTATGACTTCTTAATTGAATCAGCCAGATATTATTAATAAATTAATTTTCTTCAAAGTGAGTCCAGCAAACCACTTAATTTGTTAATGACTCAGCAGTGAAATTATTTTTAAAAAATGATTTGGGGGGCAGGAGTATATGTGTGAATAATTCATTTTTTCCTTACAGCAGAACATGGTTTTGTTATCACTTTGAGTAATTCTATTTGAGAAGGCTTAACCTTTGTAGCCTAACAGTATGTAAGCAGGCATTGAGTAATTTTTGAAATAAGTCTTATCTAAATCTTACAACCCTATTGTTAAATAGTAGTTATTATATACTGCTCATCTGTGAATGTGAGAATACTTTGTAAGTAGAAATTACTACTTTGTGATATTTTCATAAGCATTAGCCTTATTTTCCAAATGAACATATTAAATGCAGGTATATTTAAATTGCCTAAGGAGAAGCAATTGAAATTAAGGACAGAGGTGGCAGTAGAGTATGGTGTTTTAAGTGTAGGCCTATAAGGAAAGCTTGGATGTATGATAGCAATATTTAGACCAGCAGGTTGACATTTCATTTCTGTTTTCTTATTAATTAGTGATTTTATAAGAAAAACACAAAGAAAAGTTTTGCTACTGTTCAAAGGCCTAATTATTCCATTTTTGTATAGGAAGATTTTCAGTCAATGACTTATGGATTTAAAATGGCTAACAGTGTGACAGATCTTCGAGTTACAGGTAAAATCATTTAGAAAGATAATTCACAAGTTTTATATTTTGATTTATTTCCTTTTTAAACTTATTCTTTCTCTTTCTAGGCATGCTAAAAGATGTGGAGGATGACATGCAACGAAGAGTAAAGGTATATTGTTTTTCTCTTTTCTTTGGTGTAAGGTTTTGGTATTCTCTTAAATGTCAGATTAATTTTAGCTAATTACAGATAGCTTATATAGAACCACATGTCTCCTTTTTATGCTGAGCCTTTTCTGTAATGAATTTGAATGCTGCTAGAGGAATTTCTGATAAATTAATGTCATTTTCAAATACAGTCATTCCCTTAGTATCTTCGGGGTATTGGTTCCATGACCCTCGAGGATAATGCTCAAGGGTCTTGTATAAAGTGGCTTCATATTTTCATATAACCTTCCCATATACTTATCATCTCTAGATTACTTATAATGCCTACTACGAGGTAAATGCTGTGTAAATAGCTGTTATACTGTGTTTTTAAATTTGTATTATTTTTTACTGTATTGTTTTTTTTCCTGAATATTTTTGGTTGGCAATTGGTTGAATCCAACCCTCAAATACAGAGAGCTGAGTGTATTAAAAGTTTAACTCTCCCAATTCTTTCAATTTTTTGCCAACGTTTAAGACTTTTAGTATGCTATTTGAAGAGTAGTATTTTTTTTCCCATTAGAGTTTTAAGTTCCTCAAAGGTAAGGATTGTCTTCTTCACCTTTGTATCTTTAATAGCTGGTATAGTGTCTAAAACACAATAGGTATAGTGTCTAACACTATTTACAATAGTAAATGGTAATATCCCAAATCTGATAAAAATCTTCTTTCTAGATGACATCCTTCAGCTGTGTGACCTTGATGATTTGCTTTTCATAGAGATTAAAAAGGGAAAAAAGTTATATTTTTACTATTTTTTTTACACTTGTATAGGAGTATGGTTGTCAAAGAAACCTTGTTATTCTCTTTTTTTTGATTTTTACGTTATTCAGTGAATTAAAATGCACAGTGTCCCACTTTTAGATGAGGAAAATACAACTCAAAGGAGTTAAGTAACCTGTGTCTGAGTCTTAAGGGCATGTACTTGGTAAGTGGCAGCTCCAGGGCTAGAACCAGCATCTTCTATCAGATCTTCCTGTGACACTGCCCTGGTATTTTGTTAAATAAAATTGTCAACTCTGTCACTTGTATTAACAAGATGCTTTGCATTTTAGTGTAAATCAGGTCAAGTAACTTTATTTGTATGATAGGATTTTTGTAAAGATTACTATTTTTTTTTAACAGGGTTAGTTTTGAGAGCATCAGGAACTTCAATAAATAGATAGTTTTACAGGAAAGTATACTCTGTTATATGGTTTTGTAATACTTATTTCATTGTTTTGCGTATGCTGGTTCAATACCTGATTGCATGATCTTTATAATTTATATCAAAATGAACTTTCTGTATGTGGCATTAATAGGAGGAAAATAAATACAGGACACAGCTTTTTTTCTCCAAATATTTTTCCTAAAAATAAATTCTTGTATATACTTAATAAATTATTTAAGTGCATTACCTTGTATATTTATAATCTAATACTTTTCCAGGTTTATGTTTATTGTAATTCACCTTTTTTAAAATTTTAGAGTACTCGAAGTCGACAAGGAGAAGAAAGAGATCCAGAAGTTGAACTAGAAGTAATTGAACTTATTTTCTGGTAGATAATATCAGAGAAGTCTACCTCTTAATGTTGTAGTTTTATGAACTGCGTTATAATTTATGGAAGCCCTTTTTAAGGTATTTCTTTAAAAATTAGCATTGCAAGGGATTTTATTTCCCTTGTATTTATTTTGATAGAATGATAATGCAGCTCTTTCAAATACATGATTTCAAAACTCTTCAATATTCCTGTGAGGTAGGAAGAAAAAAATGATCTTTTTACAGACGATGCATCAAAGCTTGGCAAAGCTCAAGAACTTCCACAGTATCAAAAGTTGCTGAACCTCTGTTGAGATCCTAAATTTTCTGACTCTGCTTAAAGCACTTTTTAATTAGTCGTTTTTAAAATGTTAATTAAATCAGCTTTTGTGAAATGATAGTGTAACTTTTGACTTAAAATATCAGTCCTGTTGATATCGATAGAAACTTTATACTTCTATTTCAAAAGCATAGACTTTGTATTGTTGTTTTCTGCAGCTCGTTTTTCGGGAATTTAAAAGCCTTTAAGTGAAGATATGTGCCATGTAATAAGTTACTAATAACATTGAGATTTAGGAGTTAAAATAATATATTTTAAAATAAAATTCCTTTGGCAGTCTTTGCATCTTTTAACTTCTAGTCCTTTCTTGTTTTTTAGCACCAACAATGTTTCGCAGTATTCAGCAGAGTGAAATTTACTCGAGTGTTGCTGACAGTGCTTATAGCCTTTACTAAGAAAGAGGTAAGGGCATTTACTATAATTTGTCTATATCTGTTTTAGTGATTTTTGGATGGCATGCCTTATTGAAGCTGTTGTGAGACTTTTCCATTGAAGTACTCCTAATCTCAAATACACAGCACTCAGCATTTGATGTATTTATACCAGAATAACCCTGATGATTTTCTCAAGAAGTCACATGAATTTTATGTTCTATTACTTACTAGTAAATAAAACAGTAGAAGCTGAAATAGCTTGTGGGTTGTCATTTTTCGTGAATTGAAAAGAAGAAAGTAAAAATAAGAATTTTAGGTAGGCCTATTATTCCCTTCAGTAGAAAGTAAGAATAATGAGAATTATAATAAATGAGAATTTTAGTAGGCTTATTTTTCAAATAAACATTGGATTTGTATAGAATCAAAAGCAAGCCCTAGATAATGAACATTTTTTCTTTTGTGTAGTTTTGTATTAAGTCAGTTACAGACTAATTTGTGAATAGTTAATAAGTGGTGAATAGAGATCCAACCTTTACCATTGCTCTAACTTCAGTAATTCAGTTTTTTCTTGTTTTTTCCCCACCTTGATGAATGACATAGTAGAATTATTGAAATATTTCCCGTTTTCCAGTTGACTGCATCTCTGATTTTTATTATAAAAAATAAGATAAATAAACCAGAAATAGTTCTTTTTTCTTTTTGATGAATCCTACAAGATATAGATGTGAATAAAAAACAATTTCTATCCTAACAGGATCTGGGTATCCTGTATTAAGCGAATAGTTTGTGAAAACCAATGCCATTATAGCAAACATTTAATTTCATTATTGTTTATAGGATTTTCCTATTTAATGTATATCTTTCAGTGAAAGAATATGTAAGAATGTTTTTGGTGATTTATTTGCTAGACCAGTGCTGTTGCAGAAGCTCAAAAATTGATGGTTCAAGCAGCAGATCTTCTTTCTGCCATTCATAATTCATTGCATCATGGCATCCAGGCCCAGAATGATACTACAAAAGGAGGTAATTGTTCATATTGCTCCCACCCTTTAAAGTTCTTCTTTCCCATCTAAAATACGTAGTGTTTGGTTTGTTCTAAAATTTCACTTGTCAGTCTGCCTGGACCTTGCAATGTTTTACTCTAGAGACTTATATAGAGTCTGTGCTCCCTTCATTTAAAATTTATTCCATACTGAAGAACAGTACTGTAGAACTTGGCCATCTTCTGTATCTTACTGTTTAGACTCTGAATATTTACCGTCTTATGTTCATGCCATGATGTCAGCAGTAACTTCTTTTTTAATCACCTCTCCTCTTTACTCTGGCTGAGAGATCATGACCCCCATTGCAGTCTACCCTATCTCCATTAGGCAGGCCTAGGTATTCCCTCTGTGGCCTCATTGCACTCATAGATGCCTCTGTTACAACGTTTTTTTTTTTAGTACATTGTATTGTAATTATTTACCCATTTGTCCTTCCATGAAATTTTGAATACTTTTAAGGCCAGGGACTGTCTTCTTTCTTTTGTATCTCTACAGTGCTCGGCATGTTGTTAGTACTCACATTTTGTTTATAAAATATGTCTTAAAATACAAGGAATAGTGTACTTTATTGTAAAATTTACAATTGGGTTAACATTTTAGATAGTGTTTTGATTACCCTCAGAACTAATTAAAATGAGATGATATTTATATTCTTTAGTGTTTCTCATTTGTTGGTCTTGTGACCAGGAAGGCAAGTTTTTTCTGATTCACACCCCTTTCCTTTTCCACCTCTCCCTTGCATTTAGGGACGGGAGTTATGTTTCCTTTCCCATGAATTTTTCTTTCCTTACTCAAGGAAAGAAGGAGCAGTCCAGAAGGTAATTTGGGTTAGGAAATCAGTATTATCAATTTGTATGTTTCTAGTAATTATGCTTAATTTGTATAAATTTGTTAACATTTTCTCTTTTGCCCCAGGAGGGGGAATATGTTTATGAGATAAGTGACTAGGTGGCGTTCTGTCACCATGGGTCATAAAAAGAAGGTTGTGATGCATAGCAACCAATAGTGCATGTGTACAGAGAGATGTAAAATATCCACAATTCTTAAATACTTTGAAATCTAGTGCAAGAATATTTTCATGAAAACCACCGTATAATACATGGCTTCAAAGTAATTTATTTGTTGGATAATATCCAAATAAGATATTAATGACACAAAACAATCTTCCTGATTACTGGAATCTGATGTTTCTTTTTGCCATATCTGACTACTGTGAGCTGTTCTTTGTATTTTACAGTCAAGCAAACTCTGAGATGATAATTGCCAGAGAGGATCGTTAGTAGCTATAGGTTGTGGCTTCCCTGTATTTCAGACCAGTGCTAAAAATCGTATATGTTCTCCACTGTTTCTCTGGGTTTATAGTATGCTTAAAGTAAGCTTCAGGAAAATAGTTTACATATAATTAGCTTGAATAAACTTTAAAAAAATGTAATCTTATGACTAAGATAGTGAAATTTTAAACTTAAAGAATATTCACTCTGTGCTTAGTTTTCTGTATAATACCTTGTAGCTGGCTTAATTTAACTTTGTAATTATGCTTTAATCATAAAGCCATATAGTCCTATAATTAAAAAGTTAATATTTTCTAATGTCTATTCTAAGACGACTAAGATAGTGAAATTTTAAACTTAAAGAATATTCACTCTGTGCTTAGTTTTCTGTATAATACCTTGTAGCTGGCTTAATTTAACTTTGTAATTATGCTTTAATCATAAAGCCATGTAGTCCTATAATTAAAAAGTTAATATTTTCTAATGTCTATTCTAAGACGAATGATGCAAAAATAATAGTGTAGATTAGCTTTGGTCTCAGGTAACTCACTTTGCCTTCTAATTATTACAGCTCCAGCTAGTGACAAAATGACTACGTAAACCTTGAAATCACTGAGGATTCATTTTAGCTTCTCATTGTAAAGGTATATATTCAGTAGGAATTGGAAACAGTGGTGTTAAGGGAGAAAATAGGAAGACTTTAACTTGATCTAAGAATTGCTGGTGGGTTTACTCAATGAATGGTAATATTTTAATGAAGATGCAGAAGGCAGAAATGATTTCAGAGGTGGATAAGGAGGGCAGCTCAGATAATGAATAGGATTTTTTGATGTGGAGCAATTCACTAGTAAAGTAAATATATAGCTCTGGAAAATGGATGGAAATAAATTTTAGAGTCATTTTCATATTAAATGCTTATTGAAATTGAAGGAGTGGATGTGATTACTCAGGGGTTACTGGATTCAGAACTTTGGGTTAAATCTCTGTTGAAGGAACAAAGGAGGAATAAGATCCAGTGAAACAGATGTTGCTCTTTTTTTGCTTATGCTGTCTTGAATTTTATACTTTTTATGTCTGGAATTATAGCTCATCCTGTAAAATGATGTTTATATCATCTCTTCCAATGCACTTTTCCTGGTTATTCTTGTCAAAATATATATCTCCCATGTTCTCTCATAGTTACCTGTGAATTAGGTCTAGTTTACCCTTTAGATTTCTAGCGTCTTTAACAATTGCTAATGGAGGCCGGGCGCGGTGGCTCACGCCTGTAATCCTAGCCCTCTGGGAGGCCGAGGGGGGTGGATCGCTCAAGGTCAGGAGTTTGAGACCAGCCTGAGTGAGACCTCGTCTCTACTAAAAAAAAAAATTAGAAATAAATTATCTGGACAACTAAACGTGTATATAGAAAAAATTAGCCGGGCATGGTGGCGCATGCCTGTAGTCCCAGCTACTCAGGAGGCTGAGGCAGTAGGATTGCTTCAGCCCAGGAGTTTGAGGTTTCTGTGAGCTAGGCTGATGCCACAGCACTCACTCTAGCCTGGGCAACAAAGTGAGACTCTGTCTCAAAAAAAAAACAAAAAACAATTGCTAATGGAAATTTAAAAATGTATTTAAATTTATGTTGCCTGGAATTGGTAGATACTTTTGGAATAAATTTTCAAATCTGACACACATACTTTCAAGAGTTTGTTATGTTTTTAAAATAAATTAAAAGAAAGCTGATGAAAGTTGGTGGATTGAACACATTTACCTTCTGAAAACTCCAATGGATAATAAAGAAGTGATTTTTAAAAAATAATAGGCATAATTGGTAAAGAGGAAAAAGACAGGGAAAGGAGACAATAACAACAAAATTTTAGGTGCTGGAGAACAGAAAGACATTGACTTAGTTGTCTCCAAATAACTGAATTCTTAGTCACTAATAGGGGGGAAGTCAAAGACAACTCAGTTTAACTGTGGGCTTCATTGTTAGTTTAAACTGTAGTTTAAATTGAAAGGCTTCATTATTAGTTTACCAAATGCCTTTGGAAAGGGGGGTGAAAATTTAGCTGAAGACATGAGAACTGGTTGAAAATCAGTTTAAAAGCTGAGATTTCCTCTCCCTGTTTCGTTGGGTGACGTTCCTGAACCTAAGAATATTCAAAGTTTATTCTCTGAGTGAGGAAAACAGAGGGATTCTGGACTGAGGGGATATGAGGCCCAGTTGAAGGATACACATTATGAGAGAATGGAATCAAAGTTTAAATACTTACTGTTGTGACCTCCTCTTTTCCCTGCTTCCCTCCCCTCCACTCAGCTTCCAAAACAATGTAGCCAGGCTTATGCACTCCACTTAAAAGTGTAGAAGATTCTTCTTAGGGAAATCTGACAAGCCTAAGAGGTGGAGAAAAACAATAGCAAAATCTAAATTTACTGACATCAGCAGTTCCCCAGATAAAATGGCTTGGTTGAGGCTTGGTCTATATTCACAGAGCTCTTAATGGGGTTTTTATGAGTTTCAGTTTCAAATCTGAGTATATAGTCAAAGTTGGAAATCCCTAGCCTGAAAGAAAGAGACAAAAACAAACCTTAAAACAATTGAGAAAAATGAATACATAAAACAAGAAAAGGATGCAATACAAAAGGGAATGTGTTGAGATTGAAAGTATAAGAACAGAAATGACATAAATAGAAAGTTTAGAATACAAAGTTTTGGAAATCTTAGAGCTAAAAATGAGATAAAAAATGAGGAGAAAAAAGTTGAGAATATTATGAGTCCAGAAGTGTTGTACTACCTAGTAAGGATAAATAAATAAATAAGATAAATAAAGCATAAACTAATGACAGTTTTTTCATAAATAGAGATGAGAAAATAGAAGCAAAAAGAGAAAATCATTTAAGAAAATGTCCTGGATTCAAGCAATACAAATACAGAGATTGCAAAGACCAACATTCTGTGGCCATACCACCCTGAACATGCCCAGTCATGCCTGAAAAGGCCAATGAAGAGCTGCCTAGCACAACCAGGATGAACATTGACCTGTATCAAGGCATGTAATTTTGAAATTTCTGAATAGTAGCAACAGAGATTGTAAGAGATTCGAAAGAGACAAAAGCAAGTTATAGACACAGTGTCAAGACAGAATGTCATCATACTTCTCAGCACTAGCAGTGGAAACTGGAAATCAATGCAGTGAAAACAGAGTTGAAGGAGTCACGCTTCCTGATTCAAAACTTACACAAAGCTATTAGCAATCAAGACTGTGTGGTTCTTGTTAAACGTAGATGAGTGGAGTAGAATAGCATTGAGAGCCCAGAAGTCAACTCTCATATTTATGCTCAACTGCTATTTGACAAGGGTGGCAAGACAATTCAGTGGGAAAAGAAAAGTCTTTTCAACAAATGGCGCTGGGACAACTGGATGTCCACGTGCAAAAGAATAAAGCTATATATTCCCCATCTCCCCATTGCACATCATGTACAAAAATCAATTCAAATTGGATCAATGGCCTAAATGTAAGAGCTGGAACTATAAAACTCTTAAAACATAAGCATAAATCTTATACCTTAATAAAAAGAATGAAAAAGTGGGCAAGGGATCTGAACATTTTTCCAAATAAGATATGCAAATGGTCAATAAGTACCTGAAAAGATGTGCAACATCAGTAGCCATCAGGAAAATGCAAAGCAAAATAAAAAGATACCACAGCCCACCCACTAGATGGCTTTAATCAAAAAGATAATAACAAGTGTTGCAAGGATGTGCAGAAATTGGAACCTTCATATACTGCCAGTTGGAATGTAAAATGATGCAACTGCTTTACAGAACAGTCTGATAATATCTCAAATGTTAAACATAGAGTTATCCAAGATTGGATAGATCTTGGATAAGAGAAGTTACAATCCTAGGTGTATATCCAAGAGAAATGAAATTATATATCCATAAAAAAGTTATGCCCACAGCAGCATTATTCATAATAGCCAAAAGTAGAAACAGCCCAATGTCCATCAGTGAATGAATGGATAAAAATAAATGGTGTATCCATTCATTAATTGCCAATACTATTTGGCAATAAAAAGAAATGAAGTACTAAAGGACCATTAAAAGATTATGCTACATGGAAGAAGCCAATCACCAAAGACAGGATATGGTATGATTGCCACTTATATAAAAAATGTCCAGAATTGGCAAAACTATAGAGACAGAGGGTAAATTAGTGGTTGCCTAGGATTGGGGGAGGAATGGTAGTGGAGGAAGTAGGAGAATGATCGCTAATGGTTATAGAGTTTCTTCTTGGGTTGATGAAAATGTTCTAAATTTGATCGTGGTGATGGTTTCACAACCCTGAATATACAAAAAAAAAAAACCCAAAACATTGAATTGTATACTTTAAATAGGTGAGTTATGTACTATATTGATTATATCTCAGTAGCGTTGTGAGTAAAAGAAAATCACTGGTGATGTTTTCAGAATTTGGAGTAAAAGGGTTTATTTCTTTTCTTTCTTTCTTTCTTATTTTATTTTATTTTATTTTTTGAAACAGGGTCTCACTGTTTTGTCTAGGCTAGAGTGCAGTGGCATCATCATAGCTCATTGCAACTTCTGACTTCTGGGCTCAGGTGATCCTTTTGCCTCAACCTCCTGAATAGTTGGGACCATAGGCACATGCCACCATGCTCTGCTAATTTTTAAATTTTTTGTGGAGATGGGATTTCGCTATTGCCCAGGCTGGCCTCAAACAATTCTCCCATCCTGGCCTCCTAAAGTGCTAGGATTACAGGTGTGAGCCCAGCCAGGAAAATGGTTTCTAATGTTGAATTCTGTATACATATTATCATTTAATTTTGAGGAAAGATAATTTTAGGCATTTAAAGTCTCAGAAAAATTATCTCCCAAAAGTGTTAGAAGATGTGCTCCATTAAAACATGGGAATAAATCAAGAAAGAGGAAAGCATGGGGTTTAGGGAGTATGAGAATACAACATGAGAGAATAATGAAGGAAATCCCCAGTATGGTGGTGAAAAGAGATCACAACATAACAGCTAAGCACCATATATGGACAAGTCCAGACTGGAGAAAGTCACAAGGCTCTAGAGGAATTGTCTCAAAGAAAATACAAGACTGGCTGTTGCCAATAAAATTGATACAATAGCTGTTGTTTGATGTATTGAGAAGAGATTTAAAGAATTGGTGAATAGTTTAGGCTTAGGAAACAAAGTAAACAAAAAGTGAGACAATTACTAACTTTAGAATGTATATGAAAGTAAAAGTTACCTCCATGTTTGCAAAAGTTTTCCATGGCCCAGATGTGAATATCATATTAGTCATAATGGTGCAAATGTTGAATATTGATCATCACCAAAACTAACCAAAATTAACTATATGGGAAGTGAGGGGACATAAATGTATGTATGCATGCAATTTGTATACACTTACAGAGCAACTTATCTTTTCATTTTTTCAGTCTGACACATTATCTTCGACTTCCTCGTAAGGAGAAGGATAATGTATAAAACTGAAAAAAATATGAGATAGTACTATAAGCTTTTTGTTTGGCAATACGTGGATAAATAACAAAAGAAATAGCTAAGAGGAAGTAGAAGAGATTGCCTCTGGGAAGAGAAAAATGGTGGGGTTGGGTGGAGAAGGTGGGCAGAGGATTGTTGGTTGGGCCCTTTCTGTGGACCAGTGCCAGCTTCAGGCATTGCAGTTTTCAGTGCATCTTATTGATTTGCTGAGCATACTTCTCAGACATAATGTTTTCGCTGACCTCCAGACAGTGACCATGACCTTCTTCTGGTGCTCGTTTAGCTTTGGGAAGTGCTTTGGAGCTGCCTCTTGGTCCAACCAATGAGCTGGTGATTGCACATCACAATGAGGTCAAGAAATGCTTCGTTGTTGTTGTGTACAAGAAGAGAAGATAATACTTCAAAATGACAGTTTTTTTTATTTTGGTTCAGTTCATGAGTCACCCACTTAACCGAGCTTTTTTCACCTTTCCAATTTGCTTCAAATGCTGAATGTAGAATGGTTGACGTTGAGTTCTTCAGCAACTTCGCATGTAGTTGTAAGGGGATCAACTTCGATGATTGCTCTCAACTGGTCGTTGTCAACTTCCAGTGGCTGGCCACGCGCTCCTCATCTTCAAGTCTTTCACCTCCTTTGCAAAACTTCTTGAACCACCACTGCATTGTATGTTCGTTGGCAGTTCCTGGGCCAGATGCGTTGTTGATGTTACAAGTTGTCTCCGCTGCTTTATGACCCATTTTAAACTCGAATAATAAAAGTGCTCAACTTTGCATTTTGTCTAACATCATTTCCATAGTCTAAAATAAATATAAACTAAACAGCAAGTAATAAGTCATTAGCAAAACAACACAAAGCAGGAAATGCACATCAAAATGATGTATAACATAACCACATTTATTTAAAAATGTATTCCAACACCAAGAGGCAAATTTCAACAATGCTAAAACTGCAATTACTTTTGCACAGCCTAATATTTCAAGAAAATGGGCAAAAAAACTAAGGAAAACAAAAACATAGACCAGGAACATTTTTCTGCAAAAATCAAAGAATTTATTAAAAAACAAAATGGCCTCTATAGAACAAGAGCAGAAAGCAAACATATTAGGACTAAAGGAAGAAATAATAACAGAAGATGGGGAGTAAAAGTGAGCAGGCAGGCCAGGTACGGTGGCTCATGCCTGTAATCCTAGCACTCTGGGAGGCTGAGGTGAAAGGATCCATTGAGGTCAAGCGTTCGAGAGAAGCCTAAGCAAGAGCCAAACTCCATCTCTTCTAAAATTAGGAAAGATTAATTGGGTGTGGTGGTGGGCACCTGTAGTCCCAACTACTGGGGAGGCTGAGGCAGGAAGATCTCTTGAGTCCAGGAGTTTGAGGTTGCCGTGAGATGTGATGACGCCACTGCATTCTACCCAGAGTGAGAGAATGGAGACTCTGTCTCAAAAAAAAAAAAAAAAAGTGATCAGGCAGAGTTCAGGAAAACAATGGAGAAAAAAATCCTGAAAATGAAGACCTCAGCAAAACTGTAAAGGATATGGAGATCAAGATTGAAGAAATAAACCAAGCAAGATGGATGTGAACAAAGGAGATCTGAAGTGTTAGAAAATAATAGCCAAAGAGGATTTGACATACTCATAATTGATGTCCCTTAAGAAGTTAACTATTTAATGGAACAGGAAAAAAATGTTAAAAATTTTAGATATTTCTAGAAAGAAGAAAACTAAATCCATGGGTATAATTGAAAGTCTATAATATGTTTCATGGAAAATTGATAAAGATATAGCCTAGTAAAGTACTTAAGATCTAAAGCAACAATTATCCTTGCTTCAGAGTTCTTCACATCAGCATACAACACAGCTGGGTTCACTACTTCCCAAGTGAGGTGAGAAGGGTATCTGCACAGGAGGGCAGCTGAGCTTGGGGTGCTTAAGCCTAGATAGGATTGATAGGGGAACCATATGGTAGCAACCTGGCACTCTGTGTCAAGAGCCTAAGTAGGGTGAGAAAGGAATGTCTATGGGAAGGCAGCCTCGTGCTGGGTTTTGGAGCCTGAAGGTGCTAAAGCATGGCGAAGAGGGAAGTATGGGGTGTGGGAGCCCAGGCAGGGTAAGGAGGGCATACTCAATGTTGGAGGGGTCTGCCGCAGAGTGCTAGAACCGAGATAGATTCATGTAGGCAGCTGTGTGCAGGGCCATCAGAGACCCAAGCCAGGTAAAGAGAGCATCTCTATATGGGGGTGCCCTGATGCAGGGTTTCAGAGCCTAAGCATGTTGAAAAGGGTGTAGGGTGTCAGATCATAAGTGAAGAGGTGTCTGTCAAAGAGGATAGGACAGTATGGGATGTCAAAGCCTAAGCAGGAAGATGAGGGTGTTTGAGTGGAAAAGGTGGTCCCATGTGGGGAATTGCAGCCTAAGCAGATTGAGGAAAGCATTCTGTGCAGAAAGATGTCGTGGCATGGGATATCAGAGCTTAGATAGGGTGAGGAGTGTCTCTTCAGGGATGACCTTCCAAGCAGAGTGGAGGTCATGGTAGCCTTGGCATGTCAGTAATAGGAGATTGTAGTGGGCTGAATGATGGCCACTGAAATATCAAGGACCTAATTCTTAGAACCTGTAATTATTTATTTGGGGAAAAGATCTTTACAGATGGGATTAGTTTGAGGTACTTATGCTGAGATAATCTTGTATTATATGGGTGGGCCCTGAATATCATCATAAATGTCCTTCTAAATTGGATGAAGATTTGACACATAGAAAAGGAGAAGGTGACATGAAGACAGAGGGAGAGATTGGCATGATGCAACTATAAGGAAAGACATGCCAACTGTCAAGAGAAGCTGGAAGAGGCAAGGAACAGATTCCTCCAGAGTCTCTGGGTTACTGCTGCCCTGCTGACATCTTGATTTCAACCTGCTGAAACTGATGTTGAACTTTCATGAGAGAATAAATGTTTTAATCCATGCAATTTGTGGTAATTTGTTACAGCACCCCTAGAAACTAATACAAAGACTGATTACATATAGGGAAATTGGTCTCATATAAATGAATTATGGAGTGGCAAGATTCTCAGAATTGGGGAGCTGAGATACTGAGTTGGGAACTGAAGGGGAGAAGACTAGATTGAACTGTGTGGTATTGGATTGAAATTAAAGGTATGGATGTAAGTTCGTAGCTTCTAATATATAGATTGATATAGACATGTAAATATGTATATGTATGTAAATATATGTATATCCATATAACTACATAACTTTCTAGGTCTGTCATCTAGAGAGCCTGGGAACAGTGATACCCCACTAGAAGTGAGCATGCTAGCATCCACCTCTTGTTTACTGAAGACCACTGTCCACTAAATGGAACTAGACCATCTTGGAGAACTGGCTGATTCCAGGGCTGGGCAGGATAGGAACAATGTGAGCCTAGAACATCTTATTCCAGAAGTGAGTAAACACTCAAAAAATGATAGGAACGTATCAATTGGACATAGACAATAGCTTGGAGAGGTACTCACACAGGCCAAATTTGGGAAAACTTGAGTATCAAAGTAAACAATTCTGACAGATCATAACTTGTTGACTAAAAGAGGAAGCCATCTCATACTGATGTAAGTAAATGAATGAATGGACAGCTTAATGGTGATGAGCATATTTATGTGGGTGACCCCTGAATCCCATAAATATTTATTAATTACAAAGGTGAAAGGGGTAGAGTAGCTACAGTGAAGTGGCCTATTGGACATCCCCTTAATCAAGGGATCAAAGTTAACATCACTAACAGTGAGTCACATCTTGATGTGGTGAGAATATAGCATCACTTCTGTGATATATTCATAATTTGTATCTGATCATGAGGAAACAAAACAAACCCACATTAAAAGGCAGTATACAGAATTACTGGTCTGTTAGTTTTCAAAGATGTCAGTATCATGGAAGTCAAGGAAAGACTCAAGAACTGTTTCAGGTTAAAGGAGAGTAATAATGATTTTGTGATTCTGACATGGATATGATGTTGTGATTTTGACATGAATATGAAGAACAGTTTGTAAAACTTGAATGAAGTCTAAGGATTAGGTGATGGTAATTGGTCATTTTTCCTAATTCTGATGGTTGTATTGTGATTATGTAGGAGTTTGTTTTTTGTAGGAATGACATTGAACATAATAGAGGGTGTTTTGGTATTGACTACACTTGCAGCTCAACTGTAAGTTTGAGATTGTGTCCAAAGAAAAAAAAAGTTCACCTTAAAGCAAAAAATTAGATCAATAATATGTTGATGGTTTTGATATGTGAATAGAAAAATGATGACATATCCATACAATGAAATACTTACCAGCAATCAAAACAAATGAAGTACTGATACATGTAACATATTGGATAAATCATAGAAACATGTTGAGCAAAAGAAGTCAGATATAAAAGAGTATGAACGTATGACTTCTTGTTTAAAAGTAGGAAGACTAATCTATAGAGACAGAAAGTTCATGGTTGCCTGGCATGGGAGTGATTGACTGAGAAAGAGCACAAGAAACTTTTTGGGGTGTTAGAAAAGTTGTTTACGTTGATTGTGATACTTACATGGTTGTATGTATTTTTCAAAACTTTGAACTATACATTTAATGTTTGCCTTTTATCATATGACCATTATACCTCAATAAAATTAGAAAAGGGATACACTACACATGCACCCACAGAAGAAACTGTTGGTAGTGGTTAATTCTCAAGCAATAAACTGGGGACCATAAGTGGACAGGAGTATACCCTTTGTTATATACCCTTTTGTTGTGCTTGAAAGTTTTTAAAATTGTTTGTATGTATTACCTATTAAAACATGTACACGCAAAATGTTAAAATATGTAGATTTGCATCTGACGAATAGAATATTGAGGCTAACAGTTGTGGTTTAATATTGTTTTATAACATTTTTTAACTGATAAAATATACATAAAGTAAAATTTATCATTTTTACCATTTAAAGTGTTCAATTCACTAGCATTAAATACATCACCATTGTTGTGCAACTATCACCACCATCCATCTCTAGAACTTTTTCATCTTCCCAAACTGAAACTCTGTACCCGTTAAACAGTGACTCTCCATTTCCTCCTCCCCAATCTCCGGCAGCCACTATTCTACTTTGTCTCTATGAATTTCACTATTCTAGGTCCCTTATATAAGTGGAATCATATATTATTTGTCTGTGTCTTGCTTATTTCACTTAGCATAATGTTACAACTTTTTATAAAAGGAAATCAAAGAGCCAAGAAGTGCAGAATAACACACCCGAACCTCAGCAGCTTCCTTTGTTTGCCAGAATTCCTTCTAACTTCTAAGCAGCCAAAATTCATTATTTTAAATCTAACTATAAATTGCCTTTGTAACTTATGAGAGATGTATTGAATAAATATTACATAATGTCTGTCTCTTCTAACACATTTTCAGATCTTTAATTTTGACATCTAATTTACTTTTAGAATAACTTATGTTGCTCAGGAAAACCAAACCACATTGCTACTATAAATCTATTATCTTTTGTCTCCTGGTGGGGGGAGGGAAGGGTGAAGAGAAGTTGGTTAATGGATACAAAAATACAGTTAGAAGGAGTAAGTTCTATTATTTGATAGTACACTAGGGAAACTATACTTAATAATTTGTTGTGTATTTCAAAATAACTAGAAGAGAAGAATTAGAATGTTCCCAATGCAAAGAAAAGATAAATATTTGAGATGAAGGTATCCCAGTTACCCTGATTTGATGATTGCACGTTGTATACATGTATCAAACTATCATATGTACCCCAAAAATATATACTACTATTATATATCAAAAGGAAAGCTTTTATCCAGTGACCTTGTGCTATTGGTAGTACTTTAGTAATGTACTAAACTTTAGTGCTATTAGTAATGAAGTACTATTAGTACTTTAGTGCTATTAGTAATGAAGACCAGTGATCTAACAGGAATTTGAATAACTCAGGAATTTGAATAACTCGTATACTTTAACACATTGACTGCTACACTAGAAAAAAATTTTTTTTCCCTGGGGTGATGGTGTTTTATTAAAACAACACAATCCTTTCTAATTTGTTGTTTTTTATTGTTTTCTGTGCATGACTTATGTGCTTCGGAATCCACGATTTTACAATTGTCAATATTAATTGTTACAATAGGAACATCAAGATTATCACGAACCAACTGCAGAGTTTTGCTTCACACAGCCCTGGGGTCAAAACTAGCCTGAGTTAAATACAGCTCACATGGCAGTCAGTGTGTTAAACCAGTGTGTCATAATGTTTTTGGAAATAATAGTTACACTTTTACTATTTTATTTTATTTTTTTTTTGAGACAGAGTCTCACTTTGTTGCCCAGGCTAGAGTGAGTGCCGTGGTGTCAGCCTAGCTCACAGCAACCTCAAACTCCAGGGCTTAAGCGATCCTACTGCCTCAGCCTCCTAAGTAGCTGGGACTACAGGCATGTGCCAGCATGCCCGGCTAATTTTTTCTATATATGTTTTTTTAGCTGTCCAGATAATTTATTTCTATTTTTAGTAGAGACGGGGTCTTGCTCAGGCTGGTCTCGAACTCCTGACCTTGAGCGATCTGCCCGCCTTGGCCTCCCAGAGGGCTAGGATTACAGGTGTGAGCCACTGCGCCCAGCCTTACTATTTTATTTTTAAAAGAATATTATTGTGAGGGGAAGATAATCTTATTTGGCATTCTTGTACTAAGAGTGATTTTTAGCATTTTATATATGAAGTATTTTAACAGGAAAACCAAGATAATTTTTATATACCTACAGGCTTATAAAATCAGAAGGAAACCTAGAAATTATCTTGTCTGATCTGTATCCAGTTCAATTCAGGAAAACTTTATTGAGTACTTGCTAGGTAGGAAGTGGTGTGAATGATACTGCTTTCTGAGCTTAGTTCGTAAGGGACATCAGAGTCCGTTCAGGTTATTTTAATATAAAACAGTCTAAGATAAATAATGTGGAAGAGATATGAAGTATAATGGGAAAATATTAGATCAGTTTATTCTGGGAAGGGATTGGGTCTGATAAAGCTTTTCACTGTTTCTGTTACCTTGAAACCAAATACAAACTCCTACTTACGTTTTAGCCCCTTTCCTGCTAAACTTTAGTCTATATCCTGAATAACAGCTTTGATCTTTTATTATATCTTGGTTCTTACCCTCTTTTCTAGTCAAGCAACTTATGATGTCTTATATAGTATGGTTACTAAGTCCCTGAGATTCAGCAACAGCTGAGATTTAAAAATAGCTTATTAGTTGTGGCTGTGATGGCTGAGTGGTTAAGGCATTGGACTCGAAAAATAGCTATTAGGAACCACTTTGACCATTAACCATTAACATGGACAATGTCAAGAAAAATGCAGGGAGAAATTTTAAATGTATGTAAAGAATGGAGAGGAGCATACAGGTATCTTCTTAATTTATACATAGAAACTTTGTTTCCAGTCTATTTATATGCATCTATTTTTACTTGCTCTGTTTGGAGACGTTAGGACTTGGAAAATTGCAGCTCCCTAAGGAAAAAAGAAAAGGAGTCATACTCTCTGTCTTCTAGACTTTTAATATGCTTGGAAAACTTTGTCCTGACTAATATTTTATACTTTGAATGACCAACTTCTCATCATTTAGGTCTTTCCTTAGACTTTACTTCTTCTAGGAAGTCTTTCCTCTAATTTTTCCAGGGATTAGATGTTCTTGTTACATACTGGGCTTATCCATACTGAATTATAATTGTTTATTGTATTTGTCTAGACCAGTCTTTCTCAACTGGGGCTTCCCAGAGACATTTGACAATGTCTGGATGTGTATTCAATTTTCACAATAAGGGTTTTAACTTAAAGGATGCTACTGACACCTAGTGAGAATAGGTCAGAGATAACTGGTAAACACTCTGCAATGTTCTGGACAGCTGAATTAGTTTTAGACATTAATGTTGGTTTATATTGCACTTTTTAATTTCTATAAAAGTGAAGGTAGTACAGAACATATTCATTTCCCATTAATATTTACTTCTTTCACTGGTAATGAAGCTTTTCATGAATGGCTATTATGCATTTAATTTTCTACGTGTGGTATAAGGCCTAAAAATGTATATATTAAGAATAAAAGTATTCCTGGATAATAATTTTATATGCATGTTAGAATACTTTGAGGGAAAATAAGATTAATGTACTATTTAAGCATCTGGGTTCTATGCATTTATCATTAAAGGCCAAAATGTACCCATATTGGTATGGTAAAGAAGCTTCTTACACCATTAGCACTACTACTTTTATGTTACTTCTAAATGAAGCCAAGTTCCTGCTTTTAAAAGACCTCGGAGAGAGGGGCAAGTGACATAGCCCAACACAGGGGCAGTGTATGTACAAAATACTATGGGAGGACTGAGGAGAGAGCATTCAAGCTGTGTCGAGTTTACCAGGCTAAGAATAAGGGGTAGGCTTTACAGGTAGAGAAAATAGTTCGTGTAAAAGTAAAGAAGCATGGAGAATGACATTTGTGAATCATTGTGCTTGCTTACAGCTTATGGTGCTTAGGGAGTAGGGCGTGTTAAAAGATGATTTTCAGAAAAAGGTAAAACTGTGACTCTCATACAGCTATAAAAATGTTAAGGATTTTGTTAAACTTACTCAATGAGATGTTATAACTTGTTTAAATGAAAAATTTAGCAGTCTGTCAGTTACCGACAATTTGTAGATTTGTAAAATAGTTCCTGTAGAATCAATCTGACAGTGCATAGTTGTTTTCCATTGGAGTACAAAATTTTTTCTGTAGGAGTGGCAGAAAATTGTGAAGCACCTTCCACTGTCCTACCTATACTGTGTGTAATAGAGAGTCAACAAAATTTTTGGATTAGCATAATGAAGTCAGGCTGTGTTTTAGATAAAACAATAAAGGTGGCAATGTACAGGATTAATTTAATGAGAGAGGAGTCAATACAGTTAGGCTATTGGTATGGTAGTAGGAATGAGAGGAAAGACAGATTCAGTAGACATTAGGAATTAGAATCCTTAAGACTTACCGATTGATTAAATAAAGCAATGATGGGTGAGAGGAGAGAGTTCTAGCTTAAGCAATTGTAAGGATAATGGGTCATTTTAATGAGAAGGGGAATATAAGAGGAGAAGCAATGTGAGGGGAGAAAGATAAAGTTGGTTTTTGGACATGTGCCTTTTGAGGTGATACGGCATACCAAGGTAGAAATGTTATTATGCAGTTTGAAATCATAGGTTTGGAACTAAGAATAAAGATTGTGAGCCAAAGATTTTAGTTTGGGAATCATTAATTAAATTGGAATTTATATTAAAATAAGTAACTTCAACCTGCTTTTTAGGCAGAACTTAATAAGAGGAAGTAGACCAAGAACCCTGTGGAACATCTTTATTTACATAATCCTAAAGAACAATTATGGTGTATATCTCAGTGATATTATTATAATTTGATTGTCATTCTTTTCATTCTTAATAATGACACCTGTTTATCTTTCATTGACATCTGAAACTATGTTTTTTCTTAGGTTATAACCTATTTGTAGACCAGCAGAACTTTGAATCTGAAATTCTTAATCACGACTCATTTCAGGGATACACTTTCTCATTTTAGATTTCTAGTTGAGAAAGACTTGGTTTGGAGCTTTGCACTATTGTGAAAAGTGACATCGCCATTGGACAGAGAATGGGAAAGAGGAACTCACCCTTAGGTCTCTTGTAATATTTTCTGTAAAGCATCGTGAGTTTCTGTAATCTCAGCTCTGAACCAAATACGTTCCGGACTCATTACGGACTGAGGGCTGTGCTGCTCTGCTATTCTAGATTAGTATATAGCTAAGTTTGAATTGATTCTATTGTTCAGTAATTGAGGGGAAGAGAAGTTTACATTATTTGTGTTCCCATTTTACCTTTTTTCACAATCTCATGGTTCATATAGCATTTCCTCTTTTTTGAGAGAATATATTGACCCCATTTTATCCCATTCTTGTGATTTTGTGGGAGAAAACTCCCTCCGTCTCCACTACCACCACCATGTAGGTAGAAAGTACAATTTTAGGTTACTAAATCTGCTTATTTCATTTTTTAAAAATGTACGTACAGATACATTAATTGTAAATTATAAAATCCATTTAGAGGATCTTGTGATTAGAATTTGGAAAGGCTTTTAAAACTTGCATTTTTCTTTTTATATTAATAGCATTTGTGGTTTAAAATTAAGAGAAACTTTGAAAAATCTTAACTTTTTTTTTCTTTTTAGATCATCCAATTATGATGGGTTTTGAGCCCCTTGTTAACCAGAGACTACTTCCACCAACTTTCCCTCGATATGCGAAAATAATTAAAAGGGAAGAAATGGTCAACTATTTTGCCAGATTAATAGATAGAATAAAAACTGTCTGTGAGGTTGTGAATTTAACGAATTTACATTGTATCCTGGTAAGTACAAATCTCTATTCTGGAATATTACTTTGGTTTGTTTCCTTTTTTTTGAGACAGAGTCTTGCTCTGTTGCCCGGGCTAGAGTGCATGGCATCGGCCTAGCTCACGGCAACCTCAAACTCCTGGGCTCAAGCAATCCTTCTGCCTCAGCCTCCCGAGTAGCTGGGACAACAGGCATGCGCCACCATGTCCGGCTAATTTTATGTATATATATATATTTTTTAGTTGTCCAGATAATTTCTTTCTATTTTTTAGTAGAGACAGGGTCTCGCTCTTGCTCAGGCTGGTCTCAAACTCCTGACCTCGAGTGATCCTCCTGCCTCGGCCTCCCAGAGTGCTAGGATTACAGGCGTGAGCCACCGCGCCTGGCCTGTTTCCTTTTTAATTGATACAGAATAATTGTACATATTTATGGAGTCACTTTAGTTTAATAACAGAGTAGCTGATCACTTTTTGGACACTGGGTGTCCCAAGGGTGATCTTACTTAACAGATCACCTCTTAATAATAATGCTGCTTACCTATTTTCTTTGATAGCTAGAAGATTAAGTGGTATATACATACATATATGCATTCTATTTAATCCTCAAGGATTTTATACTATTCATTTTAGAGATTAAGAAGTTAAATTTTAGAGAGGTTAGATGATTTACCCAAGTTTTAAGAATGGAGTTTGAACTCTGGATTCTGTTTTCAAAACCTTTTGTACAAATACACATACGTGTATGTAAGTATGTATATAAGGATTTTTACATATAAAAATGATATCATGGTGTTTGGTAACCTTTTTTTTTCCTAATCTCTGTATGATGGACATCTTTCATGTCAACAAATACACATTTTGATGTTATTTTAATGGCTGTGTGGTGTTCCATTATCAGCATATATTACAGGTTTTTCCAGTTTATTCATATTAAATTATATTTAGGTCATTTTCAGTGTTTCACTGTTACAAACAATACTAAGATGAACACATTTTTAGGTAAATCCTTATGCCATGTGTTTCCTTCCCCCTTAAGAAAAATTCTGAAAAAGGAAGTTGCTGGGTAAAAGAGCATGCACATTTTGAAGCTACCATAGTTTGGATCAATCTTTTTTATGGATTAAAATATAGAGGAACAAGGCTTATTTTGGGAATACTAATATATTCAGGGATTGAGGTTTTTAATTGGTAAGGTTATAGTGACATATATAAGCTTAGTAGGAGGGTAGATAATATGCAAAATATTACTATTCTTAGGCAATAAGTATACTAATGTGTGTTGCCTAACTGTGCATAGATAAGCATTTGTTGTTAGCGTGCACACTTAGATATGTAACTGCTTCCTCTGGATCATTTCCTCTGTGAAGTCTTCCTTTCTGGTTGCAGGTTGCCACTGTACCTGTGTTCCTTGAGATCCCAAAATATCTAGTTTATATCCCTAGCATTTAGCAGCAGTCTCTGGGCTATAGTTGATGGTCAGTAAAGATTTGTGCTTTTGTTTATGCTCTTTCTTAAAATACCCTTTTCTTCCCTTCCATTAATTCTTTGTCATTAATGCCCAGCTTAAGTCTTCATTCCTTAGTGAAACTTTCACTGATTATGCCTTTTTTACTTTCTCTTGTGTTTGCTTTCTTTTTAGTAGTTTGCTCTTATTCCATCGTAAGAATCATAGCATTTTAAAGGTAGGAAAGATTACATAGACATAAATCTGTTATTTTGCAATCCATCTTACAGCTAAACAAAGTAAGGTTCAAAGGACTTGTGACCGTAATGGCATATTGGAAATTAGCCCATAGGGTTCTTAATATATATTGTTGTTTACCAGTTCTATTCTTAGTAGACAAATGGACTTTTTTTTTTTTTTTTTTTTTTAAATAAGTAAAACAAGCAACAGGGCTGACCTGGGTGTTGATGGGCTCCTGATATGGAAGGCTAAGTTGTCTACCATTATGCCAGTCACTTTCACCAAGCCCTCTAAGGAGACTATGGCCCATTCCAGATACCTCAGGAGACTTACATTGGTTCTAACCAGGGTAGGTAGCTGAGGCATTGTTAGTGATCCTTTGAATGTTTCTCAGCAAGCTGCAGGATGTCTTATTAAAGAACTTGATCACACAGATGTCTGAATAGGCTTTTTTTCTGATTTTTTAGCTCCCTTACAGCTGACTTAGGATTGCGAAATGGGGGATGGTTTTGATAGCCTTTGAAGGAGCAGAATCATAGACTTCTGATAGATGCTTTTTGCCTTTCACCCACATCAGTACTTTTGCCTTGTGTGTAGGAAGACTGAGCAGTAGTTCCAGGAGTCCTTTTTACTCTGGTACCATGTTGTTTCTTTAATGTACATTGATAAAAGTGTTGAGAATATTAAAGGAAAAGGGCTTTCTTCTTATTGTTGTTTCATTCATTTATCAAGTGTCATAGGCCAAAGCAAAGAGGGAACAAGAGAGAGTTGTCAAAATCTTGCCCACCTACTGCCAGTTAAGTATTTCCATCTTTTCTGACTCTACCTTTTAACCCTGTGTTTAGCCTCTGTATAACACAGAGCATATCTGAAACTCTTAGTATTAATCAATCCTTTTGCATCAACATTTTCTTGGAGCTGGTATCTTTAATCTGTTTTCCTTGACTGTATATTTAATAGGTTCTCATTTTTAAATGAATTACTGAACAGCTTTGTGACTGATCTCCTACCTGTTCATATAAATAACCATTTGGCTCTTTGACTATATATCCCATTCTTTCCGCTTTCTTCTACTCTACATTCTTACTCAGTTTTTACTGTTGGTTCCTGATTATTTCCTTGAACCTGATCTATATTGATAGCTATTCCTGGTCCTGTAGTTCTGTGGTCTCCTCTGTAACCAGTCACTGCTTCTTTTTTTTTTTTTTTTTAAGTTTTTTTTTATTATTATTTTATTATTTTTTTTATTTCAGGATGTTATGAAGGTACAAACATTTTGGTTACGTTTTATGTCTGTGCCTCACCCAAGTGAGGATTAGAGGCATGCCCTTCCCCTCTACAATGCTCACCGCATCCATTAGTTGTGAGTTTACCCCCCCAACCCCCTAATTCTTGGAGAATATTACTACCGTGTGAGCACCATCAGTCAGTGCCAATTTGATGGCGAGTACATGTGGAGCCTATTCTTTGATCTTGTGATGCTCAACATCTCTAATCATTAGAGAAATGCAAATCAAAACCACAATGAGATATCACCTAACCCCAGTGAGATTTGCCTCTATCAAAAAATCCCAAAACAACAAATGCTGGCGAGGATGTGGAGAGACAGGAACACTCTTACACTGCTGGTGGGACTGCAAATTAGTGCAGCCTCTGTGGAAAAGAATTTGGAGATACCTCAAATAGCTAAAAATAGAAATACCATTCGATCCAGCAATAGCACTATTAGGCATCTACCCAAAAGAGCAAAAGACCTTCTATAATAAAGACATCTGCACCCGCATGTTTATGGCAGCACAGTTTACCATTGCAAGGATGTGGAAACAACCCAAGTGCCCATCAATTCATGAGCGGATTATTAAAATTTGTTATATGTATACAATGGAATATTACTCAATAAGAAACGACAGTGATCTAGCACCTCTTATATTTTCCTGGATAGAGCTTGAGCCCAGTCACTGCTTCTTGATCCACTGCTCTCCTCACTCAGCCTACAGTAAAACTCTTAATCCTGTGTTAAGCTGGCTGGACATGGTGGCTCACACCTGTAATCCCAGCACTTTGGGAGGCCAAGGCAGGAGGATTGCTCGAAGCTAGGAGTTTGAGACCTGCCTGAACAATATAGTGAGACTCCATCTCTACAAAAAATTTAAAATTAGTCAAGTGTGGTGGCACACATCTGTAGTCCTAGCTACTTGTAGGTCTGAGACAGGAGGATTGCTTGAGTCCAGGAGTTGGAAGTTACACTGAACCATTATAGCTCCACTGCACTCGGCCTGCGTGACAGAGTGAGACCCTGTCTCTAATTAATTAATAAATAACATAATAATAATGAGTGACTGCTATTTAGGGCATACCTTTGATGGGGATTATCATGAATACAAGTTTTCACAGGTATCAAAATACCTAAATTTTGGAATTTTATTTACAATATGTGGATCAGATTAATAATTTACAACTAAATCCTTATGTAAAAGGATGTAATTTGTATTTCTCCAAGATTTACAAGGGAAATATGAAATGACATGTAGGTGGGTAATTGGTAATGATATTTAGAAAAAGTATAAAAGGTTCCGTTTTTCCATCTTACCCCCTCTAGTTAGAGGAAAGTAATACCTAAGGTGTCTAACTGCAACAGGATTTTAGAAAAGGGGAATTGGAATAAGAAAGTACAGCCTAAGAGCTGGAATTTGATTTGAGTCTTGAGAAATGAGGATTTTGATAATGAGAATTTAGGAGAAGGGACTTTTCTGGGAATGTGAGCGGTTAATTATAGACTACCAGGTCAATAAGAAGGGTATTCTAAGTGGAGCAGTGGTTGCATGTTGAGTTATGAATTGAGAATTTGGATGAGTAGGTATGGGTAATTAAGATGGAGCAAAAGGCCGGGCGCGGTGGCTCACGCCTGTAATCCTGGCACTCTGGGAGGCCGAGGCGGGTGGATCGCTCAAGGTCAGGAGTTCGAGACCAGTCTGAGCAAGAGTGAGACCCTGTCTCTACTAAAAAATAGAAAGAAATTATCTGGCCAACTAAAAATATATATAGAAAAAATTAGCCGGGCATGGTGGCGCATGCCTGTAGTCTCAGCTACTCGGGAGGCTGAGGCAGTAGGATCGCTTAAGCCCAGGAGTTTGAGGTTGCTGTGAGCTAGGCTGACGCCACGGCACTCACTCTAGCCCGGGCAACAGAGCGAGACTCTGTCTCAAAAAAAAAAAAAAGATGGAGCAAAAATTGCAAAAACCCAAATGTTGTTTAGTTGTGATTAGATTGTGGAACCATTGTTTGTTCTTGAGCATAGAAGTGAAATGATGCAAATGAAAGTCTTGTGTTAGTAGGCTAATAGAATAATACAGGTTAAAGGGGATGAGAAATGTGAGCCAGGAGCTTGGCTAGCAATTATAGGATGATCATATAAACCCTAGAATAATAATTCTTACACATTTGTTTTATTATTATAGCGCATGAGAATTGAGCATAAATAGCAAGTAGTATTTTCTTTCTTGGATGGAATTGGGGTGCTGGATAGGTTCATCTTAAACACCAGCTTTGAGTTGTTCATGAATATTGTACTCAGGAGGATCCTTAGGCTGAAATTGAGGGCTCAGTGGGAAAATGTACTGCCTGTCTAGGGATGTTTTCCACAGTGATAGTCATCTGGGCAATACCTGTCTCTCTTACCAGAAGAGCAGTCTATAAGTTCCATATCTTTTGTTCTCTTAGTATCAGCCTATGGCAATACCATAGGGGTTCCCAAGCCCAGATACCTATCTTTAAGAAAAATTAAACAGTTTCTGTAGAAATGACCTTTTAACTATTTGTTAAAATATTAACTCTGGTAATATAGCACTTCCAGAAGTTCTAGTAAAAATTACACTCTATATGCAAACGTTTTTAGCTTTTATTTAATCTGTTAATGACATGGCTTTTTCTTTCTATATCTATTAGGATTTTTTCTGTGAATTTAGCGAACAATCACCGTGTGTTCTTTCAAGATCTCTGTTACAAGTAAGTGCCGCTTAGTATCAAAATACTTTAAACATTAAATTGTATGTGTATTGACATTATTTTTATTGGTTAATGGAACAAAAGGTAGATGCTTTTAAAGGATATTCCACAGTTAGTGGAATATTTTTTAATTGAAGTATTGACTTTGAGTGTTAGACATTCATCAAGATCATATCCTGGGCCAAAAAACAAACGTTAATAATTTTAAAACAGTTGAAATCATACAAAGTATCTTTCTGACCATTTTAGAATTAAACTAGCAATCAGTAAAAGAAGGATATCTGGGAAAATCTCTAAATATTTGGAAATTAAATAGCACTCTTCTAAGTACCTGTGCTTAGTATTTTACTAGTCTTTATGGGTCAAAGATGAAGTCTTCAGGGAAATTAAAAAATACTTTGAACTGAATGAAAAGGAATATATATCAAAATCTGTGAGATACAACTAAAACAATGCTTAGAGGAAATTTCTAGCATTAAATGTTTATATTGAAGAAAGTTCTGAAATTAGTAATTTAAGCTACCACTTGAAGAAACTAGAAAAAGCAGAGCAAATCAAAGCAAGAAGAAGAAAGGAAATAATGAAGATAAGAGCAGAAACTAGTAAAATACTAAGCAGAAAAACAGTAGAGAAAATCAGTGCAACCAAAAGCTTGTTCTTTGAAAATGTCCGTAAGGTTGATGAACGTCTAGTGAGACAGAATAAGAAAAAGAAGATAGAAATGACTAACATCAAGAATGAAAGAGGTGATATCACTATAGATCCCTGTATATATTAAAAGAATAATATGGGAATATTATGGATAACTCTATGTCCATAAATTCAGAAATTTAGATAAAATGTACTAATTCCTTAAAAGACACAAATTACAAAACTCACTTAAGAAGAAATAGATAATTTGAATAATCCCATATCCATTAAATTGAACTTAGAGTTAAAAACCTCCTAACAAAAAAAAAACTCCAGGCCAGTTCTATGTAATCTCTTCTAGAAAATATAAGAGACAAGAACACTCATTATATGAGGCCAATACTACGCAATACTAAAACCAAACTGACACATAAACACAAAACTATAGACCAATATCCCTTATGAACACAGACATAAAAATCTTCCATAAAGTATTAGCAAATTGAATTCAATGATATATAAAAAGAAGTAATACACCATGACCAAGTGGGATTTATCCCAGGAATACAAGGCATGTTCAACATTTAAAAATCAGTCAGTGTAATTCACTTTACAATCTAAAGTCTCAACTGATTCAGGAAAAGCGTTTGACAAAATTCAGCATCCACTCATGATTAAAACTCTCAGCAAAACTAGGAATAGAAGAGAACTTCCTTAACCTAATAAAGGGCGTATACAAAAAACCTACAGCTAACATCATACTTAATGCTGAAAGACTAAATAGTTTCCTCCTAAGATTGGGAAGAAAGCAAGGATATCTGCTTACAATTCTCCATTCTTACTCAACATTGGAAATCTTAGCACAATAATGCAGGAAAAAGAAATAAAAGGCATACAGATTAGAAAGGAAGATATTATATTGTCTGTTTACAGATTCCATGATTTTATGTAGAATCCCAAGGAATATACAAAGAAATTCCTAGAACTGATGGGTAAGTGTAATGAGATCACAGAATATGAGGTCAATATACAAAAAGCAATTGTATTTCTATATACTTGCAATGAACAGTGGGAAATCAAAATTTTAAAAACAAAAGTATTTACAATAACATCAAAAAATGGAATACTTAGATATAAATCTAACAACTCGTGTGTAGGACCTGCATGCTGAAAAACTGCAAAGTACTGATGAAAGAAATCAAAGAAGACCTAAATAAATGGAGAGATATACCTTGTTCATGGATTGGAAGAATTGATTTTTTTAAAATGTTCTCTGCAAATCAGTCTACAGATTCGCAGCAGTCTTAGTCAAAATCACAGCAAGAATTTTTGTAGCTTGTCAACAATCTGATTCTAAAATTTATATGGAAAGGCAAAGGAACTAGTACAGCTAAAATGATTTGGGGGGGGAAGGAATAAAGTTGGAGAACTCACACTACCTTTTGTGAGACAGGTGTGATACTGGCAAAATGATGGCTACATAAATCAGTGGGAACTGAGGGGAAAGTCCAGAGAAGTTCTTTTTTAAAAAAAATTGTTACAATTATTGACTAATGTGTTCAAGTAATTGATCAATAATATAGTCAATTAATGTTTTACAAAGGTACAAAGGCAAATTAGTGAAGAAATGATAAGTCTTTCAACAAATGGTACTTGAATAATTGGACAGGCATATGAAAAAAACTGACGCAGAATGCATCGTAAACCTAAATATAAAATCTGAAATTATAAAACTTTTAGAAGAAAGGATAGGAGAAAATCTTTGTAATCTTAGGGAATGAAGAGAGTTCTCGGGTATGACATCAGAAGCACAGTTTATAAGAAAAATGATAAATTGATCCATTTAACACTTTTATTCTGGGAAAGACACTGTGAAGAAAAGAGATGCTACAAAGTTGGAGAAAATATTTGCAAATCATATGTCTGACAAAGAACTTATATCTAGACCACATAAAGAACTCTATAAACTTTATAATAAGAAAACATACAACCCAATTTTTAAAATGGGCAAAAAATTTGAAATTCAGTATGAAAGGGTATTCAACATAGTTAATATTAGGGAAATGCAAATTAAACTACAATGTACTACTCCCTTTCAGAATATCTTTTTTTAAGAAATCTGACAGTACCAAGTGCTGGTGGGGATGTACTGGGGTGATGGAAATGTGAAATGGTTGAGACACTCTGGCGGATTCTTATAAAATTAAACATACAAATCACACTCCTAGTTGATTGCCTAAGAGAAGTGAAATCTGATATTCTGGACACCTCTGTGCAAGTGTTTAGAGCTTTTTTGCTAATGATCATCAAAAACTGAGACAACCCAAATGTCTTGAACTGGTGAAAGGATAAATATACTGTGTGGTACATGGGCACAGTGGCTCAGAAACAAAGTATAGATACAACAAACAATGCAGAAGAACTCAACTGCATTATGCTGGGTGAAAGAAGCTAGACTCAAAGGCTGTGTGATTTCATTTTGATGATGATATTTTAGAAATGGCAAAATACAGTTCGATAATAGATCCAATAGATATGTTGCCAGGGATTTGGGTGAGGGAGAAGGCTTGATTACAAAGGGACCACATGAGGGAATGTTTTTGCGGTGATGCTGTTGTCCTGTATCTTGATTGTGGTGCTGGTTAAACAACTTTCATTTGTCAGAAGCGTAGAACTGTTTTAAAAAAAATGTGAATTTTACTGTATGTAAATTAAAAATATTAAAAATCTGAGTATTAGGAAATCAGTAAGGTATGATAAATTAAATATTAAAATTACTAGAGTTGTTAAGGGGAAGAAATTAAAATGCGAATTATTGAGTTTAGACTGCTATTTTATTTTATTTTTTTTTAAAGGCATCCTGAAGTTGCTAGGTGCAGACTCTTGTTTTAAATATATTTTTTACATTTCCACAAAGTTTGTATATATTACAAAAGATTCATTAGAGACCAATATTATCAAATAACTTAATATTTATAGCCATTTAATATTTTATAATCTATGAAGCTCTCATATATTAGCTCCTTTGATATAATCAGATTAGTCAGTTCATCTTGATTAGTTCAGTTCCATATTACTACTCTTAACTTTGGAGATTTTTATTTCTACACATTTTTTATTCTCCTGTATCAGAATATACCTTAAACAAGGATTAATAGGTAGCACCCATTCTGGAATCAGTGATTTTTAAAAATTTCCACCAACTTTCTGTATTTTAATCACTTGTGTTGCCTGTAGTGTTTATAAGAAGTACACTCATGTCATAGTAGTGACAACTCTGTGTGACAGTGTTACTAATATATTACATTTGTTTTAAGACCACTTTCCTGGTGGATAACAAAAAGGTCTTTGGAACTCATCTCATGCAAGACATGGTGAAAGATGCGCTTCGATCTTTTGTAAGTCCTCCGGTGCTCTCTCCCAAGTAAGTATTGTAAGACGTCTTATAATGTGTGTTTCTTTAAAAGCCCACCTTCTCTGTAGTCCTTCTTTATAGCCAAAGTATAAAAATTGTTTAGGATCAAGTCTCAATATAAAAAATAACTTGGTCATGTTAAATTGATCTCTGCCACATATTATTTAGATTAGAAATTAAGGTTTTTGTGAGGTTGGCATTAGATCCAGTATGAGACAGAAAACCGAACGGTTGTTAGCAGAAGTTCAGTAACTTGTCTTGGACCCTACTTTGTGCAAAGCACTATGTTAGGCACTTTGGTTTCTGAAGTCTAGATAAAAATAAAAAATGCAGATAATTGATCCTTAAACTATGCTCTGGTAGAGACACTGCCCTGAAAACATGCTGCCCTAAGTAGCTGAAAAGTATTGCGTGTAGAAAGAATCATCTTTTGAGTTGGCATTTTGAGAAGTAAGTTGGGCTTTTCCAGTGGGGAGGGAAGAAAAGAATCATTATTTCTTAGCAAAAAACCGAGCACATGTTGCAGACATGAGAACATGAAATGTATTTTAAGAACAGTTAGTAGTCCGGTGTTCTTACCAACAATTTATTGAAAAGAAATCTTGCCACATCTCATGTAAAACTCTGTGGTTGCTTCCTGTCTTAGGTGGGAAGCAGACCCTGAGACCAGGATTCATATAAACATATTTAGAAAGTGTTCCCAGGAAAAACCAGTGAGGTTTTGGGCAAGCAGGACATGAAAAGGAAGAAAGCCACGCTAAGGTGCACTCCACAGAAAGTAACTTTGGTTCAGTCCTATAGGAGAGCTCTGGAGAACAGTGTAGGTTACACTTCAGAGTAGTTCTTATCAGGAACAGGGAGCTTGAGAAATTACACATATACCTGTCCCATAAGGACTATCCCTGGGAGGATGTAAATAACCAGGCTTTCTCAGTGTTGGTTACATTCCCCATTTGATTCACAGTAAAAGCCAAAGTCCTTATGATTGAGCCTTCGAGGCTCAGTGTGTTCTGGTCTAGACACCTATCCTGTCACCTTTCTGACCTCATCTCTTACTGCTCTTGCCCTCACCGCTTTTGCTTTAGTCACACAGGCCTCCTTGCTATTCATGGAATATGCTGTGTAAAGACCTCACCTTAGGGGTTTTACACACAGTATGGAGGATAGTGGGCATTTTCCTCAAACATACCCAGGGCTGACTACCTCACCATCTTCAAGTCTTTTCAGGGTCACCTCAATGAGAGATACCCTGGCCACCCTGTTTAAAAATTGCAACCCCTACTCCCACCAGCACTCCATTTCTCTCTCCCAAAACAATTATCTTACATAGGATATAATTTTCTTTATTGTATTTATTTTCAATCTTCCACTCTCCTCATCCCCTCAATTAGAATATAAACTCCACAAGGTCAAGGCAGGTAATTTTGGCTGTTTTATAACAACAGCTGTATGTTTTAACTGATGTATCACAGATGCTAGAATAGTATCTGGCACATAGTAAGCACATAATAAATATTTGTTGAGTGAATAAACAAACAAATGAGAGTTTGATGGCAAGATAGTTGAGGATGAGACTGGGGAGAGTCTTGAATGCTTTGGTAAGGTTTTGTCTTTATTTTGTTGTCAGTGAGGAGCTACGTAGTGTTTTAGGAGAGAATTGGCATAATTGGGTCTGTATTTTTTAATAGAAAGCAAACCAGTAGTGAGAGGGAGTGATAATGGAAGCAAAGCATTTAATTAGGCTGATTCAGTTGTACAGGTTAGAGGTGATGAAGGATTAAACTCTGGGAATATAAAGGAGAGAACAGATTTGAGAACAATTTCAGAGATAAAATTAATAGAAAATGATATATGATTCACTAGGGGAAGAAAAGAGAAAAGATAACTAAGTTGCCTTTTTTTAAAGGCTGATTATATAAATAATATATGATCACAATTGAAATTTCAATCAGTGCAGAAAAGTATGTGAAAAATAGTAAAAAAAAAAAAAAAAAAATTACCTGAAATCTTACCTCTGAGATTAGCTACATTTTGATGACCATGTTAGATATCTTTGTGTATAAAGATACACATGTATATATAAGTATATAAATGGGATCACATACATCAGGCTATTCTTTTTGTTGCTGTTCCTATGAGTGTGTTTGAGACTGGGATCTCACTGTGTTGCCAGGCTGGACTTGAATTCCTGGGCTCAAGTGAGCCTCATATCTCAGTATTCCTGTAGCTAGGACTGTAGGCATATACCACTGTACCCAGCTCATCAGGCTGTTTTTATCATGAACTCTTAAATTACTTGTTAATTGCCTTTTAAATTTTTTTTATTTAAAGAATCTATTTTAATTTTAAAGTTCTTTATCTTTTTTCCACTCAAAGACACATAGTGGGCCGGGCGTGATGGCTCACACCTGTAATCCTAGCACTCTGGGAGGCCAAGGCGGGAGGATCACTTGAGGTCAGGAGTTTGAGACCAGCCTCAGCAAGAGCAAGAAATGTAAATTAGCCGGGAATGGTGGTGCATACCTGTAGTCCCACTTACTGGGGAGGCTGAGGCAGGAGGATCTCTTGACCCAGGAGTTTGAGTTTGCTGTGAGCTAGGCTGACGCCACGGCACTAACCCAGACAATAGAGTGAGCCTCTTTCTCAAAAAAAACAAAAGAAAAAAGAAAAAAATAGTAGGTTAAAAAAAAAAAAAAAAAGACACATGGTGCTTTTCTGTCCCAAATTACTTATGGTAGATCTAACTATGGCTCCCAAATATTTCATAATAAAGTATAACTTACCCAAAATGCTTTGGATCGGAAGTGTTTTGGATTTTGGAATATTTGTATATACATAATGAGATATCTCTGGGACGAGACCTGTGTCTAACCATGAAATTCATTTATGTTTCGTAGGCATCTTTATACACAAAGCCTAAAATAATTTTATACAATATTTATAATAATTTTGTGCATGAAACAGTTTCAGTACATTGAACTACCAGAAAGCAAAGGCGTCACGCTATCTCATGTTGGCACTCAAAAAGTTGTGGATTTCTATTCATGTCCTTTGCCCACTTTTTGATAGGGTTGTTCGATTTTTTCTTACTGATTTTCCTCAGTTCTAAAAAGATTCTTGTTATCAGTCCTTTATCTGATGTGTAGTATGCAAAAATTTTTTCCCATTCTGTAGGTTGTCTGTTTACTCTCGTGACTGTTTCTTTGGCTGTGCAGAACCTTTTTAATTTAATCAGGTCCCGTTCATTTATTTTTGTTGTTGCTGTGATTGCCTTAGGGGTCTTCTTCATAAATTCTTTGCCTAGGCCAATGTCTGTAAGAGTCTTTCCTACATTTTCTTCTAGAATTCTAATAGTTTCGCACCTAAGGTTTAAGTCTGTTATCCACTGTGATTTGATTTTTGTGAGAGGTGAAAGCTGTGGGTCCTGTTTCAGTCTTCTACATGTGGCTATCCAATTTTCCCAGCACCATTTATTGAATAAGGATTCTTGTCCCCAGAGTATGTTTTTGTCTGCTTTGTCAAAGATTAGATGGCTATATGAGGATGGTTTTATATTTGGATTTTCTGTTCTGTTCCACTGGTCTGTGTCCCTGCACTTGTGCCAATACCAAGCAGTTTTAATAACCACAGCCTTGTAGTATAGTTTGAAGTCTGGCAAATTAATGCCTCCCATTTTGTTTTTATTGCTTAAAATTGCTTTTGCTACACAGGGTCTTCTCTGGTTCCATATGAAGTGTAAAATTATATTTTCTGTATCTGTGAAAAATGATGTTGGTAATTTAATAGGGATTGCATTGAATCTGTAGATCACTTTGGGCAGTATAGACATTTTAACAGTGTTGATTCTTCTGATCCACGAGCATGGTATGGTTTTCCACCTGTTTACATGCTCTGCAATTTCCTTCCTCAGTGTTTTGTAGTTCTCCCTATAGAGGTCCTTTACCTCCTTAGTTAAATATATTCCTAGGTATTTTATTTTCTTTGTTGCTATTTTGAAGGGTATTGATATAAGAATGGCTAACTAACAAACATATGAAAAAATGCTCAACCTCTATAATCATCAGGGAAATCCAAATCAAAACCACAATGAGATATCACTTAACTCCAGTGAGAATGGCCTTTATCAAAAAGTCCCAAAACAATACATGTTGGCGTGGATGCGGAGAGACAGGAACGCTCATACACTGCTGGTGGGACTGCAAACTAGTGCAACCCCTGTGGAAAGCATGGAGATACCTTAAACAGATTCAAGTAGACCTACCATCGATCCAGCAATCCCATTATTGGGCATCTCCCCAAAAGAACAAAAGTCATTCTATAAAAAACACCTGTACCCGAATGTTTATAGCAGCACAATTCACAATTGCAAAGATGTGGAAACAACCCAAATGCCCATCAATTCATGAGTGGGTTAGTAAACTGTGGTATATGTATACCATGGAGTATTACTCAGCTATAAGAAATAACGGTGATATAGAATCTCTTTTGTTCTCCTGGAGAGAGTTGGAACCCATTCTATTAAGTGAAGTATCCCAAGAATGGAAAAATAAGCACCACATGTACTCACCAGCAAATTGGTTTCCCTGCTGAGGTGGGGGCTGGGGGGAGGGGATGGGTGTATACCTACATGATGAGTGCGATGCGCACTGTCTGGGGAATGGACACCCTTGAAGCTCTGACTCGGGGGGATGGGCGGGACATGGGCAATATATATAACCTGAACTTTTATACCCCCATAATAAGCTGAAATTAAAAAAAAAAGTTCTGGATTTTATAAAGAGCATTTCAAATTTTGGATTTTCAGATTAGTGATGCTCATCCTATAGGAATGTATTCTAAGGAGTGGGGTTACTGGGTAAAGGGTTCTGTGTAGTTTTAATGTTTATAGATATTGCCAATTCTAAACAGATTGTAACAGTTTATATTTCTACCAGCCGTATACAAGAGTACATTTTTCATATATGTCCTGACCAGCAGTAGGTGTTAATTAGTCCTTTTAATTATTTCCCCTGTGTTGTGAGAAGAGTGATAATTCATTGTTATTTTAATTTGAGCACTTTGTTACGATATTTATTGGACACTTAGAATTATTTTTCTGTGAATTGCTCATTTAAATTCTTTGCACATTGACTTTTATTAAGTGGTGTACTTTTTTCTGCAAAATTTGTTAAGAGAGCTTCTTGTATATTACAAGAGGTTAATCCTTTGTATTAACCTGTGATAGGCATTGCAGATAAGTGTCTGTCTTTGCCACATCAAAATTTTTGCTTTCTATTTGATAGCTTTTATCTACCTTTTTTTTTTTTTGGAAGTAAATCATTCTTCCCTACCCATGGGTTGTACCTTTAGTCACTTAAATCTTCTTTCAAAGGTTTTTAGGGCTTTATTAGAATTTAATCCTTCTGAAATCGTTTCCAGAAAATGGTTTGAAGGTAGAGATTCAACTTTATTTTATGCTAGATAGTTAGCCCTTTGGGTGAAGTATAAACCATCGTTTTCCTGTGGGTTACAATGGCATCTTTTACTTAAAAAATCCCATTTGTATTAGGATTTCAGTTTCAGTGATAATTTTTTTCTTTTGTGACTTTCTCTTAAGTTTTAATATCTGTTAAGACATGTCCTCTTACATTATTCTTTTTAAGGACTTCCTTGGCTCTTCCCTGGTATTTATTTTTCCACATTAATGTTAAGATAATTTTATGCAAAATTTTGAAAGGCTGGAATTCTAATTGGAAAAAATATTAATGTTAAGAGTTCTCATTTTTATGCTCTTAAATTCTCTAATCAAAGGACATGATATTATTTTATGTCCTTCAGTTGTTTTCTTCATATGGGTCTTATACATTTCTTGGTAAATGTATTCCTTGGTAGTTTGGGGGATTTTTATTCTTTGTTTTGTTTTTTTGTTGTTGTTATTGCTGTTGTTTCTGCTACGATGCTTGGAATCTCTTTCCCCAAAAGATAATTTTATCTTTTATTTTCTAGTAATTACATAAAATTTCATTTTGGCTCATTGCTTTGCTAGAATCTCTGAAACAAAGTTGAATAGCAACATTCAGTGATCATAGCAAGCTTGATCACTATGTTAATGGAAATGATCTTTCCATTTTTATCTTGGAATCACATTTGTTTTTGTTTTTTGATAAATAGTCCATAATAATTGTTAGATCCATACCTGTTTTCTTTAAAGTTTTCATTGTTACTTTTATATCTTTCTTTAAAATAGTTATTTCTTTTAAGAATGAAACATTGAAGGTTAATCATTTTCCTCATAATTTAGCTTTATCTGTGTTCAGTTTTCAATAGGAAGTGATCTTTTTGTTGCTTGCTAAGAATATTGTAACTTTTATTTTGATTTTCTCTTTTTTCATCTAAGGGTCATTTTTTGAAGTATTTTAATTTCCAAGTAAAGACTTTTTAGATAACTTCCTATTGTTTATTTCTAATTTTACTCAATTACTACAATACTGGGTTTTTAAAAATTTTATTTATTGTGTGACTAAGTACATGGCTGATTTTCATATGTCTATTACGCATATAAGAAAAAAGTACAGCACGCATGGTGGTGCCTGCCTGTAGTTACAGCTATTCGGGAGGCTGAGTCTGGAGGATTCCTTTAGCCCAGGAGTTTGAGACCAACCTGAGCAAAACCCCATCTCAAAAGACAGGAAAAAGAAAACAATGCAGATTTTCACCTCTAGGAAGCAAAGTTCAATGTTCATCTGTTCAATTGAGTTTGTTAATTGGGTTATTCAGTTTCTCCCTTATTAGATCTGCCAGAGTCCAAACAGTTTATAATTAGCCATGCATATGTGTATATATGTTCACACACAATAATTGTGAAGAAGACAAATCTACAGAAATTTA
Organism: Lemur catta; assembly: GCF_020740605.2. Lineage (NCBI taxonomy): Eukaryota > Metazoa > Chordata > Mammalia > Primates > Lemuridae > Lemur > Lemur catta. Next base: position 79,480,342 of record NC_059137.1, read on the forward strand.
CTGAATTCTCCTTGTATCGCTAATCATTTTTGTTTTATATAATTAGGTGCTGCTTTAGTGCATACAGTTGTAAACTGTTACACTGACCTTGTCAGTTGTGCCTTTTATCATACGCTATCTCCCTTTGCCATGTTTAATACTTTCAACCTTAAGTACCACTTATTTCATGTTAGTATTAGCAGTCCTACTTTCTCTCTTTTTAAAAAATGTCTGACATCCCATTGATCATTCCTTCATTTTTAAACTTATTTGCATCACTCTGTTTTAATGTGCTTCTTTTACATGGTGTTTAACTGGGTTTTGTTTTAATTCTTGTTAGTCTAACTCTATTAAAAGCAGAATCCAGCTTATTTACATTTAGTGTAACAGTTGAAATACATTATCTCCTTTTATTTCTTCCTCTTTAATTGTTTACTGTTTTATTTTCTTTTTAAAAAATTTTTCCCCTTTATTTTTCCTAGTTTTATCCAATTTTTATTTATTTTCGTTTTTTCTCCTTTTTAATTTGGAAGATTTTGTATACTGGCTGTGCTGCTGTTATGGTCTGAATGTGTACCCTCAAAATTAATATGATTAAGCCATAACCCTCAATGTGATGGTATTTGGAGGTAAGGACTTTGGGAGGTAATTAGGTTTAGGATGAGGTCATAGGGTGAAGCCCTCATGTTGGAATAGTGTCTTTATAAGAAATGGAAGAGACCAGAGGGCTCTCTCTCTACTATGTGAAGACAGAGAAGGCTGCCATCTGCAAGCCAGAAAGAGAGCCCTCCCCCAAAATCCTACCATGCTTGGCTCCCTCATTTTGGAGGTGGTATTGGTGCACATATATATATGAGTGAACTGAAGCTGTGATCATGCAGAATCAAGGAGTGGAGCTTCCTGACAGTCAGCTGCAACTGAAAGTTCTCAGAGTAGGGGTGAGCTTTGAGTATAAAGAATTAAATTGTTAGAGATACATCTAAAGCAGTAGTTCTCAAAATTTTTTGTCTTAGGACCCCTTTTCATTCTTAAAAGTAAGGAGCCAAATAGTTTTTGTTTATATGAGTCATACCTATTGATAACTACTGTAATAGATACTAAAACATTACATATGCTCCTTGACTTACAATGGGGGTTACATCCTGATAAACTCATTGTAAGTTGAAAATACCATAAATCAAAAATGCATTTAACACACCTGACTTCGTACACAGCATAACTCAGCCTAGCTTGCCTTAAATGTGGCTCAGAACACTTAAGTTAGCCTGCACCATTGGGCAAAATCATCTAACACAAAGCCTATTTTCTAATCAAGTGTTGAATATCTCATGTAATTTATTGAATACTGTACTGAAGGTGAAAAACAGAATGGTCAGATGAATACTCGAAGTAGTTTCTACTGAATGTGTATTGCTTTCACACCATCGTAAAGTAAAAAAATTAAACCATCATCAGGTGGGGGCTGTTTGTACTTTAAAAATATTTATTCACTTACAGTAAATTATTTACATGTTAATAAAAATAACATTTTTATGGAAAATTACTATATACTTATAAGAAAAACTAGTGAGAAAAGTGGCATTGTTTTATATTTTTTCAAATCTCTTTCATATCTTTCTTACTAGAAAATAGCTGAATGATCTTACCTGCTTCTGTTTTCAATCTTCTATGGTATCATATGCCACCATAGCCTCTGGAAATGTCCGCTGCACACTTGTGAGAGAATGAATGCTAAAGGCAAATAAGGTCTTAGTGTTATTTTGACCTTGTGTTGCCCGCTAAAGGTGTCTCAGGGATACTCTCACCATCACAGGGAAACAGGCCATGCATTGAGAACTGCTGACTATAATTTCAAATTCTCCTCCCCAACCCATCTTTTCCTCTCAGTCTTGTCCTAGAGGTAACCACCACACTGCAGTTTATGTGCATCACTCTTATGGATGCTGGTACATGTCACCAAATAAGCGTGTCCATGGAATGCACCAGCTTATGTGTTTTTAAGCTGTACATTTTTTTCATACTGTATTCATCCTTCTGCAACATTTTTTTCATTCAGCATTAGGATTTTGATATCTACCCAAGTTGATTCATACAAACCTATTCATTAAAATCCACCATTTGAATATACTGCAGTTTATTTTGCCATTTGTGTATAATTGGACATTTAAATTGTTGCTAATTTATTCCTATTAAAATTGGTGCTATAGTGAACATCTTTGAGTATGTCTCCTTGTGCAGGTAGGATATATACTGAGAAGTAGAATTCTAGATTGTAGGGCATGTGCATCTTCACCTTTACTGGTTTTGCCAAATTGCTTCCCAAAATAATTGAACCAGTTTATACAAAACTGCATAACAATTCCCATTTCTCCATAATCTAGCCTTTGGCATTATGAGACTTGTTAATTTTGACGATATGATGTATGTGAATTAATGTGTAAATCTTAATTTGCATTTTGGCTTTTTTATTTGAGTCCTCTTCAGCACTTAGATAACACATTGTCAGTTATTATTATCCATTTAGACTTAACTGTAGTAGATCCTCATTATTTGCAGATTCTGTATTTCCAAATTTGCCTAGTCGCTAAATTTGTTGTAACCCCCAAATCAGTACTTGTTCTGCTTTCACTGTCTCTACAGACATTTGCAGAATGAACACATGCAGAGTAACAAATGCTGAGGTCCAGCGAGGCAGCTCTGCCTTCTTATCTCAGCTCTCATACTATAAACAACTCTGTTACGTGCCACATTTTTCACTTTTTTTTTTTTTGAGATAGAGTCTCACTCTGTTTCCCGGGCTAGAGTGCCGTGGCGTCAGCCTAGCTCACAGCAACCTCAAACTCCTGGGCTCAAGCAATCCTCCTGCCTCAGCCTCCCAAGTAGCTGGGACTACAGGCGCATGCCCGGCTAATTTTTTTCTGTGTATATTTTTAGTTGTCCGGATAATTTCTTTCTATTTTTAGTAGCGATGTGGGGTCTTGCTCTTGCTCAGGCTGGTCTCGAACTCCTGAGCTCGAAGGATCCACCCCCCTCGGCCTCCCAGAGTGGTAGGATTACAGGCTTGAGCCACCGTGCCTGGCCCACATTTTTCACATTTTTGTGCTGAGTTCACTGTTTAAAAAAAAGCGGCCCTTGCTAGGTGTGGTGGTGTGTGCTTGTAATCCTAGCTACTTGGGAGGCTGCGGTGGGAGGATTGCTTGATCTTAGGAGTTCAAGTCCAACCCGAACAACTTACCCAGACCCTGTCTATTAAAATAAAAAAAATTTTAAAGTGCCCTTAAGTATAGTGACAAGCTGTCTAGTCTTCCTTAGCTGTGATGTGCCTTATGGAGAAAATATATGTATTAAATGAACTTCACTCAGGCATGAGTTGTAGTGCTGTTGGACTATGATTCTGATGTTAATGAGTCAACAGTTGTACATTAAATAAGGTGTCTTTAAACAGAAATTCACATAAGACAAGGTTGTGTATTGACCAGATCATGAAAATGTTGTGACCAGAGGCTTATGGGAACCTGTTTATTTCACCTGGGAGCAATGATTCAGTAGTTACTAATTCAGTGTCCTCAGCAAATTTATGGAATATAACTACTGAAAATGATGAGAATTGACTGTATATGTGGCAGAGTTCATTTTTGTTATTCCACTGTTTTTAAAATACTAATGTTGCAGATAAGAAATCTGATGCTGGTCTGCCCTTTCTAAGTGATTTGAAACTTTCTTCTAAAGCGTTGTAGAGTTTCTCTTTATTTTTGGAGTTCAGAAGTTTTGCCAGAATATTCCTGTGTGATTTTCAACTAGTCCTATCTGGAACTCGGTCATTAAAGCTCAAGTCTTCTCATCAGATCATTATCCCTATTATTACTTATTTAACTATTGCCTTACCTTCATCTGTTGTTTTTTTTTTTTTTAGGTTTTTTTTCTAGTAGGTCTTCTAGATCTCCCCTGCATGTTCCTCATGACATTCATTTCCTTGTTATTTTTGCTGTGTTGTGAGAAAGTTCTTCCTCTTGATGGTTAAGGCTACTAGTGAACATGTTTCTTTCAACTGAATTTCTAAATTTGAAAATAATCATTTTTAAATTCAGAATTTTTGGGGTGTTTTGTTTTATTTTTGAGACAAGGTCTTACTTTGTCGTCTGGGCTAGAGTGCAGTGGCAGCATCATAGCTCATTATAGCCTCAAACTCATTACAGCCTCAAACTCCTGGGCTCAAGTCAATTTCCTACCTCAGCATCCCAAGTAGCTGGGACTACAGGTGTCTGCTACCTTGCCTGGCTAATTTTTCTATTTTTTTTGTAGAGACAAAGGCTTGCTATGTTGTTCAGGCTGGTCTTGAACTCCTGGCCTCAAGTGATCCTCCTGCCTCGGCCTCCCAAAGTGCTAGGATTACAGGTGTGAACCACTGTGACCACCCCAGAAAGTATTTTTTTATTTGTATAAATTTCTGAGTTACAGGTGTAATTTTGTTACATGAATGGATTGTTTAGTAGTGAAGTCAGGACTTTCAGGGTATTTATCACCCAAATCATGTACATTGTACCAATTAAGAGTTAATTTCTTATCATCTACCCCCTCCTCCTTCCCCAATCTTCTGAGCCTCCATTGTCTATCATTCCACACCCTGTGTCCATGTGTACACATTATTTTTTTTAAGTGCTTTATTTTAGTGTCTCCTTAAGTAATTTTCTTACTTTGGGGTTAAAGATGTAGTGTACCTTCCAGGACTTCTTCACCACCTGCCTGTTTCAGGTGTTCTTTTTCTTTCTCCTAGCTGCTGGGTGCATTGTCATTTTCTGTTGTAAGACCGTGGTTGTGTTTTTCTTTGAGGTGCCTGTCAGATTGTTCAGCTGTGGCAAACACTTATGAGTAGCAAGTTGTCAGCTCCCATCAAGGCACCAGAAGAAAGTCTCTTTGCTTTGTCTCATTGCCTTTGGTGCAAAAAATCTCCCCATCACTTTAGTCCCTATAGCTCCCCCTGGGCTAGGAAGGTAGCAGGTCCTCCCAGAATGCTCAGGAATGAAATGTTGCTATTAACAGGTAAGGAATGCCACACGGAAACCACTTTGTAAGGAGAGAAGATGAGGTGTCAGAGGGATAGATAGGTGATGATTTATAGCCAGGGGTTGGAAATGGGGATATCTCTTGAAAAAGTCAGGATTCTGTATAGGTTTTTGTTTGTAATTACTATTATGAGCACAATCCATGTGGAAATCAGTTTTAGGGAAATATATGACATTGGAGTAGGGTCATGAAAAAGCGGGGCTTTAGACTTTTCTTTTTCTCCCTGCTAAGATCTTATTGGATCCAACTCTAATTGTTCAAATATAGAACTAAAGGAATTAGAAATATATCACATACTTATTTTGTGAACAACATAGTAATTATAAATAGTTCTTAGTAATTGGTTCTGATTCTTCTGTTTTACCTTCTCTGTCTGTTGGTGGCATCTCTACCATAATCACTGCTTCTTTTGTCTGGGCCATATATTTTTATTTTGATGATGTGAATATTATCTTACAGGTGCTGCCTATATAATAATCACCAGGCTAAGGACTGTATCGACTCCTTTGTTACTCATTGTGTTCGGGTAAGAGCTACAATTGGATTTTGTGATGGGTATGTTAAAAATTGTGGGATGTAATTCCTTCAGTATCATTAATTTATGCTTTTTAAATCTAATATGTCTTACTTTTAGTGAGGAAATAAAAAATTTCTATCTTCTCTTAGCACTTGAGGCATTATAGTCTGTAGTCTTCCTGTTAGATTGTTAGCTATAGAGGCAGCCTTGATGACCTCCCACTGTAGCCTGTGGGACCACAGATACGGGATGTGATGACCCCCAACTGGGGAAACAGCAGTTGTTTCCCCAAATTTTTTTGTAAATGGACACTAAAACTGCTTTGTTTTTGACCTTAAAAACAAAGGTCAAATTGGGAATATTTGTAACATCCCTATACACTTATCTTTGTACTACATTAATGAATATGATTATGATAAAATTATTTAAATGAGATCACAAACTTTTTTCAGGTCTTGAGTAATTAGAAAAAGTGCAAACCTTGTAGTGGATTGAATGAACTATAATTCAATCTTATTTAATTATATAAACATTTCTCTTAGAAAACTCATACAGGCCGCTCTTTTGGGCCTATATATATATATCCAGTTACTAAATATATATAGGAAGGCAGCATGGTATGGTGAAAGGAGAGTCAACAAAAGACCAGATTTCATTTTTATCACTAACATTTTATCATCATCAGGCATATCACGTTCTATAAATTTTCCACTTTTTAAAGAGTGAAATGCTAATACTTTCTGTAACTGTAATAGGGTAGTTATTGATCAAATGAGATAATACCTGTCAATGTATACAAATATAAAATAATATTACACTTCAAGAAAACTAATTCATACTTAGAGCATGTTATTGTCTGATTAGTGAAATGTTATAGTGTTTTATATGAGAATATTGTATATAGAGAGTAGGAATAGAAGAACCTTAGGGTTTACAGGTATTATCCATTACTTCAGCTGTATAATTATTAGGCATTCTGCTATATTTAAAGGCATACATAAATGTCAGCCTTGAACATTGGCTTTTGGCTTAAATAAGCAGAAAAGAAACTGTCTTCTTAAAATTGCAGGAAGATATCTAGAGATTGAAGGAAGATATTTTTGCCGTATGAAAAGCTTTACAAATGGCCACTTTTTTCCAGTTATTGACAAATTCTGATGTTGAGTTCCTTAAAAACACCTTTGTAAAAAATGTATATATAGGTACGATTCTTATATATACAACATTTTTTCCCTTAAACCAGATTTTGAGAACTTGGAATGTTAAGTTTCTTTAGTCTCAGGAAATTTCATATTTACAGTTGAAAAATTGTATGTGTCTTACAGCCATTCTGTAGTCTTATTCAGATCCATGGGCATAACAGAGCTCGACAGAGAGATAAGCTTGGTCATATTCTTGAGGAATTTGCCACCTTGCAGGATGAGGTAAGAGCCAAGTTCTTCTCCCTTCTTAAACAATTCACACACTTTGTCCAGATGTTAAAAAAAAATTCTTTGAAATAGTATTTTGACTATTTAATCTTCCCATATGATGAGCTTACTTTTCACTTAAAATCTAACAGTTTTATATACAAAAGAGAATTTACAAAAAGAAACAGAACAATAATCCAAACTGATAAATATCTTAAATTATTTCTTTGATAATCAAGATAAATTGTGAAATATAGCACAATCGTTTTATAGAAAGCTTCACATAATAAATATATATTGATTCTAAAGTTAATTTGTGAGCAGTAGCAATATTAATTGATACTATAAAGGCTTGAAGTCAGTTATTTGTGTTGTTTTGTTTTTTGAGACAGGGTCTTGCTCTGGCAGTGCCCGGGGCTAGAGGGCATTGACATCATCATAGCTCACAATGCTAGTGTTACAGGTGTGAGCCACCATGCCAGGCCTGTTATTTGTGTTTTTGTTCTTTAAAATGGATGTCAGCTGGGTATGGAGGCTTACACCTGTAATCTCACCAATTTGGGAGGCCAAGGCAGGAGGATCACTTGAGGCCAAGAGTTCAAAACCAGCCTTGGTGACATAGTGTGACCCCATCTCCACAAAAAAACTTTTAAAAATTAGCCAGGCATGGTGGTGCCTGCTTATAGTCCCAGTTATTTGGGAGGCTGAGGCAGGGAAGGGTTGCTTGAACCCAGGAATTTGTTTACAGTGAGCTATGATTGTGCCACTGCAGTTTAGCCTGGGCAACAGAACAAGACCCTGTCTGAAAAAAAAAAATTTTTTTTTAAATAAATAAAATGTCTTTATAGTTTAAGATTTGTTTAGGTAAATGTTAACCTTTGTGAGATGAGAACTTTGAAAGTAAGCCTAACCAAAAATGCATTTGAAAATAAGAGTTCTTTGGGTGATGAGATTTAAATATTCTGCTCATATGCTATTTTTAGCCATTTTTTTAAGTTCTCTTATTACTTTAGAAAAACAAAACAATATTATGACATTTTATTTTGGTAGGCAGAGAAGGTTGATGCAGCACTTCACACTATGCTGTTGAAACAAGAACCCCAAAGGCAACATTTGGCCTGTTTAGGTACCTGGGTCCTTTACCATAACCTTCGAATTATGATACAGTATCTTCTAAGTGGCTTTGAATTGGAACTCTATAGCATGCACGAGTACTACTACATATATTGGTAAGAGAACAATTTGCATTAAAATTAGTGGTGGATAGAGTGGATAAGAGTTGAGATAAAGTGGGTAAAGTCAGGAGAGAATCTATAAAACAGTATAATTTCAGGGTACTTTTTCATTTGATGTGTTTTACCTTTGGTTGTAGGACAGTTGGAAAAATATTGAAAATTAAAGCTAGATCATCTTGAACATATTAAAGTGTTTTCATATACAAATATATTCTTCTAGCTATTTGAATATTTATATAAAAATCACTGATAAAAAGTGGCTCCAAAGTAAATGGATTAATTGAATATCTTTTATTTGCTCCTGTGGAGAAAAATTAACACATTTTGCTGTGACTTCAGTGGCACTCAGTACTACTTGAAGGAGTTAAAGTTCATATGGGAACCAGATCTTTCTTCTCCTGAGAAGAAATCATGGCCAAGATGATCATTGGGAGCATGACTATTTGAAACTGCTCCTGAGGATTTGCCTCAGAGCTTTGGAGTTGATAAAAGAGTTGATAAAAGATGATCTTTAGCAGAAAGGTTCTTCCCTTTCACTTGAGGATGAGATGAAGAAACCTAGTAAGAGGATGTTTGAGACTATTTTAGGCATGGAAAAGTTGCCATAGAAAAAAAAATAAATTAAGAAAATTGAGTGTTAATTCAGTTATCTTTAATCTTTTTAGTCTGGCAAAGTATGGTGGTATTTTAAACTAATAATGACCTATGTTACCCATCAAAAACACCTAACTTTAGCATATTAGACTTTAATATAGTTCACCTTTTAAACTCTTATTTAAATTAACTTAGTAATTAAGGTATTGTATCTTCTCTGACGTACTGTTATGAGGAATGTGAGCAGTGAGGGCTCTTAACCAGATAACTCTTGGCTATGAAAACTGAATTTAAGCATCAACTATAGTAATATAAGAATAATTTTCTTTGCTGTATTCTCCAACATTTATATAGATAATATCAAATAACCCTCACCAACAGGTGTTTATATAGATACTTGGGATACATTTTATTATAAACTCATGGTAGACATTTCTCTTCATTTTATAGGGGAACATGCTCAAGTTCGTTCTTTTGTTGTTTGATGTAACTAATTGGAACCTTTTGCTCTTGATTTCTCAGCTCAAAATATAATTTTTATATACTTTCTGCACAAAGAATTGGTATCTTAACAAATGAGAATGATATTCGGGTAAATTCTCCATTACAAACTTATCTACATACATAAGCAGATTCATTTCTTATTAACAAATTTTAGTCTGTAAATACCTTTATGGTCTTCATATTAGTTTTGAACTGTTTTTGGTTTCAAAATTATAGGTTGGACTCCCTGCATTTTCCCAAGATAACGTTTTTGCTTTTGTTGTTCATGAATATTATCCCTAAAGCATGTGGACCCTTTTAAAATCAACAGTGGAAAGTGATTCTTAAATTTTAACATGCACCATAATGACTTGGAAAGCACATTAATACATAAATTTCTGGGCTCAGTTCCTAGAATTCCTGACCTATTATGTCTAGGATGGGGCCCAGGATGGGGCCCAATAATTTGCATTTCTAACTAGTTCCAGGTGATACTGCTGCTTGCCCAGAGATGATAATTTGAGAATCATGGGTATAGAATATCAGCACTCTTACTCTCCTTAGATATAATTGTATATTCATTTTGATAAAGCACTTAATAAAAACTCATTGAAGTACCTGACATTTCAGAGGAGAGGCCTGCATTCTGTCAGCTGTCCCCCTCATTGATCTGTCCTTAGGTTGGAGAATCGGAAGGTAGAAGGCATAGAAATTCTTCATTGAGTTAAGATACAGCTTAGGTTATAGACCCTTAAATTTTTGTGGTAGGGAAACAAAATCCAGTTGTGTCCTATAAAAAGATACTATAATAAATGCTTATCTTAAATTCAGTGCCAGGAATTATTTTCTCTCCATACGAAATGTATGCTTTCTTATTTGTTATGGATTATATTGCAAAGTATATATATTCATATCCTAGATTTGAACTAATTTTCTGGCATAGCAGAATGTATTTTTAAACTTCTGAAAAATTAGTGTCTGGTAGAATATCATTCTGTCATACATTTCATTTATTGGTTAAATTTAAGTAAATTATAAGTCTGAATGGTCTTAATTTTTTAGAATTGTTTTATGTAATGCCAATAACTTTTTAACTTTTTCTGAATTTATTTGCTTTCTTTTGTCATTAACAGGCAAAGAAAATATTTACTTAATAGGTTAAGAAGAAATGTGTCCTGATACAGGAAAAACAATTTAATGAACTTTCATTTGATTTACATATATGTATAATTATCAAGAAATCTTTTGAAAAGTTATAAAATATAGAAAGGAAAAGTTAATCCTTGTAATATTTTTTGTAAGATCTAATCTATTTAACTAGATGATGTTTTTAAAAAACTTAAAGCATTATAAAAATACGTTATTATTAATACGTGTGTTGATAAAGTTATCTCATTTAGACATCTACCCTTACTTAACTAACATTTTTTATCCTTTAAGGTATCTCTCTGAATTCCTTTATGCATGGTTGATGTCAACATTGAGTCGTGCTGATGGCTCTCAAATGGCAGAGGAAAGGATAATGGAAGAGCAGCAGAAGGGCCGCAGCAGTAAAAAAACAAAGAAAAAAAAGAAAGGTGCTGTGGATAATTTCTAAGATTAAGAAATAAAGAACATTAGAGTACACTTTAATTTCTGCAAATAAATAGATGGAAAGCTACTCATGAGTTAGGGATTATATTTTAGTTCTCATCTTTCATTTCTTCAGAAATTATAAGGTAGAGACTGAACCTCAGTATTAGTGATATAAGCCTTTTTGTCCCTTCCCATGCTTTTATTTCTTTGCTATTCAATTTATTAGAGGATCCTAGATCAAGAAGTAGCCATGTGAAGTGTACGAGCAAGATAGGTTGGGGAAAAAGACAGCAAGAGACCACTGAGCTTTTGATAGAGCCTGACAATTCAGGAGGAAGTAGCTCTGGAGCTGTGCCGTTGGAGTGGGCACAGAAGGATGATCACACAACACCATGGGGCATCATCCAAGAACCATGAGGAAAGAGAAGTGTTTCAAAGGGACTGCCCTATTGATCATTTAGGGAAGCTGTAGGTACTGCTACAATCATTATAAAATACTACTTTATGTTTACTTAGGATTTGAGCAGTTGGGGTGGGTCATTAAATACCTATATTCATGGGTTTCTGCTATAAAAGGTTAAGTTTCTATATGGTGAATCCAGAAAAGTTAAAAATTACTTCATACTAGAATTTTTAGTGTTAGCCATTTTGAGACACAATTTAGCTTCAGTTGTACTTCTGTTTGTTATTTGTAGATTTAGACTGTAAAACAAAATTTAGCCTGTAGGAACAAACAAGTTTTAATTTGGTAAACAAGCTAAAAGATTTTTTGAAATTAGATTTTCTCTTGCAATAATACAAGAGGGAGGGGGAAAGAGTATGGAAGATTTTCTTTCTAATTACAGTTCGCCCATTGAGCCGAGAGATCACAATGAGCCAGGCATATCAGAACATGTGTGCTGGAATGTTTAAAGTAAGTTGTTGAAAATGAAGTGGTTCTTACTTTTTAATTATATTACTATTAAATAGTTTATTTAAAATTAACTCTTTTCTGTGATTCTTTCAGATTCTAATTTCACATTTATTTCCCATCTGCTTGAAGATTACCATTTTTCAAGTCTAGTTGTTTTCATTTATTTGTTCAAAAAACATTTGAACCACCTTGCTGTGTGTCAGATGCTCAGTACTGGAGTACATTGTAGGATACCAATTCTAATCAGATATGGTCCTTGTTTCACGTACCTAGTTAATTAACAAGCCAGTTGATGTATGTATGACACGGGTAATAAAGAAGAGAATACTTCTGATTGATGGTCAGGAAAGGTTTTATGGAGAAGATAGGGTTTGGGTTTTTTAGGAGTATATTAGGAAAGGGATGGGCTCAAATGAATGGTTTAAGCAAAAGCAGGCATTTTCAGGAGGTAGTAGGTACTAACTCTTAAGTTGTACTTAGTAATTCAAGAAATCATTTGAGGTAGCTTACATTAAAATGCATAAAGCAGAACGTGGGACTTCTATTTTGAAAAACAGGGCCTAGGCTTTGAAATTTATGTGCTCCTCGTCTCTTCAGAAGCTTCTATATGAAAGTTTCAAAGCTATTGTGAAAGTATGCAACATGTAATAATAATGTGCATGTGCTATAATTTCACTGGGAAAAATAATAATATATTGAACACTGGAGCTTGAAGATTTTTTGTGTAAAACATGGCACATAAAATAAAAATGAATACTAAGAAGCCAGTTTTTCTCTTCCTATTTCTGATTTCTGAGCTGTGAATTTTTTTAACTATATATAAATAACTGCTCCTTGTTTTCTGTTCTGTATTAATGGAGGTATTTACTTTTTCATATTGATTTCCTACTTTTTCTCATTCCCTTTTTCCTTTAGACCATGGTAGCATTTGACATGGATGGCAAAGTACGCAAACCCAAGTTCGAGCTTGATAGTGAACAAGTCCGGTATGAGCACAGGTTTGCTCCATTCAACAGTGTGATGACACCACCGCCAGTGCACTACCTACAGTTCAAGGTGAACCTGCTCGGTGAAATCATGAAATTTTCAGTCTTAGATTTTCCTGGAGATGTGCTGTTTGTACACAGCCATCTTATTAAAACAGTCAAATCAAACTTATTGGGATAGTGGGACAAGTGATTAAAATAGCAGTTTTAAATAATATGAAAATTATTTGGCTTTGTTGGATGGACTTATCACATTAACGGTTATTAATATTTAAGTTATGAACATAATAGGTGGTATATGAGGTTTGAGAATTGAATATTATATAGGAAAAAGGGACATGTGTTGAGTGTTTGTTTCAGTGTCTGTATATGAATAATCAATGTAGACTTCTTTAAGGATTAAAAAAGTATATCAGAGTTTTTCATATTAAACATGTTTTGAATATTTTCCCCTTTTTGTAGGAAATGTCTGACCTCAATAAATATAGCCCTCCTCCTCAGTCTCCGGAACTGTATGTGGCAGCTAGTAAGCACTTTCAGCAGGCAAAAATGATACTGGAAAATATCCCAAATCCAGACCATGAGGTGAGACTAGAGTCACAGTAATTCTAGGGGGACAGCTTGGCAGGAAATACATCTCTAACTCTACTGTATGAAAGTTAATTATAATATAAAAGTGAACTTTATAGTATTAATAAATGGAGCTTGTCATGTTTCTACCAAAGATTTCAAATAGCTTCGCCAACCTAGCCTTGTCAGACTTAAAATTATTTTAAGAAATAGGTGATGTAAATCTCTCCTTTGTGTAAATTTAGAAAATCAATGCAAAGAGAAATTAAGACTCAGAATTATGAAGTAAAGGGATAGAAATAAGATCCACAGTGATCCATAGCTCAAATTATTGGCATTTAAAATTTTCTATTTTAATATATAGTTTACTACATTAAAATATACATATATATGTCTTCAATATAAAAAATAATCTGGTCAGTTATCATAGGAACAACCTTATTCCACTTCACCATTTTAAGTAAAGGCTACTGCTTTTGAAGACTTTGAGGTATCAAAATAAACTTTGAAAATAAAAAAACATTAAGTTTCAGGCTTTTGGTATTTTGATAATTTCATGTATCCTGATTTTTATTGAAATACATTTATTCTGTAAATATGAGTTACCTGTAACATGTATATATCATTTTGGGAAGTATATTTTGGTACAACTTTCATGGAGGCATAGTTTAGCAGTATCTGTCAAAAATTACAAATGCTTATGCTTAGACCCAGCAATTCTGCTTCTTGGGATTTATCTTAATAGATGCACACATGTGCACATACAGGAAATGTGAAGGAAGTGATGAATATATAAGTATTCATTGCAGTAGGATTTCTGATAGCAAAAAAATGGAAGAAGCTGTTGTGTCCATCAACAGGGGGCCTAATAAATAAATTATGATGCATTCATACAATGGAATACTATGCAGCCTTAAAAAGGACAAAGATCTTTATGTACTGTAATGGAATGTCCCTCAGGATGCTTTAACAAGCAAGGTGCAAAACAGTGTACACAGTATGGTGCCATTTCAGTCAAAAGGGGGGTCAAGGAAGGCTATAGTATATGTGTAAGTATCATCTTGTATGAATACAAAATATGTACAGAAAGATACATCAGCATTGATTCTTGTGTTTGCTTCTTGGAAGAGAAGCACAGTGCCTGGAAGAGGGATAGGAGAGAGAGACACTTTATAAAATCATATATGCTATTTAATAAAAGGGGGTAATGTAAAAATTTGCAGATGGCATATTTCATTTAGTGGAAACGTGATTCATTTATTCAACAGAGTTTTATTGATTGCCTACTGTATCCCTAGCAGAAAATAAACAGACTGAAATCCCAGACCTTGTGGGGGTAAAGGAGTGGCACTGGGTTACAGACAGTAAGTAAATTATGTAGTATAATAGAAGGTCCTACTGTGAAGAAAAATCAAGCTGAGAATGGTGGTAGAAAATGCTACAGAAAGTAGGGAGGTAGAGGGGATTAAACATTTCTAAATAAAGTGGCCTTTAGCAAATCCTAGAGGGTGAAGAAGCAAGTGTCATGGATAGCCAAGGATGAAGCCTTCTAGACAGAGGGATCTGCATGTAAAGGTGCTGAGGCAGAAGTGCATCTGGAGTAATTGAAGAACAGCCAGGGACTGATGTGGCTGGAGTGGGATGAACAAGGGGGCTGAGCTGTTGGAGGGTTTTGAGTAGAGGAGTGACCAGATCTGATTCATGTTTTAAAGGGTCACTCTGGCAGTGTCAGAAACAGACTATAGTGGGGCCAAGGGTGGAATCAGGAAAGCCAATCAGAGAGTAGGTCATAGCAGCAATCCAGGTGACAAGGGAGTGATTGCATTCTTTCTAGATTTTAAGGTCGAGCCATCTGGATTGACTGATGGATTAGAAAAGGGATGTGAAAGAGGTGTCAAGAATGATTTCAGAGTTTTTTGCCTGAGTAACCAGATGGATTGATTCATGTGGGCAAGAAACAGCCAGGCAGGGCAGGGACTCGTTGCCTATTTTTGAGTTGTCTATTAGATGTCCAAATGAAGCTGTCACCTAGGCAGGTGGTTGTCTGATCTAGAGTTGAAGAGCACGTCCTGACCTTGAGGTAATGTGTGTTTCCTGACAGAGGTCAGTAAGAAGGCGGCAGTGGGAACCTCTTTCAAATTGGATTACTCTCTAAGTACACTATTTTATTCCGTTGTTCAATTGTTCAAATGAAGCCTTTTAGACAAATAGTTAAATCAGAAATAACAGATAACACTTGAAGGACACTTACTACTTGCCAGGCATGGTTCTAAGCTCTTATATATTAATTCATTTAATCCTCACATATCTTTGTCAGACAGGTAAAGTAATCATTTCCATTTTTACAGAGGAAGAAACTGAGGAACAGAGAGGTTAGAGAACTGGTCAGGTTTCACAGCTAGTAAGTGGCAAAGCTGGAAATTGAAAATATACAGCCTAATTTGAGTCCATGCTTCAGAGACTATATTGTGCTACTTTTGTAGGCTAATGTTCTTTTGTTTCCATGAAAGCAAGATAGGGTGGCCCTTTCAAAGTTTTCAAAGTTAGTTGAAATGTATTAAAAGAAGTATAATGTTTGTTTACAATTTTAAATTGCATTTAATAAAATATCAATATTTCCATTATGCAAAGTTCCTGTTAGTATCTACGATATTAATATGAGGAAATTTTTGCCTTAGAGCTAGGACTATTAAAAAAAAAAAAAAGAAATTTTGACTATGAATTTGATGTTTTGATAGTTTTATGTTGTTCCATGTTTTAGGTCAGTAGAATATTAAAGGTTGCCAAACCCAACTTTGTGGTTATGAAGTTATTGGCAGGAGGACACAAAAAGGAATCTAAGGTAAGTACATTAGAGGGAAAATGAATGATCTTAAAAATATTGTAAAATTTTACATTCTTTTCAATAAGATGCATAAATGTTATTATAGAAAAAGTTAAACTATTGAACAAAAATCATTCTAAAAAGTTCAGCAAAAAACAAATTTAAATAGAATTTGCCATTTTGCCTTGAGACTTTTTGTTGACTTAAAGTTTCTGAAATCTGCCCTTATGTCTCCCTCTTCCCTGCTGTGTATATTACTGAATAACTTGGGGTAAACAAGAAAATGTGTAAAAACAAATTTATGGGAGAAGTATGATATATTTTAAAAGTCATTTGCCTTTGGGAAGTGGAAGAGTCTGTATGTTTTCCTTGATAATGTTGTTATATCATCGTATTAGATCAACATTTCAGAGCAAGTTCTGCATTGTGTACAAAGCCAGCTATTGAGGCATTTTGGTGGTATTTGCCCATTATATCTTGCTCTTTTGTTCACTCCCGTTGTTTTTGTCATTGTCTGTCTTCCTCCTCTCCTCCCCTGCTTTACTGATGATTCTCATTTCATCACTTATCATTTCATCAGTGAGCCTAGAACTAAAAATTTTGTTGACTCCCTGATCTAATTGAACTCCTTTCCTGTAATTTAAGTCCATTTTTCTTTAACTGTTTTCTTAAGATAAAAAACAGCTGGTCAGTATGTTTTCTGATGATTTTCATAAACCCAGAAACAGGTTAATCATTTTTTTCCTCCAGATTACTACTTTTTTTGTCATTAAGCCAATTTTTAAAATCTCTTTTGTGCTGCCTTATTTCTAAAAACACAGGAAACTCTGAAATAAAAAGTCTTTATTTTGCTTATTGTCTGAATAATATTTGTAGATACACTGATTTTCTCGTTTTCTTTACAGGTTCCTCCTGAGTTTGATTTTTCTGCTCACAAATATTTTCCTGTTGTGAAACTTGTTTGAGAGAGACTGAGAAGGTGACTATAAAGGGGCAGTCTATTTGCAGACCCCACTCTCAAAGGGTATGTGCACCAGTGTCCAAATAACGGGAAATGAAATGGATTTCTTGGATAACACCCCATTATAAGGAATACTTTTAGTTTGACAGCCTTATATGATGTGAATGAAAACTGCTGTTTTAAAGTGGTTTATCATGTTCCATGGATGAAACTGATCTTGAATGCACTGATGAACGTTATGTGGTTTTATTACAGATTTAATCATAAATCACTTTTTATGAATGATTGAGTGAAAATAGTGTTTGTAAAGGTTAATAAATTTCTTGACAAAAATGCACTGCTGGAGATGAAAAACAATAGCACTTTGTTGATACATGTTAAGAACTGAAGGTGTTTCTCATTAACATTTGAGCAATTCAAAAACAAATTATCAAAATGAAGTTTCAAATCAAGGGATTTACTAAACACTTGTATGAGATTTTGGCAAAATACATTTAAAAGGGGTTTTGATGGAACCCCTAAAATATATAGGGAGACTAGATTACATGGGATTGTGATTTTGTGTGTCATGACATCATGAATTATATATAAGAACACAGACGTTTAAAAAACATCTTTTAACTGTGACTTTGGGCACTTTTAAAAGATTACATATTACGTTTATTGGTGGTGTTATTCGAAAGGTAGGAAGATAGTAATGTATATAGATTAAATTTTAGACCTAGGTTTATATATGGCATGCTTGTTTACTTTGTATTCAGTTGACTCCATGAAACAATTTCAAATGGGGGTCTGTTCGTATCCTCTGGCTTTGAAAAACTGAATTAAATCTACCCATACCTGCAAGTGCCCAGTGCCTGGGGCCCCACTCTTCCTTTGTTGCTTCTCCTCTTCCTGTCTCTGCTCTGGTGTTTGCCAAGGCATCTCTGGGCCTTCCCTTTGTCCTCTGTAGCAGGCAGTACTATTGGCAAAATGAGCTACACTGTGACTTAAATTAGCTTTTGTGGCTTGGCCTAAGACTAATGACAGTTTTTATTTGTCAACAGTTTTTATTTGTCAATGGCAAAAAGTGTTCTGAACTGCAAATATCTTAACTCTGATTTGACAACTTTCTTTAAAAAACATGGTATCGGACCTTTTTTCTGGAAATACGGAAATACTTTAAAGCAGCTAACCTGAGTGAACTTGCCTGCCATGGTAAAGAAGATTGTAGGGTAATGAAGTGTACTCTGGCTCTCTTTTCCTAGAGTGGTAACACATGTGTTATCCAGGAACCGCCATTAGGCATCCTGAAATACTGTTTCTGCTGGTAATTTCTGAACACTTTAAACAAACAAAAGGCAAAGAAATGGTAGGAAATAAGCAAGAGAAGAAACAAAGAATCAAAAGAAAAAGCAAAGAAGATAATAAAAGAGCATCAACATTTGACAAACAACCAGGAGAGCCCGAGGCACATTTTATTTAGGGAAATTATTCTGCCTTCCCAGTGGCCAAGATAGGAAGTATAAAAACTATGTCCCCTTGAAAGCAAAAAAAGAATATGAATTGATGCAACAAGAGCCCTGCTAAATGATGGGATCGCTTTCAATTAAGAGGGTACTCTGGCATTTTTTAACTGCTATGTCTGACTGGGACACCTAGTACAGATGAAGATTCTATAATTAAAGAACACCTACGTTATTTTTTTGGAATGGGTCTTCCTAAGAGCAAAGAATGTTCCAATAGTGAATCCATTGTCAACTAAAAAAAGATTTATTCATGAATATTATTGATAGAATTGTATATTTTCCTTTAGCTTTAGTTTTTTGCGTTTTTTTTTTTTTAAATAGTTTTCCAATCAGAAAAAGAGAGCTGCCTTTTTAGAATTTTAAAATCTGCCATTCAAGGTACTAAAAAAACAATGGGGGAAGTAAGACAGTTTCTCCCTTCATAGAGCTTATAATCTTACGAAGAGTGCCGGAAAGCAAACAGATATTTGAAATGCACTGAGGAAATGCGGTATGCTAGGGTATGAGATCCACCTCACATAAAACCTCATGGAAAAAAATCTCATCAGAGCCCCAAAGATGCCGGAGGCATTAGTTGGTGTAGGGGGTCCTAGACAGGATTTGCACAGGTCTGGAAGTGAGAAGGTGGCAGTGTGGCTAAAGTATAGAGCAGGAAAAAGAATTGGAGGGATGAGATAAAGACAGGCCAGATCAAAGAATTTGGACTTAGATATTGGTGGATAGCACTGAAGGCATTTATGCAGGGAAATGATGAGATCAAATCAGATCAGCTTGCCTGAGAATGGTTCAAAGGGAGGCAGGGAAAAGGGAAAATATAATGGTGGTCTTTACAAAGGTGGTGGCATTTGCTTATATATCCAGTGTAGAAGACCAGGTTTGGGGATAAAGATTGCTTTAGATGTTGAGATGTCTTTGGGACATCCTGGTGAAGATGGGTAGTGGTATGGTTTGGGGCTGAAAGGTACAGTCGGGGGTGAAGAATAAGCACTAAGTGGCTGTAAAGGTGTAAATTAAAACCTTGTGTGGGGATTGCAGTTGCTCAGGGAGCTGGTAGAGTAACGGCCTGAGATAGGTCCCAAGGAACAGACTTGGGATGTCCAAGTTGTAAGAGTGGGCTGGGGAATGGTTGCTGAGGTGACAGTATAGGCTGCAGGGAAGAACACCTCAAAATCATGCCATGCCACCATTTGGCAAGTGTTTGTGTCTGTTTCACTGTTTCATTTGCACTAGACCGACTTTTCTGGCTAAGACAATGTATTAACTATTGGTCAAAGTGCACCCCATGTGGAAAAGTTTAGGAGAGGCAGTTGCTCCCTTGTTCTTTTCTGGCTATGCTTCTGGGCATTGGAAACACAAAACACAGACCCTCCAAAAGAGACAGGAAAATAAGCAGAATGGAGTGCCACATGCAGCTAAAAGGCCAGTAATATAAGGACCAAAATGGGCCCATTGGATTTGGCAAGTATAGGTTGCTGGTGACAATAGGGAGACACCTTTCTTGAAGAGGTGGGGCAAAGGCTGGAAAGTCAACTCAACTGGGCTTGAAGAATTTACTTCCCCACACTCATACTTGCCCCACTCTATTGGAGGAAGCTGCTATGATCTTACAAGATCATAAAATGCAAGCGTGATCATTCTACAACTCTTACTTAAAATCCACTGTTCTCCTGTTAATGACCTGATCTTTACCCAGGAATGCCCAGTTTGGCCACCTCTGCCTCTCCCACTTCATTTCTGCCCTCTTCCTTTGGCCCCTCAGGCTGCAGCCACATTGCCTCCCTTGGACTCCCAAGTCTTCATCTCCTGGCGAGTTTCTCTTCATCCTTCAAGTTTCAACTGAAGTGACATATCCCCAGGGGAAGAGTCCTCCCTCTCCTGGTTTTATGCCATGCCACCTTAATCAGCACAGTTTCAATTTAAATACAGTCAAGCATGCCTTAACAATGGGGATACTGAGAAAGGCTAAGAAATGTGTCCCTGGGCAATTTCCTCAGTGTGTGAACATTACAGTGTGTCTTTACACAAACCTAGATGGTAAATGCCTTTATACACCTACGCTGTATGGTATAGCCTATTGCTACTAGGCTACAAACCTGTACAGCATGTGACACTACTGAATACTGTAGGTAGCTGTAACACAATGGTAAGTATTTGTGTATCAAAACATAGAAATGTACAATAAAAATGTGGTACAAAAGAAAAAAAAAGGTACACCTATATAGGGCACTTACTATGAATGGAGCTGCAGTACTGGAAGTTGCTGAGTGAGTGAATAGGAAGTGGTGAGTAAATATGAAGGCCTAAGACATTACCGTTCACTACTGTAGATGTTGCATAAAATTAAAAAATGTTTGCCCAATAATACATTAACCTTAGCTAGTTTTTTATAAACTTTTTAATTTTTTTACCTTTTTAACAGCATTTAGCTTAAAAAAATAGTGGAAAGCTATGCAAAATATTTGCTTTATATCCTTATTCTGGATTTTTTTTTTTTTTTTGGTAATTTTAAAATAGTATAGGATTGTTCACACTGGCATCATCACAAATATGTAATGTGTTTTTTCCCAGCTCCATCATAATCTTATGGGACCCACCGTCTTATATGTGGTCCATCGTTGAGTGAAAGGTTGTTTGTTATGTGGCACATGACTGCAGTTCGTTGTTTTTATCTTCCCAACTGTAGTATAAACATGAGAAAAGGGACTTCACTTTCTGAGTACCTGACAGCATGGAGTCAACTCAGGAATACCTACTCATTTAATTAACACAGTGCGGATTTTTTAAGATGTAAAAAGACATTCTAATAGCTAAGAGTCATCCTAGGGGGAAACTGAATAGATGAGGTTAAACAAGGTCCCTAACAGGAGAGATTACATGGTGAGAACACAGCATGGCTGAGGACACAGAGGAACTTTGAGGTGGTAAGTTGGAATGTGGTAGAAATTGATTTGTCTGATATTTGCAATATTAATCTAAACAAGTTGGTATATCAAATTTTTCCACATCTAAGAAGAATAGGGAACTAGAACTGGTTGCTTTTGACATAAGGGACCATAAAATAAAACTGAACATTTTTGTTATCCTACATCTATCAAAGGTGTTAAAAAATTTTTGCTTTTGAAGAGATGAAATGATTTTTCTGAAATATTAAACCACATCACCCATGCACTCATTTACACTATAAAGTTTTTTCTGGAGTCCTGTGGTCCCCAACCCCTGGGCTTCCCACTGGTCTGTGGCCTGTTAGAAACCCAGCCACACAACAGGAGATGAGCAGTGGGTGAGCCAGGGAAGCTTTATCTGTATTTATAGTTGGCTCCCCATCGTTTGCATCACCGCCTGAGCTCTGCCTCCTGTCACATCAGCAGCATCATTAGATTCTGCATTATGGTGAGTTGTATAATTATCTCATATATTACAATGTAATAATAATAGAAATAAAGTACACAATAAATGTACTTGAATCATCCCCAAACAACCATCCATTCCCCTCACCCTACTCTCCCGGCCGTGTCAAAACATTGTCTTCCATGAAACTGCTCCCTGGTGCCAAAATGGTTGGGGACCACTACTGTAGTCTACTACTGACACTGCCTTCCATTTAAGAAAATATATCAGATTTTAGAGAATTGTAAAGTTATTATCTAACAGCTCTCTGAATTTCTAAACTATTACAACAATAAAGATGCAATACCTGCAACTTCTTTTTAAAATTCAAACACTAAGCCAAGCTTAAAGGAAAGTGTGGTGCTCTATTTTGGTGACAGACATGTCACTTGTTGACTTCTAGAATAACTTTTGAATGATCTCTTCTCAAAGAACCAGAGCAAGGATACTGATAAACCAAGATTGTTCTTTACAGGAAAAACAGACAGTTGTATACTGTTGGTTGAACTCACAAAACTACTTTTTAAAATGATACAGATGTTACATGTTGACAATGCAGCAGCTTTAGTTCTGGATAAAGGCAGAGATGATACATTAACCTGGAGGTTCCATTACTGTCATTTCCCTATAGCGCTGAAAGAGACAAATTAGTGAAAAGGCAAGGTTGTATCAGGAACTCTTATTCTGGCTTACCTCTTAAGGCTAAGTGGGTTTGTATCTTTTTTTTTTTTTTGAGATAGAGTCTCATTCTGTCACCCCAGCTAGCATGCAGTGGCATCATCATAGCTTATAGCAACCTCAAACTCCTGGGCTGAACAGATCCTCCTGCCTCAGCCTCCTGAGAAGCTGAGACTATAGGCGCAGCCTGGATGCCTGGCTAACTTTTTGTATTGTTAGTAGAGATCGGGTCTCTTGCTCAGGCTGGTCTCAAACTCTTAAGCTCAAGCACTCTTCCTGCCTTGGCCTCCCAGGGTGCTAGGATTGCAGACATGAGCCACTTTGCCTGGCCAGTAATGGACTATTTCTCAAATTGCATCACATAAAAATAAATTATGTGTAGTGATTAGATTACTCATGACATCTATTCCAGGGTTGCTTAAGGACTCTCCAGATGCAGTCTTATTTGCAGGAAAAAAGATCAAATGAATAATCCCATCAGTCATGTCCACAATCATTTCAGAGGATGGAAGAAGGTATAAAATAAATGAGTTTACACTAAGAATTTATTTTAATTTTAAATGGAATAGCTACCAATTTAATTTTGGATGAAACCAAAAGACCAAGGCCAGGGGTTTGATACCTACTTGATGATGTTACACAGGTTTTTGTTTTGCTGAAACAGTTCTCAGCCCTCTCTCTCCATTGTTGCCTTGGATCGTGCCTTGATCCCAAAGGAAGCCAGTTGTGTGAGCATGGCTGCCTGGAGAAAGAGCTCAGAATGCACACATACCTGCTAAGCACATGGCCTTTGGGGCCCTGCGTGCGAGGAGGAAAGCACTGTATTTTTTTGTTTATAATGACATCCCATCTCATTCCACAAAAGGTTCAAGGCAAACCACCATCCTTAATCCACAATTTGAAAGCTGATTCTTTATCTAATAGGGGATGAAGGGAAAACAGCTAAGAACAATGAAAGCTGTGAAAACAGTTTTAAAAGTTGAACTAACCGTATTTTATTTCCCAACAACTCTATATACACTAATTAAACATGAGATGAATAGAGTATTAATTCAGAAAGCAAGAGAAAATTCGTATCAACCCCAAGACTGGGACACAAAGGGAGGTTGGAAAAGTTTTAAATCTTTTAATGATGGAGTAAAACAATATCATACGTGAAGAATATTCAAGTTGGAGGTGGCAACACGAACACAAACAAAGCGCACCTTCAGTGACAGCAGGGGCACAGTGAGGTGCTGCAGCTCACCAGGTAGAAGCTCCGTAACTTCTCTTGACCCTACTTTCCTCTCTGAAAATGTGAGAGTTACACACAATGATCTCTGAGGCTCTTGGATCCCAGATCCTGTGGATTCTCCCACTTACCCTTTAGAGAGCCTCACTGAAAATAAGTCATTAATGTGATGTTGCCAGTCATTCACTAGTGGTAACTACCTTTTACTGTAAATATTGGGAACCAATTCAGGTCAAACCTAATGTCATTGTTATCATTGGGAACTATGATTAAATAGTCATTTTCAAAATTAATGTTAACCTTTGATTTTTAAATCAGTTTTGTGAGTCTCTTACCGTTAAGCAAAATGTGTAAACTATGATAAAAATAACTATTGCATTTCTTTTCCAAACATTCCCAATTTGTAACATTATATATCCTTCAACATCAATTAACTTGTTTTTCTTTTTCTGTAGTAATAAAGTAGGTACAGATCTGTCCACACAAACCTGTCCTCACTGTGCTCTGCTATAGGTATGCCCTTGTCAAGCTCTGTTTGGGGCCCTTTTTTCAAAAGTATAATCCATTCATTGTTTTTGGTAGTGTGTACTTATTAGACAAGATTTTTGCTTTGCCCACACATATGAAGCAAAGTAAGTATAGACCACAAATGTTCAAGTTACAAGACACTTAACAGTGTTTTGTACATTAAAAATGGCAGAGATTATTACATAAGTAGTCTTTTTAAAAATTCACACACAAAACAGCTTTGTATTTAGACTGGTTTAAAACTGTTGCTAGTGATGTTTGTGTTAACAGTCAGTGCTCTAGGCCATTGATTGTCAGAGTAGGAAGTGACTGCACAAGAGCATAAGCCACTCACTCACTGTGTGTACCAGTGAGAACAGAAATCGGCCCAGCATGTTCTGTTAGGAGAAGAGGACTCCAGAGGTGGAAAAGGAGTTCTCTGTGTAAAGTCAGTCTCCTTCACATCAGAAGACAGATTCTTCCTACAGGTTGCTTTTTTTTTTTTTTTTTTTTTGAACAGTTACAGTCCAGAATAACGAGTACCACTGCTGCCACACTTGAAGGAGAACTTGTGTTCTATTTCTGGTGTTGATCTTCTCATGAAATACGTATTAGCCAAAAATCTTGACAAATTTTATTAGATAGTTCAAAAGTACCCCCAAAACCGTCTAAAAGTCCAATTTCTCCTACATAAAGTACGTACTCATTTCCATAATAATCATCTTTAGATGTACATTTTACTTAGTACATTTCACAGCTTTGAGCATCCAGTCCCTCATGAATATTTTGTAGTGATGTCTTCGGTCCTGAAGTAAAATATGTGAATTCCAGCTCAATTCAGACTGTACGATTCCGCCTTTCACGCTGATCAAATAAATTTATGGTGTCTCTTTTCTGATCTTCAGCAATAAAAACTAAAAAAGGAAAAACTCACACATAACATTCTAATATTTTAACATCTTGAGAAAGCAGCCCAGGCAGGTCCCATTTTGCATAAGTTTCTAGGAAGTGTGTCATAAAGGACTGTATCTCCCATACCAACACTATAATTTGGAATTGCATTCCTAATCAAGGGCAAGATGGCAAAAGATGGCATATGTATAGCCAACAGTGTTCCATATAACAAAGTTAAAATACCCACAGATTCCATAATTGATTAAATAGTAAAGTAATGCCCCATGTCTATAAAATGGACAAAAAATGTACTTTCATTAAGTTTTAGTATAATCACAGCCCTCTTGTGTGGCATGACTCCCTCACTACTGCACCTTCCAGGAGCACACGCAGCCTCCTAAAGAGCCATCCGTGGCTTCAGACAGCTCCTGCTACTCCAAAGCTCCCCCTTGACAGAGCTGAAATATGTGGCTTCCACCATCTGGTCTTACCCTTTGACACACAAAGGACATTTAAGGGACTATTAATTAAATGACTGCCATACTAAATTAATAGTGTCTTTTAAAGTCTCTAACTTCGAGCTAATGCCTTTTTCTTCTAATTTCCCTAGAGCAACCAGGGTCTTAAACTATTTCAAAGACATAATCTTAAAATAATGTTGAAGCTAATGTTGACACTTCTTGAACTTAACACTATTTCTTAGAAGAGCTGACAGGGCATTTATTTTCTTTGCCTTGCCTACCTCACTTTGTTTAAAACTTTGCACAAGGTCAAGTCCTTAGGACACCTGAGTGTAGGGGATGCAAGATCACAAGGCTTCACTGCAAAGCGATGCATTTTGTAAGACAATAGGCCCATTTAAAAGGTTGTTAAAACAGATGTGACCAGACCATGAAACATGCTCTTGAAGAACTGAAGTATACAAATGAGTGGAGTCAATGACACCAAGAACAGAAAGATGGAGAAACTCTGTATTTACTTATCATTCTTACTGCTAATGTGTTACCCTTTTGCCTTTTTAAATAAATTACCTCAAAGTCCTTGTAAATAACTTAAAAATCAAGTTAGGACTTCCATTTCTAGAAACTCCAAACAACTGTGCCAATTGAAACAACTGACATCCTGGATAAATACAAAAGACAATGTTTAAGAATGCACTGCTGGATCAGACAAACACAAATTAAGGGACTTTCTACGAAACAACTGGGCTATTATACTTCAAAAAAGATGAATGAGAATGAATGATAAAGACAAACAGCTCCAGATTAAGGGACACTAAGGTATGACAATAAATGCATTGTGTATGATCCTGGATTAGATCTTAGATGAGAAAAAAAATTAGTTGGATGTTCATTAAATTTGAATAAAGTCTATGGGTTACATAATAGCATTATATCAACATTAATTTCCTTATTTTGGTAGCTGTACTGTGGTTATATATAATGTTAACGTTTGGGGAAACCTTGATAAAGAGTATACAGAAATTCTTGTTACTATATTTTAAAATCTAAGTCATTTCAAAATGAAAACTTAAAAATTTTTTAAAAATACTAAAACATTAAGAGTAACGCATTCCCCATATGGTAAAAAAAGAAAGCATCTGCAAAGCCAAAAATGGAGGGAAAGCAAGCATCAAGGCCAGCAGTGGCCCTGACACTGAGGCCTGAAGATACTAGGCTTCTCCCTTCACAGCTTCAAAAGTTGCAGGGGTACAAAAACCAAAGATTTGGGCTGTACTCAAGGTGGGGTGTCAAGTAGGAGACCCCCCACATAAAGCCAAAAACCCAAAGGCTCATATCCCTGGTTGAAAGACAATGGGAAATAAAGCTGACCTGAAAATGGGACAACAAAGAAAGCCCTGTGGTGTCTGAAGGTTTATAATTTGAATTTACATTTCCTACGTGATCCAGAAAACTTAAAGAGAATTTAGTTTAAGGAGGCTGTGAGTTTTAGTGCCCTCATTTCAACTGGTAGAGACAAACCACCTTCTCTAGTGAAATATAACTGTAACTCAACCCTTAAAGACTTACCATAGAAAACGTCCCAAGAAAACTAGTAGCTCACAGTTAAAAAGCACAAAACACACAAGGAAACAAGTTATCATGAATGAGCACCTGGAGAAAAAAATAACTAAAAAACTTACCAGTTAAGGAGCAGATAAGGTATAGCTGAAGAAAACTTTGTGAACTGGAAGGTATTTCTGAGGAAATATTCTGAATGCAGCCCAGATAGGCAGAAATGGAAAATATGAAAAAAGAAGGTAAGAAACATGAATAGAATGAGATCTAACACTTTGAATCTGAGTCCGAGAAGGAATCAAAAAGGGAAGAAGCATTATGCAAAGAGATGTCTGAGATTTTCCAGAGGGAATATCCTTACCAGCTATTAAAGAAAGCTGTTATGTTATACTTAGAATAGTATGGTACAGTGTGAATCCACAGAGCAACTATTGGAAGAGAAACAGACCAAAAATAGACCCAAATACATATGAAAATTTAGTATTTGGTAAAGGTGGCATTGCAAATGGTGATTTGAAATGGTAGTGGGCCAATTAGATAGCCCTTTCGAAAAAGATCAAACTGGACCCATACCTCATGCCATACCAACATTCAAATGAATTGATTCTTAATATAAAATATGAAAACAGGATAATTCTGGAAAGATGGCAGTAACAGTGGAATAGTTTTTAAATTTCTCAGAATTCCTACATAAAAGAATTGAATTTAAAAACTCAAAAATCATGGAAATTTATAACAAAATTAGATGACAAGGAATCCTGCAGACCCTAAAATTCAAGCAGTTAAAGGCAAACTGTGGACAACCACCCAGGTGTTAGCAGCATCTGAAAAGAAAAAAAAAAAAAAAAAACAGGGAAGCAATGGAGCATGTGATGGATCTGAGAATAGGAGAAGCCCAAACAGCCAACAGGTACATGCCAGCAAGTTCGTGGGCCAATGGGAGAACTGCCCCTGGGAGTGGGAGGGGTCCTGCTGCTCTCACAGAAGGTGACCACAAGGCAGCCATGGCACAGGTTAAAGGGGCTGGCAGAGGCTAAGCCCATGGACTCCTGAAACTGACAGGCCAGGGCTCCTTTCTGGGGTTCCTTCCTGGGCAGAGAAAAAGTGCTCAATGTAGAGGGAAGATTGCAGGACATGAACAAGAGAAACAAAGGAAACCGAAGTCTCAGATAAAAGTAGGGGAGGTCCCACTGGCCAAAAACAAGATGAAACAATTTGAACTTCACAAAGGATAATAAATGCAGTTGAGTGAAACTGATCAAGTATGTTTATATCACTGTAAGTTATAATGATATTAATATAAAAAAGAGATCACCTTCAGGGGATGATGGGGATATAATTCATTATTCAGAAAACTGGTAAATAAAGAGAAAGAATCAAACATTTATCCTGCCTATCCTATATGAACAATACCACTGAAATGTGTATAAGAATATTCCAAGTAACAAATGAAACAGAAACAAATTAACAGACATAGGTACTGAGCATCAAGTACTGAGCAACACCACAGAAAGACATCACACATCAGTTGCCTCCTGATGAAAGGACACATCACTACCTATCTGACCAAAAGCTTGAGCCTGAACCTGAGTCTGATCAAGCCTATGGATCCAGCTGCCAATCTGCAGAAAACGGGATAGAAGAACATGTGAAACTGGCTCATGAATATACAATCAGAAATATTCAGACATTGGGAAACCACAGGTTACATGGCTTAGGTTTTTAACAAATGATAAATAAAATAAAGGAATGGAGGAGAAACCTGTAGATTAAGAAAGGCTTAAAGACATACCAAGTTTAAGAAAATGAGCAAGACTATATACTATGGTGTCCAAGGATGCCCACTTGAGTGATAAACCCATAAATTCAAGAAAATGCATACTGTAAAGGTGAGGAGAGTTTATACTATTAGAGAAGATGCTGTGACTGGGACAGGGGACATGGAGGGGTCTCTGGAGGGGCCAGCCAAGTTCTGTTTCTTGACTGGGGAGGCAGTTACAAGGTGTTCACCTTCGAAATCTCATTTGTTTCATGTGGTTTTCTGAATCTGTGTTTTACTTTGTAATAGTGACAACAAGAAAAACTGGAAAGCATTCTGGATGAAAACATACCAAACGAAAGCAAGGGTGAATTCTTTCCAACACTGAATAGGCAAGCCTTTCTAACTATGACTCAATATGCAGAAGAAAAGATTAAAATGTTTGAAACTTTTGCATGACAAACGCCAAAGGCAAAATCAAGAGAAACTGAGAGAAAGTATTTGCAACTTCACACCACAGATAAAGGGCAATCTCCCTAACATACAAAGAACTCTTACAAATTAAGAAGGAAAACACCAAGAATCCGATAGAAAAGTGAATTTTAAAAAAAGGCCACCATGAGCGCATAGTGATACTAAAACAAACAAGTGTGTTGGAGTTGGGAAAAGAGTTCCTTAAAGAATGTCAGGTAATAAATGTGCAGAGACAACAGAATTTAAAACGTCACCATTTAGGTGAATGGTAAAGCCACACCATTTCAAAGCATCCTCTTCTAGATGACACTAATTACAAAGAGAAAATGGACCTTTACCATGGAGAGACCTGGTAGGTGCCACCTTAGCCAAGGCATCAATACCATCAGTGAGAAAAGCTGCCATTTTGTGACTGCTGGTGGGAAGCAAAAGGAACAAAACTGTCGCTACAAAAATGTTCAACCTGAATCCATCATAAGGAAATAGACATATCTAAAATTTGATATATTTGATCAGACACTGGTCTGGACTCTTTAAAAATTCAAAATAATAATAAAGTACAGCTATAAAAGCTGCTTGGAAGCTCTGTGCATAAATTAGGGCTTTCTTCATTTGTGATGTAGACTGATCAAGTGGTGACCTAGCCATTTTGTGGGGCAGTGGCACTGAAAACAAATCCTCCAACGGATACCTGAGGGCTTGAGCCCCACTGAATGTGCAGACTTTCTCAAAGATCTTCATCACCTTGGGGTTTGCAACCCTCACCTTGCTCCACTGCCCTTACTTTCAAAGGCTCCTGAAGAAAAGACGGTCTCCTTGAAATGATCAATTACTTAAAATATTATTGCTGGGATTCACAGGACAAAGTGAAAGACCAGAAAGAGAAAATGAAAGGGGACCCACTCCCCTTCCCCTCTCCCACTACCATTATTACCATTTAGGTTTTTGTCATTCCCCGCAAGGGCTGCCTGCTTGTCTGTTTCAGATTCCGCCTCATTTTCATCCATGTTGTAGTCATCATCTCCTCCCAGTTTTTGCTGGTTTCTCCCTGTAAAATTAGTCCATAAAATATAAGCTACGTCATTTCTCTCTTGATGCCACAGGAACACCAGAGCCCAGGTGCTGGGGTTTAGCCTGCTCATCCCGGCCAGACCTTTTCGCTTCCTCTCTGGAAATGATAGGGCCTCATGTGCTTGCTTTTACTACAAAAGGCTATATTCTAGGCTGGAAATGGAGAAACTAACTAGCTAACTAAACCAAAATCCCAATTTTTTAAAGAGAGAATCATCTCAAGGTTAAAGGTACCGCTGTTCTAGGCAACAACAGATTTCTAATTAATGACAGCATCTCCTTTGAACAGCTCATCGCTCTGAGAGAAGAAATGGAGCCGTTACTGTGTGCCCAAGGGTAAAACTGTCCACCATACTTACAGAATTACAGTGTTGGTTACTACATTCATCCCTAGAGAGAACAGCAACCAGAAAAAATCAGGACATAATGCACAGAGACCTCGTCAAAGGGTTTAACCTAAACATTCTGTATTTGTATACAGATGGGTAAACAAAATCATTTTTTGTTTTTTGAAAAGCATGCCAGGAAAACCTGCTCTAGTTCTATTCTGTTTCTCTGCACTCACTCCCTGAGGTGGAAACAAAGCACAGGCCTGTGTGCCCAATAGATTTATTCTTCAAATGAGATCACTACAACTACATCTAGAACCAGGTACACCATGTAGGGCCTTCAGTATCAAAGGTCCACCTTATACTGTGTGACCAGCTGCTGAGTGGTCTGACACTTGAGCCCACTGGCTGAGCTGCCCAAGTGTGCTCTCCCTCCCTCACACCATGAGCGTCTTGCTGAGGTGGCTTGGAGAAGAGAGACCCAAGCAGGAATGCTGTCGGGGAGGCTGACAAAATGCAATTCTTTAACTGGAACTTGGGAGGACACATTCTTCAGAAAGCGAAACTAAGGTGAAAATTAGACTGGAATCAGGGTGACTTCTGCAAATAAGCATATTTTCCAACCTCTGTTACTTGGTCTGCCCCAGATCACAGGTGTCATGTCTTCAGAAGTACTCCTGCCTCAGGTGGGATGGAAATTTTCTGCATCTTTAAGGGACTGAAAATATATCTCAGAATATTGTGTTGATCTCAGAATATTCCCACACTTTATTTCTTTAAAAAGAGAAAAGTAAACCAAACCAGAAAGGTGGGATTCGCATGTCACTTTTCCTCAATGCTCAGATATGTATTAACCTCCATCTACCCAATAATCATTCCTTCCTTCCTGCCTTCAATTGTTCATTCCTCAGGCACTGACTAGCTATGTCTGCGGCACCAAACACTGCATGAGGAAGTGCAGATACAAAGACCAGGCATGCAGACTGTCTGCTAGGAGGTGATGCTCACTCCAGGTCATCTACCTGCAAGGTCCCCTTCACTTCCCATTAATACTGTTTCTCAAGCACTAGAGTGTGTGCTGCTCTTCCTTCCTGACTCCCACTTGATAATGGATAACAAACATAGAGACAAAAAGGAACTGCCAAATCAAGAACTGCTGTTTGGTAAAATTCAAGGGGATCTGTCTGGTGTTAGGAAGGAGATCGAGAGGGCTGAGTGTCCAGTAGAAAGGTGTGCGCGGGCAACCACGGGGCCTCTAACCCACCTTCCTCAGCAGCATCATGCTCCTCCTCCTGTCCATCCGCGATGACAAGCTGGTCCCTCTCAGGGTCTTCTTCAGTCTCCTGATTTTCCTGGCTCAGCAACAGGGCAGCTGGTACTTGTGGGGTTCGGCTCAATTCCCTGGCTCCCCCCAAGCCTCTTCCGCCCACAGGTCTGTCCTCCACAGCCTGCTTCCGGCCTGGCTCCTGCGGCAGCCCCGGGCCATCCCTCTGAGGCTCCTTCTCGCTGACAAACTGGATCTCATTGGTTTCCTCTATGCACAGAACAGAGTTACCTATGACCTCACCAGCATTTAATTAAAACAAACAACAACAAAACAACAAAACCTCATGCCACTCAATTCCCAGAGCTTTTCCAAGGAGTGGGGATGGGGTGGGCTGCACACAGGGAGCAGGTGGGTAACTTATTCTATAACCTCAGCAACAGACTGCAGGCCTCTCTATGCCTGCAGCTCACCTTCAGAACCGCAAGGAACAGAAAGGCACTTTAGAAAAACAAACAAACAACTGGACTAAATTATCTCAACAACTAAAAGTGGAGGAGGGTGTACTGTTGAGTTATCTGATCTCTGTGTCCATCTGAGACAAGTCCTTGGCAGCCAGTCGACCCAGGAGTCACATACAGACATTACAGCCCCCCTTGGTTCCCATGACAGCTGCCTAGCGCTCAGGCACCTCCCCTCAACTCCCATAATCCACCTGATGTCCTGAATAAAGGTGCAGCCTGGACCTTTCTCTCACAGCTGCCAAAGAACAAGGCACTTAGTTATAAGGAAAAGACATCAGTAAGACCGAGGAGAAGCCCTGCAGCCCCAATTCCAGGTGCCCAGAGAGACGCTGCCCTGCCTCTGGGCAGCCCCACTGTCAAGCCACATGCTCCGCCCCTGGGGTCTCTGTATGGGCTGGAGCACATGAGCTGCTGCTACTTTTCCAAATTGAACAGGGCTGTGGAGGGGGTAAAAATGTAACTTTCCACCCACCTTTCTCACCTCGACTCTTCAAATCCAAAGCCACCTTGGAACTGGGGGTTGGCCTCTGGGACTCACCATCACTGGGTGTGTTTCTTTTCCCTTGTGGCACCTCTGTCAGTTGCAGGCCTGCTTCCTGCGGCCTGGGCTGAGGCTTGCTGAGGGTTTGGAGCTGAAACAAGAGCACAGGGTGGCAGGGCTCCGTGACCAAAAGCCTTACAAGAACCCCACACAATGCAAAGCACCACCACATCCTTCCCACAAATACGAACAACAGTAAAAAACCCTGAGAAATACCACAATCTGCTCTGGTCACGCTCTATTGCAAGGCCTAAATCAGAACACGTGAAGTTGAGTCAAGGCCTCCCAGAAAGCACTTTCAATATGGGATTAATAGCTATGCAGAAGATCAATAGTGGAAAAGAAGACATGACACAATGAACCAACCAGACTGAACAAACATCTATAGAACACTCTACCCAACAAGAGCCAAAATGCACATTCTTCTCAGGTACACATGGAATATTCTCCAGGGCAGACATATGTCAGGCCACAAAGCAAGCCTCAATAAATTTAAATAACTAAATCACACAAAGTATGTTATCCAATAACAATGGAATGAATTATAAACCATGAATCTTGAGAAACATGTGAAAATTAAATACCATACTCCTAAATAACCAATGAGTCAAACAATAAATCACAGGGCAAATTATTAGAAAATGCTTTGAGACAAATGAAAACAAAAACACAACATACTAAAGCTTATGGGAGGCAGCTAAAGTAGTGCTTAGAAGGAAACTTACTCCTCTAAATGCCTATATTAAGAAGGAGGACTTCCTTCCAGTTTTTAGTGCCTCACATAAGGAGCTTAGAAGTCACCACTCAGTCCTGACAAAAACAAGTAAAAAGCTGAACAAACTGGAAAATCATCAACACTTCTTTGATCCGGAAGAGAGGTGAAGACACAGAGTAAATCACTGCCCCTAGCACTAGAGACAGCCAGCCACATACAGGGAGTCACGGCCTGCCAGGACAAAGACTCGAGCAGAAACCATTGGGGAAATCAGCATTGAGGTAGGAGAACCTGAACTGTAATTGATGAACTGCTGGAGGCTTAGTGTGGTCAAGCCTAAGAAAACACTTTTGTGAATTTTCCTCTAGGAGCTTGAGAGGTTTCTCAGAGAGACCGCTGGAGAAAAATCCCCTCGTGTTTTCAGCAGTGGGAAAGGAAAAGGAACCATTTTGAAACAGACCAGAGCAATCTTCTCCTTAACAAAGCCTGCCCTCTGGAGAAACTCAGAGCCTAAGTTGCTAGGGTATGATCAGAGCCTAACCTGACCTGAAGGGAAACCCTCAATCCCAGTGAGCTCCTGTCTTCCATGTGGGAGAAGGGAAATGCCCAACTCCCAGCCCATTCTCTAGCCATCCTGTCCCACCTAAGGGGTGGGGAGGGGGGAATACCAAGAAGCACATGTGAAGTTCACAGCCAAGGGGCACAGGCTCGTTAAAAGACTAATCTTAGAACTATAGAACACTTCCCTTCCCCCCAACAACATACAACTACTAATGGCTTATTTACAGCAGTTCCTTTTACCCAGGGATCAAGAAAAAATTACAAGCCATACTACAAAGCAAAAACACAATTTGGAGGCAACAGAACAAACATAAAAACTAGACATGCAGACATACTGGAATTATCAGATGAGATCTATAACAACTATGGTAATATGCTATGGGCTCTGATGGATAAAGCAGATAATATGCAAGAATGGATGGGCATTTCAAAAAAAAGTGGGCAATATGAGCAGAGAGATGAAAATCCTAAGAAAGAACCAAAAAAAAAAATACTAGAGATAAAAAAAGCACTGTAACAGAAATGAAGAACACCTTTGATGGGCTCATTAGCAGAGTAGACACAATGAGGAAAAAATCTCTGAGGCTGAGTATATCTAAATTGAAACCTCTAAAATGGAAAGACAAAAAGAACAAAGACTGAAAAAAACAGAACAACCAACAGTTATGGGACAGCTCTGGTATGAGAATACCAGCAAGAAAAGAAAGTAACAGAAGTTACTTTGAAATATTTGAAACAATGACGACTGAGGACTTCCCCAAATTAATGTCAAACACCAAATTGTAGATCAAGGAAGCTCAGAGAACGCCAAGCAGGATAAATACTAAGAAACCTACACATAGGCATACCATTTCCAAACTACAGAAAATCAAACATAAAGAAAAAAATCCTGGCCGGCTGTGGTGGCTCACGCCTGTAATCCTAGTACTTGGGAGGCTGAGGCGGGTGGATTGTTTGAGCTCAGGAGTTTGAAACCAGCCTGAGCAAGAGTGAGACCCCGTCTCTACTAAAAAAAAATAGAAGGAAATTAGCTGGACAACTAAAAATATATAGAAAAAATTAGCCGTGCATGCCTGTAGTCCCAGCTACTCGGGAGGCTGAGGCAGAAGGATTGCTTGAGCCCAGGAGATTGAGGTTGCTGTGAGCTAGGCTGATGCCACAGCACTCCAGCCAGGGTGACAGAGTGGGACTCTGCCTCAAAAAAAAAAAAGAAAAAGAAAAAAAAGAGAAAAAGAAAAAAATCCTGATAAAAAGCAAATAAAATTTACAAAAAAATAATCTTAAAAGAAGCCAGAGGAAAAACATACATTACCTATAGACCAACAAGATAAGAATTACATCTGACTTCTATGAAACCATGCAAGGAAGAAGAGAGTAGAGTGAAATATTTAAAGTGTTGAGAGAAAAAACCACCAACCTAGAATTCTGTGCACTGCAAAATTATCTTCAAATGTGAAGGAGAAATACTTTCTCAGACAAATTGGTGATTTGTTGCCAGTAGACCTGTCTGGCAAGAAATGTTAAAAAGAAATTATTTACAGAGAAGGAAAATAATATAGGTCAGAAACTCAGATGTACATAAAGAAAGGAAGAACATCAAAACAGGAATAAGGTAAAATAAAAACTTTTAGTTTCCTTATTCTTAATTGATCTAACAGATAACAGCTCACTGAAAATACTATTAGCATCAATATATCCTATTATGTATGCTTATTTATATACCTTATGTATATCTGTCTGCCTAACTAGGTCTATATATAATTGAAATGAATGACAGCAATAATACAAGGGATAGGAAGGTAGGAATAAGGATTATTGTGTTACTGCAAAGTCCTAGCACCCGTGAAGTGGTATAGTGTTATCTGAAACTGGCATGAATTAACTGTAAAAGTATATTGCAAACTCTACGGCAAACACTAAAAAAAATTTAAAAAATGAAACTAACTGATATCCCAAGGACAGAATTATATAAAATATTCAATTAAAACCACAAAAGGCAGAAAGAGTGACGACAAAAAGAGGAACAAAGAACAGGACAATGAAATAGAAAACAATAAAAAATATGGCAGCTATTGTTCCAACCATATCAGTAATCACTTTGAACAATAATCACATTGTCAATAGCCTAAACGCACCTATTAAAAAAAAGACTGTCAGAGTGGATCAAAACACAAGATCTAATTATATGCTGTCTATAAGAAACCTACTTTACATATAAAGACACTACAGATTAAAAGTAAATGGTTGGAAAAAAAATTTTTAAATAAAGATAAAAGTAAATGGTTAGAGAAAATACATCATGCTAACACTTATGAAGAGTAGGCAAATTAATTTCAAACAGAGCAGACTTTAAAGCAAGAGAAGTTACTAGGAATAAAGAGGGGCATTACAAAATGATAAACAGGTCAATTCTCCAAGAAGACATCCTTAACATGTATGTACCTAGCAACAGAGTATCAAACTACATGAGGCAAAAACTGAGAGAACTGCAAGGGGAAATAGACGAATCCACTATTATAGCTGGAAAGTTCAAAACAGTCAAATATGGATAGCTCTAGCAAGCAGAAAATCAGTAAGGACATTGTTTAACCAACAGCACCATCAATCAGCTGGACATAATGGACATCTATAGACAACTACATCCAATAACAACTGATTACACTTTCTCAAGGTCACACTGCACATTCACCAGAATGAACCATGTTATGGACTATAAAACACACCTTAACAAATTTAAAAGAACGGAATTTATACAGTGTCTGCTCTCAGATCACAATGGAAGTAAACTAGAAATCAATAATAGAAAAAGTAACAGGAAAATCCCCAAATATGTGGAGATTAAACAACATATTTCTAAATAACACATGGGTCAAAGTAGAAATCTCATGGGAAATCAAAAAAAATATTCTGGCCTAAATGAAAATGAAAAGACAACTTATCAAAATTTGTAGGATGCAGTGAAAGCAGTGCTTAAATTTATAGCACTGAATGCATGTATTAAAAAAGAAACAAAGTTCTAAAATCAATAATCTAAGTTTCCACTTTAGGAAGCTAGGAAAAATCCTAGCAACTTAAATCCAAAGTAAGTAGAAAAAAAGAAATAAGAATTAAAGCAGAAATCAATGAAATTGAAAAAAAGGAAATAAAGAAAAAAATCAATGAAATTAAAAGCTTATTCTTTGAAAAGATAAAGCTGATAAGCCTCTAGCCAGTCTAATTAAAAAAAAAAAAAAAAACAAAAAAAAACGGCCGGGTGCAGTGCCTCACACCTGTAAACTTAACACTCTGGGATGCCGAGGCAGGAGGATTGCTTGAGCTCAGGAGTTTGAGACCAGCCTAAGCAAGAGTGAGACCCTGTCTCTACTAAAAATAGAAAAATTAGTTGGGCATTGTGGCACACACCTATAGTCCCAGCTACTCAGGAGGCTGAGGCAGGAGGATCGTTTGAGCCCAGGAGTTGGAGGTTGCATTGAGCTATTTATGATACCATTGCACTCTACCCAGGGTGACAGAGTGAGACTCTGTCTCAATTTAAAAAAAAGGACAGAAATTACTAATATCAAAAATGAAGAAAAAAATATTACTACAGATCCTATGGAGAGTAAAAAGATAATAAATGAATAGTATGAACAACTCTAGGCATGTAAATTTAATAACCTAGATGAAACGGACCAATTCTATCAAAGATACAATCTGCCAGAACTCACACAAGAAAATTAGACAATCTGAATAAGCCTGTATCTATTAAAGAAACTGAACAATTAATAACCTTCCAAAACAAAAAGGATCAGGCCCAGATGGGTTCACTGGTGATTTTTACCAAACATTTCAAATGGAAGAAATTATTCCAATTCTCAATAATCTCTTTCAGAGGATAGATGCAGAAGCAATATAACTCATTATATGAGACCAGCATTACCCTAATACCAAAACCAGACAAAGACATTATGACAAAAGAAAGCTACAGACCAGTATCTCTCATCAACATAGATGCAAAAATCCTCGACAAAATATTAGCAAATTGCAAATGAAATCCACAGTGTATAAAAAGAATTACGGGGCTGGGCGCGGTGGCTCACGCCTGTTATCCTAGCACTCTGGGAGGCTGAGGCGGGTGGATCGCTCGAGCTCAGGAGTTCGAGACCAGCTGAGCAAGAGCGAGACCCTGTCTCTACTAAAAATAGAAAGAAATTATCTGGCCAACTAAAAATACATATAGAAAAAAAAAATTAACCGGGCATGGTGGCGCATGCCTGTAGTCCCAGCTACTTGGGAGGGCTAGGCTGATGCCACGGCACTCATTATAGCCCGGGCAACAACAGAGGGAGACTCTGTCTCACAAAAAAAAGAAAAAAAAAAAGAATTATATACCATGACCAAGTGGGATCTATCACCGTATGTAAGGTCTGTTGGACATTTAAAAATCAATTAACAGAATCCATCACATCAACAGACTAAAAAAGAAAAATCACATGATAATATCAATAGATGTGGAAAAAGTATTTATAAAACCCAAAACCTACTATGATAAAAACTCACAGTAAAGTAGGAAAAAAGAGGAACTTCTTCAACTTGATAAAGAATATAAGAAACCTACAGCTAACATCATACTCATCAAACTTGGTTGGTAAGAAACTTGAAGCTTTTCTACTAAGTTTAGGACCAAGGCAAGCATACCCTCTCTCACCACTCCTTCTCAACATTATTCCAGAAATCCTAGCTAATGCAGTAAGATAAGAAAAGGGGGGGGGGGAAGTATACAGATTGAGGGGGGAAAAAAGCTATCTTTATTTGCAGATGATATGATCACCTATGTAGAAAATTGGAAAGAATAAAAAAAAAAAACAACTGGAATTAATAGATGATTATGGAAAAGTTGCAGGATACAAGGTTAACATACAAAAGTCACTTTCCTATGTATCAGCAATGAACAAGTAGAATTTGAAATTAAAAAGACAATACCACTTGCATTAGCACCCCAAAAATGAAATATTTAAGTATAAATCTGACAAAATTTGTACAAGATCTATATGAGGAAAACTATAAAACTGTGATAAAAGAAATCAAAGAACTAAATAATTGGAGAGATATTCAATGTTCATGGATAGGAAGACTCAATACTGTCAAGATGTCAGTTCTTCCCCAAAACTCAGAAATAAACTAAACAGAATAAATTTAAGACTTCTTAAAACTACAAAACATTGTCAAAAACGATTTTTAAAAGGCCTAAATAAATGGAAAGACATCCGACATTTGTGGCTCATAAGACTTATTAATGTTGTTAAGATGGTAGTATTCCCCAAACTGATCTATACGTTCAACTTAATCCCTGTCAGAATTCTACCTGCCTCCATTGAAGAAACTGATAAGCCAATCCTAAAAGTCATATGGAAAGTCAAGGGATACAGAATAACCAAAACAATCTTGCAAAAGAACAACAAAATTGGAAAACTCACACTTCCTGATTTCAAAGCTACAGTAATCAAGATTATGTGGTACTGCCATAAGAACAAATAGCCAGCTCAATGGAATAGAACTGAAAGTCCAGAAACAAACCCTCATACTTATAGTACACTGATGTTTAACAAAGTGCCAAGACAATTCAATGGGGAAAAGAACAGTCTTTTTCAACAAATAGTGCGGAGACAACTTGACATCCACACACAAAAGAATGAAGTTGGAGCTCTACCTCACACCACATACAAAAATGAAATTAACTCAAAATGGGTCTTAGGCCTAAATGTAAGAGACAAGAACTATAAAACTCAGAAGAGAATTTAAGAGTAAATCTTCACGATCTGGGTTTAGGCAAAATATTCCTAGATATAACACCAAGAACAAATGACAAAAGGAAAAAAAAAGATAAAATTGACTTTGTCAAAATTAAGAATCTTCGAGCTTCAACCAAACACCATCAAGAAAGTACAAAAAAAAAAAAAAAAAACCCCACAGAACTGGAAAAAAGTATTTGGAATATCATATCTTTAGATAGTAGAATATACAAAGAACTCTTACAACTCAGTAATAAAAGTAACTCTTACAACTCAATAATAAAAATAACTTGATTTAAAAATTAGTGAAGTATCTGAGTAGACATTTCTCCAGTGAAGATATGCAAATGGCCAATGAAGAATTTGAAAAGATTCTCAACATCTTATTCAGGAAATACAAATCTAAACCACAGTGAGATATCACTCCACACTCACTGGGAAGGATACAATGAAAGAGAGATAATATCAAGAGTGGACAGGATGTGAAGAAGTAGGAATGTAAAATGGTATGGCCATTTTGCAAGATAGTCTGGCAGTTTCTCAATAGATTAAATACAAATTATCATATGACCCAGCATTTCCACTCCTAGGTAGTACCAAGAGAAACAAAAACATATGCCCACACAAAAACTTGTATGCAAACATTCAAAGCAGCATTATTTACAATAGCCAAAGTGTGGAAACAACCCAAATGCCCATCAACTGACAATGAATAAACAAAATGTGGTCTACCCATACAATGGAATATTATTCAGCCATTAAAAAGGAATAAAGTACTGATACAGGTTACAACACGGATAAACTCTGAGCATTATACCAAGTAAAAGAAGCCAGACAATAAAAGCCACATATTGTATAATTACATCAACAGGAAATGTCCAGATAAGGCAAATCTAGGGACAGAAAGTAGATTAGAGGTTGTCTAGGGCTATGAGGATTGAAGGTAAATGCCAAGTCGGCTAAAGGGTACAAGGTTTCTTTTAGGGCAATAAAAATTTTCTAAGCTTTTGTGGTGATGGTTGCACAACTTTGTGATATACCCAAAACCACTGAATTGCAAACTTTATATGGGTGACTCCTAGGTGAAACACATCTTAACAAGACTATACATAAAAACAAACAAAGATCTCCCAGAAGGCTTGGAGCAGCAGTTCATGGCTGTGCTGTGAACAGAAGGCAGGTTCACAGTAACAATGTGGAGTCTGGCAGACTACACCCCTGATGGGCTCTACCACTGACCAGAGGGTGAGACACCGGCCACAGAACTCAACCATCTCCATGCACCTCAGTGTCCTCAAAAGAGGCAAAATGGCAGCAAAGCTCTCCCAGGCTGGCTATCAGCTTTTTTCTTTTTTCCCCCACATTAATAAACTGGTCTAGGCCGTGAGCTTTAAATGAAATAATTTCTGTAAAGGCCTGAGCTTGGGAACGGGGACTGGAGGCCAGCACAAAAGGTGAGAACCAGGTTTGCTCTGTTCTATCTCAGGGAACCAAATCTGCAAGGGACAGCAGAGATTAGAGCAAATCAGACAGCAGATAAAAGGAACAAAATGCCTGAAGAGAAGGTAAGAATACCTCCTAGAAATCCTTGGCAGAAGATCCCCCAAATTACCTGCTGACTTAGGTCTTTTTTTTCACTCAGGTCTCTGGAAGCTACAGGTTCATTTCCCTTTTTGGTGACCTCTTCTATCCGCTCCTCACATTGCTCCTTCACTTCCTTCATCTGACTGATGCACTGGCTCCTTTGGTGAAAGAAAGCAAAAGAAAGGACAAATGTCTATGGATATGTCCCTGCTGGACTGTGAAATCCACTTCAGTAAGAGACATAGGCCATTTTTGTCCTGTATCAGGCACTTTATCTGAAGAGGGCACTTAAGACAGGGAAACGTGTGTTTCCAACCATTAAATGACCAAAAAACTATAGTTAACTGAAACTCACTAAAAATTTGTCACATTGTTCTAAAACAGGTGAACTTTATTGATTAGGAAAAAAACAGTTTTTCAGCCAAGCATGGTAGCATGCATCTGTAGTCCCGGCTACTCAGGAGGCTGAGGCAGGAGGATTGTGTGAGCCCAGGAATCTAAGACCAGCCTGGGCAACATAGCGAGACTCTAGTCTCTTGAAAACACATAAACACCACCAACAAAATTTTTTAACATACAATCTGTAGAATAACAAAATAACCAAAATATATACTGGTCTTTGTCCCTGGCTACTGGCACAGAGCTCCTAAAACCCTTGGAATTTCCTGATAGAAGTGTCTTGATATTCATAACAAGGCCCTCTGGACCAGAGTTTATGTTAATGAGGTGATTCATGGGTACAGGGGCAGGGAGGGGTGTTAGGTAGTTTCAAGACGGGGACTGACTGCCAGAAGAACCAACCACCTGACAAGAGGGTTTGAACTTTCAGCTCCACTCCCTCTGGGGAGACTGAGTTCAATCACATAGCCAATGATTTAATCAACCATGCCTATATAATGAAACCTGGATAAGAACTCTGGACCATGAGGCTCAGTGAGCTTCCTGGCTGGTGAACATAATGATACACTGGAAAGGTGGAACCCTGACTCCACAGGACAGAAGCTCCTGCCACCCACCCCCCAATCCCACTTACCTTATGAATCTCTACCATTTGGCTATTCTGTCATGGTAAGTACAGTTCACCTGAACTCTGTGAGTCATTCTGGCAAAGGATCACACCTGAGGGGGTGGCGGGTAGCTCTAAATTTGTAGCCACCAGGGCAGAAGTGACGGTGGCTGGAGGACACCTAGGACTTGTGGCTGGCATCTGAGCTGAGGGCAGTCTTCAGGGTTAGAGCTTCTCAACCTGTGGGGTCTGTGCTAATTCTGAGTAGTGTCAAAATTGAACTGAATTGTAGGATACCCAGTTGTCAAAGAATTGCTGTTGGAACTTACTTTAAGGCATCACTTCTGCTCTCTGTCCAGAATTTATTTCAAGAGTATTTCAAAAAGTATCAGAGCTCTAAAGTAACTGAAAGGATTACCCACTTATTTTGCAAATAAGGAGCTAAGGGATGACTTCATTGTCTACATTGGACAAGGGTCAAAGAGAGAGAACTGCTGAGGCTAAAACCAGAAGTCAGACTCAAGGTTTCCTGCCTGCGCAGGGCTCTCTACCACACAGCCGGCTTTTCTGAGTTGCAGGCATTTGGGAGCCAAGTGTAAGTACACTAAATCTCTAACTCCTGGAATACACCCTTCAGTTCAAAGCACCACTGGGCCACAATGTACCACATATAAAAAGGCCATCAGGTACTTTAGAAATAATGAAATGCATAGTTCCTGACCCTAGACAGCTGAGAGATAAAGTGAAAAATTCACATAAATAAAATTCTCACAAACATACAAGCCACAGGTGGTAGACTAGTACAAAGGAGCTTAAACACAGCCAAAAAAGAGAGACATCTGAATACTGAAGAACTAAAGGAGCAGGTCATATGCTACCCCTGAACCTTTAAACCTACAAAAGGGAAGTGCCGGTTTCACCTGCTCCCAGCCCTGCCAAAATCCGGTACAAAGAGCCTCTATCTCTGA
Organism: Lemur catta; assembly: GCF_020740605.2. Classification (NCBI taxonomy): domain Eukaryota; kingdom Metazoa; phylum Chordata; class Mammalia; order Primates; family Lemuridae; genus Lemur; species Lemur catta. The sequence continues at coordinate 79,524,242 of NC_059137.1, forward strand.
GCCTTGCAGATGAAGGTTCGGCTTTCCACATTCCAGCTCAACAGCAATAAGCAGAACAATCTCAGTACAGAACTCAATTCTGAGACATGGGTCACATGGACTGTGACAGGTCTTATTCCCTGAAGGCCTCAGGCTGGCTTTTTCTTACATGAATGTGGTAAATGTTCCAGCATTAACAGGAGCTAAACTGGAGAGACGTTTAGGACTTGGCCACTAGTAATTATTGTAACTGGAGTACCATTAACAGAATGTGCTCAATACAGGAGTCTACCAGTCTATCTGATCCCACCATCCAGGACACTGACTTAGAGTATTACAAGTACACTCCGATATCAGCATTTGCAAACTCTGTTTCCTGACAGCATGGAGATGAGATGGCTAGAAGATCAAATCATGTGCTGACTCTAAGTGCTTTGGGGAGAGAATGCAAGACTACGTCTGAATCTAGTGCAGTGACTGCTTAGTGATGTCTGCCACAGGTATAGAAGTAAGAAATAGGATGTGTGCTGATTCTGAGGAAAGAACACTAAAAAACTTGTGCATGACAAAAACTTGCCATTCCATCTCAACCCTGCCTTCTATAAAAGGATTAGACTAGACAGAGTGTTTTAACGAAGGGTGTGAGGGTATGTTTCAAGGGACCTCTGAAGTCCCACAAATTGAATGTATAACTTTATGCATCTATCCATTTAAAAATTTGCTAACAAAGTGTCCATAGCTTTTATCAGATTCTCAAAAAGGGTTTATAATGCAAAGACAGTTAAGAGCAACTAGCTCTTTCTAGCTTCCAACATTCCATGAACATCACCACCAGGAAGCATCTGTAACTAGTACAGGGTCTTGGGCTTAACTAGTGAAATAGAAGAGTCAGCCAGAAAGAGCTTTTGAAATAGGTCTGATCTGTTATGAGAAAAAGGAGTGCACCCTGCATGTGTGCCCAGCCAGGTTAGAGCTGTTCACTCGCTGCCCTAGATCTGGGCTCTCCCATATGGACAGCACAGCTTCCTTCCCTGTCACTGGGCCCTGGCTGATTTCCAGCTAGGTCAAAATCTTCTGGGTCAATGTTAATCAAGTGAGGCTATTAATGGCTTTTTGTATTTCAAGCAGTGGAAGACACATACTCTTATTAGGGGGTCTTTTAAGGATCAATAATTAAATAAGGCTGGGGTACTTCATTTTTATCTAAATGCAATTCCTTGATTATCAGCCTAACTCAGGGTTTCTCAACCTTGGTACTATAGCTGTCTCGGACCAGATAAAACTTTGCTGTGAAAGCTGTCAGCAATGCTTCAGAAAGCCGTGAGTAAGTGTTAGCCAGCAGGCTCATAATACAAAATAAATAAGCAAGGTACACGCACACACACACACCCCATACCCACAAAGAGGGCAGTTCTCAGCAGGAAATGAATTACTCAGGATACTTTAAAACATAACAAGGGGAAAAACAGTCATATGAAGGTTGGGTCATGGGTGGGGGCGCTTCTGATCCCAAACTTCCCGTGTTTTAATTATGTTGCTTTTATGAGAAAAAGGGGGGAAATCAACAGACTACAACATTATTCTCTACCTTGTAAATTGTTTTTTACTATCATCCCATGGGTTTAGCTCACTTTTTAAAAGTTTATTGCTTTGCTTTAATTATAGAAGCAATCCATTCTCACTGCAGAAATTTGGAAAAACACTGAAAAGTCTCAAGAAAACAAAACGCCCACAATGCCATCACCCGGCAATAAATTGTATTCATTATTTTGCCAAAATGTCTTTTAGTCTATGGGTTTGATTTAGCTAACATCTGAGCATTTTGGGAACACATTTTTAAAGGCTTTAGGCTGTTGATTTAACCAGTACACCTGTGCTTTATAGAGTTTTAAGTTACGTTATGTTTTAAAGTATCCTGAGTAATTCATTTCCTGCTGAGAACTGCCCTCTTTGTGGGTATGGGGTGTGTGTGTGTGTGTGTGTGTGTGTGTGTGCGCGCGCGCGTGTACCTTGCTAATTTATTTTGTATTATGAGCCTGCTGGCTAACACTTACTCACGGCTTTCTGAAGCATTGCTGACACAAAATAAAATGCAGAATTTCTAAAGGACATGAATCTTAGACTGTTCCCTTCTCACAGAGCCCTGTGCGGACCAGAAGGTGTATGCTCTATCACAGGAAGAGCTAGTGGAGGTTATTTCTCTGTCTGCTGCCCTTGCCTTACAACTCATGAGCCTCCCAAGAGGTGTGCGCTTGGCTCTCAGACGCACTTACAGGTCGTAGGAGAACTTCCTCTCCAGGTTGGTCTGGTTCTTCTGAAACTGGAGGACATCCTGCTGCAGCTTCCCGTAATTCCTCTGCAGAGTCTTCAACTGGTCTAAGCCAAGAAGAGGACAAGTAAATATTACAAAGGCAGACGCACACATCGGGACACAAAGGGACTAAGGAGGGGACAGAGAAAAGGCCAAGAACACAGCCCTTCCCTAGTAATCACTATACCCCAGCCTTGGAAGACCAGCAACCCTAAAGGAATCTGCATCTCGGTTTTTTCCCAAATATCTCTTTTAAATCTCCTTTTTGGCCTTCAACCCTTTAACTGCATTAGGAGCTTCTATTTGCCTATTTCTCCCTTAGGTATCATAAGCCCTGAGCTGTCCCAAACAGTCACACACACCACTGTGTCCCTCAGCCCCAGCAGGCTTACCCTTCTGTCTGTAAAACACCGATTCCGACGTATGGGCCGACAAGCAGCCACTCCTGCTGGACCCTGCCCTGGGCCATGCTGCCTGCCAACATGCTCCTCCTGCCATTTATTCATAGCCACGCTGTTCTCTAAGGCCCTGTGCTTGCTTAATCACCTAACCCTCTTATCAGGGATACAGCAGCCTTGTTTGGGGAAACTTTATCAGCTCATCCACACCACGCTGACAACTCCGCTCGCAGAAGCTCTGCTGGAAGGAGCAGCAGCTGCCAAAGGGCCAAGCTGTGGCGGGAAGAAGAGCAGCTACGGAGGTGACACCAGGGCTGGCAGACAGCAGCAGCTAGGGCCGGGACAGAGGTCAGCATGCCCTGAGGTCTGTCCTTACAATGCTAGACCTACAAGACTCCATGTGGGGAGGTGGGGATAAAATTAAATAACACTGAAAGATTTTATGGACTATTGATACACACAACAACATGGGCCAATCTGAAAAGCATCTGTATGACACGCTCTAGAAGACAAAGCTATAGCGACAGAGAACAGCTCCACGGGTGCCTGAGGCCCAAGAGGGGAGGAGGACTGACTACAGAGGGCTTCGAAGTGGGGTACCCTGGGGTGATGGGTGTGTGTATGTACCAACCTCAGCAGTCTGTGAGGCTGAGTACTGGTCAGACTTATGCGGGTGTACACTACAAAGGGTAACACTATAGCATATAAATTAGACTTCAATAAACCTAACTTTAAAAGATTCCACAATCCAACTAAGTAGGAGACAATGGAATGCCACTCAGCAAAAAAAGAAATGAACTACTGATATCCATGACAACATGAATAAATGTCAAAATAATTAAGCTAGGTTGCGGGTGGCTCATGGCCGTAATCCCAACACTTTGGGAGGCTGAGGTGGGAGGATCACTTGAGGCCAGGAGTTCAAGACCAGCCTGGGCAACACAACGAGACCCCATCTCTACATAAAATGTTTTTAAAAATTAGCTGTGTGTAGTGTTGCACACCTGTAACCCCAGATACTCAGGAGCCTAAGAAGGGAGGACCGCTTGAACCCAGGAGTTTGATGGTGCAGTGAGCTACGATGATGCCACTATACTCTAGCCTGGGAGACAGAGTGAGACCCTGTCTCTAAAAAAAATTTTTTTAAATTATGCTGAGTAGGTCAGGTGCGGTGGGTCACACCCGTAATCCTAGAACTCTGGGAGGCCAAAGCAGGAGGATTGCTTGAGCTCAGGAGTTTAAGACTAGTCTAAGCAAGAGTGAGACCTCGTCTCTATTAAAAATAGAAAAATTAGCCAGATGTGGTGGCATGTGCCTGTAGTCCCAACTACTTGAGAGGCTGAGGCAGGAGGATCACATGAGCCCTGGAGTTGGAGGTTGCAGTGAGCTATGATAATGCCACTGCACTCCAGCCGGGGCTACAGAATGAGATTCTGTTTAAAAAAAAAAAGGAAAAAAATTATGCTGAGTGAAAGCAGCCCAACAAAAAAAGGTATATACGATCTGATTGCATATACAATTATTAAAACTGCAACCTAATCTGTAAGGACAGAAAGCAGATCAGAGGCTGTCTGGGGGTGAGGTGGAGGAATACCAAGGGGCACAGGCAAGTTTTAAGGGATGATGAGATGTTCACTACACAGTGTGACTTTGGTGGTGGCTATGTGACACGCATGCATATGTAAAAGTTCACCAAGCTGTACACTCTGTGTACAGTTCACTGTGTGTCAAATACACATGATTAAAGCTGTGGGAAACATGGAGTATAGGAAAGGCCACAGGCCACATCCCTGCCAGGGGACTGACTGGTGTCAGCAGCAGATACAAGCACTAAGAAGCCCGCCCCCCATAGTCGGGTAACTTTTTTTTCCCCAAAATAAATTCCCCAAAACAAATTTGACAAAGCAACCTCTTTTCACCTAAGACCTGTTAATATTCTTAGAACCTGATTTGGAACTAGAATTCTAAACTAGTGCTGTCTAACAGAACCATAATGCAAGCCACATAGAGAATTCTTAATTTCTTAGTAACCACATTTTTAAAATGTAAATAATATTTAACCCAACAGATACAAAATATTATGCCAACATATAATGACTGTAAAATTTTTTTTGTATGCAAAATCCTATTTATTTTTTTATTTCAGAATATTACGGGGGCACAAACATTTTGGTTACATATAATGCCTTTGCCTCACCTACGCCAGGGCTAAAAGTGTGCCATTTCCCCATAAAGCGCCCACTGCATCCACTAGTTGTGAGTTTATCCACCCCCACCACTCCCCTCCCACCTGACCGGCACCCAGTGAGTATTACTTCCATGTCAGCACCTCAGTGTTGATCAGTTAGCACCAATTTGATGGCGAGTTACATGTGGTGCTTGTTTTTCCATTCTTGTGATACCTCACTTCAAAGATATCTTAAATTCTTTTTTCATACTGAATCTTTGAAATGTGGGGTGTATTTGACAATTATAGCACATTTCAATTCAGTTGTTAAATTTTCATTAGAAATCCTTGATCGGAATTTAGATTTCATAAAATTTACAATTAAGAAGTAGACTGATACACACACATTGCCCCAAACATACTTAAGTTTCCAAATAACTGAACTGATTATCAGTTTTAAAGTACTGAAAATTTAACGAAAATTAAAGATTCAGTTCTTCTGTCCCACTGGCCACATCAACGGCTCATCAGCCACCATGGCTCCTGTCCCATTTTAGAGAGGTGGAAGCTCAGGCTCTGGGGACTTTCGGGAACCTCCTACCAGGACCAGTGCTCCTTTCACCACGTTCTCAGGCCACACTGGGCCCTGCTGAGCTGACCCTCAGTCACATGGAAGGGGAGCCCCCACATAGAGGACACAGTCCCGTCTCCTGCCCCACAAATCCCAGCTGGCAAACAGAGTCAGAGTAGCAAAGAAATGGAATTAAATGGGGCTGAACAGTTTTCCTAAGTTTCATGAGGAAAATCTAAATTCAGGGTGACCCAAGCCATAGATATACCATATACACACACACATATATGCTGTATCTACAAAACAAATCACATATATACAATATTTAACCTTCATAAATGGGAGTCTGGATTCTTTTGCACGTAAGAGTTTGCAATGCATTATTTAGCACTATTGTTAAAACGGAAAGCCTTTTAAGGAAATCGAGTTAAGCAAAAAGGATAGACTAAAGACTGCTCAATTACTCATAACACTACCCACCCCGAAATTATAGTAGGAGAACAGCAGGTGGCCCCAGAGAAGGATGAGAGGAAAAGTGGATTGTTCTAGGAGGCCAGTGCCTTGTGCTGAGGCGGGACATGCACTTACCCTGCAGGACTCTGATGAGCCTCTCACCTGCGGTGATATTATTCACCAGAGCTGCCTGCAAAGAAGATAAACACAAAATAAACACGGGCAACCTAACAACGTGGCCTTAACAAGGTAGATGTGTTGGAAACAAGGGAAAGGCACCGCCCTCTCCCCCAACCCAAAACAGCTGCCGGGGAAGGAGCCGGGCAGTCAGCTGTCCGGCTGGACTATCCGATGTCCACAGCAGAAAAGGGACACCCCTGCTTAGAGATTTGCTTTCCAACCACCAGCCTGTACCCTGAGAAAGGAGTAAAGGGATCCCTGGCTCTGTTCCACGCCAAGGACACCACAGCTCCTCCACCAAAGGCCCCACCAGGCCTGGCTTCTGCCCCCTCCCCGGCCAGTAGCAGATGCACCGGCACCTGCAGCACATGTCCTCAATCAGAAGCTGAACTCCAAATCCCAGACTGGCTAAAAGAACACAGGAAAAGGCATGCACCAAGAAGCCTCTGCTAACGAGGCCACTTGATGATCTGAACTTTTGGCTGTGCCTCTATGTCCACAGTCCACAGTTTATGAGCTTAGGGACGAGGTTTTACACACAATCAGTTACACCAACTTGGGAAAGTCTGCAGCAGACGTGGGCAGAAGCCAGCCAAGACTCGATAATAAAAGGAAATGAAAAGTAAGAAGAACGAGTGTCAGCGAGCGGCCAGGCCACACCACGGGATCACTCCGCACTGGGGGATCACTCGGCACCGGGGCTCTGCTACGCACTTCCTGTCTACTTGCTCATTCACTCCTCGTAACAGGGCTGTGAGGCGGAAGTCTGTCATCCCGTGTTAGGGGACAGGACAGCGAGGCACGGACTGCTTAAGTTGCTCAAGGTCACTTGTCTATTAATAGGAAAAGCCAAACTCTAGTTCCGACAGGCACGCTCCAGAGAGCAGGTTCTTCGTGGCTACTTGCCAAATTGCCACACCAGTTTAGGGGACGGCACCCAATGCTAAAAACAAGCAAAAACCTAAAAAAGGGAGGGAACAGAATATAAAACCCTGGAGGACATCGCACAGGTTAAGTGTTTAGTGAACAAACACACACGGCACAGGTGGGCTGGGGCACACTGTGAAATTTCTTACTGTCACCATCAACGAAGTTTGCAAATAGCCCACTCCTCAACGTGCTGCCATGACATGGAGATACATTTCTGGTTAGTGGTAGATATGACAACCACACTATCTCCTCCTCCTCTGCCCCCTGCTCCCGCTGGGACCCTTCTGTGCAGCCTTCGCTCTTTCTTAGGCCTGAGCAGAGAGGGGGCTTAGCGGAAGCACCAGGGTAAGGTGTTAGGGACACAGGGATGCATGCCCAGAAAGGACAACTAACCACACAAACCTGGTGTTTATTTTGGGAGATCTGAGGATACAGAACATCTCCTGGGGCAACAGATAAGAGGTCACGGTGATAATATGTGTAAAATTCATCTCTCAGGGAGAGATTAGAGAAGTGTTTACAAGTATTCTACAAGGGCAGGGGCGGAGGTAGCAAACAGGAAGTGAAAGGGGGACCCCTTCCCAACAGTGGAATCAGATTACACAACTCCCAGCTCCTGCTACTCTTGAAAAAGCTTACAAACATCCAGTTGAAAAGACAAAGGATTACCATATGGCCATGTAATCCCACTGTTGGGTATAAACCCAAAAGAATTCAAAGCAGGATCCCCAAGAGACATCTGCACCCCCATGTTCCCTGCAGCATTATTCATGATAACCAAGAAGGAAAAGCAACACAGGTAACCACAGATGGAGAAACAGATAAGCAAAATCTGGTATATACATATATTGGAATATTATGCAGCCTTCAAAAAGGAAATTCTGACACATGTCAACATGGATGAACCTCAAAGACATTATGCTAAGTGAAAAAATAACCCAGTCACAAAAAAACAAATACTGTGTGACTCCACTCATGTGAAGTACCTAAAGTAATCAAAATCACAGAAACAGAAAATAGAAAGATGGTTGCCCAGGGCTGCAGGAGGGGGAGAGGGAATTGGTGTTTAGTGGGTAGAGAGTCTCAGTGTTGCAACATGAAAAAGTTCTAGAGCTCTGTTGCTTAACAATGTGAATATACTTCACATCCCTGAACTATACACTTAAATTTCTTCTGTACCTAGATATCGAAACCACCTTCCCCTCTCAACATTAGTGCTGAAACAGAAAAAAAAAAAAGGAAAACTGAAAACTTAAATAATTATATGCCGATTATCCTCAAAGCTGATTTCTCCTAGGTGAATCATTTCTATAAAAATTATGGCAATTTGACTTGTTTCTTTTCCACCCATTCCCCTTAGCCCCTCCCCAAAAAATCCATATTAGAGTTTGCAGCTATCTGAGAGTCCAGAAATATTCGTCTCCATGTGACTTTATTCTTCCAAGGGAAATATATTTTCCTTAATCTTCCCCTACCTACTTACTTATGCATGGAAAAATACAGCCTCCACTTAAAATGAAAAAGGATCATAAAATATCATCAAGATCTTTTATATACAGCTTTACATTTATAGAAAATTTCTTGTTGAATCATTTTCAGGAAAACTATGAAAATGCTTCCCAGCTTCCTTTTGGGTTCGATATATTATAAGGAAGAAAAAACCCTGCATTCAAATGAATTATGTATTCTACTCTAAACAACCAACAGATGGGAAAAACCAGGTTGTTTTCCCCATTTTGGTGCAGTGACTTTGGGGGGAGCTGCACTTCCTGATGCTTGTGAACTGTCCTCAGGGAACGCTCAGTCATAGACGAGAAAGCAGTAAGTGCCACCAGAATTTAACTGCAAACTAAACTCAAAGGTGTCAGTGTGAATCACCCATGGACAAATTCATTATAACCACTCTGTTACGGGAAGTAAGTATATTTGATCAAACTATTTCTGCCTTAGCCCTTGGTAAGTACAGTGGTGAAGGAAGGAATTAGAAAAAAATTTTAATTATAATAAAATAAATAAGAATAAAAATAAAAAATTAAGGAAAAAAATGAAAGTATTTCAGCCTTAGATTCCTAGAAAAATAAGCTCAACATTTCATAATAAATGTTCAAAGCAACAAATCTACAGTAAAGTAACACATTTTGAAAGCTCAATAAGATATAATGACTAATTCTTAAAATACTAATTTTTGAAAAGCTGGCTTGGAAGCAGAATGCTGATCAACTCATAAGGAGTTGAAGGCAGCTTTTACTGCTGCCTTTGTTTGGCTCATTAAAATAATCAACCTGCTTTGAGGGTGTGGGTCCACCTTAACTTTCAGACTTAAAGAGGACGCTCACCCAATCTAACCCCTGTCAGGCCACCACAAGTCAGGTGCCTTGATAACTTCTTTGTACTGAAATTCCTGTTAATGCCTCAGGGAGATGAACCTTAAAATGCAAAAGTTGATCTTAGTGACCTTAGAAAGGCGTAAGAATGAAGGGAAGGGTGTGAAGTATTCACTGGCATCATCTTTTTACCCCTTCCCAATTTCAAAATTGTACTATCCAATAGAAATATGTCAGTCACATATGGACATTTAAAATTTTCTCATAGCCACATTCAATTAAGTAAAAAGAAACAGGTGGGCAAGGGATTTGAACAGACATTTCTCCAACTAAGACATATAAATGGTCAGTAAGTACACAAAAGACACTCGACATCATTAGTCACTAGAGAAATGCAAATCAAAATGACAAGATACCACTTCACAGCCATCAGTATGGCTATAATCTAAAAAAAGGAAAGTAACAAGTGTTGACAAGGATATAGAAAAACTAGAGAGAAACTGGAACCGTCACACACAGCGCATGAGCATGTAAAATGGTGCAGCCCCTGTGAAAAAGTCTGTGAGTGCTTCAAGTTACCATGGGACCCAGTGACCCCACTCCTAGGTCTAAAACCAAGAGAAACAAAAACACCTCCACACAAAAACCTGTCCACAAATGTTCACAGAAGAATTAGTCATAACAGCCAAAAAGTGGAAACAACTCAAATGTCCATCAACAGATGAACAAACAAAATATGGTTATCCACATAGAGGAGTGTTATGCAGCCATAGTAAGGAATGAAATACTGACATGTGCTGCAACGTGGACGAGCCCTGAAGGCACTACAGGATGATGTGAAAGAAGCCAGACACAAAGGGCCACATATTTATGACTCCTCTGATATACTCTGTCCAGAATAGGCAAGTCTACGGAGACAGGAAGTACATTAGTGGCTGCCAGGGGCTGGAGGGAGAGGGGGATGGGAAGTAACTGCTTAGTAACTACATGTGTCTTTCTGGGGTGATGAAAATGTTCTGGAATTAGGTAGTGGTGACGGTCATGTAACACTGAACACATCCAAAACCACTGAGTTGTATGACACACTATCAACGGTTAAAATAGTGAATTTCATGTTATGTGAATTTTATCCCACTTTAAAAAACAGATGAAATTAATATTAATATTTTATTTACCCTAATATATCCACATTATCATTTCAAGATGTAATCCACATAAAAACTATTAGTGAGCTATTTTATTTTTCCCCCACACTAAATCTTTGCACTCTAGTACATATTATACTTATTCAGCACATCTCAAACTGGGACATCTGAAGTGCTCAATAGCCACTTGCAGCTAGGGACTCACAGCTCCTGAGGAATGAGAAGGCAGGGGGGGGAGAGTGAGTTATTTATTCATGGCATCCTACCAAGATTACGCACTCCCACACTGATTCACACACACCAACAACAGAACAAGCGCTGGCTCCCAAATGCTTCGTGCCCACAGCCCCCTTGGGCCAAATACTGGATTGCAGGATGCATGTTCCCATAGAAACAGCAGCACAAAGTGGTGAGGAAACTAGTCCTGTCCACAAAACCCTGGAGCTAACATAATTAACTCTTGTGATTAAGACTACACACACAAAAAGGCAAACACTGACCTAATATTTGATATTAAGGAATTACTGGATTTTCTGGTATGATGATGGAATCATACCAGGGAGGAGGAGGAGCCCACCTTTCAGAGACACACACTGAAATACTTAGGATGAAAACAGCAGGAGGGACAATCACTGAAGCCTCCTGTCGGACACATTCTGTCTGCTTTTCCATGCTCCAAGTTTTCCACAATTAGTCTACACAAAGACGTGTCATGCTGACAACAAAGCCAAAAAGTGGCAATTTTTAAAAACCTTAACTTCAAGGCTGGTTTTACAAGAAAAGAAAGGTAAATAAGAAGATGCTGAGATGAACTTTTATGTTCTGAAGGAATTCTGGGTAGGTTCAAGAACTTTCAGAAGTACAGATCTTTACTGTGTGCTATTTCTTACTTGTAATTTCACTCATAAAATTAAGCAGTTTTCTTATTGCAGTATAGCTCCATCAACAATTATCAGCTTTGACAAAGGCCTTTAGAGGCTCATTAATGGGAAAAAGGAGAGGAAAAAGAAAGAGAAAGGTGACAGAAGGAGAGCAACAAAGAGAAGATGGGGTGTGGAAGAGATTTTCTTGAAGAAAATGGTAAAGACTTGAGATGTGTGGATTCTTTGGGGTCTGGGGCTAATTTGCTCCTGGACTTGAGACATAGCACTTGACTTCTCTGGTCCTCTGTTTCCACAACTGGGACCCAGGGGTTGGCCTGCTGAGTTTCAACAGGGGCACACCAGGGGGGTCTGGAGGGGAGGACTGCTCTGTTCTCCTACTATTCCCCCTGGCAGCATATTTAGCATTCCTGCCCCCTCGCCCCTTCTGAGTGCCAGGAGCATGCTCCCCCCTTCCCACTGTGTCTCCAAGACAAAAACCACAAGCCCTACCTCACACTTTTCCAAATGGCCGCAGGGTGCCAACAAGGAGGCCAGAGCACATCTGTTCTTCTCTACAAAGGATCCTCTGCTGCCCCGTCTACACAGAAGGAAGACAGGAGCCAGCAGTCCACGTCATTGCCCTCCAGGCTCACCCCGTGGTGGGAGCACTCAGGGCCTCTCCACAGAAGGTCCGAGTGCCGGATGGTGGAGAGACACGGACAGTGTAGATGACAACAGAAAATCCTGCACAGCTTTGGCAGCAGCACAGTGAAGCTACTGTCCCCACAGAGGTGATGTTCAGGGAGGGAAAACTTGGGCCTATGTTTTAAATTCAAAGAACCCACTCTCCAGGGGGTCAAACAAAACCCTGTGAGGAATATCTCCAGGACTCTACAAAGCAAAAGAATTTACAACTTGGATTATTCAAGGTCCAGCAAATGGTAGGGGCACAGGAAGGAGGGAGAGAGAGAGAGAGTGTGTGTGTCAACGTGAGCGTGAGAAGTGAGCTCGAGAGAACAAATCAACGTAAGAAATGCACTGAAAACACTATGCCGAGTGGAAGAGACAGGCACAGAAGGATAAATATTACATGATTCAGCTTACATGAGGTCCCTAGAATAGTGACATCACAGACAGAAAGCAGCACGGTGGCTGCCGGGGCTGGGGATGAAGAATGGGGAGTTGGTGTTTGATGAGTGCAGTTTCATTTTAGGAAGATGAAAAAGTGCTGGATATTGATGATGGTGGCACAACAATGTGAATGTATTTAATGCCACTGAACTGTGCACTTAAAAATGGTAGTTTTTATGTCATATATAGTTTACAATAAAAAAAGGATGAAGAAAAGGAACGGGGCGTGGGTGCATTAGTGAACGCGGGGGTGAGTGTGAGAGCAGCAACAGCAGACGTGCCCGTGAGTGTTGAGCAGACAGTCAGGCCTCAGAGCACAGTCCGAGCCTGGTCGGAAAGGAGCTGCGGGGACTGCGGGGACTGCGGGGACTGCGGGGCAGAAATGCAGGCGGACCTGCAGCTGCGGGAGGGTGCGCACAAGTCACAGAGCTTTCCTAGGAGGTCGTGGGAGGGATTAAGCGTAACTGTATGAAGTTTAAAACCCCCCAGAACATCTTCTATCTAGGAAAACACCTAGTATACACAGCTCTACGCACGCGAAACAGCTCCTGCCAAGACATCCCTGTGTTGTGTCATTACAGAAAGAACAACGTGCCCCCACCCCCCACCCCCCCCCCCCCCCCGCCCAACTCACAGCCACTGGCGTGAGAAAACACCACACACAACTCGCTGGGAGGGCCCGGGATGGCCCTAGGACCCATCCTGGGATCACACAGGCGCCCAGCACGGCACAGCAAGGTCCTCAAGGCGTGCTGCCCATCACAGGGACAGGCACGGGCCCAGGGGGAGGGAGCCTTGGACCAAGACTGGTTCACATCCACCCCTAGCACCCCAGCACTGCAGGTGCTTAGGGGAGGGAGGACGGAGGGAAGGGAGGAGGGGAAGCAAACTGAGGAAACTGCCCTTGATTCTGCCTCCCAGGGTCTTGCCCACCTATGTGCCTCTAACCCACACAGGACTTGGGTCAAAGACAACTCCCAAGAGGACCCAAACACAACAGGCAATGGGAGTCCTGGCACGCACAATGATGCTTCCCAGCTCTAAAGCAGGATGAGGGCCTGTCTTCTCAGTCCCCGACCCTGGATCTTTCTGGAGGTCACTTCGCTGTGGCTGCCAGGGGGCTCGGGTAGGCCTGAGGCAGCTCACACCAGCCCCACCCCGCAGCCCTGGCTGCTTAGGCGATGGCTGCGGGAAGAGCCACCCACTCAGAGGAGCACACCACACACCGACACTGGGGCTTGGCCAGGGGAGGGGAACACTCAGAAATCTTCAGCTCTGCTTTTAGAGGAAGAAAAACACTCCATGACATCACACACAGCACCAGCGATCCAGAACATTCCCTAGCTGTTCTGTAGGCAGCCAGGAAATGCCCTGCTGACGGGCTGGAGGCCTGGGCTGCAGATTTCTGGCTGCACCGTGAGGACAGTGAGGACAGTGGAGGGGCCTGGGCTGCAGAGCTTCTGATCCCAAATGGGAAGCCCAGCAACAACTCCACTCTGCCTGTAGGAGGGGGAGCACTTTTGCACATTCTTTCTGCAAAGAAGTAAACAGTATACACATTTGGGGGCTAAAGAAAAACTAGAACTGAACTAAGCCTACAGGTTACAGGGCCACGGCCAATGCACCTAACAGATCCGGATCACTGGCTGTTCCTAAACATGCATGACTGCAGATCCCCCCTTGTCACCGCTAAAGGTGAAATAAGTGAGACGACGGCTAGCTCATGTCATCTTTATGTATTCCACGCCAAACGTTCGTCTTGTGGTGCCGGGTTAAGAAGTAATGAAGGTGAACAGAGTCGGGTCCAACTCACTCAAGCAATTTTCTGGGTGAAAAGAGAGTAAGAGAAAGGCCAACCACGAGAGCAAAAGCCCAGGCAACCATTACCCACTATAACGACGAGATGCAGAAATGCCCTTTCTAGGCCGGGCGCGGTGGCTCACGCCTGTAATCCTAGCCCTCTGGGAGGCCGAGGAGGGCGGATCGCTCGAGGTCAGGAGTTCGAGACCAGCCTGAGCGAGACCCCGTCTCTACTAAAAATAGAAATAAATTACCTGGACAACTAAAAATATATATAGAAAAAAATTAGCTGGGCATGGTGGTGCATGCCTGTAGTCCCAGCTACTCGGGAGGCTGAGGCAGAAGGATCGCTTAAGCCCAGGAGTTTGAGGTTGCTGTGAGCTAGGCTGATGCCGCGGCACTCACTCTAGCCCGGGCAACAAAGCTAGACTCTGTCTCAAAAAAAAAAAAAAAAAAAGAAATGCCCTTTCTAGTGAGCATGAAGCCAAGCCCGAGAGCAAGGACGCGTGCGGGGTTTGTCTCCGTCCCGTGGGAAACAAGACAGCAGGGCACAGAAGAGACACGCCTCATCTGGTCGGCCCGGAACCACCACGGGCACGGCATATCGCTAGACGCCGCTTTCCACGTGGAACTCGGCCACAGCGCATTTGAACACCCACTCAGGTCACGAATCCAGGGAGGGAGCTGCCCTAGGGGCACACCCAGCCCCTCCCTCAAGGGGGGAGACAAGGACCAAGAGGGCAGGGGATGAAGAATCAGCACTGGCTGTCCTCACAGCACAGTCTGCAGTCAAGGACATCCACCCAGATGGCACCTGCTTTGCTGTTTCTCCTGCAAACATTTTTGTTAATGTGGGAGGTAAATTATGAAATACTTGAAGTTAATTACAAAGCTATCTTTGAAGGTCAAATCCACTCAGCAAACTGGAGAATTTACAATCCGGTAAGACTGAAAGTCTTCTGAGACAAACACTTTTTTTTTCCAGGGAAAAGGATTTTCAATAGATTTTATCAACCTGCTTTCATTCTGCCTCAATTCAGACACTCCCTGCCCTCTCGCAGCCGTCCTGTCACGGAGGCCTGGCCACCCCTCCTGCCGGCTGACTCAAAAATCCGCTCACTTCGAAGAATTTGTCCTTCCTCTGCCTAGATGCAGTACGAGAAATTTTTGCTCCAAATATTTCAAGAGCCACCTGACAGCACCACCTCCTTGCCCCACTGGGCTGCCGCCTGCCTTTAAACATCTGGCCGTCTGGTTGTGTGGCCACCTCAGCTTACCCTAGGATGGCCCCTGTGTCTTCAGCTCAAGTTCAAACTCCCCAGTGGCTTTGAAGCCCCTTAGGGAAGGGCCCCAGCACTCCTCTCACTCTACACCTGAAGCCACACTCTGCCCAGCACAGCCACAGTGGCTCCCTGCCCACCTGTCCTTTCCAGGTTAGACACCATCGGGACAGCTCCTCCCAGGGCATTCGGACGCCGCCTCTGCCTGGTGGGGGACACAGCAGATCGGCTCTTCTGTGTTGGCTCCACACACCTTTTAATGTGCCTTCCTGGAGAGTGAAGTCTTGAAAGCTAAAATCCATCTTCCGTACTCATTTCCAGTGGGATTTTGATTCCAACCAGATGCACCTACTAGAGACTTGAATGGTGAACAGCCCCTCCTTCCCTCAAGCCTACAGGCACCTACTGCACCGTATTAAATCCTTCCTGCTTAAAATAGCTGGGTGGTTTCTCACTGACCCCAATATGCCCACCTACTTGCCTTTCTCCAGCACTTAATGGGAAAGGCATGGACCATGCACACGGCCTGCCCACCACTGGGCACAAGCCAGTGCCTGGCAGAACAAATACTGAGCAGATGGACAGAACTGGCCACAGAAAATCAATGGGAATAAAAACAGAAAACCTGCTCTAGAACCCTGGATTCCTCAATCACAGAGATAAAAGGTGATAAAAATCAAAGACACTACGTATCTGCACAGTTTCACTCTGGTCCCCAAGGAAACCAACCCTCCAGGAGAAAATCATCACGTTCTCAGGAGACAAGAAAAGCTGGCCAACAGAAAAGACACTAACTAGGACCCTCGGAGAACTGTGTTTGGCCATACTCGGATGCAGTCCGGTGGAGCTGGTGGGAAGACCCCAGAGCCCAGGGCCGTCCCCATGCCGCCCACTCTCAGGTCCTGGGGGCCTTTCCACGAGCTCTCAGTCTTTTCCTCTCTGTCTCTAGAAACAACACTGGAGCCAGGGGTGGTGGCGCACACTGTTGTCCCAGCTACTCAGGAGGCTGAGGCGGGAGGACCATCTGAGCCCAAGAGTTCGAGGCTACAGTGAGCTATGATTGTGCCACTGCACTCCATCCTGAGTGACAGAGACCCTGTCTCTAAAAACTAACTAAATAAATAAAACTTTAAAAAACAATTTTAGAAAAGGAAACAACGTCTCCTGAAGAAATTAAAGGAGAAATGTAATGTGTTCATGTGTGCAAAAGCACTTTGAAACTCTAACGGAGGCCTTCTTAATGTTAGTCATTTCCTTTTCAAGAGGCAGAATCTTTCAGGAAAAGTCACTCATATCGACAAATGCTACTGCACTTGAGGGAAGCAGCCCCGTCCCAGGCCCGAATGACACACAAGAACCTGAGAGCCAAACACCTCGAGCTCTCCTGGCTCCACAAGCCAGCTGTTTGCAACAGGAAAGCACTTGAAAGGTACGATATTTTCACACCACACACCTCAGGTGGCGCCTCCCAGAGCCTCCTTGCACCCCGCGTTCCTGAGCAAGAGGAGGAACCTGGCAGCTCGCTGAAACCACCTGACACAAGCGTGGGGCGCCCAGGTGAGCGTGACCCACGGGCCGCTGAGGCAGGTCCTCCCTCCACCTCCCCCACCACCTGTGTCTTTAAGCTTTTCTTCTTCTGGACACAATCCAGTGAGCACGTCACCAACTACTCTTCCCTTCCTTCAGGCAGCAAGGTTTTGTCCCCTTCGGGAATGATACAGGAACTGTATTTCCATGACAAAGGAACTGTTGCTAAAACATTTTCTTGGTACTACTGCAGTGCTAGGTTACCCATTTGAACAAATCAGTGCAAGGTATGACCGTCAAAGTGGATACACAGCTGCAAGAAATCAGCCTAGCAAGATCGTCAGGAAGGCAGACACCAAAAGGGAAGCTATTTCTGATCTAACTTCTGGCAAGCAAAGATGAACACAATAGCAGGAGGACGTGCACTAGTCCCTTCAGAAGGTGCCACCAGGCAATTCAGTGTCTCCCAGACTCTTCCCCAGGCGTTGCAGAGGGCAGGTACTCAGCACCCCCATGCCTGCGTGGCCACTGCTGGCTCCCAAGCAGGAGCGAGTAAAGAGAGTACCCTGGGTATTTTGGAGTTTTCAGACCCAGATTAGCAATCAGCCTTCTGACAACAACATAAACGAATGACCTAAACACCCTGTGCCCTCCTTAGGAGATAACACAGACCTCTACAAGTGCATCTCCTTGGCTTTTGCCAAAAACTAAAACCCTAAGATCTATTTCCACTTAGGCCCCTTAGAATCCTGTTTTATACGTACACACATAGGCCCTGTACAAAGAAAACAGTATTTCACTAGTAGTTGTGTAAGGATTATTTAGACTCACACAAGGTGATGATCTAAAATCATGACTGTAAGTTCTTTGATGATACTTCCAAAGGTAGAGTCTAATTTCCCCTGAAATTTGAGCCACCTTAGTGACCTTCTAATGAATGCAATGGAAGTGACCCTGTGACATCTGAGGTGAGGTCAGTAAAAGGTGCTGTGGGTTGAACAGTGTGCTCCCAAAATTTATGTCCACCTGGAGCCTGTGGGTGAACCTGTGGATGGCCTCACTTAGAAACGGTCCAGCTCACTTCCGCAGCACATATACTAAAACTGGAACGATACAGAGAAGATTAGCATGGCCCCTGCGCAAGGATGACACGCAAATTCGTGAATTGTTCCATATTAAAAAAAAAAAAAAAGAAAGAAACAGGGTCCAGGCAGATGTAATTAAGTTATTATGAGGTCATTAGCTGCCCCTAGTCCATTGTGACTGGTGTTCTCCTAAGAGGTGAAGACACAGAGACACGGTGGCAAGGCCACATGAAGGCGCAGGACGACACTGCAGTCACAGCCAAGAGAGCCAGGGTGCTGCAAACACCAGGAGCTAGAAACAGCAAGGAGGACCCTCCTGCAGAGCCTTTGAGGAAGCATGACCCTGCCAACACCTTGATCTTGGACTTCTAGCCTCTGGAACTACAGAAGAATAAATTTTTGTTGTTTTAAGCCACCAAGTTTGTGGTATGCTGTACGGCAGCCCTAGGCAAGGAAAACAAAAGACGACACAGCTTCCTCCTGGGTGGTCCCTCTCCCCTGGCTCTGTTAGGACACTAACTCATGGGACCAGCCTCTGCTGTGAGGAAGCCAAAGAGCCACGTGGAAAAGCCTCACGTTCCTGGCCCCAGCTCAGTTCTCAGGTGACAGCTTCACAGACCGCTAGACACTGGAGGGAGGGAGGGGGGCTTCAGAGGATTCTAGCCCCAGCCTCAAGGCACCGCAGGATGGGCATGGAGCAGAGACAACTTGTTCCCACTGAGCTGAGCCCTCCCAAACTGCAGGTGCCGGAGCAAAATAAATGTTGTTTGTCATGGTTTTAAAGTACTGTGGTTCAGGGCAAGCTAATACTTAGTAACATAACTAGAATACCCCATGTATGTCTAAGTCTATTCACAAGAACCCAAATGTAGAGCTTCACATTCAAAACACAGGCACCTGTGCCCATTAGCTACCAGGGCAATCTACACAGGCTCCCTTCCACAAACATGTAGGAAGAATCCTCTTGTCTGCAATTATACCCCTGACTTTCCAGCTATGAAGCAGTTGCCTCAACTGAGATAATAATGCACAATAAACTAGAAATTTCTGAGGTTTTTAAAAAATGATGTGCAAACACTAGAAGCATTTAAATGAATTTATCATTTAAAGAATTCTGCTTATATTCTATCATTTTCATGGCACATCTACATTTATAAAAGCTTCAATATAATCAATAATTTATAAAAGCTTAGATGTAATCTGTACTTTAAAATAGTGGAAGGTTCCCACTGGTTAATGTGAGTGATTGGAATTACAGGTGATTTTAATTTTCTTTTCTGTATTTTCAAAATTGTCTAAAATAATATTACTGTTTTGTTAATTAAGGAAAAGACAACTTTTTTTGAAAACTAATATACACAATCATTTCAAAACAAAGCTTAATATCCCTTCTTGCATACAGAATGGGAAGTGTAGTGCTTCCACTTGGTTATATAAATTCACATGAATTTGCACAATTGCCTTTATGCAGTCAAACCATCCTCACCACAGCTACTGTTGCAATAGACAAGGAGGCATAAAAGAAATCAAATGACAGCTCAATCCCCAAGATTCAGCTGACGTCGCATTTGAAGTATCTACATCAAATTATCATAGTCTGTGGGATTTGGTTAACTTATCAAGACAGAGAATCTGACACTGTCAACGCTGGCCACTGGAGAGTTCCCCTGGGCCAGCTTCCTCGCCTCCTCCAGTGGGCTGTGGGCATGGGCTTGTTACAGTGGAACTTGAGTGGCCAGCTAGCCTTCCAGGTGGGCAGCAGCAAAGGCTGCAGGGACGTTCTCGGGGGTGGGGGTTAGACAAGGCTGGCCATGACACCGGCCAACATACAGCTTTATCACCCACCACACTTTCCCACCAGTTGGCGGGATCCGTCACACCCTCCGCATTCCCACTCTAATCCTCTGCTTCATGCTGTCCTACATGCCTAAAGCCATCCTTCCACAAGCTTCTCTAAATCCCATTTTAACCTCCAAGGCTCAAAAACAATCCTTTTAGGAAAAAACTACAATATTTTAGTCAACAGTGATCTCTTCTTTCATGTAACTCTTGTTGCTGTTAAAAAATTAATTATTCTCTAGATATGTGGAGGAAGATGAGGAAGATGGAAACCAAGCTGCTGAGGGCCCAGGCACATGCTGGACACCCAGGGAGTGCAGGTGTGCCGACTGAGACTTCCACTCACTCGTCTACCAAGAACTTGAACTTCTACCAAATGCCAGACTCAAACCCACGAGAGATGCCAAATGATAGGACACATAACTTAACCTAGATTGGAACAAATCAGAAAAGAAGAGTGAAATGCTACACATTACAACAGAGGGCCAACTGATGTGCAGGCCAGGAAGCTGTGCAAAGTCAAAGACATAGGACCACTTTGGGGAGCAATGTGACAACAGCTAATAAGAATGAGAATATGTACAACTTATGATCCAGCAATTTAACTTCTAGATATAGCCCTCTATCTTTCAAACTCTTTTAACCATGACCCACAATGACAAATTTTATCTTGTGATGCAGTATATTTATATATATACATATTTTTATAGAAACTGAAACAATAGTTTCACAAAACAATAGTTAACATGTATACTCTAGTGTCTTTAATTTTTTTCAATGTGGGTCATAACCCACAAAATTATTATGCACAGCTCACTAACAAGTCCCAAACTGTCACTGGAAAACACTGCAAGCTTAGAGACACTCCCAGGTGCCCAGGGAGCACTATACGAGCATGTTCACTGTCACCTTCTCTCAATAATAAAAAACTAGAAACAATGTAAGGGCCCATCAGTAAATAAATAAATAAATAAACTGGGTAAATAAACTGTGGCATATTTATACAAACAAAGAGGGTCCAGTAGTTAGAATGAATGAACTAGATCTCTAAAATAATTAACAAAGACCTCAAAAACAATGCTGACTACAAAAAGCGAGTTACAGAATATTAAAAACTCAGAAAATAATATTGTTTTTAGACATGTGCATTCACAAATATAAAGTACAAGGAAAATCATTCAAGTTCACAATGATGGTTATACAGGCAGGAGGGAAAGGGACTGGGAAGGGGAACGTACAGGACCTCAATTTCATGATGTTTTTTGTTTTAATATTTGGGTGAGGGGCACACAGATGTGAGCTTATTCTTCTGAGCTTTCTGTAGGTGCAGCTATTTCATAAGAAAACTGTTCTATGTCTCATTACAGTACGACCACACAGCTGTCAAGAAGCTTATGTGGTATCTCACACTTGCCCATTCCTGGTGACTTTTTTTTTTTTTTTTAGAGACAGGGTCTTGCTCTGTCACACAGGCTACAGAGCAGTGGTGCCACCATAGCTCACTGTAGCCTCAAACTCCTGGGCTCAAGCGATCCTTCTGCCTCAGCCTCCAGAGTAGCTGGGAGATGCACACCATTATGCTCAGCTAATTTTTAAAAATTTTTTTATTTGTAGAGATGGGATCCTGCTATGTTGTCCAGGCTGTTCTCAAATTCCCGGCCTTAAGGTAATGCACCCGCCTCAGCCTCCCAAAGTGCTGGGATTTCAGGTGTGAGCCACTGTACCCGGCTCTGGGTGACTTTTGAAGGGTGTCTGAGCAAGCTGGTCTCAGTGCTGAGGACCTGAAGACCCACCTATGTTCAAATTCTGGGTGAATCCTCTATCCTGGGGAAAAAGTGGTGAGCAGAAAGTTTCCAATCTGGCATAGCTTCTAAACGTGTTCAAGGATTCCAGTAAGTGTGGGTAAAGATGAAAGAGCATCTTAGAAAAACAAGTATTAACTCCATTACTTTGTAACAGCTCTAGCAAATTATGTTTAAATGAATTATAGTCATGCATGGTTTAATGATAAGGATATGTTCTGAGAAATGTGTCATTAGGCAATTTTATCTATCATTGTATGAACATCATAGCGTGTACTCACACAAACCTGGATGGGTTAGCCTACTACAAGCCTGGGCTACAAACCTGCACAACATGTGACTGTACTGAATACTGCAGGCAACTGTAACACAAAGGTAAGTATTTGTGTATCTAAATATAGCCAAACATAGAAAAGGCAGAGTAAAAATAAGTATTATAATCTCATGGGATCACCATCGTGTATACACAGTCCATCATTGACCGAAACATTGTTAGGCAGCACATGACTACGTATCTCTCAATTATAATGCCTTTTAACTTTTAAATCATTTCATTAAGGGCTAAAAAAATAAAAAAAAACATGAAAAAATTAAAACCCTGAAAATGTATTTTTATTTTTAAAAGTGTAATACTTGCAAAGCACTTGATCTCATTCACCAATTTCTGGATTAGCTAGCTGCATCACAGTGGTTTGGGAATGTAGGAAAAAATCGTGCATTGTGTGTGTCTTTGTGTGATCTTTAAGAAATTACATATTCTCTGAGCTCCAACACCCAGAGATTCTGAGCCAGTCTATTTTTTTTAATCTTTTTTTTTTTTTTTTTTGTATAATCTCGCAAATGATTGCAATGTACAGCCAGGCTACAATTGATTGCTCTGAAACAACTTTCCTAACAAATAAATTCAAAACCCCAAGACAGACCTTAAACAACAGCCAATCTGATAAGCTGAACTGATAATTCTGCATCAGAACAGCAGCAAGCCGCAGAGACTTTCAGGGCAAGCACAACCACCTAACCAGATAGTGATCTCATCTTCCCGCTCCCAATCCTCCCCCCCACTGCTTCTGACCCTCACAGAACCTCATGAGACCCAACCTCGGCCCTCCACTCCTCCACGGAACATGACTCTATTTCAGAGGCCCAGATGAGGCTTATTACCCGTGTTTTGCTGATCGTCTAAACCTGTGCTGCACGGTAAGGCCATTATTTGGCTATTTAAACTTAAATTAGAAAAAAATATTTAAATTAGTTAAAACTCAATAAAATTCAGTTTCTCAACCCCACTGGCCACATTTCGGGTATTCCACAGGCTCATGTGGCTACTATACTACACAGCACAAATACAGACCATTTCCATCATCACAGAAGATTCTATTAGACAGGGCTGACCCAAAGCAGTAATTTCATTACAAAAAGGTGTCTGTTCATATCTTCCCTGATAGGTTTGGTTTTCAACCTTTTGTCCAGGCCCCCACTGGAGGGACACGATGCCTGCCCAGAGTGACAGTGACTGCTTAAGGCAGGAACGCAGGGGGAGGCAGGCAGGGAAATCTCTAGGTTACGTGAGATCTGCAAACTACCCCCACCCACAGGTCCCCACACCCCGCCTCCTAGGCTGACAATCACTGTAATTCTTTCAAATTCTAAAAAGGAGCCTCCTTCCAACTCCAACCACAAGTGCTAATCTTCTAAGATTAGAAAAGAATGTAGAGACAAGTAAGCACGCAGGTGAAGAATTAGCCTGACCACACTGAAAGAATCAGGTATGTCTCAGCTGAGGATATGAAGTGTGGCCAAAAGACAGTTAGTTGGAACACAGTAGTCTTTGGAATAAAAACTATGTTTTGAAAGTTTATATTGTGAAGAGTTCTTAATGGCAAAACAGTACGATGAACTCCCAATGTATCAATCACCCAGCTTTAACAGTGATCAACTCCGGCCAGTCCAATTTCCTGTATGGCCCCACCCATCCTTCAAGCTGTGTCTACGCAGAGGGAAGAGGGAGAAAGGCAGGGTGGAGGCGGCCTGCAGGCTGTCTAGGGTCTACGTCTTCTCCTAGGTGACAGTGACTACTCTGAGCCCGGGTTCCCTCATCTAGTAAGTGAGCCCTAACCTCACAGGGCTGCGAGAGGAACACACGAAACAATCCCTGCAGAATGCTCAGCCTGACGTCCGGCTAAGCAGAGGCTCCATTAATGTGGGCTCTTCCCGCTACTGTGGTGACTGTCATTGTTCTTGGTCCTATCTTCCTAGACGTCTTTCTAATCCTTTTTTACAGATATCACAGTTTGGTTTCATGGTTTCAATTTGGAAGGGAAAAAAAATAATCTGCAATGGTCTGAATGTTTGTGTCCACCCACCCCAAATTCTTATGTTGGAACCAAATCAACCACAGTGATGGTAATTAGGAGGTGATTAGGGCCCGAGGGTGGAGCTCTCATGCATGGGATCAGTGCCATAAAAGAGGCGCCAGAGAACTGCCTTGCCCCTTCCACCAGGGGAGAGCAGTGAGAAGGTGCCGTATGTGAACCAGGAAGCAGGCTCTCGCCAGACACCAAATCTGCAGTTACCTTGATCTTGGACTTCCCAGTCTCTCGAACTGTGATAAATAAATATCTGCTGTTTATAAGCCGCCCAGTCTGTGGTCTTTTATTATAGCAGCCAGAATGGACTAAGACAAAGATCATATAAAAAAAGATAACATTATCACTACTGCTGCTGTGGTTCACTGATGCCTCTACTACTGCTGCTACTGTTACTGCTGCGGCTACTATTAGTACAATTAGCTCTAATGATACTCGCTATCACTTTTTGAACTTTTATTCTGTGTCAAGCACTGTGACAAACCCTTTACACACTGTCGGACTGAATCCTCACAGGCACCCTGTAAGGGGATTCTCATCACTATTTCTATTTGATAGTTGAGAAAACCGGTTCAGAGAACTTAAGTGACTTGCCTAAAATCACACAGCTAAGGCAATTCTGAGCCCAGATCTGCCTGACCGAAAGGCCTACGCCTTCCGTTACACCAAGCTAAACCTAAAATGCTCCTGGGGCTAAGTTTTGATGAGGGGACCCACCCTTGCTCACCATAATGAAAAAAAAATATCACAGATTCTAAAAGTTAAAAACTCTCGACTGTCTTTTCAAACAGCTAGTTGATGCTCCTTCAACTATTTTTACCTTAACCATGACTCCTAACTTTTCAAATATATACCATAAGTTTGTTTATTGTGACTAATAGAGCTTCCTGCCCTGTGGATCCTCAAACATATGCCCCCTTCTTAAAAAGAAAGCTGTAAAAGTGAAGTTTAAGAATCAGGGTGAAACAGACACCTGGTTTCTGCCTGGCAGATATTCTCTCTCATTTCTTTCTACAGGCAGATTTTTTAAAGAAACAGCTAGTTGACCATATTTTTTAAAATTCCAAGTTTGTGGTCTTGTCTCCACAACAGATTATATCCAAATAAACTAGAATTTCTATATCTAGGACTTGCTGTGGTAACGATGTTTCACTGACTGAGTTACTGTGAATTCTCTCAAAGGAATGCATCTGTGCAGCACGTTCTCTGAGGATTCTGCCCTTCCTGTATTCCTTGCAATACAGGAAGCCCACTGCCTGCAGCTTGTTTGAGAGGGTCTGGAGACCCACGAGTGTGTGCCCAGGACAAGGAGGAGCACCCTATGGCCAGACTGTCCTGCCCATATACGCACAAAAATGCCCAGGAGCTCGGAGGAGTATGAGCACAGAGATCAGCTGTTCCTAGAGTCTGGGACTTCGCGGACCAATATCACTTCAGAAGTACTGAGCAGACTGACAGAGTTAAGGAAATGCCAGACTCCACAACCAAAACCACAGAACAGCAGCAACAACCGAACACCGCAGACACATGCACTCACAAATACTCATACTATCTTTATCACTACCATTTCAAAAAGAAAGAAATTTTAAACATAAAAGTATTGAAAGACCAGAGGCTCAGAGTAAAACACAATTCTTTCTAAGAAAAAGAGAGCTAGCCAGGCGCAGTGGCTCACGCCTGTAATCCTAGCACTCTGGGAGGCCGAGGCGGGTGGATCGCTCGAGGTCAGGAGTTCGAGACCAGCCTGAGCAAGAGCAAGACCCCATCTCTATTAAAAATAGAAAGAAATTATCTGGCCAACTAAAAATATATATAGAAAAAATTAGCCTGGCATAGTGGCGCATGCCTGTAGTCCCAGCTACTCGGGAGGCTGAGGCAGAAGGATCGCTTCAGCCCAGGAGTTTGAGGTTGCTGTGAGCTCGCTGACACCACGGCACTCACTCTAGCCAGGGCAACAGAGCTAAACTGTGTCTCAAAAAAAAAAAAAAAAAGAGAGAGCTAAACTCTCAGGTAATGAGACATATACAGAGGGTGGGAGGCAGACAGACACACAAAACATCCTCCATGTTTTTTCTCACTTCCTGCAGACGGGAAATACGTGCTCTGGCTCATTCCAGACCACAGGCGGTCACTGAGGCAGCACTAAAGTAGCTCTGGAGATCCTACTCACCCTGCCCTCCTCAGGAGCCCATCTCAGCCCCGGCCCCTTTGGGAATCTGGCTGGCCTCTCCTGGGTCCTCACTTCCCAGGCCCCAAACATTCCCTAGTTCCCACAAGACATCTTCCTAACCACTGCCTGGGCACCAGCAACGTTCTCTGCACAGCCTGCAAATCCCAGATGGAATTTCTGCAAGCCTTGAGAATAAACTCTACGTCTTCCAAAAAATGTTTTAAGGGTCCTGCCTGGGTATACACTGTGAGAAATGTGCAGGTCCTACTATATTCAGGTAAAGGGAATTTCAGGAGCACAAATACTGTCTCCCACATTTAAGAAAAGGGAAGAAAAACAAAGACACGTTTTATTAGAATAATATTAAAATTGGAACAATTCCCAGAGAATATGAGTTTGCTAATATGAGGAAGTACTCTGCAAATGAAAATAGTACTTCTTGCATTTTAAATCAGTTATGCAATAAAAGTCTGAGGCCGTTCCTAGAAATAATTCATTTTCTGAGATAACTCAAGATAATGGAAGTTGATATACAACCTTCTTCCAATAAACCAGCCATTCCACAGAAAGAGGTGTGTGCATTATAAAAGCCAAACCCTTCTAGGTTATAAGTGGCCATGAGTTTGATACCCTTTAAAATGGAAGATATTAGTTAACTCTCACAGTTATACAATTTAATATCGAAGAAAGTACAGTCATTCATTCCTAAGAAAAACAGAAAAAGCAAGACATATAAAGCTTAGATATTTTAATTAGCAGGAAGCCCCTTTTTAATCTATGCAGAATCTGTTTTTTTTAAACTTAAAAGCCAACATTCTTGAGTCCCCTACTTTGTTAGTATTTATTTAGAGGTCTGCATCTCCCCTCTCCTCCATGAGATATTTAAAAGCACAAATGTTATTCATCTTTGAGATACAATCACCTCGCACAGGCCTGGCACAGAGTAGGTATTTAATACCTGTTTGTAGAAAGTGGTGAAAAGGCCAACAAGAGCATGAACCCGACATCGCCTTAGTTCTGCATTTCTCCCATCTAACGCCCTCGCAAAGGGTTTCATGACAGCCCAGCCAGAGACTTAGGGCTGGACGGTGGTAAGTGCCTGGGCTCGGTCAACAGGCTCATTCCACATAATTACTAAATCGACACCCAGCCGCTTAGCTTCCCACTGAGAATGCCACAGACAGACAACACAGACACTGTCCTCAGAAGAGAACTATAAGGAAAACAAAGCAGTCCTGCCTTTTCGTCCTGGTACAGCTTGTTGACGCTCTCCAGCTGAAAGTTGTGGCTGGACTGGATTTTGTCGAGCTGCTCCCGTTGCTTCTCCAGCTCTCCCTGGAACTCATTCTTCTTCAGCTCCACGGCGCCTCTCTCCGCGGCCGCCCTGCGGACCCTGCCTTCCAGCTCCACGATCCGCGTCTGCGAGGAGACCACAGCGTCAGGGCCAACGCCAAACCACCGCCAGAGACTGGACCACCTGAGCTCCCCCCACCAAGACCACACCCGGGCCCGAGGCCAGCACCCAGCCTCACACCCGTGACATGTGCCCAAGGTTCCAGGTTTTAAGTCAACTGTACAGAAGCTAGATCAGGTTCTTCTGGAGAAATGGTGCTGTAAGTGAAGGAAGGCACTTTGAGCTCACCACCACACCCCTCGCAGGCGAGGTTTAAATGAGGTGAGAACATAAGAATGCCTCACGCTTTACCAGGTGTGAGGTGGTACTCCAATATTTAGTTCCTCCTCCCTGCTAACAAAGCCCTTAACAACTCCCTATCAGACAAAATTTCTGAAAACAGACTCAGTTCTCCACCTCCGGACATCCAGACCTCATCTGCCCAGAGAACAGGGCTCTGGTGCGAGCTCAGGTGCCGGGACTACAACTCGGAGTGGGCAAACCCGAGAGCAGGATGAAGAACAGACGGGATGGAGTTCCACAGCCGAGAACCCAGGTGGGTCAGAATCCCTGCTGCACCTGTACTTATTAGCCTCTCTGTGCCTCAGTTTGCCCACCTGTGAAATGGAGAAAGTAAAGTCTCAACCTTGTAGGATTTGTGCACAAGAAGTGCTGTTAAAGAGAAATCACTCTGACACTTATTAAAATGGTAAGAAAGACTACTCAAGACCATTGCAATAGGGGTCATGACTATTGAGTCACGGAAAATCTCGGGGTCAGGGGCTACTTCAATTAATCCTGACCAGTCAGAGGGGTCCTCTCCTACCCAAAGCAGACCTGGTGTGGAGTCTGGCCCAGGGCTGGATGGGGTGGACGATGAACAGCACACCCCTGGCCCGCATCACCCTACAACTTTAAATACTTTACAGCATCCACACAAACAATAAACAAACAAACACCTGGAGATCCACGCTTCGGGAGCTCGCAATCCAATAGTTGAAGCCCAGGACGATGATGCAGGCCACCAGGGCAGCCAGCAGGAGGGGCGGAGACTTCATGCTGCGACGCCCGTTTCCCAATCCCATCATCTCAAAAGCCAGGCTGAGAACCTGCCAAATAAAAACAAATAAGCCTCAATACTAGTGTCACCATCCATGAAGCAGGCCGCGTCACCATCACAACCACCAGGGAAGGTGTCCTGCCGGGAAGCACAGGCTCTTGAAGCTGTGGAAGGAGAAGAGCGAGTGGGCGGCACAGGCAGTGTGCAGTTCTGTGTGCCCCGACGGCACCGCCAGCTCCCAGGACGGGCGCGGAGGGCGGGCACCTGCCCCAGACTAGCTCAAAACCTTGGGTAAAGAAGGATTTCTCTTACACTTCCATTCCTCATCTATAAATGGGCATTATAGTACTCACCTTCACGACATAGTTTGGGAATTAAATTAATCATCTCTATAAACAGCAATGTCTGAGAATTAATCAATCATTTTTGCAAACGGCTATAGCAAATATTGTTTCCACATCAAATGAGAAAGAAAACATTTCTCATTACTCCCCAGAGAGAGGACTTTTTGATTTGATTCCTAACAAGGCAAGTTTTGTTAACCCTTTGACAAAGTTACCAGTGACGTCCAATTAAAGCATTTCTCCAGCAATGCAGGAAACCCGTTCTGGAGGTGAACACTGGACTTCCCCCCATGTAAGTCACCGGGGCTAGGCCCCGGTGGCAGAAGTGCCTCTTCCTTCACAACATACGATGGAACAGGAGGTGTGGGATCTGTCACTGGAGAGAACATGTTCCAGTTTAGAGTTCAAGGTGGAAATGAGGCATTCACGTCCTTGGAACATTTGTGTCTCTCACTTTGGAGAACTGCATTTGTGCAACTGCAGCTTGGTGTGCCTCACAGCAGTGTTAGAAAAAATGGCGCCTCAGCATGACAGCTGACTACTGTGCAAAAATATGGCTTAGATAAAAGGCATTATAAATTTTGTTCACGGACTTCAACTCCAAACCAGGTCTGGCTGGATGCTGGCACTGGTCACCAAGAACAAGGAAAGCTGACTTTTCCAAACGGCTTTTACTGAGCCACATAAAACGAACCTTATCAGAGCTATACTGCAACAATTGGTCTCTGAGAACAGAGAGCCTTTTATGCCAGGTGTGGCCAGCAAAGGGTGGGGGGAGAAGAGGGGAGGGGAGACCACCAGGGACTCACCTGCAGGACAAAATTCTCACAAGTGAGAACACGTGAGAGCTAATTCTCACCCTGTGGTCTTCAAAAGAGTGTCATCAAAAGGGGTCTTCTGTCTTAACAGCTAGCTACTGGTGTGGGGGCCTGAATGGGGACAAATAGGCAATCCAGTCGAATCATCTAAAATACTGCAGAACATCGCTGGCGGCGCTGATGACCGAGTCTGAACTCCACTCACGCCTTACTCACCTGCAGCTTCTGGTCTCTCAGGATGAAAAGAGGAAAAAATGTTTTTGTTTTTGTTTTTTGAGACAGAGTCTCACTCTGTCACCTGGGCTAGAGTGCCGTAGCGTCAGCCTAGCTCACAGCAACCTCAAACTCCTGGGCTCGAGCAATCCTCCTGCCTTAGCCTCCCAAGTAGCTGGGATTACAGGCATGTGCCACCATGCCCGGCTAATTTTTTTCTCTATATATATTTTTTAGTTGTCCAGATAATTTCTTTCTATTTTTTTAGTAGAGACGGGGTGTCGCTCTTGCTCAGGCTGGTCTCGAACTCCTGAGCTCAATGGATCCACCTGCCTCGGACTCCCAGAGTGCTAGGATTACAGGCGTGAGTCACCGCGCGCCCAGCCTGAAAAAATGTTTTTAATTCAGTTATCAGCTGATATCAACAAGCACTTTATAAACGAGAACAGTGCTCAGAAAAACTAAACTAGAAGATTCTACAGATCTGCTGAAAATGTGCCTCTACTGCCCCACCATAACAAATTTTAATCACAAACGTCTTTTTTCACACTTAACCTTTTTTTTTAAATATAAAAGTTCAAATACTATGGCAGGGGAGACTACACACAGTAAAGTATAGCATTATATCTTCCTCTTCCCACGCCGGAGGAAAGGGACAGCATTTTCTAACGTCTGTGTCCTCCTATTCCCACAGCCCTCAACTTCACAGCACATCAGCATCACTGTGACACTTTCTTAAAATACCAGTATCCGGGCCCCACCTCTGCACTTCTAATTCAGTGGGTTTAAGGCAAGGCCCAGGTATCGGTACTTTTTAAACCTCCCAGGTGACTCAAATGTGCAGCCACTATTCCTGATGCTTCCTGATGCACACACAAGCATAAATATATTTATTCTTAATCCAAACAAGAACACACCATTCACACTGTTCTGCAAATCTTATGTGTCTCTTTATAACCCATCTTGCCATGTCCTTCTCCTATTAGCACATCATGGTCTGTTCCATTCTTTTTAAAGAGCTGAATAGGGCACCATTCTGTACTAGGATTTACTTAACCAATCTCCTACAGAGGGACTGATTCAGGGTTTTCCAGGCTTATTTCCAACAATGCTACCATGAACATCCTTATACAGTTTCCCTCAGTATCCATAGGGGAATTGGTTGCAGGACTGCCACCCCCGACAAATCCACAGATGCTCTAGTCCCTATATAAAATGGAGTCGTATTTACATATAACTTAAACACATCCTCCCACATACTTAAAGTCATCTCTGGATTACTTGTGATACAATGTAAATGCTATATAGTTGTTACATTGTATTGTTTAGTGAATAATGACATGTCTGCACAGGTTCAGCACAGATGCAAGCAACCATCCTCGGCCCAACTACATTTTCCCACCACAGCTGTTTGAATCCGAAGACGTGGAACCCACACATCTGGAGGGCTGACTGTCTAACCACCTCTGTGTTTACAAACTCTGACCTATGTGTACAGTCCCTTATCCACAATTCTGAAACCCCAAATGCTCTAAAAACCCAAAAAGCTTTTTAGAAACTCTTTCAGCAACAAAATCTAACCTGAACTCAGATTGAGGTCTCATCAGAACTCACCTGAAGCTACTTACAGTCTTTATCTTTCTCCCTTCCTGTGAATATTCATACATTTTGCTGCAGAAAGGGGTTAGTGTTTGATTATGGGGTACTGTTCCAGATCCTCCTGGGTGTGTCACATAATATATATTAAATGCACCATAGTATCTTTTGCATTCTGAAAAGAAAAATCCTGAATTCCAAAGGAAGAAGGAAGGGTGACTCAATGGGGAGCTCACTGCATGTGAGGCACGGTGCAATATGGGGGGCTCCCATGGGCTTGAAGGGGGCAGTATCACCCCCATTTTGCAGGAGATGAAATAAATCACAGACAGCTATGGATAAATAAATTTCTGTAAGTGCAACTGCTGGATCAAAAAATGTATGCTTTTAACATTGATAGAGCTAATCTCTCCCAAAATATTTGGCAAATTATTATACAAAGGGGAAAACAGTACCTTTATATAAAGAATCCTGGCAGATACTACCTCAGCCACATGATGAAGGTTGGTACCACCAGTAATGAGGCACATCGACACGATGTACCCCCGTATGATGCACTGGGAAGGCAGATCACCTCTGTGGTCTGCCTAGTAACACACAACGTCAATCTTATCAGAAAATTCAGAGGAACTCAAATTGAGGGACATTCTATAAAACACTTAACCAGCACAGTTAATAAGACAATGCCAATGTTAACCTCTTAATTTTGATAAATTTTATGGTTAAAGAGAAGCTGGGTGAAGGGGATACAGGAACTATCTGCACTATTTCTGTAATTCTTCCATGAGTCTAACTTATGTAAAAAAATTCTTTGATAGACCTTACCATATTGGCTTCCAAAGCAGTTCCAATAATTTGCTCTTCTACCAGCAATAGGAGAATGCCTGTTTTCTCACATAACCCGCAACATAAACTTTTTAATGCCTGGTAACCTCATTAGTGATATTTTAAAACATATCAATTGAGAGCATAAATAAATACCTTTTCATTTATTGGCCATTTGCATGTTCACTTCGGTGAAATGCCTTTCCATACTCTTTTCCCATTTTTAAACCGGGGTGTTCATCTTATTAACATCTTAATAGGACTCTTTGTATGTTAAAGATAAACTAATCTGTGGACTTTCATGTGGATAATTTGGTTTCAATTTTTCATTTATTCTTTGATTTTATAGAATTTTTGTCCAAAGTTTTTTGTTGCTGATGTTGTTTTAAATAACCTAATCTTTTCAATTTTTTTATTGCTTCTGAATATCGTTTACACTTAGAAAGGTAATTCCTACTCTAAGTTTATTCCTTTGGAATTTTTTTTTGGTGTAAAGAGTAAGGAAATTCAAAGAATATGGCTTTTTTTTCCTGTAATGACTAGCCAGTTCTTCCAGCAGCCTTCACTGAATTATCTGTTTTTACCTAGTGTTTTGAACAGCTATCTTTGTCATATGTTAAATTCCCTAACAATACACTTTTAGATGGGACCTTGTAAGTTATGGGACCTTTTGTTATTCCAGCAGATATAAGTCATCGGATGGGTATATTATAAGTTTGGAAGCAGAAAATAAACTCAATTCTCACTTCAAGGAAAGAGTACAAATGAGCATTTAATATTCTCCTTCCTTTAGCAAATCAATAAAAAATTTATTGAGCAACTACCATGAGTCAGGTGCTGTGCTGGCATGAGGCCGCTCGGGGTAGCGTTAAGAGGACAAACTGGAAGCCCACAGTCACGTGTGACCCTGGCTCCACCTGCTAGGAGCAACAGGACCTGCCTGTGCCTCACTGTCCTCCTCCCAAGGTTATTAGGAGGATGAGTTAAGTGAGAAGTGCTTAGAACCACATCTGGCATACACCAACTGCTCAATGAATGTTGACATTATTACTATGGAGGGAAAGACGAATGACAGATCATTTCTAGATTCAATTTTTTTCCCATTTTATGAGGAAAAGGTGATGCCTGTTTTCTTTCCACAACCTTTCTCCTTCACGGTGACCAGCCCTCCGCTCTCCTCCCATTGACTCGGCTGCCAACGAACCAACAGTGACTGCCATCGGTCTGACTCACAGATGCTGCAGCAGCAGTAGACGGCCCAGACCAGGACCATATTATGAAAAAGGGAGGCTGGAGGAAGCCAAACGTGAGTCCAGTCCTAGAAGCCCGTCACTGAGACCCAGTGCTTTTTTGACCAGGAGGGTGAGCAGCTGTCCAGACCGCAGCGTCAGGACAGCCCTAGGGCTGCCCAGGCAGGACAGTGACACGCACAGGGGAGGGCACACACTGAGCCTTCAGGCCTGCAAGGCACTTCATCACTGCCTTCTGGGACTGCAGAAACCCTTACTGCTGAATGACAAGGGACAGATGCCAGTGAGAAATGACCAAGATTGATAAAGACTGAGGGCAGGAACTCAGAGCCAGAGCTTACAGTGGTCAAATATTAACGCTTCAGACATCCTCCTTTCCCCCGCCTTAGAATTTATGTGGACTGGGGGTGAGACAGAGAGAGAGATATACTGCATCAAACAGATATTAATTTACTATCTATGTTAATTTAGGCTTCAGAATGTGTTTGTCTCATATTTGATAATGAGCATCTGACATACTGAAAAATGATTTGCTTAAATCAGCTAAACTCTGTGAAACCCCTGGCTTTTCTGGAGTGAAGGTACGTGGTGTATTTTTAGATTTGATAAATCGGAAGTCATGAAAAAACTGTAGATTCTTACCTACTGGCTTAGTCAATTAAAAAAAAATTCAACCTACTGGTTAAAATTCTTGTTTGTTTATAAAACAAAAATTTTTCTGAGAGAATGAAATTACTTAAAAAAATAAAGAAATAGCATATGAAAACGGACAACCTGCCAAATACATGAGCCCCTTGAACCTAGTTAAATATTGTATTTTGATATTTCCTTCTTTCCATATAGGGTTTTTAATCACATAGATAAATATATACAAGCAGTCAGATCAGATTAGCATGTTTGACCAATGTCACCAGTGCAGAAACAACTGCGTTTCCGCATACAGTGGTGCCACACCTCTACTCCTTCTCAGAGGAAGGGCCCCACCTGAAACAGAGTGCTGGAGCTGCTCAGCAGGAAGTTCGGAAGTCACCTCAGTGAGCAAACAGACCTGAGCACACCCTAGCACCCACCAGAGCCTGTGAAGCATTTCCTCGCTCACCAAGTTTTTCGATGGTTTAAAAATATTTCACCCGGTCCCAAGAATGTCTGTAAGCCAGGGGTCAGCAAACTCCAGCCAGCTTTTTTGAAGTGTTACTTACTGTACACAGCCATGCCCATTCATTAAGTACTGCTTTCCAGCTACGTGACAGAATAGACTAGTTGAGACAGAGACCTAAGCCTAGGGTTATTGGGAAGATTAAACATTTACTATCTCACCATTTAGAAAGTTTGTCAACTCCCCCTCTAAGCCATTAGGGCTAAATGACCAACACTGTATTCTGCTTAAGTTGCTTTAAAAACTTACGAGGAAGTACACAGAATCCCCTCTTCTTACTTCCCCAACCCCCAGCTATAAACACCATGTCTTCCCCAATGCTGGAAGCTGACAGATTCTAAAGATTAAAACTTTAAAAATGAATGTGCATATTTAGTGTGAGATGGTATAAACACCAAAAAGTGAGTGGATGAGTGAAAATGAAAGAACCAAATTCCATCTTGTTTAATACAGTACTTGGAATTCTCTGAAGAAAGCCCCCACCCGCCACTAAGACTACATCCTTGTAGGACCTCCCAAATTTTTCCTTGAGTTCAGGAGTCCCAAATTGCAGCCCAACAACCAAATCCTGCCAGCCCCCTGTTTCTGTATACCACCCACAAGCTAAGACTAGTTTTTATATTTTTTAATGGTCAAAACGTTAAAAGAATAATATTCATCAAAGAGCATTAAAAAAGGGCTGAGATAAATTCTCCACATATTCCTGGCTGACTAGAAGATTATGCATGCATGAGGGAACCCAAGAGAGCCCAGCTAAAGTGAAAACCATGGAGAACTAAGAACCGGCTGCAACTTTCAATATGGTCCCCAAACCCCACACAGACCTACTGGTAGAGGGATGGGGATCTGGTCTGGTGACTCGCAGTCCAGTGCTCTTTCCACTGCCCCTTATGTCTGAGACACTGGAGAATCCCAAGGCCATGAAGTGATATTAGATGTCTGTTTAGCTACATGTCATTTTGAGTGCTTCCACAGTGGTTCTATTGAGGCAGTGTGCCTTAGAAGAATATGGGTTTGGGTCAGGCAGAATTCATTTTTTTGTTTTTTGTTTTTTTGAGATAGAGTCTCGCTCTTTCACCCTGGGTAGAGTGCAGTGGTGTCATCATAGCTCATAGCAACCTCAAACTCCTGGGCTCAAGCAATCCTCCTGCCTCAGCCTCCTGAGTAGCTGGGACTACAGGCATGCACCACCATGCCTGGCTAATTTTTTATATATATATTTTTAGTTGTCCAGCTAATTTCTTTCTATTTGTTTACTAGAGACAGGGTCTCGCTCTTGCTCAGGCTGGTCTCCAACTCCTGACCTCAAGCAATCCTCCTGCCTCAGCCTCCCAGAGTGCTAGAGAATGTGGCTGTAATCTCAGCTCTCTCTCTTACTTTTTGTGTCAATTTAGGTGAGTTATACAACTTCTCTGTATCCTACTCAATCCTTTCAAAAGTCCAGTAAAGTAGATATTACTATCCCCATGTTCTAGGGTGCAATGATATGAGATTTTAAAATCTATAAAACTTTTTTACTGGTGAAGATTAAAAATTATAATGGCTATAAAGCATATATCACATAGTAAGTGCTCAACAAACAGTTTTGTGTTTGGAAAAAAAGAATATTTCATGACATAAGAAAACTACATGGAATTAAAACTTCAACGTCCATAGAGTTTTATCAGAAAACAACTACACCCATTCATTTACATACTGTCTCTGGCTACGGGGCTACAACAACAGTTAAGTAGTTGTGACAGAGCATATAGCCTGCAAATACTATCTGGCCCTTTACAGAAAACGGGTGCCAACTCCTGCTGTAGTTCAATGGTTCTCAAACCTGGGTTAGCAGTGTCAGCATCACCTTGGAATTTGTTAGAAATGCAAATTTTCTGGCTCATCCCAAACCTACCAAATCAGAGACTTGTTTATTACACCTATAAACACAAGCACAGGTGAGCACAAGACCATGGCTGGCAAAACTGTGAACTGAGTCAATTCTGCATGAGGCACATCAAGAAGCAAAAACTACGATGGTATAATCCAACCTGACAAGAAATAGGCCCAAAATACTCAAAATTAAGAGGAAGAGTATGTTGAATAGGGTTTTACTATCACTGTCATTAACAATGACTCCAGCCCTAAGAGTATGTGGGGCCTTGAGATACAGTATAACCATAACAGCACATGCATATAATTTATAAATAAGCAACAAACACGCACACAGGGGAGTGCTAATTTTTTTTTTTTTTTTACTAATGAGAATGATCAAAAAAGTTGGGGAACTATAGTAAATTACAATATAAACCACTAGAATCATATTATATAGTATTTACATACATATTTTTTTCTGACAGGCACTAATTAATCTCCAAAATCCTATCCAGAAGTTCTATTAATACAACCCTCAAGGGTTTCAAAGGAAAATAAAGATCAAAATGTTGTAAAAATCTGAGAAGGCATGGACCTCTTTTTCTGAATGTATGTGAACTTTCTGTGTGAAGCAAAGGAAAGACTCTCTGGAGATTTAGGAAACAATTCTTAAACTTCAAGAGAAGTCTCTCTTTTAACATAATTTCATCAGTAACTTGAAAAGTCTAGAAAAGAAAACAACCATGATTTTTAAGAACATCTTTTGGGGGCAAATGAAATATCACACACCCTTTACTAAGGTGAGAGCAAAAACATAGTAAGCATAGTAGGATCACACCTTCTACTTTTTCACGTTTAGAGATTTTATTTTATTTTAAGAAATGGGTTTTGCTGTTGCCCAGGATGGAGTGCAATGGCACAATCATAGCTCACTGTAACCTCCAGTTCCTGGGCTCAAGTGATCCTTCTGCCTCCTCCAGAGTAGCTGGGAGGGACTACAGGCGTGCACCACCACCCAGATGATTTTGTTGGTTTTTTCTTTTCTTTTTTTTGTAGAGACAGGGTGTCTCTATGTTGCCCAGGCTGGTCTTGAACTTCTGGCCTCAAGTGATACTTCCACTGTGGTCTCCCAAAGTGCTGGGATTACAGGTGTGTGCCACCACGCCCAGCTGAGGAAAGCTTTTAAAGATTTTTTTTTTCTTTACAAAAAGGAAGGGCTTAGGTCAAAAAAAAAAAAAAAAAAAAAAAAAATTCCCAATCACAGATGTTATTTCACACATTAGGTCATTAACAAAGAAACAAACCTTTTCATAAGACAACTTAAAAGAAAAAGAAAAACAAATAATCACAACAATGCAGCACAATTAAAGCCAAAGGCACAGAAGAGAACACCTTCCTCCTTCCTTGCCACCCCAGGTCCTTTGAGAAGCAGGGCTGGTACTCAGGACCACGCCCGTACAAGCTCCCTTTCACTAACAGTGTCCATCAGCAGACACCTGCCTCCTGCTCGGCACACCCGCTTAAAGTGATGCTCCACCCTTCCAACTGGTCCACATGGAGGCATTTTCCCCAGGTTCTGTCCTTTCTGCTTCTGGTGCAGAAGGCCAGTTCGCACCTTCACAGGCCAAGGTCTGGTCAGCAGTTCCCTCCCTGCGGGGGGAAGGTGGCCTCATAAACACAGGGCTACTGTAGATTGCCCTGGGCCTGACAGGGTCAACTGTCCTAACTGTTGTTTCTGCTGCACCCCTCAAATAAAATTTAAAAAAAAAAGTAAATGCTAAATCTTTTCATCTCCCATCAATAACTGAACCTATAACCACCTATAACCAGTAATTAGAAAGCAGACGGCATCCTTAGCTCCTAAAATCCATGTCACCACAATTTGTACCTCCCCAGCATGCATTTCCTCTCATTTCTTTCATTTTTGTGCAAACCCAATGCAAAAAATGCGAAAATGTGATAACCGCTCATTGGGAGAGGAAAACATGTCTTAAAATCTAATCTCCTTTTTTTAAACATCCTCTCTAAGAATTCAATTTGTGTCCACTGACACCTTAAGAATTGAGTGCCTGGCCTAAGAGCAGTAAGTCCTAGCAAGTTACTGGTTTCTATTTACAAAGAAAGTAAAATTATTCTTACCAATAGCATGGACTTAGCTTAATCTTTTCTAACACATGTAGAAGGAGCCAGAATGCCTTCGGAGAGCCACAAAAACCTGCAAGAGATTGTACTGCTCCCCAGACCCCATGCCCCCCTAAATTCAGAAATACCAAAACTGCCAAATTTGAGACAATCTCATGGCCATGAACCAAAGTCACTCTAGCGCTGCTAAATACTTCCTCAGGACGTTGTACATCTTAATAACCCGCCCTTAGAAATGTTCCTCAACATTTGTTACAATGTAGGGCTTATGGACCCCAAATCAGACAAAGGAAAGCTTTCAAAGCCGTGAAAGCCACACAAGTTTAGTTTTCCAAGACTGGAGATGGGACATCTGAAAAGGACTACCATCATCATGGCATTTCGAATATAAAGATTCTTAAATTCCGCTAAAAAGAACATTTATCAAAATGGGTATTTTTCCCATTTTGCTGTAATTTTAAAAAAACAAATAATTACAAATATTAAATAGGGTGTGAAATAGAGTGAATGAACCCAGGCCACTATTTTTTATAGCAGGGCAAAAGTTGTGTAGATCCTGCACACTGGCAAAGGTGGAAAACACAGGTATACGAGAGAACCGGGAGCGGGAGCATCTCTCAGCGCCGGCTCAGCCGCGCGGCCGGAGGACGCGGCGCCAAGCCCGGGTCACCTGCCTGGACGCGGCCGCGGCAACGTGGGCACCCGCGGCGGCCGAGCGAGCCCGGGGCCCGAGGGAGGAAGAGGCGGCGCGGAGGCTCGAGGCTCGGCCAGCCCCCGCCCTCGTGCAGATCACGCCGCAGAACTGAAACTAGTGCGACTTCGGGGGCGCACCCTTTTTTTGACTTTGGATGCCGACGCGCGCGACAAAGCTCACAACAAAAGGAAAGGCCCCGCATCGCCTCCGCGGGCGCAGGGAACCTGCGCTCGGCCCCTCGCCGCGAGGCCAGGGGGCCGCGCCCGGCCTTGGGGACCGAGCCGAGGGGTCCGGCGGCCGCGGTTGGGCCGGGAGCGGGAAGGCGGGGAGCCAGCCCCGAGCGCAGCCGGCAAAGGCTGCAGCCCGGGCGCTAGCTGCGAGGAGTGTGCGGGGACCGACCCGACGTCGCAGGGCCAGGGGCCCGGGGCTGAGGAGAGAGAACAGGGACCGCGGCTCCGGCGGCTGGGGACGCGCGCCGCACACTCACCTCCTTCCGCGGCTTCGGCGGCCGCTCGGCGCTCCGGGCCCCGCTCTGAGGCTGCCCGGCCGCTCTCCCGCCGCCGCCGCCGCCGGCCTCGCGCTCCCGCTTGCCGCGCGCCGCGCACCCCGCGCCCAGCGCCGCCGCGTCTCCGGCCCCGCAGCGGCGAGTCCCCGCCCCCGGGCAGCGCCGGCGGCGCGACGGGAGGAGGCGGCGCCGCGAGCGCGGAGAGGTGAGGCCGGGGCCGCCGGGGCCGCGCGCGGACTCCCGGCCCCTCGGTGCGCGCGCCCGGCCCGCCGCCGCCCCCTCCCCCGGCGCCGCTGCGCGCGGCGAGAGCCGGCTCCCAACTTGCGGCGCGGAGGTGGGAAGCGGCGGCGGGGAAAGGTTACCTGGAGAGACACCCCCTGCCGCGCGGAGGAATGTTCCCGAACGTAGAGCCGACCACACCCAGCGCCACAGTCCTTGCCACACTCACGTCACCTTCTTCACTGGTCTGGGTCAAAACTGCCGGAGTAGGGCGGCCAACGAAAAACAGGTTTCTAGGGGGTCAAGACTCACAAAATGTCTTTTGTGCACCAGGCATTCCCCGTTGGCCATCAGTGACCATCAGACTGCCTGCAACATATACGTGGAGCTTCCTAGGCGCCTGCAAGTGTGACCTTCTAGGACTCTCTAAGGATGGAGCTTGGGAATCTGGATTTTAAACAGTGCTTCAGGTGACTCTCAGCTGCACTGATGCTTGAGAAGCACTGTGAGAGCATACCTCCCTGAGAGGGTGCCACGAAACTAATGACCCACGCGGTAACCACGCTAGAAAATTCGAAAGCAGTGGTTCTTAACTCTGGTAGCTTTTAGACCATTCATGTGCCAGGGTCCCACTTCCAGAGTTTTCAAACTGAACATTGGTTTTGTTTGTTTGTTTGTTTGTTTTAAAGCCTCTCAGATAATCCTGAATACAGTGTATAGCGAGCACTGAGAAAGCTTCTAGAATCCTCTCTTTTAAAGCCTTCTTAGCTTTGGAAAGGAAACCCCTTCCTCTGCACCATTCCCAAAGCCCAACAACAAAACACAGGCAAGTCAATACACGAACTCCTAAAGGAATGCTTACAGCTAAAATTGTTTTTAATTAGAACAAAGATTCACCTTGAAAAAGGTGACCAAGACACCTTACTGCCATTTGAGCATACATCTCCTTAACTGCAGGAAAAGTAATTTTAGGAGCCAAAACCTCTTAGTTGAATTAGAAGCTGA
The DNA here is from genome assembly GCF_020740605.2 of Lemur catta. NCBI lineage: Eukaryota > Metazoa > Chordata > Mammalia > Primates > Lemuridae > Lemur > Lemur catta. Next base: position 79,565,637 of record NC_059137.1, read on the forward strand.
CCATACATGACCCCTTTGGAATAAACTTGTATTATATTCCAAAATGGTATTTTTGTTACCTGTAACTGTTAAACTGTTGCAGGGTCAGACCAAGCATTCAGAAGCTGAGGCTGTGTTTGACATCAGCCCTGGCTGTGCAGATGACTTCACTTGCATCACTCTGACCTTCTAGTGACCTTAAGTAACCACAATCAGGATTTCTGGACAGGTACAATAAATTCCTTTTATTGCCCCCCCCTTTTTTTTTTAGTATCTTTGCATTCTTAGACTGGTGGACCATAACTTCCATCTCATTTGCCACTAAGAAGGTCTCCGTTAGTCTCTCATTTATCAGCAACTAATTAGTAACTAAGTCAGTGATTTTTTTTTTTTTTTTTATCAGACACAGTCTCACTCTGTTGCCTGGGTAGAGTGCAGTGGTGTCACCATGGCTCACTGCAACCTCAAATTCCTGGGCTCAAGCAATCCTCCTGCCTCAGACTCTCAAGGAGCTGGGACTACAGGCCCTCAACACCACGCCTGACTAATTTTTTCTGTTTTCAGTAGAGATGAGTCTCTCTTGTGCTCAGGCTGGTCTCAAACTCCTGACCTCACGCAATTCTCCCACGTCAGTCTTCCAGAGGGCGAGAATTACAGGTGTGAGCTACCACGCCCAGCCTAAGTCAGTGATTCTTAAACAATTTATGGAACAGGTCCATATGTCTAGGTGCTAAGGCAGCTGGCTGAATTAGCTACATCTTTACTGAAGGAGAATTAGTCCTTTTCAAGTTTCATCACATTCTTTATGATAAAATTTAGAATTTTTCAGATGCAGTTTTATATATGTATGTATATATATATATATAATTTATATTCTTTTAAGCTCCCTTCTATTTCCTCAAGTCTTTTCACCCAAAATATTTAAACTAATCAGTTAGTGGCCCTGAACATTCATCTGGACAGGTTTTGATTAAACAATGTGGAAAGGGCTGCGGTGGTTGGTTGCAGTAGGCATCCACATTTTGCCTGTTCAGCATCCTTTCCCTCGTGTCTTAGTCTCATTCGTGTTGTTATAACAGAATATCACAGACTGGGTAATTTATAGAGAAAAGAAATTTATTTCTCACAGTTCTGGAGGCTGAGTCGTCTAATATCGAGGTGCTGGCATCTGGTGAGGGCCTTGGTTCATTGTCCCTTAGCAGAAGGCAGAAGGGCAAGAGAGCACATGCACACTCAAGAACCTTGAGCCCTTTTATAGTTGCCATTAATCCATTTATGAAAGTGGGGCCTTCATTATATCAGCACTTCCCATTAGGCCCCGCCTCCCAACGTGGTTGCACTGGGGATTAAGTTTTCAACACATGTTTTAGGGGGCACATATTCAAACCATAGCCCTTCATTTGCTAGTGGCAACTGATTTTCATACAGCAGCCTCCTCCCTACTGTTCAAACGATATAGCCAAATACTATTCCAGGCAGTGTCTTTTCCAGGTCAAAGGGTGAACTTCGTGTTAGTTTTCTATTTGTTGCCATAACACATGATCATAAACCTAGTATCTTGAAAGAACACAAATTTATTACCTTACATTTCTATAGGTCAGAAGTCTTACAGGCTAACATCAAGGTGTCAGCAGGACTGTGCTGCTTTCTGGAGGCTCTAGGGAAGATCTGTTTCCTTGCCTTTTCCAGCTTCTGGAGGCTACCACCCTCCTTGGCTTGCCAGACGTGTAACATCTTTCTAATCTTGCTTCCATAGTCACATCTCTCTGATCCAGCTGGGAAAAGTTCTCCACTTTTAAGGACCCTTGTGATTACATTGGTCCCACCCATATAGTCCAGGATAACCTCCCACCTCAAGATCCTTAACTGAATCATATCTGCAAAGTCACGTTTGCCACGTGTAAGATAACAGTCATAGGTTCTGGGAATTAGGATGTGGACCTCTTTGGGAGGCCGTTATTCTGTCTACCACAGATCTAGAACTTCAGATCATTTATTACACTCTGTTCCTGGAATGAACACAGCTACGTCCCTAGGACTGAAAAGTACAGGTGTGCACTCATTTCAATGATGGCACCCATCCTTCTTGGTATACAGAGCTCTAAGGTTGGCTCCTGTGCATTCCAAAGCCTTTCTCCCCTGTTTATGCTTCAATTCTGAGACTTTCTCCAGAGTCTAGAACTTGCTAGAACTAAATGTAAAACATAGTAGAGCAGCATTTGTGCAATATTAATCAGGGGTCTTGGTTGCAAACAACAGAAACAAACTCTTACTAATCTTAAAGAAAATGGGAATTAGACAGTTGTCAGGGTCTCACAGAATCAGTGGTGAGAATTGGTAAAATCGACTTGATTGATTTCCAGTCGATTTAGAAAACATAGATGTTGCAGAAAACTAGGCAGCAGCAATCACTGCAAAAGAAATGAAGCAGGAAGAATGAGTGAAATATATATGTGTGATAATCTGCTGTGGCTTTAAGGAATAGGACCTCCAACTGACCTCACATGACCTTGGAACACTTGCTCCTGACGAAAAGTGTGAGGAGGAAGTTTCCAACTGGAGGAGTCTGATTTGTGTGCCCATCCCCCAGGCTAGCAGAGACAACCCGTCTGGTTTCTGTAGTGGGAAGTGGCCAAGAATTCTCATCAGGACTCCACACCATGGGACATTCCTCAAAAAGAAGATTGGAATGCCTGTGAGAAGAGGAAATAGGATGCTGGCGGGCAGAAAAAAATAGCAAATTTCCTCCGTAAATATCCTAAGAGAAATTCAAAGAGCCATGGAAGTTCAAAAGAGAGAGATAAGTCGTATCGTTTATGAAAATAAGTAAAGAGTATACAGAAGGTATGTGGAGAACAAGGCTGTCCTATTAAAATAAAATTCAAGCCATATATGTAATTGAAAATTTTGTAGTAGCCACAGTCAAAAGTAAAAAGAAACAAGTGAAAATAATTTTTAATAGTGTATTTTATTTAACCCACTATATGTCAAATCTTATCACCTTAACATGTAATTAAAATATTAAAATGGTAATGAGACATCTTACATGTAATAAAGTACTTAGCAAAAACATTTTATGCTGCTCCAGTTCTAATTGAAATTAAAATTAAAGTAATGGTAGTTTCCAGGGGCTAGGGAGAGGGGACAATGAAAAAATGTTTAATGGGTATAGAGTTTCCATTTGGTAAGATGAAAAAGTGCTGGAAATCTTTTGCACAGCAATGTGAATATACTTTGTACTCTTAAACTCTTCACTTTTATAAGGTTAAGGTGGTAGATTTTATGACATGTATTTTTTACAATTAAAAGAAACTTAAGTAAAATTTAAAAATTGGTTCCTCACTGGCACCGGCCACATTTTGAGTGCTCAGCCCCTACCGTATTGAATAGCTCAGGTCTGGAAGGATGGTGTATCAGTCTGGGTCCAATCAGGAAAGAGAGAAAACACACAGTGATTGGAACTGGGAAAGTTTAATATAAAGGATTATTAACTGGGTATTGGAGTAATGAGGCTTTGTCTAAAGAGAGGTACGTGGGAATAGTGATACACAGAGCAGCCATCAACCCCTGTGGCTAAGATATAACACCCACAGAAGAGCACCGGGTCTTCCCACCCACCCCAGAAATGAGATCCAGCCCTTGTTGGAGAAGTCACTGTGGTGCCCTTATAACTTGCTGGAAATCTGCCCTGTGGAACTTTCCAGAAAGCTGCCTGCTAAGGTGTCAGGGGAAGCTGCTGGCCGTTGGGTGCCCTGCACTGCGGAAGCCGGGCACTGGGAGCCCGTGTGTGCTGCAGGAGTTAGAGCCAGGTCCAGGAGGGTGGGTATTTGTACGAAGGCGGGAATGTGAAGGAGAAGCCCTCCAAGTGACAACAGGCAGACCTAGGGGAGGAAAACCTTGAAGCAAAAACGTGGATCGGGCGTCCTCGTAAATGGAGGATAAGAAGGAAATGCAGCACTTTTACCTCAGACTCACCAAACCATTCTCCACGACATTATAGTCTTCCCAAATTACCAATCTGGCCACTACTCTCTACAAGAACTTTTAATGGTTTCTCCTTGCCTGTATAGAATCTTGGCATTCTAGGCTGTCTGTCCAGATTTCCTCAAAGCACACTGGGCCGCTATCCTGCGCTTTCCCACAGCACAGGTTTGCTCTGCTTTTCTGCCTGGGAGGTCCTTTTCCCTGCACTTTCTTACAACGCAACAGCCCCCGTCAAAATAACCTCTCATAGCACCCAGCACTTTCTGCCCCACACTAGAAATCTGAAGCATTCCCAAAGGAAGGGATTCTTCTTGAGTTAGCTTTGTATTCTCCTCATCTCCTGCACGGTAAGTGCTGGACAAATATTTCAGTCTGGACTAGAAGCTTCTGTAGGTAGCACAGTGCCCAGCACATTGTAGGCACTTTCCAAATATTAATACAGTTGGCCCTTGAACAACACAGGTTTGAACTGCATGGGTCCACTTATCCATGGATCTTCCACCTCTGCCATCCCTGAGACAGCAAGACCAACCTCTCCTCTTCCTCCTCAGCCTTTGTCATGAAGATGACAAAGATGAAAGCCATTATGATTATCCACTTCATGAATAGTAAATATATTCTCTCTTGTTATGATTTTCTTAATCATATTTTTTCCTCCAGCTTACATTATTGTAAGACTATATTATACATGGGCTGGGCACAGAGGCTCATGCCTGTAATCCCAGCACTTTGAGAGGCCAAGGTGGGAGGATTGCTTGAGCACAGGAGTTCGAAACCAGCCTGGGCAACATAGTAAAACCATCCGTCTCTGGAAAAAAAAAAAAATTTTTTTTTTAAGTAGCTGGGCATGATGGCTCATGCCTATAGTCCTAGCTGCTCGGGAGACTGAGGCAGGAGGATTGCTTGAGCCCAGGAGTTTAAGGCTACAGTGAGTTATGATCGTGCCACTGCACTGCAGCCTAGGCAACCCTGTCTCAAAATAAAAGCTAGAATATAGCATGTAACACATATACGGAATAAGCGTTAATCAAATGTTCATGTTATTGATAAGGCTTCTATTCAACAGGAGGTTATTAGTAGTTAAGTTTGGGCTCAGTGAGAAGTTACACATGGATTTTCGACTGTGTGTGGAGTTGTCACCCCTAACCCTTGCGTTATCCAAGGGTCAACTATACATGAATTGAACAGACTAAAAAGTTCTTGCTGTAAATATCTTGCTGTGGCTACTTTCCAGCATCCATTTTTCCCTTTTTCAAGTATCAGCATCACCACTTTTTGGAGAACTATTCCTCACTGACTTTTTAGTCCTAAATATCTTTAGTGAGCTAAGTGGTAGCTTCCCCCAAAGATATGTCCATGTCCTAATCCCCCAAATCTGTAAATATGTCCCTATATGGCAAAAGACAGGATTAAGTTGAAGACTTTGAGAAGAGGAGCTTATTGTGAATTATCTGGATAGGCCCTAAATGCAACCATAAGCATCCTTGGAAGAAAAAGGAAGTGGGAGTTTTGAGACAGAAAAAAGGAGGAAGCAATGTAACTAACTACAGAGGCAGAGATTGGTGTGATGGAGCCACAAGCCTAGGAACATCTGAAGCCCCCAAAAGCTGGAATGATGGATCCTGCCCTACAGCCTTTGGAGGGAGCGCGGCCCTACCTCCAGGACTATAGGAGAATAAAATTTGTACTGTTTTAAGCCATCCAGGTTTGGTGATTTGTTATGGCTGCACAGGGAACTGATACAATGTCTGAGGCTATGACAATTGGTTCAGAGATGGGCACATGACCCAGTTAATCCAGTGAGACTCCATTGCAGGACAGTCTTGGAACTACTGGGAAAGAGAAGTTGTTTTTTCCGCTAGGGCAGCCTATACCGGGAGAACACAAGCCTAGGGCGGCTTAGGGCCACTATGTGGAGAAATTGGCTTTATATGCTGAGAAAGGGAGAGATAAATACCTAGTGTTCATGTCTTTTGGTCTTCTGGATTCAGCCATATCTGAAGCCAGATCTAACCATGGACTTTTGAGTTCTATCAGCCAATTAATTTCCCATTTTACTTAAGCAAATTTGAACTGGGTTTTGTCACAAACAGCCAAAAGAATCCTGACTATGAGTCCTTTTGTTATCTGTGTAGCTTTGCCAGTTAAATATGAACTTCAGATAAACTGCAAATCAATTTTTTCTTTTTAGTTATAAGTATGTCCCAAATATTGCATGGGACAGATAATTTAAAAAAATTGTTGTTTATCTGAAATTCAAGTTAACACTGTATGCTGGATAGGGTGTTTGTTTGTTTTGCTGAGTCTGACAATCCTATGTTAGAAGAAGGGTTTATTCCCAACTTGTTCTGTTCAAGAAATACAAAATAAAAATTAAAAAATGAAGATTTTTTGTTGGCCATCTGAAACCTTTGAAAAATTCAGGTTGTTATAGTCAAAGGAAAGTAGGAATTCCTGCACTTTAATTCTAGAGTAGATGCCTCTTTTGGTTTTAGGAATTCAAATAACTATCTTCAGTCTTCTGTATTGATTGGGGCTGTAAAACAGTACGATTATCATGGTGTCCTGAACCTTAATGTGATTTGAAGTTGAGAAGGACGTGTTAGTTTTCAAAAGCTTCCTAACACTGAGTAAAGAGATGCCTTAGTGTATTGTGAGACTTTCAACATCTTTTAAAACTGATACTCTTGCACAGCTGCCTTTACCATTTTGTCTTCTTGGTGGGAGGCACACATTAGGGCATGGTCCAAGTGCAAGGGACTGTGGAGGAGCCAGCTGCAGGTGCAGAGAGGGGCCACATGCAATGCCTGTCAGTTTCCTTGAGCAAGTGAGAAGAGAAAGGGCCATGCTGGAGGGTATCCTGAAATATGGGGACCAGCCTGAAGACGTGAGGTCTGGTGTATGTAAGGAAATATCCCAGTCGAGTATGTATGAGAAAAGTGTATGTGTGTTTGCACCAAGGCGAAGTTGTTGTAGGAAAGATGATTTAATGCTTGCGTGTCTTTAGTTCTCAAAATATATTCCCTCTGCCCCTTCAGACAACTTCTGAAGCAGGTTAGTTCTTTAACCTCGAGACATAACTAGAATGAGAGATTTGTGGTTGTTTTAACCTTGCAGCACTATTAAGAATACTTATAAACTTGCAGTCTTAAGAGGTTTTCTGGCTCAATGACTTCTACTGTAGCTTATTTTTCTTTTTTTTTCTTTTTTTTTTTAGCTTATTTTTCAATGATGTTTGAGGAAGGAAGATATTTCTTAAAAATATACCTTGAAATATCAATGTCAATTGTATTTCAGTGGTTTCTGTCCTTTGTTTTGATGTGTATTCTCTCTTCACACGGATATGTGCTCATGCACCATGGAACACTTGCACCCAGTTCTGCTGTCCTGGCTTGATCTGTGTGCCCAGTGACTTCCCATCCTACCAAATCTGGCAATCTCTCCGCACCCAGCAAGTTTTGCTTATAGCTTGAGTTAAGAACCACTGCATCCACCAAGGGTGACATGGTGAGGTCACACCGATGTGGGTTTTGGGATGGGTCATGCCCAGTATTAGTCATCAGAAGGAAAGAACTTCTAAGGTAGGTGGGGAAGAGAGGGTGAGGCTCACTTTCTTGGTCTCAGCAGTGATTCTCAACTGAGGGTGGTATCATGTACCTAGGGAGTGTTTGGAAATGTGGGGAGACTTTTGTTTTTTAACAGTGATTTTTAGGAGTGGGGTGAGGGAGAGGTCTGTTATTGACCTTCAGTTAAGTGTCCTGTACAACAAAAGATGCTTTTGCCTCCCAATAACAACAGTACCCGTACTGAGAAACACTGGACTCAACAGAGACTCTAACAATCCAGTAAGTAGGAAAAGTATTCACTAGGAACTGGGGAAGATCCTTTTCCCTTTAGAGTTCTGCTCTATGGGACATGAAGTCAAGAGAGTGAGCTTTGGTCTGTACATCATTTTAGCATTAGGTTCAGCTGTCTTGTCACCATGAGAAGCCCAAAATGGTAGTGACTTTTGCCCACAAAATTTTATACTCTCGCAGGGTAAATCTTTAAGTATGTGGTCTTGGGCTGAAAGGACAGCTCTGCAAAGTCTCAGAGACTCAGGTTCCACTGATCCTGGGTGGCCCTCGTCCCCGTGGTCCAAGATGGCCATTGGAAATGAAGCTGCCACTTCTGCATTCCCCCGAGCAGAAAGGAGACAGAGGAAGAAGAAAGACCTCTTTCCTTCTCTTTAAGGACACCTCTCAGAAGTTACACACGACATTTCTGATTACATTCCTTCTCCAGAGCTTAGTCACGTGTCACATCTAGCTGCCAGGTATCTGGGAAATAGAGGCTCGTATTGTGGGAAGCCATGTGCCCAGCTAAAAACTGGGTGCTCTTCCTAAATCAGAAAGGAAGAGATTTTTAGTGACAGCTAGCTGTCTCTGCCATTCCTAGTAAGGCACGTTACTATATTAATAACAAGTGAAGCCACAATATTTTAGAAGAGCTGGTGTTTCAATGGTCCAGCCTTAACTAAGTAGGGTAAGGGTAAAGCTTTGACTTGTTTTGACCCCCAAATTCTTGGACGCTCCTCCCACTGAGACTGGGGTCTGTGTCCCTTCCCCATGAGTCAGGGTGGAGGCTTGTGACCGCTCTAACAGACAGATGACAGCAGAACTGAGGCTGAGGTTAGGTCATAAAAGGTGACATCACTTCCTCCTGGCTGTCTCTTGGGATGTTCCTTGTTGCTGTGAGGGAACCCAGGCCACATGGAGAGGCCACGTGTAGGTGTCTGGCTCCCAGCCTCCACTGTGGTCTCCGCGGACAGCTGGCATCAGCCGCCAGACAGGTGAGTGAAGAAGCCTGAGGTGATTCCCCTCCAACTCTGGAGCAACCCTAACCCCCAGCCATTGAGTCTTCCATCTGACTGCAGCTGCAAGAGAGACATGAGCAAGAAGTGCCCAGCTGAGCCTAGTCAACATCCAGAACTGCAGCAATAGTAATGCAGTGATTGTTGTCTTAAGCTGCTGGATTCTGCCATGGTTTGTTATGCAGCTAAAGATAACAGAGCAGTCAGCAGGGGGCTGATCCGTCAGTATTGACTGGTTTTCCAGCACCTCCCTGAGGCCAGTGCATGGCAATCTGTCCGAAGGAGAGACCTCAAGACTCAGCACATCAGGGCCAAGCAGGGAGGCATAGAGCTCATGGGGAAGGAGGGTGTTGCATGGAGAGAGAGGCGGCTGCCTTTCTTTGCCAGGGCATCTCCTTCCTCCTTCAACTGTGTTTATCATGTAGCACTTCTAAAAGAAACCACGTGATGAGAACAAGAAAGTGAGGAAGCAGAGAGCCAAGGGAAAGGAAAAAAAATGTGCTATGTGTGCCAAAGGTTTACTACTGGAAATAGAGACAGGCAAGCATTCAAAAATCTAAATTATATGTGTTCCTGTCTTCCGTTTTCATCCTAGGCAAAATTGTAAAGGAGGCAACTTTTGTCTTTATTCTTGGCTCTTCTCCTTCCGGTTTTCCCTATGCCTCCCACCCCCAGCATTCCAGAGACTTGGTTTCTGCTTTTGGAGGCCCAGACACCACCACACTGGTTTGCTAGCTTGTGTTCATATAACACTGATCCTGGAGTCCTGAGGATGCAAAGCCTGTTCAGACACCCAGACCCAGTTCACAGTGATGCAGGGTGGGCAGTGACTTGCGGGATGTCATCTTCCTCTTGAGTTCTCATGGGGAAATGGTGCGGAGTTGGGGAGAGGGCCTTACACTAACTAGTTAATACTTATTTCAGTCTATTTTGGAAAGATGCTCAGTTTTTCTGATTTCTTCCTTTTTTTCTGCTCTTTCTAAGAGAGTCTGGTGGAAACTAAAGTAATATTGTATCAGAGGGAGGAATTAAGCATTGGAATTAAGCTGCTGAAATGATCCATTCCTTCATCAGATGCTGTTGCCTTTGTCAATGGAAAAGAAGCCAAACTCTAGAGCTTTATTCTGAGCCAAGTTTGAGGACCATGATCCAAAGCTGTGCCCAAGAATCTTTGAGCAAGTGGACTCGCTGTGGTTGGGTTACAGTTTGGTTTTATATATTTCAGGGAGACAGGGGTTACAGGTAAAGTCATAAATCAATACATGGAAGGCATATATTGGCTTGGTCCAAAAAGGTGGGACATCTCAAAGCGAGGGCTTGCAAATCGTAGGTGGGATTAGGGATTCTTTAGTTGACAATTGGCTGAAAGAGTTAGGCTTGTCTAAAAGACCAGAGGCAGCAGAAAGGAGTTAAGCATCTTCTGTCTTTCATATGATGCTATACGGAATCAGGTTGGGAAGTAAACCGTATTATATTGGCTTAACACAACCTGTTTAGTGAGATTTTATCATTTGTAGGTGTGACTCACCAGGCCCCCTTAGAAAGGAATTTGGGCAAAAGAAAAAAGATCCGAGTTTAGTGCTCACCTCCTTCTAATAAAGTGTCTTTGAATTCAGTCTTGATGAGAGTTTTATCCCCCCATGTCACAGAATCCTAATGGTGTCACCCTAGGTATCATCTCATCCAATACCCTCTTTTACAATGTTTTTTATTATTATATAATATGATTTTTTATTTCCAGTATTCCTTTCTGCCCCCTGCCTATCTTCCCAACCCTACTATGTGGATCATCTGAACCAGAGGTTCTCAAGCTTTTGGTCTCAGGACCAGAAATTTTTAAGTAAACAAACTTAACAATTACCGATGACCCCAAAGAGTTTTTGATCATCTGAATCTCACTATCAATATTTTAGAAATTAAAACAGAAAATTTAAAAATATTGATTAATTCATTTAAAAACAGTAAGTCCGTTACATTTTAATAAATAATACAATTAATCCTACTGTGTGTGCAGGTATCATCTAGCCCTCTTTGCATTACTCTGTGGGAACTGGGGCTCAGAGAACCAGCACAAATGCTGATCCTCTGACTATTGCTGTTGTGGTGAGTAATAAACTGTCCTTCATGTCTGACCCAGGAATCTCATGTCTTCTGTCAGCATCCATGAAACTGTCTCTGGCTAATTTGTTACCCTAACAAGCAGGGTAAAATCTCAGACCCTTCCCAGTTCTTGACATAACATAACCTCTAACTGAAATTTAGCATTTCTTTTTAATTTTAATGTAAGCATTAGACCTCATAGTATTCACAGTACCATGACTTGTAACCAATAGAAAGCACAGATATTTTCATAGCACATTATATTTGTGGCATATGTCTCATATGCACATCAGCAATTTCAAATCAAGGTACCTCATCTTATTAATTTATTAATAAAGAAGCACATATATAACTATATCACACATTTTTTTGAATATATGGACAACTTGTGTTTCATTATGATTTCATTATGATTTCCTTTTTATTTTTATGCATTTAAAATATTATTTTGAGAAAGGGTCCATAGACCGCACAAAGTAACTTTAAAAAAGTCTGTGTTCATTGCATAAGGGTATGAGTAACAGAGGAAAAAAACAGAAAAAAGTTTCAATTATTGGTCTTCGAATTTGAAAAGCTTCATCGCCAGGGGAAGGAATGGAAGGTCGCATGCTATTAGAAAAGATTTGGAAAAAATGCCTTGAAAGTCTAAAGCCTCCTGCAGCTCAATCTAGAAAGGATTCCCCTGGGGAGGGGGCTGGACACAGGGGTGAAGAGGTGAAGCCTGGGTGGAGATACAGAATCCAGAGGGTGAATTTCACCTCCAGAGGCCATGGGCGTCCTCTTGACCTCCAGGACACCTTGCGGGGGCCTCTCAGGGGCCTGCACCCATCTGTTCCCCACATGAGTGGGCGCTCTGCTTGCCTAAGCCACAGTGCCGCTGCACCTGCGGTTTTCCTTCTTGGTGTCTGCTGGGGGCCACCGTCCTCCGCAGACTGCCCAGGAGGACCGCGCCAGTGTCCGCCACCAAATTTCATTCAGTCCCAAACAACTCACCGCTCCCTCTTTCTATAGCCCGGGATGTGAATCCCCTGAGATTCAGGTGGCTGAATCTAAGCCCTTAGAGGGGTGGTACCGTCACCGATAGAAGGTCCCCCCGACCTATACATTGAGTCATCCCTGTATTGGGTGGAATTGGACACAACCATCTCAAGATTTTGCTCTGCGTTGAGTTAGAGAAAAACTCTCTTCTGTCACACACAGGAGAGGAAAGAGGTCTGGAAACGTGCAGTAATTTGCTCAAGGGATAATATTCCCCATTTTTAATGCCTGTGAGCTCAGGAAATTCAGAGTCGCTCCTTTAGCTGCATGCAGCGGCTGCGACCTGAGCTCCGGTGCTGGGAGGGCGCAGTGCTTCCCCACCCCCACCCCCACCCCCGCCCCCGCCCCCGCCCCCGCCGGCCCTTCGCTGGTGCTGATTTGCGCAGCGCGCTCCTATTGCTATGGTAATGAGCCGTGGGAGCTTTTGAAGTTGGCCGGCAAGAGCGTCCTTCATACAAGAAAGGATAAATCAGGGCTGCAGTTTGAAATTTGGAAAGGAGTCAGAGAAGAGAGACATGAGTGTTTGAACAACATGGAAAAAATCCAACAGTGGAGCCAGTTTTACCCATGGGGGGCAGTAGGTAGGGCGTGGCTTCTCCTATACCCTCGGTTGTCTCCCTGAAAAAGCCAAGCCGGTTCAGATGCCTGATACAGCTACATTAGCATTTATATCTCCCTGAGTATTCACATGGTCCTCTCCCTAATAAATACATGTATTTTTAAACAAACCCTCCAGAGATAGAAAACATATCAAGGCACTAAGCCTTCTGGTAATTTAAAACAATAATAAAAATGTAAAAGAGATTTTTTTCTCCACCAAAATAGAGCACTGTTCACATACATAGGATAGAGCGGCCGGAAGGGGACCACAGGAGGCAGGTGTGGCCGAGAAGGAGGAGGAGGGAAGAACGAGGGGAGACAGGGAGGGGCTGCGGAAGACGGATTTGCTGCCAGGCAGGGAGTCCCAGGACTGGCTCTGCCCCTTCTGGTCTCTTCTCAGATGAGAAAACCAGTAATAAAAAGACAAGGCCTTCAGCAATTTAAACTTCCCTTAGGAAAGGTCCTGGAATGAACATTTCCAAGGCCCCAGGTTAATATGACTTATTTCTCCCATGGGTTAGGAACAACCTGTTTTCTTGCTCACACTTGAAGACATCAACACAGCCCAAATTAGATATTTCTCCTGAAGACTCCCATCCACCAAGATCTCAAATTATGATATCGGACCCTAATTAAATGAGGTGCCTGGGATTCTTAGAGGCTATCACTGCATAGAGGTGTCAGGAAGGCTGGTGACAGCCAAGCCTGGTACCAGATCTTGCGTCTCCCAATTCCTCTCTCTCAGCTTCCTCGGCTTCTGCTAGGACGGTCTGGCTACACCTTTCTCATTCTTGTCATTACCCATGCTGAGAAACATCTGAAAGTACAGGAGTAGTCAGAAATAGATTAATATATCTCTAGAAATCATTTAGGTTTAACGCCTATGCCACTGGTTCTTTGCGTATCATGAGAGTTTGATTTGAGCCAGTCTTATCAATTTCACAACTTCTATTATATTGTTATTTAGAGATGATTAATTATTTAAATGCTGCTTTTGACCTTATTAATGAAATCTTGCTATTCTTTATCTGGATCAGCTATCATGATTACTAATGAAGCCAGAAACTAATAGGAAAGAAACAGAGGAAAAAGGAAGGAAAAATAAGGTCGAAATCAAGGTTCACATCACCACGATCCGTTTCTTGGTCATAAATGACAAGATGAGAAAAAAATTAGGACAGGACCTTTATCACATCAGCATCAGTAGCAGCTTTTCATTCTTCCCTCTCCAGCCTGTGTGGTTTGCTCTCACATCCTTATGGAAGGGTTGGATGAATGAGGAAGGCGTAGGCTGTGTCTACCTACCTCAGGGGCATTAGCATTTAATAAGGTGCTAAAGTCTTAAACTGAAGGAATGAAGGTCCACCTTGGAATTTAGAGCATCCTGGGGGAAGTGTGGAGGTAAGAGCCTAGCCATAAGTGGACACTCCACAGATGAGGTGGTTCCAGTCAGACTAAGGCTGGCCCAAAGCCCTCCTGTGTAGACCCCTGTATAGAGCACCCTTGACATTAGTAACTCCATCTTAGAAAAAGTCTCCACTTTATATTTTAAAAGGCAACATGCCGGTGGGACCAGACATTCACCTAATCAATAGAGACTATACCCAACCAGATACATCCTTTACTCTAAGCCCTCACCAGAGGACTAAGGACTACAGAAGAGCAGAACTTCACCAGTTCAACACCAGCCATCTCACTAGACACCATCCTGCTGTCACTCGTGGTCAGTACCGGGCATCTGCCAAACCAAGGACTTCCTTGCAAAATGCTGACAATCATCTGGATCAGCCCAGGGCATTGTTCTTGTTCACATTCTTGCTCTCCTTGGGCTGGTTTGTTAATCCTTTTTCCTATCCCCTTTCTTCTTGATGTTCAGTGTTACTCTTTTTGACGTGAGATTTCAGATCTGTAACATTTATGTATTGATTAAGTATACTAGTATGTATGATTTGCAATATTGACTGACTTGCAGATTGAGCCTGTGTGTCCGCAGCTCTGACTACCAAGTGAATGGGCAGTACTAAGGAGAACTGCCTCCTTGAGAACTCCACATAGCTCATGGCTTTTGTGATTGAATAATCATCAGTGAAAGTCTGACCTTGTGGAAAGACACAAACGTGTGTGGACCTGGGTACGTCTGACCTTGCACTGCCCACGACAACACTTTTGAGCTAGCTTACTGAGATTTTCTTTAAATTCAGGTATGGTGAGGTCAACAGATCAGGAGAGGACTGCCATTGAAAAGGTAGTTTGTTACTCCTGGTTCCCAAGAGGAGGGACGCACCAGGGTCCATCAGGAGGCCGAGGAGTGAGGGGAAAGCGTGGGCAGGACCCCTCACTGAGGTCTCTTGGTGGCCAGAAAACAGGGATACGGGTCAAGGAAAATTTCCGCTTCACCCTCTGTAGGTTTGCCGAAAAATCAAAAGGCACACAAATTTGTTTAACATGTACACGGGAGCCTTCAAAATGAAGACCCAAAGATACAGGAGACACAGGGGATATTGTCCATTTTTTTATGCTTAGATTGAACAAAGAAAGTATGGATAGCCATGTAGAATATGATTGGATAAAAAGGGTATGATCCAATGCTATAATAATAAACTAAGTGGGGAAACCCAGCAAGGCCTGTCTGTCTGGGTTCTTCTTGGCCTCTCTGAGCCACATTCGTTCCTTCTGGGTGTGGGGCAGGACCCTCTCTGGAATAGGGGTCTTATGACCTATGGTCAAATAAGGTAGGTCAGGTAATTTCTTCACGGCCAATTTTTACACAGAAAGGTGGAGCGAAAGTCAGGGAGTAATATGTTTAGGTTTTGTGGCTGGCTTTGGGGAAAAGGGGTTCTGGTTTCTATGGCTTGCCTAGTGGGGAGAATGGGACTGAGAGACAGGAGGGCAGGAGAAAGTCAGAGAAAAACTTCTGCTTCTGTGGGCTTAATTTTGAGATACTGTCTTCTGAGCCCACAAATGCAAGGCTGGGTCACCACTCAGTACCATGGTATTCTTTTCATATATGCCAAAAGGTGGTGTTTTCACGAGGTAGGAAAGAAACTTTTTGGTAGATTCATCTCTTACCTTGTTTGTAAAATTTGCAGACAATGAAATGCACAGTCATTTGCTGGGTTTTGACAAATGCATTTGCCTTGTAACCACAGCACCCTATCAAGATATAGAATATTACCATCACCCCAGAAAATTGACTCATTCACCCTTCCAGTCAATTCCTGCACATTCCAGAAAGGCAACCACAGTTCTGATTTTTTTCACTTGTGTTGGTTTTTTTAAATATTGATTTGCACTTAAGTTTTCCAGGAGTCTTTAAGTCACTTGTATCACTATCAAACTCCTTCAGGGTACCATGGACACTTGGGAATGAAGAAGGACAGGGAGGGACATTTGCTTTATTTATTTATTTTTTAATCTATAGTGGTTGATTATTCTGAGTACTTAAACTAATTTTACATAGAACAAGAGTCACCCCCAAGCAACTAATTGAAAACAGCAACCAATTAAGTCAGCCACAGTTAATTAACAGCAATTTTCAAAGGACCACTGTACAGTTCAGACTCTAGACAAACAGAGAAGCAGGCTGTCTCTCCTCTCCCAGGACTGCCAGACAGCTCCTGTACTTGCTTCTCGGCTTACACCCTCCCTAAGGACCAGCCTCTCACTCCCTAGAGCCCTGGGGTGGTCATGATAGCCCCTACCAGGTGGGAGGGGAAGGTATGAGAGCCCCATTTCTCAGAAGGGGACCTGAAGCCCAGATTTCGTAAGTGGTGGACTGTTGCTCACACAGTGAGTGAGTGGTATAGCAGCCTCTCATCTCCCCACGGCTGCTCTTTCAGACTAAGGTTTAAATGTCTGATACTAGCTTGCACAAGACATTCTCATCGAGTAGCTCGCAACACGGAGCAGTGCCAGGCAAGTTGCGTGCCATTCACCTCTTGGAGTAGAGACCTGTCAAGTTGTACTTGCATTCAGTGATTTGAGATAGGGATGTAAGAATTTGGAAGAAAGCTCCTCTCTGGGAAGAGATCAAAAACATACGGCTCAGTGGCAGAGGCATTTGCTTTTTAATAGGCTTTTAATCTGCTTTTTAATCCTTCATCTCTTTACCTGAAGGATTAAGGTCTTGACAGTGGAATTTCAGGGCAGTTCTTAAGTGGAAAGCAGCTTTTAGACATCTTGGCTTTGGATTCACATTACACAATAAGGTTGTCTACACTGCAGAGCCCTAGGGAAGGCTCTAGAGAGCTGTTGCCCAGAGTGCCTGTTTAAAATGCTAGTGTTGGAACCAACCTTCAGGAATACTGATGCTATGGGTAGAGTGATGCCCATAAATCTGAATTTTAAATGAATATCCTAAGTCATTGCTCTATGCTTTGAGAAATGCTGCCTTGAGTAGGAAAGAAATGAAACCTGACACAATGTTGACAATGCAGAACCCTAAAGAATCGTCCAGCCCACACACATGCCAGATCAAATCAAAAGGTATGTATTAGTTTCCTGTGGCTGCCATAACAAATTACTACAAACTGGGAGGCTTAAAAAAAACAGAAATGCTTTCTCTTTTCACAGGGTAGAAGTATAAAATCATGGTGTGGGCAGGGCCATGTTCCCTTTGGAGGCTTTGAAGGGGGATCCTTCCTTGCCTCTGCCAGCAGGATGGCTGCTAGCAACTCTTGTCATTGCTTGGCCTGTAGCTGCATCACTCCAATCCCTGCCTCCATCTCTGCATGGCCTTCGTCACTGTGTGGGACCCTGTGTGCCCTCTCCTCTTCTTATAAGGACACAGGTGGTTGGATTCAGGGCCTACTCTAATCCAGTATAACCTCATCTTGATTTATATCTTAATTATATCTGCAAAGACCCTGTTTCCAAATAAAATTACATTCACAAGAACTGGGGGTTAGGACTTCAACATACCTTTTTGGAGGACACAGTTCAACCCATCACAGGGTGCTATCCCTTGCTACTCAAAGTGTGACCCTCAGACCCGCAGTGTCAGTCTCCCTGGGGAGCTTGTTAGAAACTCAGAATCTTGGGATCTTCCCCAAGACTTACTGAATCAGAACCTGCATTTCAACAAGGCCCCTAGGCGATCAGTCTGCACACTCAGGTTTGAGAAGTGCTGTGTTATAGGTCTAAATAGTTCTGAGTAAAAAAGGCCACATGCTTTTTTCACACCTAATCCGGGGAAATAAGGGTTTGCTTTCCCTGGAATTGCCGGCTAGATTCCAATTTTCCTATTGGAGTTTTCTCTTTAAATCTCATAGCAATACATTCTTTTGAAAATTTGCACAGGTGGGTAGTTTTACAGATGACAGAGACTAATCACTATTCCCTATTATCTGTTCTCTTCTTTTCAGTATGGTAACCTTGTGTTTCAGTGGGGCACACAAAACCCTCCAAAGGTCTCCATTTTCCCAGCTTCCCTTGCAGCAAAGTGCACCCATGTGACTAAGTCCTGGTGGGTGGGATGTAAGGGGAAGTGCTGTGTGTAACTTCTGGGACATGCCCTTGACAGGCGAGGGTGGTGCTTTGTCCTCTTTCCTTCATCCTCCTGAATCCTGTTTCCTTCACCTTGTTCATGTGGTGCTGAGTCGTCTTGGACCCTGTTGAGGTTATAATTAATTATAAAAGAAAGAAGGATGCTGAAGTTTTTTTTTTCCCTTAAGTATTTTACAATAAATTACAGCCCCCAATGGACCCCCAAATACTTCAGTATACATATGAAAAATAATAACATTGTTTTCTTAGCTGTTATCGTGACATATGATGAGATTAACAATAACTTCGCCAATACCATCTATACTCATGCCTTATTCACATTTCTCCAGCTGGGGACTTGTCTTGAGCTATGTCTGCACGGCAAGCTCACTGTTTTTAGCTGAGCTCATGGGCTTGCTTGAGGTGACAGATGAGGGACTGCTCTTCCCCTGCAATCACATGTGTCACCGACCAGAGCACTGGCACTGTCTCGAAGAGGCACATCACCCAGGATGGCCAAATCTTAAATCCCCGCCTCCTGGCATGGAAATGGTGCCAAAGCACCAAATTAAGCTTTTCAGCTCTCACAAGACTTTGCTTTTACTGAGCAGCCCCGCCCAGACCAATTAAATTAGAATTGAGGCAGGAAGGTGGACCCTGGCATCTTTTTTTTTTTAAGCTTCCGAGCTGACTGTGATATGCACATAAGGTTGAGAATCACTAAAGGCTGATGCAAAGTTGAGATTGTTCATCTTCCTTAAAAGTCGTGTTGAGCTTCTGCTTCCAGCCAAGATGGGGAAACAGGGACTGGATTTACTCCCTGACTGAAAGAACCAAAACAGTAGGCACATTCTTCTCAAGTACACACAGAACATTGATCAAGATAAAACATATACAAGGCTGGGTGCAGTGGCTCATACCTGTAATCCTAGCACTCTGGGAGGCCGAGGCGGGAGTTCGAGACCAGCCTGAGCAAGAGTGAGACCCCATCTCTATTAAAAAATAGAAAGAAATTAACTGGATAACTAAAAATATATAGAAAAAGTTAGCCGGGCATGGTGGCGCGTGCCTGTAGTCCCAGCTACTTGGGAGGCTGAGGCAGGAGGATCACTTGAGCCCAGCAGTTTGAGGTTGCTATGAGCTAGGCTGACGCCACGGCACTCTAGCCCAGGCAACAGAGTGAGACTCTGTCTCAAAAAAAAAAAAAAAAAAGATAAAGCACATTCTGGGCCAAAAAACCAATCTGGATATATTTAAAGGGATTAAAGTCATACAAAGCATGTAATCCTACTACAAAGGAATTACAATAGAAATCAACAACAGAAAGAGTCCTCCAAATAAATAACACATTTCTAAATAACCCACATATCAAAGAGGAAATCCAATGGGAAATTAGAAAGTGTTTTGAAATGAATGAAAGTGAAAACATATCAGAATTTGTGGGCCAGGTGTAGTAGCTCATGCCTGCAATTCCAGTGCTTTGGAAGGCCAAGATGAAGGGATTCACTTGAGCCCAGGGGTTTGACACCAACCTGGGCAACATAGTGAGACCTTGTTTCTACAAAAAAAAGTTTTTTTTTAATTAGCTGGGCATATTGGCACATGCCCATAGTCTTAGTTATTCAGTAGGCTGAGGTGGGAGGATCACTTGAACCCAAGAATTTGAGGTTACAGTGGGCTATGATTATGCCACTGCACTCCAGCCTGGGCAACAGAGCAAGACCCTGTCTCTAATAATAATAGTAATAATAATAATTTGTGGGAGATTGCAAAAGAGGACATTTATAGCATTAAATCTCTTTATTAGAAAAGAAGAAAGGTCTCAATTTTGTTTCCACCTTAAGAAGCTAGAAAAAGAGAGCAAATTAAACCAAAAAGAATCAGAAGAAAGGAAATATTAAATATATAAATGAAATATATATGTGAAATATTAAATATATAAGTGAAAATCAATGATATAGAAAACAAAAGCAATAGAGAAAAATCAATAAACCCAAGAGTTGTTTCTTTAAGATCAATAAAATTGATGAAGCCTTAGCCGGACTGATCAAGAAAAAAAAGAGAAGATACAAATTACCAATATTAGGAATGAGAGAGGCAGCATCTGTAGATGTTAAAATTATAATAAGAAAATATGAACTACTTAATGTTAATACATTCAACAACTTAAACAAAATGAACAAACTCCTTGGCAGACACAAACCACCCTAGCTCACTGAAGAAAAAAACACATAGCCAGGATAGTTCTATATTCACTAAAGAAATTGAATTTGCAACCATCTCATAAAAAAACCTTCAAGCCTAGAGGACTTCACTGGTGAATTTTAAAAAGCACTTAAAGAAGAAATAATAACAATGCTAGGCAAACTCTCCCCCTAAAAAAATTGAAGCTGAAGAAGTAGTTCCCAAATCATTGTATAAGACCAGCATTACCCTGATATTAAAACTAGACAAAAACATACCAAGGAAAACAAAAACAAAGCTACAGACCAATATCCTTCGTGAACATAGATGCAAAAATTATAACAAAATTTTAGCAAATTTAATTCAACAATATATTAACAGTATAATGCAACATGACCTAGTGGGGCCTATCCCAGGAATGCAGGGTTGGGTTAATATTTGAAATCAATTATTGTTATTAATTGAATAACTATATCAACTAACAACAACAACCTTTCCCAAAACAAAACAAAACATATCATATGATCATCTCCATGGGAGGAGAAAAACTCCTAGGTGGTGACAAAATCGAACATTCATTCCTGATAAAAACTCTCAGCAAACTAATAAAAGGGAACTTCCTCAGCCTGATAAAGGGCATGTGCAGTAACCCTATGTTTAATATCATACTTGCTATTGAAAGACAGAATTCTTTCCACCTAAGAGGAGGAATAACCTAGGGATGTTTGTTCCCACCACTCTTATTTAGCATTGTGTTGAGGATTCTATCCAGGGCAATCAGGTAAAATAAAATAAATAAAATAAAATAAAATAAAATAAAATAAAGACATCTAGAGTGGAAAAGAACAAGTAAAACTGTGTCTATTTGCATACATGAGCATTTATTAGATCATTTCATCAGAAAATCTGATTGGATTTTCCATTGGAAATTCCACCAGGAAATCAGATGGAATCTTCTAAGAACCTACTAGAACTGAGAATCTGTCAGTTTCTTAAAAAGTTACACACATACCTCCTGTATTTTCCAGCCATGTCACTCTAGATATTTAACCAAAAGAAAAGAAACTATTCATCCATACAAAGACACATATACAAATGTTCACAGCAGCTTTATTTGTAATAGCCCAAACAGGTAACTACTCAAATACCTATCAATGAGCAAATGGATAAAAAAAATTGTGACATATTCATGTAATAGAATACTACTCAGCAATGAAAGGAAATGAACTACTGATAACATTCAACAACATGGATGAATCTCAAAATAATTGTGAGTGAGAGAAGCCAGACAAAAAAGAGTAAACATTACATGATTCCATTTATATGAAATTCTAGAAAATGCCAACTAACTTACATTGACAGAAAGCACATCAGTAGTAGTTTAGGCTTGGAAAGTGGGAGGGTCATGAGAGACAGATTACCAAGGGCCCAAGGGAATTTTGGGGGTGATGGATACGTTTACTCTTTGGGATAGTGTACATATATCAAATTATATACTTTAAATAGGTACAGCTTATGGTCTGTCAGTTATACCTAATAAAGCTGCCTTTTTAAAAAAAAGAAAGGAAGGAAACGAAAAACCCTTCCTGTTTACTGAGATCTCAGATGCAGATAGGAACCAGAAATTCAGCTCCTTTCTTTTTTTTTGTTCTTGCCCTCTCCCCTCTCCCTGACCCCACTCTGAGAATGGAAAGGAGGAGGGAAAGACCTCAGCCCCTTTCTTAATATAGAGTTCTGTGGCTTTGGGACCAGATGTGACCAAGGAACATTAGTCACAGGGTTGAACAACCTTTTTCAGACATGACTTTTCCTAATGTGTTCAGAAAGGATGACTAGCCATCTTGAAAACTCAGAGTTCCAGGACCCTAACCTTGGTTTAAATTGATCTGAAAGACAATTTGATTTCTCCCTTTTTTTCTTTACCAAATCAGAAGGTATTCAATATTTCCTGATCAGTTAGCATAAACTGTGCTTTAAGAAGTGGCATAAGTGCTTTTTTGATTTTAGTTTTTGGGTAGGTAATACATGCATGGGATTCAAACATTAAATAAACGTACAGTGAAAAGTGTCCCCTCCAGGTCTCCATCACCCAGCTCCCAGCCTGAAAGAAGATAAGCACCATCATGAGTTTCTTGTATATATTTCTAGAGATTTTTCTGCAAATGTACTTTCTAGTCTATACCATTGATCTTTTTGTCTGTCATTATACCAGTACCATGGTGCTTTGAATAGCGTACCTTTATAATAATTCTTTTTTCTTTCAATTCAAATGAATATGTATTCAGCCCGTATTAATGGAGAACAGCTATGAAATTTCCCTCCCGAATTCACTCCAGCCAGCCAGGATCAATGCCTGTTGCCCCTCAGCTAGGTAGATCCTAGGTTTCTTCCATTGTCTACAGTTATGCAATCTTCCATAGTGTAGTGTTATGTTGCTCCATAGATTAATATTGCTATATAGAGACAGAAATGATTTCAGTTTTGCAGGGCTTTGCCCTGAAGGAATATGTGAACTGTTAGTTCACATATCAAAAGCTGCCTCGCCTCAGGAGGGCATCTCACAGGTCAGTGGCAGCTGCTTTCCAAGGTGACATTGTGTCTCACACCTGTGGCTTTCACCTGTTTTGTACAACAAAGCAGGTTTGCATGGAGCCACGGGATGAGAGATGATCAAAGAGTGCCTGCCCCACAGATAGACACCTGCGGCTAAAAGCAATTAGCCTAAGGGACAGTTCCTGCTTCACTCCTAACTACCTGTCTCAATCCACAAAAACTAGATAAAGAGATATAGAGCCACTATATTTCTGTTTAATCTTTCTGCTAAGTGATAGCTTTATCTTAGAACTTAGAAGTTTGTCTTAGAAAGATTTTGTAACTGTTTGCTCATGTAGATAGAGTTAATTAAGGGATCTCTAGAAGCTTTTTGGGAGACTTTTAACCTAAAACAAACTACCTGTTATTATGTAAATCTGTTACCCCTGGGAACTGATCACCGTATATATAAATATTGATGTGAAACTCTACTCGAGGCCTCACAGCCCACGGGAATGCTGGGGGGTCTCCCGTTCCCCCACCTTTCCTAAAATCTATACTTTATAAAACTGTACTTTCGTCTCTGTGTATTCTTTTATTTTTATATTCTATTATTTTCTATTTTGTATTATTTCCTTATCCTTTGCGACAACCCCTGCCTAAGGGACCCGATTTTTTGCTGGGAATGTAGCTAACTCCCCGCAGTGGTAGGCTTGTGCGAAGGCTCAATCTTCTTAGAAAGTGGCAGATAGCATGGTGATAGACACAGCTAGCAGAGAAGTTCCTTCATTTTAAGCATGCACTGAGATGTGCTCATTGCTTCTCTTGGAGGTGTTGGGCTGATCTGGTGTTCCAGCCATGGGCTCTTCAGAATAAACAGCAGTGATGTCTACAAAATCTGCACTCATGAAGCTCTCTGTCTGAAGTGTATTGTAATCAGCTGTGGTCTCGGTGACTTATTCCACAAAGGTGGAGGTGGCTGACTCTGTATCAGCGGAGAATTCGAAAGCATGTTCTCCAGGTACACGTGCGTGTGTGGTCGAGTCTAGCTCCATGGTTGATTCTAGTAGGTCAGTGGTTGATTCTGGAGGTAGTGAGGGAAAGTCATAGCCAGGGCACACAAAGCAGAGAAGCTCATGGCCTTTCTGAGCATGGTGCTGGCAAGAGGGCAGGGGGCTGGGAAGTTGAGCAGGCACGTTGGCAGGCCCCGCAGTGTCTATAATAATTCTTGAAATCAAGTAGTGTTAGTTCTCCAACTTTATTCTTTTCCAAATTTATTTTGGCTCTTCTAGGTCCTCTGTATTTCCAGAGAATTTTAGAATCGGCCTGCCAATTTCTGCAAAAAAGCATCCTGAGGTTTTGATTGAGATTGCATTGAACACCCCCCTCACATGTACACATATACAACATTGCTTCCCTTTCACCCCCAAATGAAGAATGCTATGTATATAGGTCTTAAAAATTGTGTTAAGTTAAACTCAAAAGCTACCAAAAGATAATACATTTACATTGTAACAAATTCAAAATATAGTTGAAAAGTCCCACCCCCAACCCCCACCCTATTCCCAGCCACCCGATTTCTGTCCCTAAATGAAATTTTCTGTTACCAGTTTCCTGGGGATGCTTCTGGGCTTATTCTCAGCATATTCATAATTTCCCCTGCAAATGGGGACACATCATACACACTGCCCTGCTCTTTACTTTGTCACTCTCCAGTGTGTTCCCGGGCTTCTCCTGTGTCAGCACATAAGGCTCTGGCTCATTCTCTTTAGTGGCTGCACAGTCCTGACCTCAGTGCTTTAAAGCCATGCATTTAAATGGTTTGTCCTCCGTTTGTTCAGCTCTGAAGTTTGGTCCTCCCACAGGATTAACCCTGGCAGCCCCTGTATCAGCTAGGTGCCACTTTTCTGTTCTACCATCTTATTGTTGATTTATGGGTCCAAGACACTATGAGTTAATTGAGGGCAGAGACTCAAATATCCATAGCTGTATCCTCCACTGCAAAGTAGTGTTCTGCTCTGCAAACAGCAAATACAGAGACAGAGCACAACACAAAGTTTGCATTCAGCCGGCTGCAACTTAATAGAATAGGGAAGAAGGACTCAGCAAGAATAAACATCCTTTTGTTTAGTGAGAAGGTGGTGCCTTGGGCACGAACTCTGCATGGGTGAAAGACTGTTCCAGGATCTATGCTAATATCCGTCTGTATGCGGGTTCATTTACACAGTGTTTGTCTTCTGGGATTTTCTCCACAACACCCTTCAGAAAGGGTTTTGAAGGTTGTGGAAAATTAGTGTGTGTAGCCATCAACAGGGCACAAAGCCAGTCGTGGTTATTCATGGCTGTTTTAACAATCAAGCCATGTCTGGGCTGGGAGGGAGGAGGGAAAAACAGTCTTGTGTCAAGCATTTTCTATAGCAGAGCTCGATCAGCACGCACAAAGGACTGGGTCACTCCTGCCTTTGAGCCCGTCTTCAGCAGTGTGCGCCTCTGCAAGGAGCCGTCTTGCCCAGACCCAGGCAGAGCGGCAAAACAGCTGTTCACTCCTGAAGAACACTGGCTGTCTCCAGGACAACCACCGTTAACGTGACTCAGGCAGAATATGGGCGTGGCCCTTGGGTCTCCTGGACTAACTGCCACCCTGCCTGTGGCCTTTAACTGGGCCCCTTGAGTGCCAGCAGGGCTGTGAAACAGGTGTGACTCAGGAGTCAGCTCCCCACTGGAAGTGTGACCCTGAAGCTAACCAACTTGTGGGCGAGGCTGGGTGGCTTTCTGAGGCTCTTTAGAAATGACTTTGAAATAAATCGATGCTGTGTTTGTCTGTAAGATCTAGCCTGAGGGAAAGTGCTTTGTTCAGTTTGTGACTTGTTTTCTTGGGGGTGAGCTTTATATGTTGTCTAGTTTTTATTTTGTTTGTTTTGTTACAGGTTGTAGCTGCCACAAGAGAAAGGACCATTTAGTCACTATTTGGAGTCTTGTTTTATTTGATACCACTAGGCACATGTCAGATTTACAGAGAAGAGCCCTAAAAGTTATAAATGACAGGCAATTTTTGCTCTGCAAACAAAAGTGACATATTTATACACATTGATACATACACATACAGACTGATAATCAACATATGCATAAGATTTGGCAACATGCCTTTCAGTAATCATCACATTATTTACAACAATTATCAATTCATAAATATAAATGCATATTGCAACAATTGGTTAACAATGTCCTATAAGCAACAAATGCACCATGAACACAAATTATTAGAGTTCATGAACAGTACTTGCATCTGCTGAATTTTTTGTGGCCTTCAGCAGGTCAGCCCGACATTCCAAGAGAGCAGCTCAGTGGAAGACTTTGGTCTAGATAAAGATTCAAGTCACTGAAGAACTTAAGTTCAGGCTACTAAACAGAATGACAGGAGACCATTGTTTTGGACTGAGCTCCTACACTGGGTCCTGACAGACCAGCCCAATCCAAAATGGAGTCACTCATGCTAAATGCCACATATTCAAACTGCAGCTCGAAGGAAGCAGATAGATCCCAACACCGACCAGTTTTTCCTGAGAAAGGAGATTCCAGTCTACCTGAGGTAGTGTATTAAGGAAGTCCCTCTGCTTAAATCTTTACAAATACTAACCTGAAGTAACCTGATGTTAACCCATCAGCTCTTTCCTATTGTTCTGTTTCCTTGTTCCCACCTCACAAAACCCACAGTTCTGCTGTTGTCCATTGGGAGCCCTTATTCTATTTTGCAGAATAGAGGCTGCCTTGATTCATGAATCTCAAATAAAACCTGATTATATCTATAATCAAATTTGTTGGAATTTTGTCTTTTGACAAAGCTAAATGGATCTGCCTCTTCTTAGTTGTAAAAATCCTTAAGACTGTTTTTTTCTTGGTCATGCTAGACATTTGGCTTGCTAGCGCTGCAGTCCCGGGAACCTGAGAGAACCTCCCTCTGGGAAGGAGACCATCCCTTGTTGATGCTAAGGACAAAGGTGGTGGTGATGACGGCGGTGGTGCAAGTATGAAATGGCCAGAGCTCGAAGAAGTTCACGGCAAGAGGTGACAAGCTGCAATGGCTGTATGGACCCTGTATGCACTCACTCAGCATTGTGGACTGAATTGTGTCCTCCCCCACATTCATATGTCGAAACCTTAACCTCTACTGTGCCTGTGTTTGGAGATAGGGCCTCTGAGGAAGTAATTCAGGTTAAATGAGGTCGTAAGAGTGGGGCTTTCATGATGGGATGAGTGCCCTTACAAGTAGACACACCAACACTGGAACACACACTCTCTCTCTCTCTCTCTCTCTCTCTCTCTGCCATGGAGGACACAGAGAGAAGGCGGCCACCTGTAAGCCAAGAAGAAAGCCCTTACCTGGAACTAGAATGGCTGGTGCCTTGCTCTTGGGCTTCTAGCCTCCAGGACTGTGAAAAATAAATTTCTGTTCTTTAAGCCACGTAAATCTATGGTATTCTTTTATGACAACCCAAGTAGATTCATACACCCAGGATCATTTATTTATTTATTCATTACTTTACTGATTCATTCAAGAAAATCAACAACTCTCTACTGAGTGCTTTAGTACCAGGCACTATTTTTGGAGCTTGGGATGTATCTGTGACAAAAGACAAACAGATTCTTGCCATCATGAGCTTACCTGTAGTGACAGACAGTCAAGGGCAAATATCAGAAGTAAATAAACCCATGATAATGACACTATATCTTTGCAATGTACTGTAATAGAACGTGTCTTTTACATCCACTACTGCATCCAAGCTGACAAACTCTGTGAGGTGTACTAGGCTATTAGGATGGGGAAAAGAGGCCCAGGCCTCTGGGCTGCGTGGCTAGTAATAATTATGGCAGTAGCTAATGTGTATTTGGGTGCTTACTATGTGTAGTTGTCCTAGGTGCATTGTACATGTGTTAACTCATTTAATCCTAGCAACAATCCTAGAAGTTTTCTATAATAAAGGCACAGAGAGGTTAAATAATTTGCTCAAGGTCAGTGCTGAGCTAAGATTTGAACTAGTGAGTGTAGAACCCTCCTCCTTCTCTGTAGTCAGCACTCGGTTGGTTGGTTGCCTTCCTCGCGGACAGTGAGCTCCACACGGGCAGGCCCACATCCGGCCAGTTCACTGCTTTCTCGGGCACGTGGCAAGGGATCCACAAAGTCTGAAAACATGGGCCACAATGCACAATGTTGTCAAGGACATCTTCAATTTGTAAACTATAAAAAACAAGCTCTGTTTCCAGACTTTATGGACACCCTGTAGGTACTCAGTGAATGTATGTTGAATAAATGAATGAATGAAGTCTGGGTCTTTTGGTCTTAACTTTCCATCACACTGCCCAAGTTCTCTAGATAATTAACATCCATTCCCTGCCATAGATCTCTTTCTAGGAACACAGATTTGGCAGGAGTGAGAGGGGATGATATAACTAGCTTTGTGTTATCCAAAGCAAAGGGAGAGTCATCCTTTCCTTTAATATTTAAATAAATAGTAATAGTTCAGGCCTCATTCTTCAGAAAGCCCAGTCCCCTCACCAGGGATTACTTCTAAGGATCCTGGGTGAATATGTGGGTTTTTATAAATCCATCGCTGCTGCCTGCCACGCTAGCTGTGGGCTCGTGCTCTGACTTTCTCCTGCCTCCGGCCGTCTCTGGATCACTTCTCCATCTTCATGGCTGTAGCAGAGAGTTTTAGTACAAGTGTGTGCCTGTGTTAACTTCCTATGCTGCAACAAATTACTACAACTTTAGTGGATTAAAACAACGCAAATTTATCTTACAGCCTGTAGGTCAGAAGTCCGATGTGGGTTTCACTGGGCTAAAATCAAAGTATCAGCAAGGCTCCATGCTGGGGGCTCTACAGAAGAGTCCATTTCTTTGCCTTTTCCAGCCTCTAGCAGCCATCTGTAATCCTCTGCTCATGGTCCCCTTCCACCTGCAAAGCCGGCAGTGTCACAGTTCTTTGTCCCTTCTTTCTGTCATCATGTCTCCCTCTGACTACACCGGGAAAGGTTCTCTGCTTTTAAGGATTGCTGTGATGACTCTGGGTCCACCCAGATAATCCCGGGCAAACGCCCCATCTCAAGGGCCTTAGTTGAATCACACCTACAAAGTCCCTTTTGCCATGTAAAGTACCATATTCACAGGTCCCGAGATTAGCACATGGACATGTTGGGGAAGGAGGCATCGTTATGTCTATCATAGGCCAACGTCACTCTTCCCTCCTTCTGTACTAATAGAACTTCTGATTTTAAATTGAACACACGGGTACCCAAAATAAAAATTACATTTCCCAGCCTCCTTTGCAGCTTGGTGCGGTTGTGGGAGTACGTCTGTTCCATTAGCTGTAAGTTGAGGTGTCATGTGGGGCTTGAGGAGGTATCCTTCGAGTGCAGGGGAGTGACCTTCTTCACCTCCTCCCTCCTTCCTGCTGCTGGAACGTGAACATGGTGGCTGTCACTCTGGCAATCATTTGGGACCATGGGTGGTGCCACATGCTGAATATGGTAGAGTAACAGAATAAAAGGACCCCAGGTTCCTGATGGTCGTGGAGCCCCCATACACTCCTGGACTGCTTGTCTCCGGACTTTGTTTACCTGAGAGGGAAAACGATTCCTATCTTTTTTACATTTTCTCACGTTCGGTTTTCTGTCACTTGCGAGTGAACCTAATCCTTAGTGATACTGCGGCTGTGTCACTGACACTATGGGTTTGCTTCATTCCCAAGTAGGTGTACAGGCCTTTATTTCTCTTTTTTCCCCCAAGGCACCGAGAATACAACATTGTTAACTGTAACCAACTCTGCTAACAAAGTAAAAATACAAAAAAGAAAAGCTTAACACCCAACATCAGATATTCCAGCTCTGGAAGCCCATTGGCCATTGTCTCTTCAGAGGGCTAATCCCTTGTCAGCCCTCCCTGCTGCTGCAGTGACTCCTCCTGAGGCTTCCCCTGCCCTCCTTCTGCTGCTGCCTGGCCCAGCCTCCAGATCGCGTCACATCCCGACAGTCTCTGCAGAGCCATCCATACCCGTCCACAGCAAGGTGGCCTTTCGAAACACCATCAGTTATGTTCTCTGCTTAGTGTCTCATCTCAGCCTGAAGCATCCACTTTTGAGTAGGAACTTCACTTGTTTTCATCTAGATGACAAAAAGGACTCACAATGTGTTCCTTTCCTGAACTGATGGAAATTTCCCCCTCAAAATAAATTCCAGCTCCCATCAATCAGTGTTTGCAAATATTGGTATGCTACACTTTCCAGCTGTCAGATACGCAGATGTCCATTGCAAGGATACACTGCTGTAGTTATTGGGGGCTGTTGGAAACTCCAGCAAGGGAAGATAAGGAGAAAACCGAACAAATGTGGAATGAGACCAAAAGATAAAGCGAACAGTTTTGTATTTGGATGGAGAAGAAAACAGCAAATGCTGAGACCTATCAAAATAAGAAAGAGAGATGGATGAACAGGAACTGACTTAGCTCACTGTGGAAGGAGCATGGGGTCAAATAAACTAGAATTTCATAGACTAAGGCAAACTGCAGTGTGAACAAGAGGCTTCCCTGCCTCAAGGATGGCTCAAGCATTGTGGGGAGAAGAGGCAACAGTGAGCAGCAGTGAGAAAGGCGTGTCACTGCAGCTCTTGCTCAGGCCTCCACGGTGTCTTTTGAAGCTTTGTCATTGCAGAGCAGAAGATGGTCTGTTGTGATCACATGGTCCTGAGCCTGCTCCTAAGAGGGGAGCTAAGTTCACTTGCTACCATTTTGACTGAGGAAGAAATGGCAAGTAGAGGTCCCAGGGACACTTGTCTCAAAGGTGCATAACATCCATGCCATCATAAACTACAACCAATGCCTCATAATTTTAACCACTAGCTTTATTAAATCTCGCAGACACATCATTTCCAGGCACGTGTGACAGGTTTCCTTTGAGGTATACGAACATTGTCATCTGTCTTGTTGGGTTTAGGGCTGGTCTCTTTGAAGGCAAGATGAACTCCCAATGCCTGTGCACATATACAGGCTGAATTCAGTTGTTTTTCATGCTTTCATAAGCTCCAGAAAGGGTTGCTTCGGTTAAAGACAAAGTATTAATAACAATGGGCACTAAAGGACACCAATGTGAAACTACCTACAGCCTCACAGCTTAATTAAGAACAGAGGCTGTGTCCATTAACAATACTTGATTCTCCCAGGAAATTTTGCCCAGGAAGATGACATTGCAAATAACTTTATGGTTTATTTCAGGAACTTTGTAAAAACTCATTTATCTGAATTGTGGACTCAACTAGCTCTTAGCAGGGTTAATAGCTCCCTTTTCAGAAAAACAGATTGATCAACTGGGCTTATCAAGCGACTGTTTATTCCTTAAGGCTCAGTTCAAAGCAGCAATCTTGTCTCTGTGCCTATTAAATTATGAGCCTTGCCCAGGCTCAGTCAGGTCCCACACCTGCACTGAAGGACCTGCTTCCAACCAGTCCTCCAAAACCTTAACCTTGAGCTCCTCCTTCTGAGACACTGCTATGGCAGTCACTGTGGTTTTGCTTATTGTAGTAAGCAAGACACTCGGCTTCACTTGTTCAGCTTTCAACAATGTCTATGTCAAAACTTAATCTTGGATTGATGAGTGATACTAACAGCTACCAAGAGTTGGTGTTTTAGGTACTATGCAAAGCGCTTGATGTACATGTACTCGTTAAAGATTTTGTAATTACTGAGCAGGGAGGTAACACTAACACTCACTGAGGGGCTTACTATGGGATTGGAATTGTTCTAAATGTTAACTGAAGTTAACTACCCAAAAAGGTTTCAGATTTCCTGAACCTATTTGATTTTTCTACTCTCCATCCCCACCGACACCCACAAACAGACCCAGCCATTCACTCTCTCCTTCCCTCCTCAAAAAGGCCCTCCCCACTTGGTCAGGTGAGAATATCTTTTACATCAGATCCTATCTGTATCCTCTCAATGGCTAAAGTAAGCATCTGTGATCTGAGTCAATCAGGTCTTGGTGGGGATGGTGAGTAAGAGGGGTTGGGAGGAGTTGAGGTAGAGAGCAGTTTTGCCTTTGCAAGAATGTCACATGGTTGGAATCAAACATTCTATTAATATGACCTTTTCAGACTGGCTTCTTTCATTTAGCAATAGACATTTAAAATTCCTCTATGTCTTTTCATGGCTTCATAGCTCATTTCTTTCTTTTTATTTCTCTCTCTCTCTCTTTTTTTAAGAGACAGGCTCTCACTCTGTTGCCCAGGCTAGAGTGCAGTGGTGTAATCATAGCTCACGGCAGCCTTGAACTCCTGGGCTCTAGCAACCGTCCCACTTCAGCTTCCTGAGTAGCTGGGGTTATAGCTGTGCCAGCAAGCCTGGCTAATTTTTTTTTTTTGCAGAGACGAGGTCTCACTTATATTGCCCAGGGTAGTCTTGAATTCCTGGCCTCGACTGATCCTCCTGCTTCAGCCTCCCAAAGTGCTGGGATTATAGGCATGAGCCACTCAGCCCAGCCTCTTTTTTATCTTTGAATACTGATCCATTGTATGATACATCACAGTTTATCCATGCACCTATTGAAGGATGTGTCTCTTTTATAAACCACAAGTTCAGTTTTGTCAACTGTAAGTGGTGAATGATAAACTTTCAGATATGCTCCTATATTGAATATCTAGAATGAGGGTGAAGGGAAACAGCAACGAAGGGGTTAAAGGTTGGGAGCAGCCTACTATCCTTGAAATTTATTATATGTTCTGGCTTTTAAAAAAGAAGAAACTTCTTACTCCATTATTCTTGGGTGTAAGGAATCATAAAAATGATTGAATACTTGAAGATGCTAAATACACATTTTCTGTTTGAAGATGTACTGAGTCCATTTTAATATTTATGATTTAAGTAATACACAGTTATAGAGAAACTAGAAAATGCAGATTGGTAAAAAGAAGAAAATTTAAATGACCAGAACTCTATTTATTACCCAGAGATAATCACTGTTCATATGTTTGTGCATATCTGTTCAGATTTTTCTATGCATTTGTGCATATGTATGTACCATGTAAAAGCTCATTTAAATGTATGTACAGTTGATTCTCATTCACTGTAGTTATGTTCCATGAAGTCAGCACTAACACCAAGTTAGTGAATACTCAACCATTGCTCCTAAGGGAAACACGGTTAGGTTCCCATGAGCCTCTGGTCACAAGATTTTTGTCAATTGTTCGGTACATAGCCAGGATTTATGTATGTTTCTGTTTAAGGACACCTCATTTAATATCTATTGTTGATTCATTAACACTGAACTCATGACTGAGAGCACTATAATTTACGCCCAGATTATCCGACACACAGATTTTCTCTACGAGGCACATCATAGACTTCTCGTACTCCTGTTAAGGCATCGCATTTCTAATGTGTGCGTTCATGTAGGTGCCTCATAAGAGGTCAAATCAAAGCTTCGGGTAGGAGAATGAATCCATGGGAATTTTGTCTCCATTTAGCTGTGCCATCCCAAATGTTAGAGCACCAGCCTTTGGTTTTAAAGGGGATCTAAATCTAGCTGGGGTATCAAGGCCCTGAGGAACAGATCACCTTCAGCGGCCTCCTTAGTAGCTCTGCCAGCATCCTGCCTCTGGATAACTGAAGAACTCTAGTTAAAGCAATCAGTTCAGCCACTACCATGATCACTGCATATTCAGCCCTTTGTTGTCCGTAAAGCTGCTTTGGCATCGACTGAGCTGACAAACCCATCCTGCTAGAATAGATACCCTCCAGAACCTCTAAACAGTCATGCTGAAAAGGCCCATTCTCTTTGTCTGATAACAGGGTGGCAGGATTGAGAATAGACGCAGTCTTTAATAACAACTCATAAATAGCTGCTATTGCCTAGAGGCAAGGAGGCCGTCCTCTCGTAGTATTCTTCAGTGGCTTTGATGCTACTGGCCATGGGATGTCTCCCAGCATCTGTCATAAGACTCTGCTTTAGTTTTTCAAAGGCATTTTGACAGTCTGTGGTCCAGATCAGGGGCTCCACATCTGTCCCTTTAAGAGTCCCATCCAAGGGCTTTACTATTAGTCCAAAGTTTGGGATCCAGATGCGACAGAACCCTGCCGTTCCTAGGAAGCTGCGCAGTTGCCGTGGGTTCCCTTGATAATTTGGAATCCCAGATAAGTGACCTGCTGTTTGCAAATCTGTCCAATTGCAGGTTCCACAAGTCTCCCACTAAGCCCCCATCAAACAGCACAGGAGAGCCCTTTTAAAACCTCTAAGGTAACACAGTCTAGTAGTACCATGAGGCCACTCTGGGATCCTGCCATTCAAATGCAACTGAGTATCATTAATAGTCATTTGTATAATATCAATTAGTGGCACATAGATCCTGCACAACTCTGTACTGCATCAAATTCGGGGAGAAAGAGACAGGAGTACCCTGGAACTAAAACAGCCTCCAGCAGCTGCTGGGGCTGTCCCTTATGCACTCACCTTAAGAAGAAGTTGCTCTTATCAGTGAAGACCCATGGCTGGACCCAGGGCTGCCCCCACCTCTTCCAGGAGTCGAGGGGTGACATTCCACTGGGGTGCTGATGGCCCACCCAAGGATGCTAAATTGTGTTACCGAAAGCTTGGCATTTGTCCCCGAGGCTGTATCAGAAGGAGGACAAGTGGTTTGAGGAGAAGGAAAGGGAGGTTTATTAATTTGCCAGCAAATGAGGAAAACTGGTACTCTAAGATGGGAGTATGCCATTTTCCTCACTTCCCAGGCCTTGGGACCTGAGGGTCAGTGCAGTTTGAAGAACTGACAAGAGATTGACAACTTTTACCAAATAAGGTTATTAGGTGGTGGTAGTGTTGAAAAAGTAATTAAAAATAAAATCTCCAGACAGCAGACAAATCCTCTCCAGAAATTATAGAAAATAATGAAATAATTTTGTTACTGATTAAGCATTAAACCAGACCATGATGTGGGCATCAAAGTCCACTAAAGAGATTGCAAAGACAGAAAGAAATCCCACTTTTTTATACAGCCAGGCAGATACAATCCATGACTTACATATTAATTGTCTTTATCAAAGGGAAAAAGAAAATTTCTTATATCATTACAACAAGCAGGAATCTACAACTTAGACATAGGCACCAAGCCTAAACTCACTCAGAGACAAGGAAACAGGATGTCATTCTTTTTGATATTTACATTTCAAAAACTGGCTCCAAAGACGCCAGGAAAAAACCTTCCTCGCGTGCAAAACTTGGCATGAGGCTTATTAAGCTTTTAAAGAGATTTACATACATTTCAAAGAGACAAAGAAAGAATTTACAATTACATGTTTTCTAAAGGAACTGCTCTTAGAAAAATGTATATGTGTGTATGCTCTCTTTCTTTTTTGGCACCAGAGAAAATTTAAAGCTTTTTAGATTTCTATTTACCCTGACAGTGGAGACTTCTAATTGTCAGCACGATCTGTTTTCAGCTTCTTCCATAGCAGTAGAATTTAAGCTGGTTGCCCAATTGCCAAGAGAGAGAACACATTTCCCAGCCTCTCATGCAACTGAATGTGGTTCTGTTACTAAGTCAGGCTGATGGACCATGAGCAGGAATAAGCATGCAACTTCTTTTTTTTTTTTGTAGATATTGTTAGGGTACAGTTTGGGGAGGAGGACACCTCAGCAAAGAGGTGGGTGAAAGGTGGAGTTTACCCAGCCTGAAATGGTCGATTAGGCAAGATTAAAGAAATGACTCCATGGGCTTAAACAATAATAAAAGGAGTGATTAAACACAACAACAGGAAGTTGTGACTTTCCCCTGCATAAAATATATGCACTAGTAGGAGAAGGGTGACTGAGTGTAACCTTATGACATAGATACACTGTGGTTTCACCCCCATCTCTGGTGGGTTTTCAGAGAGAATTATGGAAAACCATGACACAGGGAGCAATTTCCAACTAGAAGCCACAGTTTGCCCATCCATAATAAAAAGAACAAATCTTGTATTCCACAGTGTCATCTCCACTCCCAGGGACCAACTTGTCTCTTCTTCAGGATGTACTTTTGCTTTGCAAATAAAGGCTGCTTGTGTGACTTGTGGGTTTGTGGCTTGCTAATTGCTCTGTCTACTGTTCCTCTGGCTGTGATTCTTCAGGTTGGAGGTTAAGAACCAGTCATTGCCCTAACAATATGGGGTCTCACTATGTTGCCCAGGTTGGTCTTGGGCTCCTAACCTCAAGCAGTCCTCCTGCCTCGGTCTCCCAAAGTGCTGGGATTACAAGCATGAGCCATTGTGCTTGGCCAGTATGTAACTTTTAAGTCATCTCCAACCCAAAGGACAAACTGACTCCCAGGAGTTCTCTTTTTTCTCTGTCCCACACAGACACATATGTGGACATGCATGTGGACACAACTGTGTCCCTGACCCAGATTTGGCCATGCAGACAAGGACATCCCACCTGAGGGGATGAGATAACAAGATGGAAGGAATCTGGATTCCTGAATGACTCTATGGAGAAGAGCTGTCCCACCAACCTGGTCTACTCTTTGTGGGACAATTATGCGAGAGAAGAATAAGCTCTTTCCTCCAGACACTGAATTTGGGGAAATTTCTTGGCTCCAAAAGCAGTTGTTCATTACTCTGAACAATACAAGATACTAATATCAATGTACATATTCATATCATATATTAATGTATAATAAGATATCAACATCCTGTATTGTTATCTATACCTCACTATATTGCACATGTGTGGGACCCTTCCTTCCAGTGACATCACTAGTTCATAAAAGAAAAGTATTTTAATACTAAAAAAGTAGGAAAGGGAATATCTCAGAAACAAAAAGTATCAATTTAGCTTGCTAAAAACCAAAATTGCAACAAATTTAGTTTAAGATCTAATTTAATTGGCTTTTATTAGCAATTCATGAATTGTGCAGCATCCCATTTGCAGATAGAAGGAGCTCTGCTGGGCAAGGCAGAAGAGTTGTTTTTTGGTAAGGTAGCTTGAGCAGAAATGAGGAAACAGAACAATATAAAAAAAATTATTAAAATCAGTTACTTTCCTAATAAGGGTTAAAGCAGAGGAGATTTCTGTATCATACCAGCTCAGGTTAATTGGGCCCTTTCTGATTGGTTGTGTGAATCTTCTGTTTTTAGATCAAACAAGTCTGTTTGGGGATTTTCATGCTTCCTTAAAGTTTCAGTTTGATTATGTGGCACTTAGCACGAGTGAATTCATTTTGGTTTGGTCTGCTGGGGCCCAGTGCAGGAGCTCAGTCCAAAACAGTGGCCTCTTATTTAACAAACTCAGTAAAAACTCGACACACGCCCATATTTTTCTCATTGTACAGCTGACTGGTAAACGGTCTACCATGAATCAGGTTCAGAATCTGCATTGTTCTTTGGGAATCAGTGCTCTTCACTATGGAGGACATATCTACTTTCATCATACATGTGGGGCACACAATAAGTAGCAAAGAATAGATTGTCTGAAAGGGCTACAATAAAAGCCTTTTGCGGAGTGGCACAAGAAAATATTCTTTAAAGTTATTAATTCATTTATTCATTCATTCATTCACTGGGCAATCGTGAATGGAACAACCGCTCTGAGTCAGGAAGCATGCTCCTAAAGGAAAGCAGAATATTTTACCCCCAAATACATTTCTTTGACATATTTGAGACGGCTGCCTCAAGTCCAACAGACAGAAGCAATGCTGCAAAACTGTCTTTTGTGGGGAGAAATTTACATCTGTAGAGAATCTCCATTAATGCAGCCAGGTCTTTCCTTATTGATCTTGGAAAGATTAACTGAGAGTCTAACACCTTTAAGGGTCTGAAAAGAAACATTTACCATTTATTCCCTTTGAGGGCTGCTAACTGTAAAGTGTCATTTACATAACGAGACCCCTATGCTAGCCAAGCCTCTTCCTTCCTCCCTCCCACGACCCACGTTGCCACTAAACCTGTTTTGCCACAACCCAAACTTCTGCACTTCAGTGGGAAGTATCTTCCCAAGGCGCTTGTGCATAAGTGTTAAATACATTTGTATGCCCTTTTCTCCTATTAATCAATCTGCCCCATGTCAGTGATTTTTCAGCAAACCTTTAGGAGGCCAAGGGCCTTGATCTCTACACTCCTTATTGGGATCACAGAGAAGAGAAAGGGATAATTTTTACCTTCAAGGAGTTCACACATTCTTGTTATTTATGATACATTATGATAAGTACCCAAAGAGATACTTGCGTAGGCTTTAATATGGGATTTCAGAAGTATCTGATTCAGCCTGGGGAACAGGGGGGTCTAAGAGCTGAGACTTGGATTCTGAAGGCAGTGGCCAAGGTGGGGCAGAGGGACATAGAAAGAGGCACAGGCAGCGTGAAGGAGCCAACGCAGGTCTTACATGTGGGAATAGTGATCTCTACTGGGACCTCGTAAATATCCTTTACAACAACACATGTTCAAATTAGTAAGATTTTTGAACAATTACTTTATCACATAAAAGAAAAATAAAAAGGAATAGGAGCTATGGGTTTTTTCCCCTGTTGCCATGCATTCAGATTTTTATCAAATTGCATATGTTTGAATAAAATAAGTCCAAAAGAACCTAAGCATTATCTCCTATAATCAAGGCATAATGTGCAAAATCCTTTGTCCTTAGCAGAAAACCAATTTTCTCCCAAGCACACGAGACATGCTGAACTAAATGAGCTCAATAAAAGGGTCTCATGGAAATGCGGAATTTTTTTCATGATTTGTTTTACTGATGGTGAAGGTTAGTTCGGAAAGCCAAACATTTAAAATTAGTTTTTAAAGAATCTTGTCCTGAAAGTCACAAAGTTCATCTTCAAATAAAGGTTTCTTCCTCAAGAAATAGCATGCAACAAAATTACATATTCACACTCAAGTGAGTCTTGCTGGATAGCAGGAAATCAGACGAATAAATATTAATCTAAATAATTTATGGTTAGGATCTAATGCCAAAGGAGAAAGACATCAGGATTTCAAGGCAAAACTTATCAGGATTCTGTAGCACCAAGTTATTTTTTAGCCAGTAAATGTGGAAAAGCCTTCAAGTGAACATTTGTCTTTTTGAAAGTGTTAGGGGGCTTGTACTATGGGATGAGAAAGAATTCTTGACTCAAAGATTAAGATAGATTTTGAAGTAAGGAGTTTATTTTACTTTCCAAGGGAGGAAAGGGCAGGGTATGAAAGGAAGAAGGCATGCCGGCCCTGAGGATGAGTGGCTTGGGATTTTATTGGAGTTAGAAAGAGCAGAGCAGTTGTAGTTGCAAAATGATAATGAAAGGTGGTTATTTTCCAGAGCACTTGTTGTGAATTGGTAACAGAAGGCAGTTATTTTCCAGAGCAGTTGTTTTCTGATGGGCTGGTTTTATCTGACTTTTCAGAATGCAGTATAGCTGATGCTGATGAAGCTATGTGCCCTTTCCTTATTTGTTTAGTACTTTTCCAGCTCTGCAAAATAAGCTCTTAAAAAAAAAAACGACAAGTTAAACTACAGGTAGTCAAGCAAGAAGCAAGCAATGGAGGCCAGCACACCATTGTGCACAGTGATGTTTTTATGTTAGATGATTTACTAACAATGCCATCCTTTCAGAAAGTTGTTAATCTTCAGGAAAGATTTGATAATATCCTTTCAAACTTGGCCATGTTTCTCCTGCATGAATATGTTGATCATAAACGTGAACCCTAAAGACAAATCCGCTCCATGTATGGGATAATGAGTACCCTTGGCTGCTTCTTTACTAGGCCAAAACCTGAACCCAGTGGTGTTACCACACAACCAGGTTTGTTGCCTGCTGCACAGGATGAAGCCAATGCATGGAGACAGCAGGGGTCACACCAGAGAAAGAGTTTAATATCACAAGGTACTGAATGAAGAGATGGGAGGAATTTTTCAAATCCATCTCCCCAAGAATTTTGAGGCTAAGGTTTTAAAAAGTAGTTTGGCAGACAAAGGGCTGGAGAACTGGATCTGATTGGCTGGGGGTGAACTCATAGGATTAGGAAGCAGAAACTGTCTTCTTGCACTGAGATGGCTCCTGGAAAGAGGGTCACAGGACCTGTTGAGACAGCTCCTAGGTATGGCCACTGATCTGGTTGGTGTCAGTTGGTCCCCCCAAAAGCAGAGTCTGGAAGATATCCCAAAGACCATCTTAGGTTTTACAATAGAGGTGTTATCTATAGAAACGATTGGGGAAGTCATCAATCTTATGTCAGTCAAGGATGCATAACTCCTAAATAGTAAGCAATTACAGGAAGGCTAGCTGTGAAACAGTTGCTGATTAACTTTAGCTATGTCTATACCTCTGTAGAAACCAGACTTTTACTACAATTCTTGGAATGGAGCTAGAGAACCAGAGTCACAGCCCAGCTCCATTCACGTGGGCCACCTGTGCTGTCATCTGTCTTTCATCCAGGGTCTGTGGCATTCTCCAGCTGATTTTTGAAAAATATAGGTTTTATTAGGTTTAATTCACATACCACAAAATTCACCCTTTTAAAGGAGAGAATTCGTTGGGGTTTAGTGTATTCACAGAGTGATGTCACCATCACCACTAACTAATTTCAGCACATTTTATCACTCCAGAAAGAAACTTGATTTCCTCTCTCCCCCCCAGAAACCATGAATCTCCTTTATGAATGTCTCTATGGATTTGCCTGTGCTGGACATATCCGATAAGTGGAATCATGCATTATATAGCTTTCTATGACTGGTTTCTTTTGCTTAGCATAATGTTTTCAAGATTTATTCATATTGTGACATGTCTCAGTATTTCATTCCTTTTTAATGGCTAATATTCCACTATGTGGATATAACATATTTTGTTATATCCACATCCACTATGTTATATGTGGATATAACATATTTTCATCAACTGATGGACATTTTGGCTTATTTCCACTTTTTGGTTATTATGAATAATTCTGCTGTGAACATTTGTGTACAAGTTTTTGTGTGGACATATATTTTCATTTTTCTTGGATATATACCTAGGAATGGAATTGCTGGGCCCCATGGTAACTCTATGTTTAACTTTTTTGAGGAACTGCCAGGCTCTTTTCCACAGTAGCTGTGCTATGTTACATTCCCACGAGCAGAGTATTAAGGTTCTAATTTCTGCATATCTTTGTCAACACTTACAGTCATTATTGTCTGTCTTTTTTATCTTAGCCATCTCATTGTGGTTTTGATTTGCATTTCTCTAGTGACTAGTGATTTTGAGCATCTTTTCATGTGCTTATTAGCCATTTGTATGTGTTCTTTGAAGAAATATCTATGCAGATGCTTTGCCCATTTTTAACTGTTATTTGACTTTTTTATTATTGAGTTGTTAAGTTTCTTTATATATTCTAGAGATAAGTTCTTTATCAGATATGTGATTTGCAAATATTTTCTCTTATCCTCTAGGTTGTCTTTTTATTGTCTTGATGATATCTTTTGATGCACAAAAGTTTTTAGTTTTGATGAAGTACAATTTATCTATATTTTTGTTTCTCACAAACAAATGTCCTTTATAAGAAACAATTATGGAATACAAGGTCATGAAGATTTGCCTCTTTGTTTTCTTCTAAGTATCTTATTGTTTTAGCTCTTACATGTAGGTCTATGATCTATTTTGAGTTAATTTTGTATAGGGTGTGAGGTAGGGGTCCAACTTCATTCTTTTGCATAATGGATATCCAGTTGTCCCAGCACCAATTGTTGAAAAAACTAGTTTTCCCCAATGAATTGTCTTGGAACTCTTGTAGAAAATCCATTGACCATAACCATGAAGGTAGATATTTGGACTCTCAATTCTATTCCATTGATCTATTTGTTCTTAAGCCAGTGTTAACCTATCTTGATTACTCCTACTTTTGAAATTGGGAAATGTGATTCTTCCAACTGTGTTTTTCCTAAGATGGTTGTGGTTATTCTGGGTCCCTTGAAAGTACGTAAAAATTTTAGAATCAGCTTGTCCATTTCTGAAAGAATCCAGCTGGGATTTTTGATAAGGATTACATTGAATTTCTAGACCAATTTGGGGAGTATTACCATATTAACAGTATTAAATCTTCTAGTACATGAACATGGAATGTCTTTCCATTTATTTAGATATTTTTTGATTACTTTCAATAATATTTTGTAGTTTTCAGTATACAGGTCTTATACTTCTTTTGTTAAATGTATTCCCAACTATTTTATTTTTTTAAAGCTATTACAAATGGAATTTCATTTTCAGATTGTTCATTATTAATGTATAAGAATACAGTTGATTTTTGTGTATTGCTCTTGT
Organism: Lemur catta; assembly: GCF_020740605.2. NCBI lineage: Eukaryota > Metazoa > Chordata > Mammalia > Primates > Lemuridae > Lemur > Lemur catta. The sequence goes on from NC_059137.1 coordinate 79,607,680, forward strand.
ATCCTGCAACTTTGCTTAACTGTGTTATTAGTTCTACTGTTTTTGTGTGTGGATTCCTTAGTTTTTTCTATGTATAAGATCATGTCATCTGTGACTACAGATAGTTTTATTTATTTATTTTTCAAACTGGAAAAAAATTATTCCAGATTGTTTCTTTTTCTTATTTCTTTTCCTTGCCTAATTGTCCTGGCTAGAACCTCTAATATAATGCTGAATAGAGTTGATAACTGCAGACATCCTTGTCTTATTCCTGATCTCAGGGGAGAAATCTTTCAGTCATTCACCATTAAGGATGATGCTAGTCATGGGCTTCTGCCTTTTAATTTTTTTAAGATGAGATCTGTCTGTCTGTCTGTGCCTTCATAATTTCAGTCCATATTTGTGTAGAATGGGCACATCTTGGCACTGGATCTGCCTGACATTTTAGTTAGAGGGTTAACCATCTTATAATTCCCTGTTTCTCTCCAATTCTAGAAAGAAAAAATCTGACTGGCTCAGCCAGGTCTAGAGGCTGGCTTCTCTTTGGTCAGGTGTCTGTGATGGTCCAGTGTAGCTAGGGTAGAAGGCTGGGGCATGCAGTATGCGTGTGGCTGCTGAGGCCCACACCTAGGGTGAACAACTCATCCTGGTTTGCTCAGAACTTTCCCAGTTTTAGTACTGTAAGTCCCATATCTCCCCAAACTCCTGAGTCCTGGACAAGCCAAAATAGTTGGTCACCCTATGCCTCCTCCTCAGAAATACCTGTGTGTACATAGGGTTATAGTGGGTCATTTATTGGGGGAGGGTGATGATGGGTTAGAAGATAATAATAGACACATTCAACACAATGTTTTTGATGCCAATAGTAAATCAGATTGCTAAGCAGAGGTAAGTATATTAAGAACTGGAGTTCCAGAAGCATTATCAATCCTTTATTGTGTGCTATGTGTCCAGACCCATGATATAAAATGATTTTTAGACAAGGCCCTTGGGAAGACCCAAGCAAAAAAAAAAAAAAAAAAAAAAAAGAAAAGAAAGGAAAAGAAAAACCCAACAAAAAGAGAGAGAAAGAAAGAAAGAAAAGAAATGCTGTGTACAAAAGATCTAAATGTAGGGGGTGAAATCTGGTGGCTGATAGGCCAACCTCAGTTGTCTTGTTCATCCAGAAAGGTGGTTTTATAAAATTTGGTTTGAATCCTTCTCAGGCTGCCCCAGGCTCCATCCTCCCAGCTTCCCTGCACATGCCCCTATACACACAAATATTACCTGGTTGATCCTGGAAGGTATTTGAGTATGCAACCCCAGATATAAAGAGTACCATTCATGCTATTCCTTATTCTGGCAGTGAGAGAAAGAAAAGGTTAAGTTCAGGAGTTAAGGAATATCACCAGCTGCAAGAAAATGACTCATTCTTTGGAAAAATGTGCATAATTTAAGTGCATAACATGATTGATAGGATAACTAATACTATCATCAATACTTAAACAAAAGGGAGAATTCTTATGATAAATAAGAGCAAACATGGAAACATGGAAAAAGTAATTAGAAACTTTTCAAATCTGTGGAGATTTGGGTGTCCCCAGAAGTCAACCCTGAGAGGAACACCCAAGTACAAGCAGTTCAATGGGAGGTGGTCCCAGGTAACCCTGCTGGGGAGTGGGAACGTGACTCCAGGAAGGAAGCCAATAAACACCATGTCACCCTGGTCCCCCTGGAAAAGTGTGGAAGAGAATATACGACAGGAACCTCAGGGCAGTCCCACGCAAGGGGCGAGAGAGCAGGCTGGGTGATTTTTAGCGATTTCTGTCAGCCATTGGTTGAGGGCTGCTTCCTGTGGGCATAAAGTCCCCAACACTTCCAGTTTGCACTAAAGAAAGCCCTGCGGCAAACAGAGCAGGCTGCAGGCAGGTGGTGTTCAGGCTGCACTCCCTGCTTGGTGGCTGCTGAGGGCATGGTGGGGCCAGCAGCCTCCCCTGCACATGCCTCTCTGCTGTCACCACAGTACCCAGATCTTAGGAGAATGCCAAATTTCTGTCCCAAAAGGTGGACAGTTGTGGATATTAGATTTTATCAGTCAGCGTTCTTGACTATGAGCCCCAGAGTGCCCTCTAGCCACAGGGAACAGAAAGGGAACTATTAATAGACTAGTAGATGGCTCACAGGATCTCTGGGAGGTCCCATTGCAAGGCCAGGCACCCACCTCATAGAGCTGTCACTGGTCACTGTGCCCCTGCCCACTGTCCCCAGTGCAAATAACTGAAGATCACCCACTGAGAACAAGAAGCTGTTTATTCAGAGCGTGTTATGGCAAAGGAGTCGGCCACCATCACTTGCATTTGACAGAGGTTCAAAGGCAGGTGGAGAGTGGGGGCCCTGTGTGGTGATAACAGGGAAGCTTTGGGGATGTCCTGATCAGAGGCTGTTGGCATGGTGGGCTAATCAGAGATGGGCATCCCATGGGACTAATTAGAGGAGCATATCAGGGTTTCTTGGGTTGGTCCTGAGTTGGAAGCAGAGGCAAAAATTTGGGAACCTGGCAATTGTTGACCAAGTCCTGACTGTTTGGAGCTGATGCTACAGTTTGTAGTTTGGCTTCCTGGGCTGGTGGCTGCAGAGGTTGTGGGTCAGAGTTTTCTCTCTTTATGTACGGTCTGATCATTGTCATCAGCCTCTGTTGTCACCCCCACCTCACTTTTTCTGGATGGACTGCTCTTGGCTGCAGGAGCTAGGATCACAGGCCTGAGCTACAAGGGAGCACCTGGCTCTTCCTGGGGGTTGGCTTCTGTGGGGGACATTCATCCAAGGGACAAGGTGGGTCAAAGATGCTGGGCAGCCACACAACATGACCAATGTTCATCACATAAGTTCAACTGGTGACCAAGGACTCACAAAACTGTTTTTGGTAAACAGAAATGATTCCTATGTCAACTTTCCTCCAGGGGGTGAAACTAAAATCTCTTCCTCCAGAGAAGATATAGAGAGTGTAAAGGAACACAAGAAAATCCTCATGATCTTTCCACCAAAAAACCCACAAAAAAACAAACAAACAAAATCAAACACAAAAAAACTCACATTGTTACTGAGATAGGGAACCAGCAGGCCCTGTTCCATGAGGAGTCATAAGGCTCAAACCAAAATCTCTGATAAAACAGGAGGCAGTGGAGAAGCTGAACAAAACCAGCTAGAACTGAGGTGGCCATGAAAAATGACCTCAGGTTACCCTCACTGCTCATTATGTGCTAGTCATGATGTATTAGCATACTAAAAAGAACTCCCACCAGGGTCATGACATTTACAATTGCCATGGCAACTCCCAGAAGTTACCCTACATGGTTCAAAAAGGGGAGGAACCCTTGGTTCCAGGGACTCCCCACCTCTTTCCTAGAAATCTTATGAATAATCCTCCCTCTGCATAACATAGAATTAATAGAAGGTATAAAATAAGACCCTGAAAACTCACAAAGGGCTACTCTCCATTGCTGTGAGAGATAGTTGCTGTGCTGTCTAGGGGACGGCCTCCCTATTGCTTCTTTTCTTACCTCAATAAACTTGCTTTTGCCATACTCTGTTGGCTCTCTCTTGAATTCTTTCCTGCATGAAGCCAAGAACCCGCTTGGCCTCAGGCTGGACCCCAGTTTTGGAGTCACTTTCCCATATCATTACCATTTTGACATTTTGACCATTTCCTTGGAATTTTTTTGGTCTTTTTTTTCACATGATTATGATCATACTGTATACACAATTTCATATTCTGTTTTTTCGTTTAATTCTTTATCATAAGCATTTCACCATTTCACTAAAACTCTTGTACATATCATTTTATGACTTCATAATAGTCCATTGTGTGGTTGTATAATATATACATAATTTATGTAGCTATTCTCATAATTTTGGCTATTCAGACTGTTTCTCATTTTTCTTGCTATTATGAGTATAAACCTTTGTCATTGTTTCTAAATGGGGTAGCTTTTTAGAGGGAAATTACTAAATCATAGGGTTTGAACATCTTTCTTGACTGTTAGTTCACAGGAGTATTTGTAAAGACAGAAGTGTGACAAGACTTTTCAGACCCTTGCCCTATGTCCTATTTCTGGTCATCAGGAGAGAGGCACAGCATAAGTGAAGACCATATAAAGAAATCAACATCCAAGGCTGGGCGCGGTGGCTCACGCCTGTAATCCTAGCTCTGGGAGGCCGAGGCGGGTGGATCGCTCGAGGTCAGGAGTTCGAGACCAGCCTGAGCAAGAGTGAGAGCCCGTCTCTACCAAAAATAGAAAGAAATTATCTGGCCAACTAAAAATATATACAAAAAAAAAATTAGCCGGGCATGGTGGCTCATGCCTGTAGTCCCAGCTACTCGGGAGGCTGAGGCAGTAGGATCGCTTAAGCCCAGGAGTCTGAGGTTGCTGTGAGCTAGGCTGATGCCACGACACTCACTCTAGCCTGGGCAACAAAGTGAGACTCTGTCTCAAAAAAAAAAAAAAAAAAAGAAATCAACATCCAGCAAGAAGAGGCTTTCTGAAAAACTGTCTGGAGGTATCTCTGGGTTTGGATTATACTGTGAAATAGTTTATTGTCTGCTGAGGTACCCTGCAAGTGTTTATGGGAGGCTTTTTGCTAGTTTGTGGTTTGCAAAGATAACAGAGAAGCTCATCCTGATTGTGAATAAGTGATAATATTTTACAGTAAATATAATGACAGGAAAGCTGTTTTCTTTTTTTTTTTTTTTTTTGAGACAGAGTCTCATTGTGTTGCCCGGGCTAGAGTGAGTGCCGTGGTGTCAGCCTAGCTCACAGCACCCTCCAACTCCTGGGCTCAAGCAATCCTCCTGCCTCAGCCTCCCGAGTAGCTGGGACTACAGGCATGCGTCACCATGCCCGGCTAATTTTTCTATACATATTTTTAGCTGTCCATATAATTTCTTTCTATTTTTAGTAGAGACAGGGTCTCGCTCTTGCTCAGGCTGGTCTCTAACTCCTGAGCTCAAACAAACCACCTGCCTCGGCCTCCCAGAGTGCTAGGACTACAGGCGTGAGCCACCACGCCGAGCCAGGAAAGCTGTTTTTTAATTGGGATATGTTTTAGTCCATCTGTGCTGCCATAACAGAATACTACAGACAGGATAATTTACAATGAATAGAAATTTATTTCTCATGGTCCTGGAGGCTGGGAAGTCCAAGATCAAAGGGTCAGCATCTGGTGAGGACCTTTGTGCTGCATCATTCCATGGAATTACTAGAAGGCAGAACGGCAAACAGAGGGCAAGAGAGGGACAAGCTTGTCCTTTTATGAGAAACCCAGTCCCGAGATAACCCACTCCCATAATAATGGCATTAATTCTTTCCATTCACGAGGGCAAAGCACTCATGACTTAGACACCTCTTAAAAGTCCCAGCTCCCAAGACCACCACCTTGAGGGCCAAGTTTCCAACACATGAACCTTGAGGGACACATTCAAACCATAGCAGGGAGAAAAATCAATCAGTTACTATCTTTAAAAAATGCATATCCTAAATATCACTGCCTAGGACTATCCTTTACAAACATGAGTGATGCATCAGAATCACCCGGAGGGCTTGTTAAAACACAGATCTAACAAGGAACAACTCTTCTGGCTCCACTCCAAGGATTCCGATTTGCATTTCTAGCAAGTTGTGAGGTGATGCTGATGCTGCTGGCCCTGGGAACTATACTTTGTGGCTTTGTTAAATTTGGTATAAAGAACCATAAAGAGAGGAATCATAGGTGCCTTCAAATAATACAAGTTGAGAAAAGGGGATCTCTAGTCTCACTTCATGTTGAATTGTGAGCAAAGGTTATCTGTGAAGCACAAGGACTTGTGTCAGAGAGGCAGGGCTCTCCTTTCCTTTGAGAGGATAAGACTTTATTTAAAGTCATGGGCTAAGAAGAAACAAGCCCGTGTGCTGGAGCTCTGTGCCGCACCAGGCTCTGTGCATGAGAAAGCTCTTTTTTAACTTATTTTTTATTTTGGCAATAAACACAACATAGAATTTACCATCTTAACTATTTCTAAATGTACAGTTCAGTATTATTAAGTATATTTACACTGTTGCATGCAACCAATCTCCAGAACTTTTTTATCACAGAAACATGAAACTCTATGCCCATTAAACAACTCTCTATTCCCAGTACCCCCAGCCCCTGGCATCCACCATTCTACTTTCTGTGAATTTGACTACTCTGCATACCTCATATGAATGGAATCATACAGCATTTGTCTTTTTGTGACTGGCTTAGTTCACTTAGTAAAATGTCCTCAAGATTCATGTATATTGTAGCATGTGTCAGCATTTCCTTTCTTTTTAAGGCTGAATAACATTCCATTGTATGTGTACTCCACATTTTGCGTATCCAGTCATCCCTGGAGGAGCACCTGGGTTGCTTGCACCTCTTAGCTGTTGTGAATAGTGCTGTTGCAAATGTGGATGTGCGATCAGACAAAGTTCTTTTTAAGGCCTTAGAAGGAGAGTGTGCTGCGCCTGCCAGCATCCGGGCTTTCCCAGCCCTCACGCACACCTGAGCCTCCAGCCAGGTGGCAGATGCCACTCATGTCTGCACCATGCCCCATGGGTCCACTTCCATTCCTGCTGTGCTGGACAGTGCCTTGGGAGATCAGCCTCACAGTGTCACAACTCAATCACACACCTTCTGCCCTGGCCTTTGTCCCATGGTGCTGTCAGAGCTGGCTTGGCCTGGAAGTGTGGGAGAATTAATGCCTCTAAGGCAACCCTTGACCAGTGGAGTCTAGCAGATGGATAACACCCTGGCCACCCATCTTTCCCATGGACAATTCTGGAAGGCTTTCAGCTTCTCAGATGTCCCAGGAGGATTGAGGGACCCTGATGTTGGAGCTCCCTCCTTCCCCATCTTTCTTGCCCTACTCCTCTCTCCTGCTTGCTGGGATCACCGCCAAATAAAACACTGGCACCGAAGTCCTTGCCTCAGGCTTTGTTTTCAGAGGGACCTGAACAAACACAAAGGGTGGCCCTTGCTGCTGAGCACATGGTTTGGTAGCTTTTCTCTCTGCACCTGGTCCAGTGGTGCCAAACATCAGAAAACTGAAAAGAGCACAGGATTCTATGAGAGAAGGAGAAAGACTTCAGAGAGGTGTCATCTGACCTGCTCCCCTGAGTTGATTAGGGGGGACTTCATCCTCGTAGTGCTCTTTCTAATTAGCAACATCAGCACCATCAGAAACAAGTTAGAAAAGCAAATTCTCAGACCTCAGCCCAGACCTGCTGGATGGGAAACTCTTGGGGGCGCCAGCAATCTGTGTTGTAACAAGCTCTCCAGGTGACAGCTGATGCATGCTGAGGTTTGAGACTTAAGGGAGGAAAAACTTTTCCGTTACTGTCCCAGCTTCTCTGCCTGGGGCCCTGCAAATTAAACTGACAAAAGACAGATCCACAAGAGAGAAACAGGTGGTTAATGCACGCAGTGCACCTCACACAGGAGGGACCTCAGTGGTGAGTAGCTCAAAGGAGTGGTTAGGACTGGCTTATACAACACCTTAGCAAAGAAAATAAGTTTTAGAGAAGTGGCAACACAAAGGAAAAAGGGTTTATGTTTCCAAGGGCAGCTGACTGTGGCAAGGTACATACAGCGGGGACACTAATGGAGTGAGGTTTGTTTGTTTGTGCAGGCCCCTCTTGACACCAGCTTTTCATCTTTTCCACAGTCGTAAAACTGGCTCAGGAGAAGGTATTCATGCCAGTCCTCATTTCTCAGAGGTTTCTGCATTTAGTCAAATAAGGAAAGCTTGGGAAAGTCGTCTTTCTGCATCTGTTTTTTTCTCATTTGCATTTAACTCAAAATAATTCTTATGCCAATGTGGTATATTTGCAATTGGCATATTCTAGTCTCCTACAAAAATTAATGGCTTATATGTACAGCTGGATTGAATATAAATAACAATTCCTTACTTGACCTACAGTTTCTGCTGCGGTCCTCCCTCCTCTGGCCAAGGCAACTTGCTCACTACCCGTCCTCAGATGCTCACACCTGGGAAAGAAAGACTGTAAACCCCTCTTATATAGAGAACCCCCTCCACACACAAAGATGAGTTTCTCCTTCAAGAACAGAAGACAGCCTCTAAGCAGCAAAGCACTTGTTATCTAGATATGAGGCTAAAGACAAAGCCTCAGTGAACTTAAAATTTTTCAAAACTTTTAGTCCTTGTTTAGTAGAACCTGCCTGCAACCAATGAACTTGTGAGTTTTACTTTTATATCACACACTTTATATCCTCTCATATGATTTAGTTACTTTTTTTTTACTTTCACCCAAAAGCACCATCCTTTTAGATGATTTAGTTATTTCACGTGCTTGTGAACTATCACTTAGAAAATTTACAAAATAATAGTGTGAAAATTAGTGATAGTTGCCAAGTTATATCAGTTGTAATTAGTTCAGCAGTGAGCTTTGAAAATTTTTCCTTAAAGGACATGGGATTCTGTAAGGGAGAAAAAAACCTTTTCAGCATCTGGGAACTGAGGATTAAAGTGATAAAGTACATATTAACAAGACAAAAGGTTTATTTCATATGTACATGAGGAGCCTCACAGTAAATAAAAAATCCCAAAAAGCAGTTAGGCCTGGGAGTTTATATACCATTTTAACAAAAGGCAATACGCTGTGGAGAAGTGACAAGACAGAAAAATGTGTTTGAGCTTCTAGGTGTGGTAAATTGTGGCAAGGTAAATTTATGGGGAAAACTAAGAAAAGACAAGGGGTATTTATTATAGTAAGGTTTTCTAGGCAGACTTAAATCATAGCCATTTCCAATAATAAGAGGTATCTTTTCCTAATATAACAGAGAGGAGGGGGAACACCTTCACAAAGGGAAATTTAGTTCTTCTTTTGGGCAGAAAGGGGGAAGGAAGAGAGTTTCTTGTGCATCTGATGTTTCTCAATTGCCTTTAGCTCAAAATAATTCTTATGCTAAAGTGGCATATTTTTGGGTGGTATACTCTGATCCCCTTCAATTCAAAACATCCATTTGTGATTTGGGTGTTGGAAACTTTCACTGATCTCTTTGTACTGCAGCATAGTGTGTTAACAAGTGATTTATTTTCAAAAACTCTGACACCAGTCTAATAATGAGAAAATATTAGACAACCCACATTGGGGTATGTTTGTGTGTTTTACAGGATACCTGGCCAGAACTCCTTAAGATGATCAAGGTCATGAAAAATAAGGAAAGACTGAGAAACTGACAGGTCAGACGAGACTAAGGAGACATTATGACTAAATGCAATGGGGTGCCCTGGGTGGGATCCTGGAACAGAAGAAAGACATTAATGGAAAACCTGGTGAAATGTGAATGAAATTAGTTTCTTAGTTTTGACAAATATACCGTGGTAACTTAAGATGATAATGTTAAGGGAGATGAAACTGGGTGAGATGTATACATGAACACTTCATGCTATCTTTGCAATCCTTCCATAAATCTAAAGTTACTCCAAAAATACAACATTCATTTTAAAACACTTTGGTAAATTATATTTAATGAATAGAGTAGAACTATATTTCTAAATGTCAGTCATTTATGTACAGTCATGAATTTGCTTTTTGCTATGATTCATACCCTCCATTTTCTCTAAATTGAACATTTGAAAATAATGTAGGCATATGCCTTTGTTATAGGGTTATTTACTATAACCTCAATATAATAGTGTGGTAAGTTTAATGTGTTATTTAAATATTTTTCTGATATACATATTTTAAAAAAGTAAATTCTGGGCAGATTTTTTTCCCTGAAACCCAAACATGCTGTCATGCCTCCTGTTTGGTTTAGCTTTTCTGATGCTGTGCCCACCCTTCTCTGCCTGGGAAACTGCCACTTATCCTTCATCCTTCGGCTTAAACATAACCTCCTCAGGGAAGAGCCTCCTGATCTCTGGCCAGCCTCTAGTGGTACTGTATAGCTCTCCTTTCCAACATTTGTTGCAGTTATATATTGCCTAGTCACAGTGATTCTCTTGCCTTTTTCCTATCTCCCCTTCTGCCCCAGATAATCAAACTTTAGAAGCAGCAACAGCCCCCAGGGTTGCCCTTCCTGGAGTCAACTGAAGTCTGGGTGCACCGGCTGAGGTGGCTGCTAGGGGGCGCTGTGCTGTGGGTGTGGGACCAGGGAGAGAGCGGGAAGGGCAGAGAGACCTTAGGGATGAGACAGGTTGAGTGCTCAAGAGAAGAGGGCAGAAGAGGACTGGATTTTCAGGTTCTAGGAGAAGAGAAGAGGTAAACATGGAGGCGTGGAGAGAAGAGAATGAGACTATCTTGGATGGATCTGGGGCTTGGGAAGGATCATAATTTGGACAGGGAGAAAGGAGTGATGGTGTCAAGGCATTCTCCGTCTCATTTCAGCCAGATATGTAGAAATGAAAAGCCTGGTAAAGTCGTTTGGCAAGGGCAAGTCACATGCTTAATAAGGACACAATATGTATTGGCAATGGAAGTCCAGCTCTCCTATTATAACAGGTCCACAGTGCTTGGGTTGTGAAGAAAGTGGAATTATGGAGTCATTGAGATATTCTAATATCTGACACTGATTAGGACTGACATCAATTCAAGGTAGGTTGGGAGGTGCTCAAATAAAGACTTAAACGTCTAGAAATGAAAGGCAAGCCCCTTTCTAATAACATAGCCTATTCCTAAAAGGCTGGGATATTTATTAGGATTCAGAAACATAAGACTGGGAACAAAAGAATGGTACAATTTAATACAAAATTTAAGGAGCTTTTTTGGATTCATTCTGGTTCAGTAAACATTTGAGAATCTATAGCCAAACGTTGTGCTTTCACCGAGAAGTAAGCAGTGCTTGGCTGGTGGAGCAGGCGGACATGCGCATAATCCTCGTGGCCGCCTTGCCAAAACCACTTCAACCCACGCCACACACTGCATCCAGGCTGGCTTCTAAAAACTGCCCTAGATCACCACACACCCTACATCAGATCCCTCCGCGGCTGCCTACTGCGTTCAGAACAGACCCAAACACCTCACTCTGCTATTGCAGTCACGTGTGCTGTACAGCAAGCCGCCTTAAAACCGAGTGGCCTAAAACGACCAGCACCATTAATTGGCACACCATTCTGCAGTTTGGACAAGGCTCAGTGGGGACAGCTTGTCTCTTCCCCACATGGTGTCAGCTGGGGCAGGCTGACCCAGGCTGCATGTTTAAGATGGCTTCACTCACTTGCCAGGCATCAGCTGGCATGGTCAGAACAGCTCCAGGTCTGGCCAGGCCTTCCTGTCATCTCTCTAGAGTCTCTCATCCTCTGGGCCCCTCTCTCTTTTTCCATGTGGCCTCTCTCTACTGCAGGGAAGGTGAATTTCTTTATGTGGTGGCTCAGAGCACCAAGAGGAGAAAGCAGATGCTTCTAGGCTTCTTGTGGCCTAGACCTGGAACTGCACAGTGTCACTTCCACTATTCTATTGGTCAAAGTCACATGGCCGGGCTAGTTCCAAGAGCACGGAAACAGACTCTGCCTTCTAATGAAGGAGCAGACTGTGCTCCTTCCAGGAGCAGAGGACTTGCTGTCGGCCATCTTTGCACACGTCTATCACGCCTGGCCTGAAGCCCCTGTGCCCCTGTCTGTCCTCACTTCTCACCGTGCTTCCCCCAGCAACTGCATGGGTCTTCAGTTCCTGAGAAGTGCCAGTCTTGTCCCTGCCTTGAGGCCTTTGCAGTGGCTGCTCTCCTGTCCCAAAGATTCTTCCCTTGAGTCTTTGCCAAGCTGAATTCTTCTTGTCATTCAGAGCTCAGTTTAAATATTACTTCCTCAGGGCACTGACCCCTGATCACCCAATGCATAGCAGTGCCCAGTTCTTATCTCCTCTTGCTGTTTACGTCTTCTTTTTTTTTTTTTTTTGAGACAGAGTCTCACTGTGTTGCCCAGGCTAGAGTGAGTGCCGTGGCATCAGCCTAGCTCACAGCAACCTCAAACTCCTTGGCTCAAGCAATCCTCCTGCCTCAGCCTCCCGAGTAACTGGGACTACAGGCATGCACCACCATTCCCAGTTAATTTTTTCTATATATTTTAGTTGGCCAGATAATTTCTATTTTGTTTTAGTAGAGACGGGGTCTCGCTCTTGCTGAGGCTGGTCTTGAACTCCTGACCTCGAGCGATCCACCCACCTCGGCCTCCCAGAGTGCTAGGATTACAGGCGTGAGCCACCACGCCCGGCTGCTGTTTACTTCTTTACTTACCACCTCTCACCATGGACACATTTGCAGATATGTGCATGTGTGCATGTCTATAATCTTACTGTCTGGTCCACACACTAGAATGTAAAAAGACATTGTCTAAATCCCAGCATGTGGTACAGTGCCCATCACGTAGGAGTTGCTCAATAGACATCTTTTTAGTAACTGAATAATCTAATAGGTCCTCAATTCAATAAAGCTGTATTTTTTTCAAGTTATGCTTCTGATTTGCACTTTCTCATTTGTCTTCTTGTGCAAAATCCTTACTCATGTACAACCACTTGTGCCAGACTGTGGAGAATCATATGCCGTATTCTCATTGTTCATTATTTACATATAACCTATAAATTTTTTGCAATTCTGAGCAAAATCCCAATGGAATATTTCAGGAAGCTTCAAAAACTGATTCAAAAATTTATATGAAAGATATAAGAACAGGAACACTGATATAGAAATAATTAAAATAAATTGAAAAAATAATAATAGTAAACTAAGATATATGTATAAGAATATATACCAATATCATTGGAAACACCTTAAGTGGCATTGAGGCTGGTTAAATTGTGAAATGTCCTCACAAGGAAATAGCATATAACCATTAAGAAGAAAGACATAGCTCTCTATTTGCCAATATGGAAAGGTCTCCAGATGCTAAATGGATGATATGTGAACCATTAATTTGTGGCCAACTCATAGTTTGAGTCATCAAATTATATGTTAGGCTCTCCTTCCCCATCACGTCACTAAGAGAGAAGATGCAGAGTTATAAAAGGCTTGAGTCAGTGCCTCTGTTCCCATTGGAGGTACCCTGAGACAGACCACATCCTTACAGCAAGAACAGCTGGAAGGCACCAGATGATTTCAAACATGTGTGATGGCTGAACATGATTAGGCTTGCATTTTGCAAAGATTACTCTGACTGGCATGTGGAGAATGAATTAGAGGAGATTGGAGAAGGATTAGAAATGATGCAAGGAGGCCAATTGCAGTAATCCGGGCAGAGATAATGAAGCTTGCAATATGGAGGTGGTGATAAAGATGGGGAGAAATGGAAAGATTTGAAAATATTTATGGGGTAAAATTGACAGGACTTGGTGACAGATACGGGGGTAAGTGAGAAGGAGAGTCAAGGGTGACTTCCAGGCACTGGCAGACATGTTTCCTGCCTTCAAAGAATTTATAATAATTAAGCCAATAGAGTTATGGCTAAACTTAGTTTGCTTAGCGGCTTTTGCTGGTGAATGAGTGATGATGTCCCGTCTCCACCAGGCAGGCCCATTGCACCCTCTGTGCTCTTGTCTGCGTCTTCAATTCTGCATCAGCACCTAGCTCAGTGCTCGGCACACAGTAGTCAGTCCAGGTTTGTAGAAGGAGGTGGAGTGCAGGTGACCACAGTGGAGTGCAGCTGACTGTGGCATGTACTCTTTTTTTTTCTTTTTTATTTCAGCATATTACGGGGTGCAAATGTTTAGGTTACGTATATTGCCCTTGCCCCACCCAAGTCAGAGCTTCAAGCGTGTCCATCCCCCAGATGGTGCACACCACACCCATTAGGTTTGTATTTACCCATCCCCTCCTCCCCCCTCCCACCTGCCAGACACCCAGTGGTTGTTACTACTATATGTGCACTTAAGTGTTGATCAGTTAAAACCAATTTGATGGTGAGTACATGTTTTTCCATTCTTGTGATGCTTCACTTAGTAGAATGGGTTCCAGCTCTATCCAGGATAATACAAGAGGTGCTAGATCACCATTGTTTTTTGTGGCTGAATAGAACTCTATGGTATACATATACCACATTTTATTAATCCACTCATGTACTGATGGGCACTTGGGTTGTTTCCACATCTTTGCAATTGTGAATTGTGCTGCTGGCATGTACTCTTTAAACCCTTGTAGCTCATTTGTACAGTGGAGGGAGTTCAATATTGGAAGGGCCAGATGAATTACCTTTTTTTGAAAGCAGATGAATATAAGCATAAGCAGTTAGAAGAATGTGAGATGTGGAATAAGAACTGATGAAAGTTAGAAAAAGATTTTTTTTTAAGTCTAAAGAGCATAGCAAAAATGAATGTAAGAACTAACATACCTACTGTTTCTGTCTCATACTTGCTGTGCTTCTGCTAAGAACACCCTCCTTCTTGGGGCTCCTAATACTTGCAAAACCCCATTTGTTTTTTGAGATAGGGCTTATGTATCTCCACCCCTGTGAGGCTTCTTTTGATTCACCCAAACCAAGAGGACTTCAATGACAGCATTTACACAGCCCCCAACTTCAATGCTTGCATTGACACTGTACTGCACCTGTTCATGTTCAGCCGTCCTCCACACAGGGCAGGGGACCGACTTTATTCATTTTGCATCCCAGCACCCATTGGAATGCCTCTCTCAAGGTAGGCATTTCAGTCTAAAATCCTTTTGGGGTCAAAATGGTTATAAGGATGAAAGAGAAAATGAAAGGAAGGAAGGTAGAAAAGGAAGCAAGGAAGAAAGTATAGAAGAAAAGAAGGAAGGAGCAAGAATGTTCAAGTTATTGTGTAATAAGTGATTAAAAATATTAACAAGTAAAAGTTTACTGAGGTACACAGATCACACCTTGTTCAACTTGAGTTAGAAGCAGAACGGTTTAGAAAAAAAGGTACTGAGCTGTGGATGCAGAAGTCTTGGTTTTGATGCCCGAAATTTCCTCGTTGCTCACCTCGCTGGGTTTCAGGTTTCTTAGCTGTCAGCAGAGAAGGGACTGGACCACATCTGCATGGTCCTGTGCCATTCTGAGGAGTCACGACAGCAAGCTGCAGCAGATGGCCCTGACTGGGACGCTCTTATTCTCTTCATCTGCCACACCCTGGAGAGCCCACCCCAGGCCAGATGGTGGGCTGGGCTGGGAGTTAAAATGATGACTACGAGAGTGTTTTCTCCTTTAAGGCTCACAGCCTAGTGGTGAAGACAGACAGGGAAGAGAGGAGGCCTCTTTTTGGATATATGTGGGGGACAAGTCCAGTCCACACCTCATGTGGTCTCTGTCAGCATCAACTCTCTGCCCTGGGCCTCCAACCCCCACTCTCCTGTCTGGCTTCTGCCCTAGCTCCTGTGCTCTGAACGTGAAATATTTGCTGTGTGAGTAAATGCATGAGTGAATGGTCGTGATGGAGATATGGCGAGGATATTCTGGAAGCAGGGAGGAGAGGTCCCTGACCCAGTCTGGGCCCGGGGGTGAGGGAGAGGGGAGACGGGAGCAGGCTTTCTGGAGGGACTCTAATAAGTAGGATTGGCCAGGCTCAGTGTTTGCATGCTGAAACTGCCCGCCAGGAAATGGAGACAGCACAGGCCAAGGTGCAGACAGTGGGTGGAGGCCCCCGAGGTCCAAGGTGGCTGCGGGGTGACATGGAGGCAGGGGAGGCCTTGAGCTCTACCCTGAAGAACCGATACTTTCTCCCGGAGGGATAGGTTTAGCACCGAGCGAGGAAGTCAGGTTTGCCTTTTAGATAGTCTACTCCCTGCTCACTCTCTGTAGAATAGATCTGAAGAGGATGAGGCTGGAGGCGGGAAGGCAGCACCCGGAGGGACATAAGAATGACGGGGGGAGGGCACACTAGGGCAGAGGCATTGTTAATGGAGACGTGACAAATGAGAAATATTTGTATTACATGGATGTCGGGGGTTTGGGACCGCAGGAGGCTAGGGGCGTGTGATGGTTACTTTTACGTATCTACTAGCCTGGGCTGAGGTGCCAAGACATTTGGCCAAACGTTGTTCTGGGTGTGTCTTCAAGGGTGTTTCTGGATGAGTTTAACATTCGAATTGGGAAACTGAGAAAAGCAGGCACTCCCGAGTGTAGGTGGGCCTTGTCCACGCAATTGAAGGCCTCAATAGGTCCAAAAGGCCGAGTAGGAGAAAACTGCTCTTGCCTGACTGCTGAGTGGGGACCTCAGTCATTTCCTGCACTCAGGCTGGAACTACCATCGGCCCCCAGGGTCTCCAGCTTGCCAGCTGCAGAACGAGAGACTTCTCAGTCTCCATAATCATGTGAGCCCATTCTTTACAATCTGTCTGTCTCTACACACACACACACACACACACACACACACACACACACACATACACACACACACACACACACATACCCACACACACACACACACACACATACACACACTCGACTGGTTCTGCTTCGCAGGAGAACCCCAATACAGGTCACAAGTAGGTGTCTGACTCGGATGATAGGTGAATGACAGGACCACTAACTGAGCCAGGGAGCGTCCCTTCCAGAGACACCTTCACCTTTCATGACTCCCCAGGTGGTCGCCCAGCTTATTAGTGTGCAGTTGTGATAATCCAGCTGCCCGTCACTGGCAATATTGTCATCAATTTCTGTAGTCTTTACTTTTCTGTTAATTTCTAATTGGCATGAAGGTTTAATTGCATAACTATGTGTATACCTGGCAGGCACGTGGTCTTTAGTGTGTAGGATGTCACAGCCCAGAAAGCACTTTGAGCAACCCTACTGGGCTTGTTATAGGGGACAGGGTGTTCACTACTGAGGCATTGTTCATTTCGATGGCATTTTGCTGTGTTTTAGCATGAATGCATGTTAGTTTTTTTTTTCCACTGAAATGAATTGTTAATTATATTTTGACTTAGGAGACTGAGTGCTATCTTAGGGGTGAATGGCTCCGGCCTGTGAGCAGAGACTACCTATGAGAGGAGGTTCCCTACAGGAGGAATGATTAGAATCTCCTTCAAGGTTATGAACCCAAGTAGCCCAGGGAGGCCCAAAGGAGGTGAGGATTGAGAGGTTGGCATAGACTCTCCTTCCTGGGTGTGGAAGGTGGTGCACCTCCTACCGCCTGGTGTGGGCACAGCCCCACTGGCCCTGGTTCTCTCTAGTTGATTCTTCCTGTCTCTCACGGGCTCAGCCATCCCTCAGCCTGATATTTGAACACTGACACGGAGATCTGTTCCAGGAAGTGGGTGAGGGACACTTTCTGAAACTGGTTTTGGAGAGCTTAAGATTCTAGGTTCAGTTTCAATGTCCTTGGGCTAGTATCCTATGACAATGTTAATACATTTACACATTTGTACATTTTCTTTTACATCCACATGTAACATCAAATTAAAATTTGTTGGAGAGTTTTTTCCTTGTGCCGACCTAAAATCTGCGGCCTTGTCACTACTTCCTGTTGATTCTGGTTCTACCTTCTGGAAAAAGATGGAGTAAATGAAAAACTTCTTACACCTAAGAAATTATTGACAGCAGATCCCAAGTCTCTTCTCAGATTTTCTCCTCTCTTTGAATAGTATTTAAACGTTACTGAAATCCATGGTTCCTGGACATTAGCCCCTTACTCCGGAGCCGGCTTCTCTGCATTCAGGGTTGGATAACTCTTTGCTGTGGGATTGTCCTGTGCATATTTAGCAACATCTCTGGCCTCTGCCCACTAGACGCCAGTGACACTCCCCGCCAAGTTGTGACAACCAAAAATGTGTCCAGACATTGTCTTATGTCCCAGGGGATGAGGGTAGGGGCAAGATTGTTCCTGGTTGAGAACCACTACTCTAAATGAACTTCTAATTCCATGGTCCTTTAAATGTGGTTTCTTCAACTGAACACAAAACTTTACTTGTGACCTGATTGTGTGGAGCTGAAATTATATTTTTATAGCAGCTTGCACTAGCTTTTTGCTTGTTTCCACAACCATGTCGGGCCACACCACCAGCTGAGCTTATAGTCCCCAGAACCCCCCCTGGTCTCTGTCCTGGGAACTATTGTCAGCCAGGCTTTCCCCAAATTGAATGTAGTTAATTTTTGAACTTAAATTTAGAATTTTAAAATTATACCTGTTAAATTACACTGTGTATCTTGGGAAGTATATGGGGAATTTTGAGGAATATTAATTTTTTCATCCAATGCATTAACCTTCCAGCTCTGGGTCATCTGTAGGTTTAATAAGCACTTGTTATAACACTTCATCCAGGGTGTGTGTGAGAGTGAATGTGTGTGTGTGTTTTAATGGGAGATTGTTGCAGTAGACAAGTCCAGATATAGAAGACTGACCCATGACCCTCCTTAGGCTCTTTCCAGGTTGACACTGGGCACACTAAGGATTCAGAAGGTGGATTTGACCAATCATGAAGAACCTCATGGGGACCACCACCCACCTCCTGTATTGCTATCTGTGTCTTTCAAATTTAAAAAAGGAATGACATTAATTTGGCAGAATTTGTTCACTAGGAACTCAAACTCAACTTTTCTATAAATGTAAAACTATTCTAAAATAAAAAGTAGAGTTTCCTCATGGTGCAGTGTAGAACAAAGAGAGATACCACTGGGGTGGGGCCTGTGGAAGGCCTGCTCAGTCTTAGAAATGAAGGCAGGAGTGGTGGTTGCACAGTGGGCCTTGGTAAGGAAAGGCCAGGAATCTTTCTGGGGAATCCCAGGTGTTCCACCATGAGCAGGTCTATGCAAAGCTACCCCCAAAGGCTGAGGGGGCTGAGAGGCTGAAGAAAGAGGCTGACATTCCAGTTTCTCAGAAAGAAACATTTAATAGGGACTTACAAACAGAAGCCATGTCTCTGGAAGCTGAGAGACAGTGGATCCCTGAACCTGCCCTCCAGAAAATATCCTTTCTATAGCAAGCTTTTAGCCTAAAGACATGTGTAGCTGGTCATGCCTCAGACTTTCATGTGAAACTTGTGACCACTGGGGAGGTTAGATAAACATCTTGATGAAGGGTTACCTATGCTATAGGCATTGTTTCTTTATGTGGGGTTGTCTATGCTATGGGAACACCTTGGTTTCCAGGAGTCAAACATAGTGGTTATCATGGTGGTTTCGCTTCAAGATGGTGTCACTCTTGTCATGCAACAGGCTGTTTTCCTACACTACGTCCGCATTCAGGGTGAAGTTAACTTTGGAAAGCAAAAGGCAAAATCAGGAATCAGAATATATAGACTTGATTGTGGAGTCACTAGACAAATGCCTTCCAGTCGTTTTTATTAAGATGCTTTTGGATGAATTACTTCATCATCAACATTGACATGTCTAAGGGCTTATAAACTGTTTTATTTTGTTATTTGAAAAATCAGGATGAAATAGTGACTACTTCACACAGTTTTGTGAGAATTCAATGAGTTAATGTGTTCACAATTGCTTAATGCAGTGCCTGGCTCATAATAACAGTGTAATAAATGTTGGCTATTATTTTTATCTATTAATCTGTTCTAAAATTTCTCTGGGAATTGGTCTAAAACCACAAACTTATATGCAAAAACATCCTAAAAGGTGTCATAATCCTTGGTGACTCCTTGGATTTTTATGTGATGAATGCTTGGTTATTTATGGAAGTGATTTTATTTAAATCAACTTTTAATTTTAGAATAGTTTTACATTTATAGAAAAGTTGCAAATATATGGAGTTCCCATATGCCCCTCATCTACCTTTCCCTGTTGTTAATATCTTGTGTTACCATGGTGCATTTAGCAAAACTCAGGAACCAGCCAGGCATGGTGGTGCACACCTGTAGTCCCAGCTACTCGGGGGGCTGAGGCAGGAGGATCGCTTGAGCCCAGGAATTTCAGATTGCTGTGAACTAGGCTGATGTCATGGCACTCTAGCCCCAGCAAGCAACAGAGCAAGACTCTGTCTCAAAAAAAAAAAAAAATCTTTCTCTGAAAGCATCACTGATTAATCGATTGTCCCTTGATGCCAGGATGGACCTGTCCCAGTTCCTGGTTGTGTCCCATGTTGGGGGAGTGATTGGCAACTAAGGGTCAGTGTCAAAGCCCTCATAGCCACATTTGAGCAACAGCAGAGGTTTGAAGGGAGTGGCTAAGTCTACCTTTCAGGCTAAGTCTACCTGGAGCCCATTATTAAGTTCAATTTTGTCTGTTCCATCGTCTTTTGCTATCATCTCAAAGTGCTGGGCCAGCATTGTTCTGTTAGGAGTTATACTTCTGTAAAGGTTTTAACAAGTAACAGATAGATTAAAAAGGGAAAAAGTAAAATTAATAGTAATATGACAATCTCAATTTGCAAATGGTTCATTTGAGCCATGAACTTAGGCTTATAGGCAACCAACTGAATAAATCAAATGACCATAGGGAATTAGGTGAGACCTTTTGCAACCATTATAGCTCACTGCAACCTCCAATTCCTGGACTCAAATGATCCTCCCACCTCTGCCTCCTGAGTAGCGGGGACTACAGGTGCACACCACCATGCCTGGCTAATTTTTTTCTAGTTTTAGTAGAAATGGGGTCTCACTCTTGCTTAGGCTGGTTTCGAACTCCTAACCTCAAGTGATCCTCCTGCCTCAGCCTCCCAGAGTACAAGTATTACAGGTGTGAGCCACTGCACCTGGCCTTGTTCTTTGTTGAAGATGCTATACAAGCTGGAATTCAAAGCTACCTCTTTGGCAGGCTCTGACGAGCCTCATGTGATAGGAGTCAGACAATGTCCTATTCCAAGCCTCTCACCGAAAAGCCACAACTTCTCCTGAATTCCCCCCCCATGTTACAATCCCTATAACCAAAGGGGTCAAAATGTTTTTTGATCTTTTTTCTCTGATTCTGTATTTTCTACCACTAGACTTTCTTGCTCTCTTTCCTAATCCAAGATTTAAAACACCTTACTATAAATTTGCCACTGTTCTTGCAAAAAGCTAATTACCTAATTTTTACATTTTAATGGAGCTGGGAAGGTGGTAGGTAGTGTTACTGAAAGCTTGGCACTTGTCCCCAAGGCTACATCAGAAGAACAAGGACAAGTGGTTTGAGGAGAAGGAAAGAGAGGTTTATTACTTTGCTGGCAAATGAGGAGGATGGAGATTCCTATCTAAAATGCCATCGTCCTAATCATAAGCAGAAATACAGAGCTTTTAAAGGGAGGGTTTTCTATTGTAGGCTATTGTTGTTCAAGTACAGTTGATGATTCTGATCATCCCATCTCAGCTGAGGACAATCCCATGACCTCCGCCCAGGACCTCTGCCAGCCCAAATTTGGGCCTCTGCCCACAGTTCAGTTGAGCCATGTCCTGTAGCACAAAGAACAAGGGACACTCCCCTGCCCCTCCTGACCACTGGCCTGAGGCAGGCAAGCATGTTTTAGTTCCCAAAAGGAGTGAGGGAGGTTTTGGAGGTTTTAAAGAGACAGAAAACATTTTTGACATTTTTTTCTGTTACGTATTCCCCACTGTCAGTTTTACCCTTCCATATCTATGAGAGGATGGGTGAAGCAGTCATCGAGCTACTTCTTGCTGAATTGGGACAATGTTTTGGATGGAAGGTTTATAACTATGTATGCCATTGCAAAGCTTTGGGAGTATGTTTACAACAGGTTACCAGGAAAAAAAATATCATTGAGGACTGACAAAGTGAAATGGATTGTTGCCTTGTACACAGGTCTGATATAGGGCTGGGTTAGAAAGAAACATGGGATGCTTGAGTACGGAGCTGTTAGTCACACCCTGTAGGTGATCCGAGAGACTGACTTCTACAAATTTAGAAATCATATAAAGCACAGAACAAAGTTTATGATGACAAATCCAGCAGCAAGACAGGTCAACAGAGGCAGTAGTCTGGGGAAATCCTCACTAAGGAGTTGTCTCTCCAACCTATAGACAGAACAAATAACCAAAGAAAGATTAGTGACAGAAAACATTTTCATTTTTCCCTTTCTCTTGAACAGATATTTTAAATTGCCTAAAGTCTGGCCCCCTCAGTGGGGACTTGGCTTCTGTTTTTCTATGGGACATCTCTTTACTTTGGTATGATGGGCCCACCCAGGGATGCCAAATCTATTACTGAAAGCTTGGCACTTGTCCCTGAGGTTGCATTAGATGAACAGGACAAGTGGTCTGAGGAGAAGGAAACAGAGGTTTATTAATTCGCTGGCAAATGAGAAGGATGGAGATTCCTGTCTAAAATGCCATTGTCCTAATCATAAGCAGAAATACAGAGCTGAAGACAATCTTGTGACCTCCGCCCAGGACCTCTGCCTGCCTGAACCTGGGCCTCTGCCTGGTAGTTCAGCTGAGCCATCTCCTGCGGCGCAAAGAGCAAAAGATACTCTCCTGCCCCTCCTGACCACTGGCCTGAGACAGGGATTCAGGTTTTAGTTTCCAAAAGGAGTTGGGGAGCTTTTGGAGGTTTTAAAGAGATGGAAGGCCGGGCGCGGTGGCTTACGCCTGTAATCCTAGCACTCTGGGAGGCCGAGGTGGGTGGATCGCTTGAGCTCAGGAGTTCGAGACCAGCCTGAGCAAGAGCAAGACCCCGTCTCTACTAAAAAAATAGAAAGAAATTATCTGGCCAACTAAAATATATATATAGAAAAAATTAGCCAGGCATGGTGGCGCATGCCTGTAGTCCCAGCTACTCGGGAGGCTAAGGCAGGAGGATTCCTTGAGCCCAAGAGATTGAGGTTGCTGTGAGCTAGGCTGACGCCACGGCACTCACTCTAGCCCTGGCAACAAAGCAAGACTCTGTCTCAAAAGAAAAAAAAAAAAGAGACAGAAAACATTTTTGCTGCTTTTTTTTTTTTTTTTTTCCCAGGCCATTCCCTCTGTTACAGTAGTGGGAGAATAAGAAACAGTAGAGATATCCTAAGGCAATACATTGGAGGCAATTTAGAGAATAAAAGCAAGTCATCACACAAATATATGTCTATTAACAGTTATTCAACCTTTAAAAGGAACACTGCTTAGAATTAAAGAGGAGACTAGATTCAGGTTTCCATCTGAGTTGTTAGAATTCCTTATAATTAATGTCAGGCCTTGGAATGGTTATAACTGAATGGTTATTATTATTCTATCAATTGCCTTTAGGACTAAGAGCTGATCACCTATCTCTCCAGTCCAAGCTGCTTGGAGGCTGAGGCTGGAGTACCACTTGACCTCAAGAGTTCGAGGTTACAGTGAGCTGTTGTAACAGAGGTAAAGGCCTGAAAAAGAGCAAAATGTTTGACAAGGTGTCTGTTTAACACCCCCGCCCACCTCTTTTGGGAAGTAAAACTTGCATCCCTGACTGAGGCCAAGGATCAGAAGGGCAAAGGAATGCTCTTAGTTCTTTGTTTCTAGTGTCTTAAACCACAGGAGTTGGCTCAATGGAACAGAAGTGAGGAGATGATCTTCACCAGAGATGCTACAGTGGAACAGCAGTAGCCCAAAGTTGAAAACCCCCTTTGAAAGGCTCTGTATTTGTGCTAAAAGGGGGAAAGGGAAATGGTACTTTAAGACGAGAATTTGCCATTCTTCTCATTTGCTGGCAAATTAATAAACTTCTCTTTCCTTTTCCTCAAGCCACTTGTCCTTGTTCTTCTGATGTGGCCTCGGGAACAAGTGCTGAGCTTTTGGTAACACTGTGATCTCACCACTACAATACAGCCTGGGTGACAGAGTAAGACCTTAGCTCAAAAAAAAAAAAAAAAAAAAAAAGGAAAAGAAAAAAAGAAGAAGAAGAATGTTTAAATAAAAATTTTAATTGAGGTCAGAGCACAGATATATGTGAGAAAAATGACTTCCTATAAGATTACTCATTGCTGCATTATTTGCAATATCAAAAGACAGCCAACAACCTAACTGTGTTTCAATACAGAACTAGTTAAAGAAAGTTGAGAGATCCATACAGTGGAAGAATTTAGGATACTCTTTACATATTAATACAAAAGGATGTCTAAGATGTACCCTTAAATAGAAGACATGAGGTATAGACTATATAGAACAGTGTATCTAGTATGCTACCACTCTGTGCAAAAGATATATGTGTGTGTATACATATATATATGTATGATTTATCTGGAATACAAAACAAAAACCTGCTAATATGATTACGGTTACCTCCAGGAAGGGCCTCTACATGGCTGGGGAAAAAGGGAGTAAGAGAGAATTATCTTTCACTGTATAATATTTGTATCTTTAAGATTATGTGCCATGTGAGGCTATTGCTTATTCAAAATTATTTTTAAAAATTCTAGATCAATTCTACACTCAGGGAAAAAAAAAACTGAAGCCAGAGGACAATAATAAAATAAATTGTTTATCTCTAGGAAAGATGTAGACATTAGAAAGAACTAGATGGAAATACAACTTGGACAGCCAACTTTTAAATGGGTGGGCTACAGACATGATTTCAATCCCAGTGAGGCTCCCACGTACCTATAGTCTAATTATGAGAAAGAAGGCCTTGGGGCTGTGGCAGAATACTTTGGAAAACAAACTGAAACAATTTCACATGTGGAATTACACAGTGGGAGCTGGATGGATTTTTAAAGACACAATAGATCAGAAATCACAATACAGATCAGAGATCACAAACTGGTGGGCCATAGGCCAGATGCCTATGTGCATTATGTTTGGCCCAAATACTGTTTATTATTATTATGATTATTAATTATTTTTAGAGATGGAGTATGCTATGTTGCCCTGAATGCTGAATATTGTTTTTAAATTTTATTTAAATTAATTTCCAACATGTTACAATCAGGAGATCTCACACTTAAGAAAAACTAGGTTGGGTACCATCACTCACACCTGTAGTCTCAATGCTTTGGGAGCCGAGGTGGAAGGATTACTTGAGGCTAGGAGTTCAAGACTAGCCTGGGCAATATGGCGAGACTCCATCTCTACAAATAAACATTAAAAATTAGCCTGGCATGGTGGCAGGTGCCTGTAATTCCAGCTGCTTGGGAGGCTGAGGTGGGAAATTTGCTTTAGCCCAGGAGTTGGAGGCTGTAGTGACCTATGATCATGCTGATGCACACCAGCCTGGTTGACAGAATGAAACCCTATCTCTAAAAAAACAAAAAATTAAACAAAACAAAATAGCTATCTGGCTTCTTTGGAACCTCCTGTATACAAGGCCTGCATTCTTGCATGGCACCACCACGGTGGCTCCTTTTACATGGAGGCAGGCTCTCCCCAGTTTGCCACAGCTCCCCCCAGCAAGCATTTCCCATTTCCATCCCCTGCTGAGCCCACATAAGCATCTTAGGTAAAGAAACTAAGGCTCAGAGGCCAACTTCAAGAGCTCACGTCCTGTTCCCATTCCCTAGTTCTTACTCTTTTCTTCAGTAAGCAAAGCTGGGAAATCAAGGGACAGGTAGTACTCCATAGTCCTCTTGGTTTGAACCACTACTCAGGATTCCTGACTCTAAATCCCACATCACTACCCCAATCCAGTGGTTGGTTCCAGTACCCACAACTAGGAAACCTTAGTTTTTTTCCCTCCCCCAAGGATGACACAAAGCTCACCCAGAATTATAGGGACTGTACTCATCCCAGGACCTCGGAATCTTTTCACCTCTTTTCTGCCATGGTCTGGTCCTACGGCCAGGCCTACCAACATCCCCATCTTTGATAAAATCTGCCACAGAGCCAGAAGCTGCCATTGCCATGGCCTCATCCCAAGAAGGGGCAGCTTCTGATTAAGACCCAACTGCCTGCCACGTTGCTGTGACTGCCACTGGTGCTCACCACTGACCCTCCTTTCCCCGCTAATCCCTGCAACCCACACCTCGCCAGCTGCTGCTCCCCAACCCTACATCTCAGTGACAATGAGCAACCTTCCCCTGTTATGGTCATCCTGTTCCTGCCCTTCCCCACTGCTGCTCAGGAACCTCTGTGGCCTCCACTCCTGAAGCCAATGTTGTAATACGAAATCCTAGATATATGTTAGACCCAATTTTTTGTTCCGCCTGAAGCATGACCTCATTCTCTGGAGTGAGAGCTCCCCCTGTCTAGGAATTTAGATCATATCTTTCAGGACCTGTGAAGACTATTGGTCTTCAGGTTGTAAGAGAATCCAACTCAAACTAGCTTATGATTTAAAAATATTACTAACGAAGGAGTTAAGAACATGCCACCCCAAAATGTCTCACTGTGGCATATTGAGTATTTTGATTTAAAAGCCCTTGAAAAACATCAGGTACAAGAAGACCACTCTGATCTTCTCTCTCTTTCTTAAAAGCAGATGAAATTCCCATGTGAAAGATGTCCTCCCTATACCCGAAGGAAAGTATCACGTTTGCCATCAAGGATAGAAAGTTGAGGCTGAGGGAAATATGTAGAGAAACCCCTTATTAAACTAACCCTTATCTTCCTAGTCACTTCTCTATCCAATTAACTACCATATCCCAAGCCCCTTGTCACATTTTCACAATTACTACTCTTCATCCAATTCAGCAAATAAGTATTAAATTCTAACTGCATCTTTGGGTCTTCCTTTCCTGATGAAGAATCCTATGTCACATAAAACCTTTGTATTAAATAAATTTGTATGCTTTTCTCCTGTTGCTCTGTCTTCTGTAAATTTAATTTTCAGGCCCAGTTGAAAACCCCTATGAGGGTAGAGGTAAAATGTTGCCTCTCTTACATAATGTCCAGTATAGGGGAGGAGATGCCCTCAGTCCCAACAGCTCCAAGTCACTTGGCTTTTTTTTTCCTCCATTCTCTGCCTTTGCTTACTCAAACTCTTGCCTCTGCCCCTCCTAACTTTTCCACTGGCAGGCACAGTCTGTGCCTAGGACACATCCTTAGGTCCTCAGAACTGATAAAGAGCTTCTTAGCCAA
Organism: Lemur catta; assembly: GCF_020740605.2. NCBI lineage: Eukaryota > Metazoa > Chordata > Mammalia > Primates > Lemuridae > Lemur > Lemur catta. The sequence continues at coordinate 79,634,446 of NC_059137.1, forward strand.
TAGATAAAATCCCACAGGAAGATTCTGATTAGTTCTAATTGAGTCACTTGCTCATCCTTGAATCAATCACTGTGGCCAGAATGGGAAGGATTCTATTATTGCCAACCCCCAGAGAACCAAAATGAGTAGGGAAGGTCAGATCTAAGAAACAATGCGAGGCAGACAAAAAAAATATGTCTCCTACAATAGTGCACTGATAAAAACCAGGGCTCCTGTAACAAGACAAATAACTTTATTTAAAAATGGGTAAAGAACGTGAATAGTCATTTCTGTAAAGAAATATAAAGATGATCAATAAACGTAAAAACATGCTCAATAACATCAGGGAAATGCAAATCAAACCCACAATGAGATACCATTTCACATCCACTAAGATTTGTTTTTAATCTTCTGAATAGCATAGCTTTATTACACAGCATTCCTGCAATTAGAGCTGTTAAACTTCTTCATGTAAACATTTAAAATATTTCTTTATTTTACAACCTTTTGTGCATGTCTTCATTTCTTTTTTAATATACAAGATCCTTAAAACATTAAGATTGTTATAATAAAAAATTCACATAATAACAGGTGTTGGCAAGGATGTGGAGAAATCAGCACTCTGCAGGGCAGGACTGTAAAATGGAGCAGCCACTTTGAAAAACTGTCTGGCAGTTCCTCAAATGGTTCAACACAGAGTTACCATAAATATAGTCACTAACCATGGGTGATTGGTTGCAGTAGTGAAAATATAGCTCATTGCAGCCTTGAACTCCTGGACTCAAGCCTTGGCCTTCTGAAGTGTTAGGATTACAGGTGGGCCACCAAGCCCCACCCAGATTTCTTTTTTGGAGTGGGAAAACAAGTTCTCAAATACATTATGGTGATGGTTGCCCAACTCTGTGAATATACTACAAACCACTGAATGAACACTTCAAATGAGTGAATTATATAGCATGTGACTATGTCCTACTACGTAAGTAGACAGGCTTCTTCTGTTTGTCCCGCCACGTCCTTTGGGGTCTCTGAGAGATGGAGAGCGCTCCATTTGAAGTTAGCCCAGTTGAGATCAGATCCGATCCTGTTTCTATTTCCTAGCAGTTAACTCCTTCAACAGCAACACGGGGATGATAATCCCTACTTGGAAATGTGATTTTTAAAAAGACACATTAGGGTTAATAATGTACAGTGTGTGATACAGAGTAGAGTCTCTGAAACACTCACTACCCATAGAGCATACAGCAATGCATATGTGTATACATGCATGCAAACTTCACGCTTTTGGGGAGGTTCTGAAAGGACCGCATCTGGAGGGCTGGTCGTGACCCTGGTGTCGGCCCTCGGCCCCCTTGTCTCTCAGGCTCTAGGGCAGGGCCGTAGCAGAGCATCCTGCTAACCCTGGAGCCAAAGAAAAGTCCTGGAGCCTCGGGCCCAGAGAAACGAGGCGGTGTGGTCAGGGCGAGGCGAGGCCGCCCTACCGGCGGGGCTGTTGCTCCGTAACTGCAAGGGGCCGGGACTCAGCGGCTCCGGGAACCCAGCCCGACCCGCCGCCCCAGCTCCCTACAGGGCCGGGCAGGGCGACAATAGGCCCCGGGCCGCTGGCGACTGCAAGTCCCGTCAGGCTCCGCGACGCCTTCGGCGCCTGGCGGTTGCCGGGAGGGAGGGAGTGGAACGAAACCGGCCGAGGGCGGTTGGGGCCGTTGAGCCTGCGGCGGGGCTGTCAACAGGCAGGACCGGGTCGCCAGCACTGGCGGCTGCAGCTTTGCAGAGCACCAGCTTCCCGAACTAAGCACGCCCGCTTTCCATGCCGGCTCCTTTGGGGGCTGCGGCCTGGCCGGCTGCGCGGGCCCGGAACTTGTCGCTGACGGAGCCGCCGGCACCCGCGCTGCCCGGGCGTGGAGCGGTCGCGGACGGGGACCGGGAGGATGCCGCGGTGGCCCGGGCTCCGGGCTGCAGCCTGCAGGCGGTGGCCGATGAGGGCGGTGTGCGGGTGAGTGCGGGACCCAGGGGCTCTTGCAGTTTGTGGACCACCGGGGTGCAGCCTAGCTCCGGCTGTCCTCTGGGATTCGTCCCTGGGAGGACCTGTGGTTTAGACCTGGGGTAGGAGGAGCGCCCTTGCAAAGCTTTCAGCGGGCTGGAGCCTTCCTGGAACACCGGGAGGAGTCCCAGGACCCCGATGCACAATTTCTGCCAGTCGGAGTAGAGGAAGAAGATAGCTTCATCAAAGGATAGTTTTTCTATTCTCCAGTTTTAAAAGTACTTGTTAACGATGGGCACACAAGTACACAGAGGAAAGTAAAAGTCATTGGAAATCAAGCAGTGGGGAGGGGAAGGAGGGGAAGGGAAAAACTCACCTTACTGGTGCAATGAACACTATTCGGGTGATAGGAACTCAAGCCTATCAAGCCATGTATCAAAAAAAAATCTGTACCCACAGAATATTTTGAATTTAAAAAATTTAAAAAAGTGCTTGTTAACAAAGAAAAGCAATCAGGGTAACAGCGACGTGTACTTGCCATTGACAGGCACTTTGATAATGGAGGAACCCCAGTCATGGCTGAGGCTCCAGATTTAATCATTAGAATGTTACAACCTTGATTAACTATGGTTTCTTGTGGGGATCTCCTGGGTATGCTATTACTGAGATTTCCCCCAAAAGTGCCTTATTTGGATTGAAAATATACAAATAACTTTTTATGATCTCTTTCTCTATTTAATGATACTGGTTGCCTTCATGGGCTATATATGCTTTTCATAAAATAATCAGCATGGAAATCATTGCCTTGAGTTCTGGCCTCTCCTCAGAATTGCTTTTTGGATTTTATTTGACTGCTTAATACAGCGATGTATTTAGAACACAACCCTGACTCGCTTTGGACAAGATGCATGGCCGACCTTAAAGTATTGCTTTCCCTTTTTGTTTTAGCCTTGATAAAATGAAATGCTTTGAGGAAGGCGAGGATCCAGAAGTCATCCGGGGAATCCTACCCTGGTGACTTTGGGGTATGGAGAACTTTGCATTTGTTATGTACTATTTAAACATTTTTTTCCTACTTTATGTTTTGAAAAGTTGAAAATATAGTATCATTATCCACATACCCACTCCTTAAATTCAACTACTGTTAATTTGGCCATATTTGCTTTAGCCGTATGTGCATGGGTTGCCTGCTGTGTGTCCTTTCTTTTGCTTATACCATTCAACAAGTTGCAGACATCATGATAACTTACCCCCAGATATATCAGCAGGTAGCTCCTACATACCTACAAAATATCATTCTCCTACATAATTAGTGTGGTATTAGTAACCTAAAAAAATTACCAAAAAATAGATAATCTCTAATATTCCAGTCCATATTCAAATTTGTGTTTATTTTTTAACATGTATTTACAAAGGTAGAGTTAATCCACTTAAATTTGGGGTGCAAGCTAAATACTCTGGTAGTGTTCTTGAACTATCTGTGGTAAAGGACCAGTTTTTAAAATTTTTACTTTTTGACAGATTCATACTTTTGTAAAATACTATACAAGAATTATTATTATTTTTTTTTTTGAGACAGAGTCTCGCTTTGTTGCCCGGGCTAGAGTGAGTGCCGTGGCGTCAGCCTAGCTCACAGCAACCTCAAACTCCTGGGCTTAAGCGATCCTTCTGCCTCAGCCTCCCGAGTAGCTGGGACTACAGGCATGCGCCACCATGCCCAGCTAATTTTTTTTCTATATATATTTTAGTTGGCCAGATAATTTCTTTCTATTTTTAGTAGAGACGGGTCTCGCTCTTGCTGGTCTCGAACTCCTGACCTCAAGCGATCCACCCGCCTCGGCCTCCCAGAGTGCTAGGATTACAGGCGTGAGCCACCGCGCCCGGCCTACAAGAATTATTAAAAAAGAAATTAAAACAGACAATGTGAGTTCAAATTTTTTATTATTAAATCCAACAGACATAAAATTACTATCAACTTATGAACATTTCTAAATACTTAACTTCCATTTTCTATACAGATTGGATAACATATAGCTCACAGATCAATTCCTGCTTGCCTACTACACTTTGAGAAGCACTGCTCCACGATAATACAATAGAACAATTGTGCACATTATAGTGAAATTCACTATATTTCACACCACCTCACCTGTGTTCTGCCATTCTTGATCCTACCCTGTTATCCCCTTCAAATACGTGGTTAGTTATTTCAACTCTACCTTGGTTTTCTTTTGAGGTGACTGCCAAATCTGTGCCCCCGGATCCTCATTGCTAACATTTACATTAGCAAAACTTGCAGCGCTATGAAAGGCTTCATGTGGGCTTTGCTAGGATGACATTAAACTGGGTAATCTTGTAAACTACCACCCCTGTCCTCCCAAGTGTCACAAAAATGCACAAGAGGAAATAAAATCCAAAGAGAACTTACTGCAGAAAATCAGCAAACAACTGTTTATACAAATCTCCCTGGGAGACTACCTCCCTCTCCCCAGAAAACAACCAGGAAACAGAAGGAAACCAGTAAGTCTACACTCCACACAGAACTGAGTGTACTCAAACAAGCATCGGAAGGTTTAAAAACACTTTGGATTAGAAATTTTAAAACTAAGAATGAAAATGATGAAAAAGAGAAATGAAAAAAATTAATGAAATGCAGGAAATAAATGGAAGAAAAAGACAAATTATAAGTCAACAAAGATGAGATAGTCAAGGGAGAATAGGTTCAAATAAAAATTTAATAAAAGGAAATGAAGAAAGGTATGAAAACAACCAAGAGAATTGAAAATGACATAAAAAGGTAAAACGAGTCAGAGAAAGTATTGCGAATGTAAGACAGGCAAAGAAGACATAATGTTCATATTATCAGAGTTCCTGAAGAAGAAAAAGCAACAGAACAGAATTAATATTTAAAAATCTAATCTAAGAAAAATTTCCAGAAATGGAAAAAAACCTAAATCTACTGACTGAAAGGACTTACTGGGTACCTGGAAAAATTAACCCATAATTATCAACTCTGAGATATGTCTTAGTAAAACTATTAGATTTAAGAGATAAAATCATCAAGTCTTCCAGTCAAAAAGAACACATAACTTACAAAGGCAAAGGCAAACTTACAAAAAGCATCAGACGTTGCAAAACTGACATACAAAGCAAGGCAACAATGGAGGTGTATCTTTTTTAAAACTCAAGGAAAGTGTGAACTATGGATTTTGTATCCAACTGAGACATCCTTCAAATAGCAAAGCTATAGAAAAAAAAGTTTTCAACATACAAGAACTTGGGTAATTTCTGTATCCACCGGCCATTTCTGAGGAATATATTAGAGGGTGAGCTTCATCCAAACAATTGATGATGGGAAAGTTTCAGCAAAATGATTAAGAAGGTGAGGACCAGTGTAAAAGACTAATGTCTAACTGTTGTATATTGTAAGAAAGTACAATATTGCAACTAAAAAGATGGGAGGAGAAAAGAGGATAAAGTGTTGGTAATAGGTGGGTTTTAAAGAATACTGAGGGGGAAAAAAACCCTGACAAACCAGATAGTAAAAGGTTAAATAAGAAAGTGGAGTAACTAAGGGTATTGTGAAAATTTAAGTGTGGAGGTAATCAGTAGAACAAAAATAGAAATACCAATCCCTGCTCTCTAACTTCTAAAAATTAAATGAGAAAGTAATATACATCTTATAATAAGGTAATATAACAACATGCATAAGTTGAATATTTGAGACCAAGTACATTAGTTTCAGCTTGGCTTATAAAAACAAAAACCTTGAGGAGACAAGAGACATATCTAAAACAAAGTGATTCAGAGAAGCTAAAAATAAACTACTGGACAGAAGCATATCACATAAATGGAAACAAAAATTGAGCAGGAGTAGCAATTCTGATATCAGAAAAATAGAACTCAAGCCCCAAAGCATTAAATGTGACAAAGGACACTGTGAAATTTTTATCTTATGGAGGTATATGTACATAAAATTTTCTCCCTGGTTATGGAGACTATATGGCATATTCACAAAAACTGATTAAGTATTAGGTCACAAAGGACACAACAGTAACATTCATGAAATAGAAATATTACAACTAACACTCTCATTAGTAATACAATGTCATAAACCTAGGATTTACTAACAAAAATAAAAGTCAGGCTGGTCTCAAACTCCTGACCTTGAGTGATCCACCCGCCTCGGCCTCCCAGAGTGTTAGGATTACAGGAGTGAGCCACCGTGCCCGGCCCATTTTTACTATATTCTTAACGAGGAAACACTGACCTTTACCCTCCTTCTTCCTGAAGAACGGGAAATGTTTTAAAAAAAAAAAAAAAAGAATGTGTGCTCTCTTTGATTCTAACGGATGCTAATTGCTTCTGTAAATATGGCTTGCTGGCTTAAGTGGAGCCCTGACATGTACCGCAAGTTACTTCCTGATAAAGGGCTGGAGAGTCCAGGGGCCTCCAACCAATTAACCAGATAAGAAGGGCAAGGCATAATCAGAAGCCAGTCCCGCAACTTAAAAAAAACCAACCAATCAGGAGCCAAGACAATCAGCCACTTTTGAAGGAGCAAATGAATTAAGGGAGGGAGGGGGGATCCATCGCCCCGTGCATGTACTCCGCTAAAAAAAAGTATAAAAGACATGCGCCCCGCTGCGCGGGGTCCCTGCCCATGGAAAGAGACCACTGCGTTGGTGCTCAGGGCTTGGACCCTAGCTCAAGCTAGTCAATAAAACTCCTTTGCCTTTTTGCAGCCTCAGTGACTCTGTCTTTCTGTTCCCGGGGCCGAGGGGAACCGGCTGTAACATTTCCACCAGGTGCTCCCTCACAGGAGTGTAGCCTAATTATGTGCTTGTTTAGAAGTTCCAGAGACTGAGTCTTGGAACAATCCAGACCCCCACCAGGAGACTACCTCCAGGCTGCAATTAATCTATGGATAAACAGCCTTCGAGATAGCGCCAGCCCATTCACCAGCTGGGGCAATAATTCAAGGCAGTCATCACACTGACCTGCACCTCCTTGCCATTCCTGCATGCCCTTTATACCAAATTCCCTTTTTAAACTCCCACCCTCAGCCTAAGACTTTGAGATTATTTCTTTGAGGTCTGAGCCTTGGCCATTTCCCTGCAGCAGAGCAGCACCCTCACTCGGTTACACCAGGACTCCTGGGAAGGCACAGGGAGGCACACCATGAAAACCGGCAGGCACACAGCAGTGGGGCAGGCGCTCCATCAGGGGTGGTGGTGACTGTCCCCAGGCCTGATGTGAACACCTTGCCCTCCCCACAGTACCAGGGCCCAGAACCTCTGCCTCTGCTTCCCCCTCCCATCAAGAGGAGTTTTGTGGGTAGATAGCTGGATTGAAGGCCCCAAAGGCCACCCGGAGAGGCCAGGGTGTAGGCTGGGTACATGCAAGGAGACCCCTGGGTGGGCGTAAAGGCTGAGCTGGGGAGACACAGGCTGACAGGGGGCCTTGAGGAGGAGCCACAGCATTCCCTGGCCTGTCCACATCCCAACACCCACCCAGCATGAGCCTCTGGAGAGAACCACAGGCTGAAAGTCTTGGGCACTACATGGAGGCAATGAGGGCTTGGGCCTCATTCAGAGAAGTGCAGTCTCCTTGCCAGGGCAGGGTGTGGCCCGCACACCCAAGCCTGGTGGTGCTCCTGCCATCTAGGAAGACTGTGGTCAAAGGGATTGATCAAGGTGGGGCATTAGCCATTCGGGACAGTTCTCTTGATCAGGAAGAAGGGAGGTAAGAGGCAATCACCATCACTGCTGTTCAAGCACCCAAAGGGACATGTGTGGTGAGAGCGTGTGGCTCGGCCCACGGAAGAGAGCGGCCAGCACAGTGACAGGCAGGCCAGGCCACAGGCAGGCCAGCCCCACCTCATTTTTTTGGACAAAAGCAACTATTATTTTTACATAAATGAAATCTTTGACGTCATACTTGATTCCACATGTTTTTAGAAGATGTAAAGCTACAGTTACATGATAACAATAAGAGGATAGTATATTTTTACCTAAAAAAGTTTTGGGAGAAGTATTTTTGAGAACTTACAGAAAGTTTATGATTATTTATTCTCACTTGGATACCCTATCAACTATATTAAAAAATAAATATAACACAAGATGTTATTGAGGATACTGGAGATTGATGCTGTAGAAACAGCATTTTTCTCTGTGTGCATCCCTGGAGCAGGGCTCCTTGTGCCCAATTATAGGCAACTGAGATGCATTCTTACACCACAGCCATCAGTCTGCCATGCAACACTGTGATCTTTAAAAAAATCTATCGTGCTTAGTCAGTTGCCCAAAATATGTATCAAGGTGTTGCTTCATAGGCTAAAGCTTTGCTTCTACTGGTGTAAGGCTGGAACCCATGACTTGCCTTGGCACCTCCAGGGATGCTGCAGAGAACGTTTGCTGTCAAGACAGGCAAGGCTCCACAGAGGACTCAGCTGCAGATTTGAGATCTTAGCAATCAGGAGTTTAAACAGCTGCTCTGAGAGGAGGGGGCATTGTGGGCAGAGTGAATCTCCGGGCAGGGCACTGAGGCATAAAGGATGTGATGTGCTCACAGGACAGACAGGATACAGGATGGAACTTGGCTGTAGCTTAGGAAACCAGACAGTGAGAAGAGAGAGCCAAGTCTGGGCAGATGGTTAGGGCCACATTGTAAGGGGCCTTGGATATCAGAATAAGGCACAGAGACTGTGTTCTACAGCCAAGGTAGGACCATGAGAGAGACAAAGTGTTTTCTGTCTCTTTAAAACCTCCCCCACTCCTTTTGGAGAACTAAAACCTGCTTCCCTGTCTCAGGCCAGTGGTCAGGAGGGGCAGAGGAATGAGCTTTCTTCTTTGTACTACAGGAGATAGCTCATCGGAACTGTCGAACTGTCAGGCCTGGGAAGGGTCTGGGCAAGCAGAGGTCTGGACGGAGGTCCCAAGATTCTCTTCCCCAGAGATGGGAGGAATCAGAATCATCAACTGCAGTTGAACAGCAATTGCCTAAAGCTAAAAACTCCCTTTAAAAGCTTTGTATTTCTGCTTATGATTAAGACAGATGATGGCATTTTAGACAGGAGTCTCCATTCTCCTCATATTCCAGCAAATTAATAAATCTCTCTTTCCTTTTCCTCAGCCACTTGTCCTTGTTTTTCTCATTGGGACTTTCTTCTTATGCAGGCCCGGGCACAAGTGCTAGCATTCAGTAACAAAACGAACCTGAGCCCACTCCTCCAGCGCAGTAAAGCCAGACACCCACACCGAGGTTTGCAGCGAGAGAAAGGAGGGCATCTGTTTGCAGGGCACCACGCAAGGAGAATCAGGCATCTCATGCTTAACACTCAGCCTCCCTGATGGCTTCCAAGCAAGGGGTTTTAAAGGCGGGCATGTTTCGGGAAAGCAGAAGTTACAGGCAAAATAGTAAATCAATATGTGGAGGTTATACATTGGTTTGGCCCCAAAAGCTGGGATATCTTGAAATAGAGGCTTACAGGTCATAGGTGGATTCAAAGATTCTTTGATTTGCAATTAATTAAGGAAATTTAGTTTTTGTCTAAAAACTTGGGGTCCGCAGAAAGGAATGTTAAGCATTGGCCTGTGGGTGTGACTCTCTCCAGGCCCCTCAGGAAGAAATTTGGAACAAAGAACAGGGGGGTCACAGTTCAGTCCAAAGCTCCCCCTTATCTGAGAGGCATTTTCCATTTGGTGAGGGTCTGGGTTTCTGAAAAACAACGCAGAGACATATGTTAAGATGTTATTTTTAGTTTCTATGGGGAAACAAACATCTTGTGACTTGACCTGACTTGGGTGGGCATTGTTTTAAGCTATTACTACCTTCTTGCTTATCCGGTTACTTGTGTATTCCTTAAGGCTAGCTAGGGACCTGGAGTTTCCCTTGAAGGAAATTGACTTCTCTTTATTTCCATTCTTGGTGGTAGGTGGGGGTGTTGCAGCAGGCAGCAGGCCTCTAGGAGGGGCTCCTGCTCTGTCTCGATAGCCTCTGTATTTCAAAATTATACCAAGCAACAATCACAATGAAATCGTGTCTTTTTCATACTGGGGAAGAAAAACAAGATTAAGAATAAGGTGATACTAGCAGAGGAAAACCTAAATAATGAGTGACTGAAACTGAGTCACACTCAGATGAGGTTTAGTAAGCCAAGGTCTAAGGACATGCCTGGGATAAGCACAGGCCAGGAATGCATCTGTGGCCTGGGCTGTCTTTGCAGAGGTTTGGAAACAGAGTATCTAAGGGAGAGCACACAGAAGAGAAAGGGGATGGGGAGGGATAGGCAGTGAGGCAAATGGTTATATTCTTGTGAGGCTCTAATTAGTGCTCAGGAAATCTACATTGTACATAAGATAAGGTGAACACTCAAAAAGGGAGTGAAAAGAAAGAAAGTCAACTATGTAGTCTTCTCAGGGTAGGCAGAGGGGTGGCTGAGCTCATCTGTCCTGGGTTTGCCTCTGCTGAGACAAGCTTGCAGTGAACATTGTCGTCCCCTGCAACTTAACAGAACTCAGGATCAAGGCTTTGTTTAGTTTGTAGCTGTAGGGTTATAATTGGCATGTGCATGTTTTATGGGGGCCATATACCACTAAAGGCTTTAGGGCTAACAAGGCAGTTCCCTGTGAGCAATCTGTGAGAAGAGAGCCTTCTTGGAGAGGCAAAGGACCTTTGCTATTGGAGAAACCTGAGAAACCTGACTTACAACATCATGACATGGGGTCCTGAAATCACAGCTATTTCTTTTGGGGAGAGGATGGCAGAGTTGAGTGGTTCAGTTCTCAGGCTTGGTCTCCCTTCTGGCATTATAAGGTTTTTTAGGGGGAGGAGTCTCGAGATTTTTTTTTCCTTTACACAGAAGATGGATTTATTTTAGTCCCAGATATACCCAGTTGAGGAAAGTGACATGTGTTCCTAGTTTCTCTTGTAGAAGATTTCTCTGGATCCTAGAAGCTACCAGAGAGTCCATTTCAGTTATTTGCCCACGACAGCTCAGTGTCTCTCAGTCATCATCTTTAATTTTATCCCTCATATTACTCCTAATATACTTGGTGGCAGGATGTTGTTATTTTTTTTTTCCTGCTAAAATTATATAAAATGCATTGGATTGAGGACCTTGAACAATAATGAATTTAGGCAAAGGCAATATACATTTCTGTTACATTCTTTTACAATATCTTTAAAGACATGCACTAAGTGATGCCAGCCACATGCAAAAGTAGCACTCACGGATGGACAGCTAACATTTTGTGTTCGCACACCCTGTGGACACACTCCCTGAAGACCAGCCTGAACTGGGTGCAGAGGTCAGTGAGGCGGGAATGTTGCTGTCTGGGATGCTGCAGGCTGGGGCCAGATGCCTGTGCACGGTGCAGCACCTGAGCTGAGGCCAGGTCTGCAGGGATGCTGCAGAGGACCTTTGCTGTCAAGACAGGCAAGGCTTCGCAGACGACCCAGCTGCAGATTGGAGATCTTAGCAATGTATACATGTATAAAATTCTTATATATATAATTCTGTAATATCCTTATTGATCATTCAGACTGAAGAGCTTATCTTCCTTTCAGCACTTCAAATGTTCGAAAAATATACTTGGGGAAATACACTGACAATAAAAACAACCACTTATTTAAAAGTAGTCTGAATAAAGGCTTTTTTGGGGGGGGGGGGCAGCCTGTTTATTGACTACACGTGTGGGAGTGGAGGGCAGCTGGGCTCCTCTTCCAGCTACGGCTGACTGGATGTCCTCTCTGTCCTCCAGACCCAGGAGTGCCCCAGGGCTCCGTGGCCCACGGCCCAGAGACGCCTGCCCTCAAGTAGGCGGGTCCCTCTGCCCCAGGGCCTCTCAGGGACAGCCCTCACTCCGTGGGGCCTCGACCAGGTACAGCCGGGATCCAGGCCAGACTGCAGTGGCGCAGTCCGGCAGGCGGGGGCGTGGCCGTTCCCTAAGCAGGAACACGCAGATGGTGACAGATAGGTTCCATGTGGGGGTGGGGTGGCGGCCACATGGGCAGCAGAGCAGACATGGCCCTCAGCTGAGGAGGCGAGCAGACCTGTCGTTGGTCACCGTGGGCTTCAGCTGTGCATGGGCGAAGAGATTCCTGCTCACGGACCTGGCGCCATAGTCGTCCAGACCCTGGGAGAAGGCGAGCACCGCCACGCCGTGGGGCCGCTGCTTGAATGTGCCGGCCATCCGGGTGGGGAAGGCCAGGGAGGACGCGCCATAGTCGGGGGCCGGCAGGGCCAGGTCGTCCTTGTCCAGGAGGTTCCCGGAGCTGCTGCTCTTGCCCTGCTGCAGGATCCTGGTCTCGCTCTGGCCGTAATGCCAGCCATCACGGGCCTCGGGCACCAGCAGGGTGATGAAGCCCCCTTCCTCGAAGCTCAGCAGGGTGCTGTTGTCCCCCGCTGCGTGGGAGAAGATGTCCTTCACCCGCATGCACCTGTTGCGCTCCAGGCCGGCAGCCGTGGAGCTGGAGCCGGGCAGAGTCTTGTTCCCAGTGGCGGCCTAGCTATTTGAGGGCGTCACGCTCTTGCACACGGGCAGCGTGTTAGAGCACGATTAGCTCAGCTTGTTCTGGGACCCAACAAACGGTGCCAGCTCGGGGAGCACCGGCAGGGGCTTGGCCCCCGGAACGGGGTCTGAGATGACCGGGCTGGACTTGGAGGCCTACAGGGTGCTGGGGAGGATGGCGCCGTTGCTACGAGCCACTTGCTGCACCGGCTGGACCGCGCGGTCGGGGATCTTGTTGGGGTCGGCACAGCCTGTTGCCACAGCGACAGCTTCAGGGCCAGCAGCCCCTTGCGCCTGGCGCGGCAGGCGGCGGCGTTCCTGGCCAGGGCGCACTGCGTCTCCGCGAGGAAGCAGAACCGCGGCGCTCCTCTGTCAGGGCCCCCCTGTGCCCCTCGGACACGGAGCCCTCCAGCTCGCCCCGCTTGTTGCTGAGGGCACCGATGTACTGCAGCTCCTTGTCCGAGAACTTCCGCGGGTTCTGGCTCCCCTGGCTCTTCTTGCGGAGTTTCTTCAGCTCAGCCTGACACTCGTCCAGGGCGTCACCTTTGCTCCGTCTGGTATTTCTTCAGCTCCGCGCTCAGGTACCGGCTTGACCTTGGCGAAGGTGGCGGTCTCCTGAGCCCGGCACCGTGAAGCAGGAATCCGCAGCCCCGAACACCGTGCCCCGCTCGCGGTCCCCTGCGCCCCCCGCTCAGCACCCCTGGGACTATGGTGATGCTCAAGCGCTGTGGACTTTCAGGTACGGCTCCCTGGTGTGGAGGCCTGACTTCATCTACAGCGACAGCCCTGTGGGCCTCATGCGCGGCTACAACCGCTGTTTCTGGCAGGGAGACACCTTCCACTGGGGCAGTGACAAGGTGCCTGGCAGTGTGGTGACTCTCCTTGAAGATCACGAGGGCTGCACTCGGGGCGTGACGTACCAGGTGCCAAGGCGAGCAGGTGAGCTGGGTAGCCCAAAGCAAAACTGTGAAGGAAAAATCTTACTAGCCAGGCCCAGATGCAACGTTTCCTCCCATCACTGCTCTTTTGTGAAAAATCTTCTAAATACATATTTTTGTCCCAAAATAAATACAGTGTTGGACGCTTTCTGACCAGAAAGTTAGTAGGAAGTTTGCATTGTTAGTATCTCTGTTGGATGAGTTTTCATGGTTGCAAAGTCAAGTCAGTTCATCCCTCCAACACCTCCTTGGGCCAGTGTCCCCTGAGATGACGTTTGACCCACAATCTAAAGGAACTCATCACAAGGAAAATAGGTGCTTGAGTGTGATTTAACACCTGTATAACTAAAATTGATCGCATTTATATCCAGAGGAAAGCAGCCCCGCGCAGCAGTGGCAGCCACTGTGAGTTCTCGGTGTCCTCTCTGTGGTCTCCTGTGGAATCTGGTCACCTCTCAGACTTAAAGCCTCTCCTGTGTGAAGCCCAGCGAGGTGCTGGCTAGTCTCAGTTCAGGGATGCTCTGCCCTCCTTCCGATTTCTCTGAAGTGCCTAGAAGCTGCCGTCTCCACGCAGGAGCTGTTCCCACTCACTGCTGGTATAGCAGAGCACACAAACTGTCAGTTGACTCCATTTCAGTGATCTGACTTGTAATTCTCAATTTGTTTCTCTTCCTAGGATTTTAGGGCTTTTTACCAGCTTATGAAAATATCTTTAAAACAGTAAGGTGAGCCACAGATCTAAGATGCTAAGCTTTAACCTAGTAAGTTCTTAAGGCTGTTTTTTGTTTTCCTCCCAAGGAACCAACTCTTTGCTGCACAATAGTAGAGGTTTTAACATAAAATAAGTACACAAAATGACAGAAAGTGACAAAAATATTGGTATATTCTTAGCTAAGTTCTTAACATATTTCTGATATATGTAAGGAAAGAAAAACTGTCAAATACTTAGACAAGTACTGATTTTTTTTTAAAAAAATAACTGAGCCTAAATCCATAGATTTACAATTTTCAAAACAATAGGAAAAGCGCTAGCATTTCATGAAATAAAATCTTTTGTAATAAACTAATACAGTGCTATAAAATTGGTAAATCAAGGCAACAAATGACCGGCCCAAACAACAGACCAAGTAAGTGGGGAGTTTATCTGACTCCAGGGACCATGTTCTACAAAATAAATTCATTGACATTGCAAATACATATGCAAAGTGTTACCAGCATAAAATTGTAGCAGAAATAAAAAGGGCAGTGGTCTCGCTCATGGAGTTGAAGGGTAATACCTGAAGTGAGGGACAGCTGTTTGAGTTGAAGTGGTCATTGGAGAAGAACGACGGAGATTGTGAAACCACGGGGAATGGGTGGTGGCAGATTCCAGCTTTTGGACAGAGAGGGGGAAGGAAGAGTGACAGATGTCATTAAAGTGAAGAGGAGTGAAGGAGGGGAAGAAAATCTTAAAATTAGCTGCATTTCCACAGAAGCATCTGATCCAGGGGGCCAGCTGAAGCACAAAAATACCTACGGCCCAAGTGTAGGGTCACACACATTTCTTATGAGGGACGTCAGCTTTTCTAAATCCGCATCTACTGTGCTTGGCACACCACTATTTTGCAGCCTTCCGGACTTTAGTCAACATCACTTGCATAACTGCGGTGTGAGTGGCTGTGGAGAGCAGGGCATGAGGGAAGGGCACCGCAGCAAACCTGCCAGCAACCGAGAAGACTTGCGCCTGTTGGGAAAATGCAACAGCCACAGGACCACGGACACAATTATAAAGATTGATCATGTTACAGGAATAGTTGTGAATCTGATGAGCCTCACAAAGTATGTGGAGGAGGCAATTATGAAGCCCCTTGGTTATCTGGATCTAGACGCGCTGTTCTTTGCCAACGGTGCAAGCTCAGCAGAAAGCCTAGCTGTGCAATCAGGGAAAGCCTCCAGAAATTTTTTTTCTCTGGGATTTCTTTATGAAGTAATAGTGTATGAAATCAACAATTATATTGCAGTCCAAAAAGGGGATTCGCTCTTAGGAGTCGATGTTGTAGAAAGACTACTTTTTTTGCTTATGTGGGAAAGATCTTTACCCCCTGGAGTATTAAGAAGTCATCACATAATTGCCGCCCTCCACACTGGGTTCTGTAGTGCCTCCTTCATCGAAACCAGTGTGAGACCTGTTTCAAACATAAATGTATTCTAGATTCAAATTTGTAATATATCCTGAATGACATTTAGAGAGTCTTTTGTCTGGAGATTAAAAACCAGTTTATTTCCAGCAAAATGTTTTGATGTAAAATATTTTGAAAACAAAGATCTGTTTTTGTTGTTGTTTTCTCCCTTACCTGTTAATAGTTATTGATATCCATTTCATCTGGGCACATGTAAGTGGTAAAAATGTTTATAATATTTACCCTGGATGATTCTTATTAAAAATAAAATATAGATGGTAATAGAGTCTGGAAATGTTGACAATATCTTTTTGATAGATTGAAGCCCCTTGATTATTTCTTCTGGGGTAAAGTCTCAAGCTTATTCTGTGAAATTAGACACACAAATCACCAGAGGCAATGCATGGCAGATTAATGCATGACTGATGGCAGCATTACTTCAATGCACATTGTTCACTGCAATTTTCACAGATTATTGAACTATTAATTACTAGTGAGAAACAACACATCCCACATATCATACCAATAAACTATTTATTGTGGACATTTTCTGTAATTCAAAAGACTGAAGAATCATCACTTATTTTAACCTTGTTAAAATAGTCAACTTGAAAAGGATATTTTCCTGTATGAAATTTCTAATTGATTGCATATTATTCCAATCACAAAACTTCCCCACATAAGTTGCACTATTAAAAATACATATCTGATAAAATATTAGAGGACATCCATTATGATATTCCTTCATTTTATGACTCCATGACATTATAAGATAGAAAATTAATAGTTAAAAAAATATAAACTATGGAGAATATAAAAAGGGAATTTCTTGTTGAAAGAAATAGGTTAAAAGAGCCCTAGTATCACCTCTGCCCTTCTGAGAGAAAGGAGTGTGATGCTTTCATCCCACTAGATAATCTAGTGAAACACATTTAACAACTGTCATTAAAATAGATTTTACCAAAATAAGCACAACAGTTTGCTTATGAGCAGCCAGAAACATGTAGTCTCACCAAAGTGCATTCTTTGGAAAATGCTGGATCTATAACAAGTGAGGCCTTTCATTATTCATTATTATTATATAAATGTTGATTAAATATGTATGTTCTTCAATTCAGATGTTAACATGTCCCTTCCTCAGTAATTTTGTTAGGCCATTTGTATATCTAAAGCATAGATTAAGTAATATATTTTGTAAGATTTTAAAACTATTTTAAGCAATGTGTCCTTTTTTAGCCTAGTAATGAATATAAAATGGATCCCTACAGCCTATTTTAAAAAATGTGCCTTCCACAGAATTATTTAAAAAATAAATCATTTAAAATAGCCCATCTGTTTAAGCTATGTTAGCCGAACGTTAGGACTTTGTCATATGCTGGAAACGTGTAACAATGTCATTTGAAAGCGTTACCACATTTAAAGGAATAAAATAATATTATTAAAAAGTATAATTTTGTCAGGTGACATAATAGGAATATTGCCATAGATTTGACCTATTCCAGTTGCACAGTGCCCTTGGCTGGTTTATTTCCTTTCTAGGGATCCTTTGCCATTCATATTTTCAAAGTCTTATTCCCAATAAAATAAAAAAGATATTTGGCTGGATGATAAAAACGAACAAATAAAACATTTTCTTTTATTGGAGGTTGGCAATGTTTTACTCATGTTTAAAATTCGTAAATCTCTAAACTGTGTGTCAGAGTTCAAGCTAATGAAAACTGTGGAAGAAAGAATTGTGCAGGTTGGTCTACATGTGGAATCCATAATGCTTTCGTTCAGAGGCAATGAAGTTACAAAAGAAAAACCAATGCGTGAGCATTTCCCCAGGCAGAGAATCCCCTTTAATGCAATGCTGACAATATCTGGAACTTGTCATGGTGTGGCTACTCGGGCGCCTGAAGAATGGATGTGAGGTCTCTCTGTGAACTCTGGGTGCCACATCTCCGGGGTATCTGCGTGCGGTCCCTGGTGAGGACCCTGTGTCAGTTCTGGGTGGGAGGTCTCTAAGCCAGGTTTTTGGTGAGGATTCTGCGTGAGGTCTCTGTGGAATCTCAGCGTGAGGTTTCTGTGTGAGTTCTGTGTGGAAAGGCTCTGTGAAGTCTCTGAGAGAGGTTTCTGTGAGGGTTCTGTGTTCGGCCTCTGAGGCGGCGTGAGGAATCCACGGGAGCACCGTGTGGGGCAGCGGGAGACCTCTGTGTGTGGTCTCTGTGGGAGGTCCGGGCGGGAGGTATCTTTGGGAGGTCTCTGTGTGGGTCCCTGTGAGAGGTCTCTCTCTGGCCTCTGTGGGAAGTCTCTGTGCTGGGTTTCTGTGCAAGAGACTGTGGGGCCACATGAAGTCCCTGTGGGAGGTCTCTGTGTGATTCTCTTAGCGTACTGGGTGCGGTGACCATGGGAGACGCTGTATGAAGGCCCCGTGCAGTCTCTGTGTGGATCTCTGCGCGGGGCCTGTGTGTCTCTGTGTGAGTCTCTGTGAATTCTCAATGCAAGGTCTCTGTGGGAGGACTCTGCGAGAGGTCTCCACAAGGCAGTGGGAGGTCTCTGTGTGTTTTTTCTGTGAGATCTCTGTATAAGGTCCCTCTCTGATGACTCTGTGTGAGGTCTCTATCTAAGGTTTTCGTGGGGATCTAAGTGTGAGATCTCTGGGAGGTCTCTGTGTCAGAACTACTGAAAGTCTCTTTGTGGGACTGAGGGAGAGGTCTCTTAGAGTGATCTCTGCGGAGTTCTCCGTAGGGGTCTCTGTGTGAAGCTCCTTGGGTGTCTCTGTTCAAGGTCCCTGTGGGGCAACATGAAGCATCTGAGAGCTCTGACGTTCCTGTGGGGGAATCTCTGCGGGGGGTCTCAGTGTGTCTGTGTGTCAGTGAGAGGTCTCTGTGTGCTGTCTCTGTGTGAGATCTCTCTGAGTTTCTTGTGCAGGGGTGTCTCTGTGGGTCTCTACATTGCTGGCCTTATTGCAGCTCGCGAAAGACAGAGCAGTAGACAGGCTGAAGGCCCTGCTCTGTCCTGTTTTCTTGCTGGTCCGTCAGCATTGCCCGTGTGTGGCATTTCTCCTGGCAGGAGCCCTGGGGTCCGTGTCCAGCTCTTCTCCATCCCAGAACTCACCTCTCGGTGTCCTGAGAGAGCCAGCAGAAGCCAGGCATGGCCCCTCCTCAGAGGTCAGTGTCTTACTCTGTGACCTTCTCCTGAGCCCCTGAGGGACCAGAGCCTCTCTCTACTCCAGGTCTCAGCCCCTCCTGCCAGTCCTGGCTCCACTGTCACTGCTGGGCCCACCCTGGAGGCTGCCTCAGTTGTGCAGGCCCGAGAGACAAGCCCTGGCTCCAGCAGAAGCCTGCAGCACCAGCAGCAGGGTGCCGGAGACTGTGCCCACTCTGCCCTCCACCCCAGGGGCCAGCCTGGTCCCGTTGTCATGTAGAGTGGCAGCACCTCCTGGCACAGGGCTCTCCACTGCAGAAATGAAGCCCCTGGAACTGTGACTGCTGCATGGCCTCCATGTGGCACGGGGCATGGAAAACTCCTCTGGAGAAATGGCTCCTCCTCTCCCTGCTCTGTGGGGCCGCAGAGAAGAGGAAACCTATGCTAAAAGCAGAGTGAGAGCAGAGCAGGGACCACTCCTTACTGTCCACTCCCAACCCATTTTGGACAGGTCACTTCCACGCCCCCTGTATGCTCAAATCCAGTCTGACTGTCTCTTCCCCTGCCAGCCTCTGGAGCCAGCAAGGCCTGGAAGCCAGGGAGACTTGCTATGTGACCCTAGGCCAGCCTCCCAGCCCTTCTAAGTCCCCACTGCTCTCCTGGGAGGAGTCCTGGGGCCATGTGCACATGTAAAGATCACCAGATTTTGAGTGAGGCCCTAAATTCCCTAGTCTTGGCTTTTCTACCAATTGTCACTGCATCCTATGTAGAATCCAAGAGATGAATGTGTACAAGCTTATCAAACATATTAAGAAATTCATCTTCCCTAATTTGCTTTGTGTCCCTTCTAGTCTAGCCCTCTGTGTCAGCAGTTTCTCTAGGTTTATGATCTAGGAGCTAGGGCAGGGTGGAACCCTGGGGTGGGACCAGGATGGGCCACTCGGCTCCTGAAGTCTCCTCCCCTCTAAGCCTGTCGATGGCAGTGGGATGGCAGGGACTGCCAGTTCACTGCACCACTCATGGCATCCTTATGCTGCTTGCCTCCTTCTTTGGCTCCAACCTTTTCAATTCTCTTGCATCCCACAGTAGGTCCACAGCGTCCAACCATCAGAAGGTTGCTGCACACACAGTTGTGCCCTGTTCAATTCTCCCAGAGCTCCCTCTCTGGAGGTAAGACATTGGTGAGACAAATGAAGGCAGGTGGCCCACGAGTGGGGCCCTGCACTCATGTGGGGCAGTGGTGTTCACGACCCTCAGCACCCTCCCCAGAGCACCCTCACCTATGACCTACACATGCACAGAGCTGGAAGATCTGTCCCCACTGTCACTCTGAATGTGGGAAAGGAGGAGACAGGCAGTGGGATGGTGACTCTGTACTTTCCATGAAGGCTGAACTAAGAGAGCCCATCTCCATCCCAGCTTTTATCAGGGAGAGAAGGGGCTTCCCAGGGGCAGGCACTGTCTAATCCCCACACAGGGGTCTCAGGGCACTCAGTTATGCTAAAAGCAGGGTGAGGCCCAGCTCCCTCCCCTCCAAACTTCTATATCATCTTGTGAGACATGAGGCCATGGCGCTGTGGCACTTTCCAGAGCCTGCATGGGAGGGTTCAGCACTACGTAGTTTCCATAAACCTGGGCCCTACAGCTGCATAACATTTGAGGTAGAGAGAAAGCAGTGGAAAGGCGGGTTGAATCAGCTCCCGGGGTGGGCTCTTCATGGATTTTTCTCATCTTGTTTTTGGAGTAGTTTTGGTTGGTTGGTTTGTGTAACAGTGGTATTATGGATACGTAAGGGTCAACGAAGGAAATCAGGATGAGAGCAGGTTCACAGCGCCACTGTCAACTTCCCTCCAGGCCCCATCCCTTCTAGAAGCCAAAGCCCACACAAAGCATGGCACAGACAGAAGCCATTACCCTCTTATGAGAAAAACACACACTGGAGAACATTATTTTATATTTTGGATGTATTAACATGAGAAAAAGTGATTTTCCTCTACATGGATTGATTTTTTTTTCTTGAAGACATGTTTTTCTACTAGGAAGGACTGGAGAAGAATTTTCTTATTGGCCCGAAAAGACACATCCTCGACGAAGACAGTGCTTTGGGCAGTGGTGATAATGGCTGGATGCACCAGCTGGACTTGGCCCGTGGTGGCAGGGACTGGCTGGGGACACAGGCAGCCCGTGGTGGCAGGGACTGGCTGGGGACACAGGCAGCTTGTGGTGGCAGGGACTGGCTAGGGACACAGGTGGCCTGTGCTGGCAGGGACTGGCTGGGGACCCAGCCTTCCTGGAGAGCACGAGTTGGGGACACTTCAGGCCACACGGCTCATTGCCGAATCGGCCATTTTTCAAGGACTGTTCATCTTTGACTGGCCTTTCCCTGATGGGGTGACTCTGGGCCTTGGGGGTGGCTGGTTGATGGCTGGCTGCATGGCTCTGCATTCTGCTCAGCCCTGGGTGGCAGGCTGGCCTGTGGTAGCCCGCACACTGACAGACAGGGGTGTGGAGCTCCTGTTTGCACTGGTTTATATTCAAGACATGAAGGTTGTGGTGAACCATTATTTCCTCCTCCAGCATCTGTCCGACAGCTGTCGTGAGCCCCTGAGTTTCTGCAGTGTTGCTGTCCACACATGATCTGTTTCTCTGTGTTCCTTGCCTCTGGGCAGCGGTTAATGGCGGCTTGCATTTTGTCTCGGGACTAATCCATTGAAGAAATTGTCTGAGGACTTTTCTGAAGTGGTTTTCTGGAGGAGCCTGTTTCTTTGTTGGCAAGGGCAGGTGTCGTTCACCCTGAAGGGTGTCCTCTGTTCTCCTGACCTGGGTGATCTGGGAGGTTCCCAATTCTCCACACCTTTCTTTGTGCTTGTCTGACCTGTGCTTCCCACCGCTCTCAATCCTGTAAGCAAGGGCAAACAAATCCCCTTGAGGCTTGTATGAGTCCTGATATTTGGGGATCTTGTGAAGGGCATCTTCTGTTCCCCTGACTGGGGTAAACTGGGAGGTTCCCAATTCTTCAAACCTTTCTTTGTGCTTTTCTAAATTAAGCTTCCTACTGCTCTCACTCTTGTAAGCAAGGGCAAGCAACTCACTTTCAGTCTTGCATGAGTCCTGACATTTGGGGATCTTGTGAAGGGCATCTTCTGTTCCCCTGACCAGGGTAAACTGAGAGGTTCCCAATTCTTCAAACCTCTCTTTGTGCTTTTCTGAGTTGAGCTTCCTACTGCTCTCACTCTTGTAAGCAAGGGCAAGCAACTCACTTTCAGTCTTGCATGAGTCCTGACATTTGGGGATCTTGTGAAGGGCATCTTCTGTTCCCCTGACTGGGGTAAATTGGGAGGTTCCCGATTCTTCAAATCTCTCTTTGTGCTTTTCTGAGTCGAGCTTCCTACTGCTCTCACTCTTATAAGCAAGGGAAAACCTCTCGCTTTCAGTCTTGAATGAGTCCTGATATTTGGGGATCTTGTGAAGGGCATCTTCTGTTCCCCTGACCAGGGTGACCTGGCAGGTTCCCAGTTCTTCAAATCTTTCTTTGTGCTTTTCTGAGTTGAGTTTTCTACTGCTCTCACTCTTGTAAACAAGGCTAAACAACTCGCTTTCAGTCTTGCATGAGTCCTGATATTTGGAGATCTTGTGAAGGTCATCTTCTGTTCCTCTGACCGGGGTGAGCTGGGAGGTTCCCAAATCTTCATATCTTTCTTTGTGCTTTTCTGAGTTGAGCTTTCTACTGCTCTCACTCTTGTAAACAAGGGTAAACAACTCGCTTTCAGTCTTGCATGAGTCCTGATATTTGGGGATCTTGTGAAGGGCGTCTTCAGTTCCCCTGACCGAGGTAAATTGGGAGGTTCCCAATTCTTCAAATCTTTCTTTGTGCTTTTCTGAGTTGAGCTTCCTACCGCTCTCACTCTTATAAGCAAGGGCAAACATCTCCCTTTGAGTCTTGCATGAGTCCTGATATTTGGGGATCTTGGGCTCCTGCAGCCCCAGGCTGCTCCCTCTGGCTGCCATGAGGTCACCTAGCACCTGGAATGCTGGCCTGTCCCCAACAGGTGCCCTCTGGAGGTAGCTCTGGGGCACCTGAGAAGCCAAACTGTTTGCATCAGGGAGTATATCAGTGACACTGTCTGGAAGGAGTACAGCAGCACCACAGACATGAGGTTGATTGGCTGCTGACTTTGCTGCCACTCTGGGCTCAAATTCACTACCCAGAAGGCAGAGCTCTTCTGGATCTTGGGCAACAGACATTCTAGGGGGTGCAGGGCTTTTACTGGCTCCTGGAGCCTCTAAACCACTCACATGCTCATTTGTGGCTTGGAGGCTTGCCTGCATACTGGATCCCAAGATGACTCTATGTTGTGTCACTGCTGCCCTGGTCTCCTCAGCCCTGGAAGACTGAGATCCTAAGTTCTTGTTCTGTTGGGTTCTGCCCATGAGGCTGTATGTGAGGGGCTTAGAAGGCCACCTGCCCTCCTGTCCAGGCAGAGGGGCTGCTGAGGGCCCATGGTCATTATTAGATGGGGCCCTTTGCATGGTTTTCTGGATTTTCTTATGTGCAGAGGAAGCAGCAAGATGACTGGTCAGTGTGGAGAATGACTCTTCTCTTGTTACCTTCTTTCTCAGACCTGCCTGATGTTCTCCCAGAAATTTGGCCTCAGATTCATAGGTGGCTGAAGGGTGAAAGGCACTCTGTGGAAGGGGTGAGGATCGAGCCTTTTTCAACTTAAGGACATTTATGGGCTTGAGGACCTTGAGGGGTAAGCCCCACCTGTGCTTCACCCTAAACTTTGCAACATGCATTCCAAGATCCTGTTGCACGCGTGGACTGAGGAAGGAAAGATCCTGGGAAGTGTTCACATAGGTTTCTAAACTTTTTGAGACTGCTAAATTTCTGGTTTCCACGTGGGTGTCAGACATGGAAAAACCATGGCCAACATCATGCCACAATCGACCCACATTCATGGAGGTCAAATTCTCGCTCATCTGCCTCGACGTCATGCCCAAACGGGTGTTCAGGATGTTTTCTAGAGGATTCTTATATACACTCGTCAGTAAATTATTTCCTGAGTCACTCCGTGAGGGCCTCATCAAGTCCCTTTCTGACTCTTCAGAGTTTACCTTCAGAACCTTCACTTGGGGGCATGTCATGGCCCTGGACAGATGGTTCGGAGCTTTCCCCAGAACTTGCCCCAGCTTTGTGCCTGGGGCCTTCCCTAGCTGGAATGTCACCTTGTGTACATCCTTGCTGCTTTCACTGGTGGACAAAAAAGACTGTAATGGTCCATGTTTTCCCTTTGCCTGACACGTCTCTGGTAATTTTTCCTGAAGCTGTATCAGTTCCAGGGATTCTTGGGTTCTTCCCAGGTCGCACTGGTGTTGAATGAGCCACTTTTGAATGTGTTGCTCCAGTTGCTTCCGGAGCTCAGGGTTGATTGGAAAATTCTCTGGAAGAATGGAAGTCGAACATTCCTGGGAAAGGCTAGGAGAGGAAGGACTAAAGACTTCCTGAGATCTTCGGACCTCAGAGGGTAAAGTCCACCCACTCTCTAGTTGTTTACTAGGGTTCCATTCTGGGTGCTGAGTTTCTGCTGGGATGAGAGATTGTGGCTTATTGTGGGATGTAGGGAAAGATACTCCATAGTCCTTAATGTAGGGTGTAGAAGAAGGTAGGAGGATTGGGAAAGAGGTCTGGAGTTGGGCCTGGGCCTGATCCAGAGGTGGAGGCTGGAGCTGGCGTGGAGATGGAATCAAGGGTTGGGATTGGAGCTCCAGATGGGACAGGGGCTGGGCCTGGGAAAGCAGTGGAGACATTTTAGCCTGCGTTTGAACTGGGTAGAGATTTGCGATTCCGTTGAATAAGAAGAAGGGAGGCTGCAGTGCCGACGAGCTCTCAGAGATCCAGGCAGTAGCCACTAGGGATTCACTGTGCAGAGAGGGAAGACCCCAGAAAAGCCGGCTATATTTCTGCTGAAAATGGTCCTTCAAGATGCTGGGATGTGAGAACTTCTGAGGACCTGGCAGCTGTTCCCGTTTGTCCTCCATGCTCCATAAGGGTTGGGAGGTAGTGGTGTCCTGCTCAGAATTCAGTGACTTTAACATATTCCCCAAAGAATTCAAGTGGTATTCTGGGCTCATTTGTTCTGGAAATGATGCATCTTTTTCTTTTTCGTCCCAAATGTTGATCTTGACTGTGTTTGTGACTTGTATCTCCAGGAGCTTCTCGTTATCAGAGCTGGGCAAAAAGGGGCTACCAGCCTCCATCTGCCTGTTTGTGGGGTCTCTCCAGAGCGAGGTCTGTGGTGGGTGGGGGGAAAGGTGCCCTTGCTGGGACTTGCCCTCTGACATGGTGGAGAGGCTCCAGGCTTTGGCAGGCGCCTGCCACCAGGAGATGGCTGAAATGGGACAGCTTGAGCGACCAAGGCTTGCGATGGCCAGGATGGGAGAAGCTGACAAACACTTGCGTGGAGCTGAGCTCCGTCGGATGGTGCGCAATGCAAGTACCATTGAGTCACAGTGAGAAAAGGTCAGACTGGAGTCCGGCACCGGAGGAGCAGAGAAGCCTCTGGGAGGCTGACAGTAGGCCGCAGGGTGAGGGGGCCGTGGTGGAGGAAGGGGGAGTGCAAGGGGCCTGGGTGAAGGGCCAAAAAGGGAGAGCGGAGGCTGTGCTGGTCCGGAGGCACTCAGGGATGAGTGCGAACAAACAGTACCTGAGGAGGTTGCCGGGCCTGGTGACAGGGTGGAGGCCAGAGGCAGAGGACACTCGATCAGAGGAGGCAGGGAAGCCAACGGGGGTTTAGCGGGACCAACGTCCTCCACGCGCTCTCGGGGAGCGAACCGGGCCTTGGCGGGAGCAGTATCTTCCACACACTCCTGTGGCTGGGGGACTCTAGCAGATGCGCTTTTGTGCACCTTATCAGGGGTGTCAGGGACTCTCTCCAGGTGGCTGCAGGAGACAGGAGGTACAAGCTACAGCCCAGGAGCAGACAGGGTGGGGGTGGGGGGAGGGGGTGGGAGGGGAAGGGGGAGGGGCCAGGGTGGGGCTCCAGGGGAGGGGCGGGGGCACAAGCCGGCCACGCCCTGCCACAACGCCACCGGAGGACCTCACAATCCTCTCTCCCACCCCCAGGTCCCCTGGGGTAACACCCTAGTCTGGTAGGAAGGGTAGCGGAGAAGGGGAAAGTTCTTTACCTCTGTAGAAGGGAAATCATGTCCCCAGCCTCCTTCAGATCCCTCAGGCTCTCTCTACAAACTGGAAATTAGGAGCCCGTTAAGGTGGGGAAGGAAGGGGCCTGTGGATTTTACTAGACGCTGAGGGGATGTCCCTCTAGGGCAGCCCGTGGGGGATGAAATTTACAAAGTGCACATCCATCCCTGCCCAGGTCCTCACACCTGCCCTGTGGGGAGATGGGGAGGAGGACAGGGGTCGGCGCCACAAGGACTAGAATTAGCAAAGTTAAACAGCTTGTCCACAGGTGGGCCTGGAGCACCCCCCCACCACCACATGGAGGCGGTTATGGGCCCGCTGCCCCCCACACCGCCGCTACTGGGCAGCCCCATTCCCGGACCCTGGCTTCATTCCCAGCGCGGAATGTGAGCGAGACCGGGTTCAGATGTCCTGCCCCAGCCTCCCTCTCACGGCTAAGACATGGGGCTGGTCCCTCAGGGAAAGGTGAGATCAAGTCTCCAGGGGTTTGGGGTGGAGCAGCAGAGCCTCACCTTTCAGTACAGAGCTCTTCTTCCTGCTCCTGGGCCGCTCCCTCCTCTCCACCTGACGCTGAGAGACAGGAAAGATTGAGGGGCTGGGACCAGTCCTCACCCGCCTCTCCCCAGCTGCAGACGTTCCGCGCTCACGGAGGTCGCGACCTTCTGCACCGAATTAACGGAGCTTTGCGTTTGTTTTTACTTTGCTTTTACTCATTTGTAAAGTGAATGAAAAATATTTTGTTCTCCTTTGAAGAACACAGGAGGGATTTTCTGCGTGAAATTACCACGGGTGTCTTCTGTCACTGTTCCTCTGCTCGAGAAACTCACCCTCTGAGCTGTCAGGCAGGATTCTGCTTCCTGAGGAGGCCAGAGGCCTCTCCAGCCCCTGATGGGAGGCTCTCAGGGGCTCAGCACAGCCCTCGGATCACCCCACACGGAGGAAAAGCGGGGTCCAGGCACCAGCCACAGGGAGGCGACTAGGGCCCAGGGCCGTCCTCCCACGGAGATATCTCTCTCTCTCCCTTCCTCCCTCCCTCCCCCCCCCCCCCCCTCTCTCTCTCTCTCTCTCTCTCTCTCTCTCTCTCTCTCTCTCTCTCTCTCTCTCTCTCTCTCTCTCTCTCTCTCTCTCGTAACCCCGCCCTGGCCCCTGAGGCCCCGCGTTGGTGCCGCCCCTTGTGCACCCACACTGGTGGCCTGAGAGCTTCCCATAGAAACCCTGTGCCGCTCTTCCCCAGCCTGCCCCGCCTGTGCCTAGAAGGGTGAGCCAATGTCCCACCCCGGGAGTCTCTCTATTTGGAAAAGTAGAAATAACAATAGAAATAAAAGAGAGAATCATTCTCTGTTGGGTCTGGGCTGAGGGTTCCTTACCTTCCTGATGCTTCTTTTCTGCCCAGTCGGTGGGGAGGATGGATTTCTCACAAGGGGCGGTGAGGATGGATCTCTCACAAGGCAGGGGAGTAACAGGAGGAAGAGCCCCAGTCCACACAGGATGCCCAGGATGATATCCCTCATCCAGGAGGTGGAGCTGGGGTTTAGCCATGTGGGGCTATGGGTATTCAGAGGAAATGGATAATTCTCCATCTGAATCGCACTGTCGCCTTAAAGCAACTGAGCCCTGGGCGTTGCCTTTGGGCCTTTTGACTAGGCCCAGGCCTGCATCACAGAGCTGTGGCCCCTCATCACAAAGGGCTCCTGAGGGTGGGGTTGATGATGTGGGGAGGAGGCTGAACCACAGTCCCTCCCCCCCAACCCAGCCCTGCTCATCCCTCCACCCCCTGGGCCTTCCAGATCCCTCCTTTGGATTCCACCCTCTCATCCTGTCAGATATAGACCTTGGTCAATTTTCTATTCCTTCCCCCCTGGGACCAGATATTATTTGGTTCCTTTTATCCATCGGAGACCTTGGCTTGAGGTCCACCTATTTTATAGCCCTTGAAAATCTGAAGTTGACCCTGGAATTTTGGCTACGGCCCAGGGGTTCTTACTCTCAGAATCTCCTTTGTCCTCAACTCCAGCTTCCCACACAATGTTTTTGTCTTAACATCCATGCAGGGACAGAGCTTAAATTTCTTTTACACTTATTTAGTTTTGTAAATTTTTAATAGTAAGTTTTTTATTTCTGCCCCACTTTCAATCAGAGGGACCTACACACTTAAAATTAAAATAATTATTTAAAATTCACAATTCTAATTATCAAAGAATTATAGGTAGTTAAACCAAATGATATTTCTGTAAGTGTGTAGCATTTATAATTTTGGACTTAGCAAAGCTTAAACTACACAAAGACTTTGGGACTGCTATACAGGTATACCTCGGAGATATTTTGGGGTTGGTTCCAGACCGCTTGCAACAAAGCAAATATGGCAACCAAAGCAAATCACACAAAACTTTTGGTTTTCCCCTATAAGTTATGTTTATACAATACTGTAGTCTATTAAGTGTGCAATAGCATTAATATCATATCTAAAACAACAATGGACATACCTTAATTTCAAAATACTTTATTGCTAAAAAATGCTAACAATCATCTGAGCCTTCGGCGAGTTGCAATCTTTTTGCTGGTGAAGGGTCTTGCCTCCATGGGATGGTGCTGACTGATCAGGGTGGTGGTTACTGAAGGTTGAGAATGGCTGTGGCCATTTCTTAAAATAAGACAACAATGAAGTTTGCTTCATTCATTGACCCTTCCTCTCAAGATTTCTCTGTGGCATGCAATGTTGTTTGATAGCATTATACCCACAGTAGAACTTCTTTCAAAATTGTAGTCAGTCCTCTCAAACTCTGTCACTGCTTTATCAGGTAGTTTATACAATATTCTAAATAATATGTTGTCATTTCAACAATGTTCACAGCATTTTCACTAAGAGTAGATTCCATCTCAACAAACCACCTTTGGCCAGGTGAGATGGCTCATGCCTGTAATCCTAGTGCTCTGGGAAGCTGAGGCGAGAGGATAGCTTGAGCTCAGGAGTTTGACACCAGCCTGAGGAAGAGCAAGACCCCATCTCTACTAAAAATAGAAAAATTAGCCGGGTGTCGTGGTGCACGCCTGTAGTCCCAGCTACTCAGGAGGCTGAGGGAGGAGGATCACTTGAGCCCAGGAGTTTGAGGTTGCAGTGAGCTATGATGATGCCACTGCACTCTAGGTGGGGCAACAGAGTAAGATTCTTTCTCAAAAAAAGAAAAAAAAAAAAAAAAAGAAAAGAAAGAAACCAATTTCTTTGCTCATTCATAAGAAGCAACTCCTCATCTGTTTAAATTTTATCATGAGATTGCAGCAATCTTAAATTTTAGTGTGGTTAAATTATAAATCTGTTCCTTAATGGGTAGTTCTTTTATGACTGGTTTAAGTATCCTGACATACCACAAAGTCAAGAAAATGTTTGTTCTATATGCTCACTCTTCTAAATGCTTTATAGTTTACTTTGCACATGTCATGGAATTGATACTTGCATATGGTTTGAGGAAGGATTTCAGTTTTTTTCCGATATGGATACCCAATTGTCCCAGTACTATTTATTAATTTAAAAGATTGTCTTTTTCTCTCATTGTTCTTCAGCACAATTTTTCTGTTGTATCGTGTCTATATATGCATGGGTCTGTTTCTGTGTTCTCTATTTTTTTTACCTCAATCTCTCTCTTTTTTATCTTACCACCAATACTGCAGTCTTAATTTGCTTTAAAGTAAGTGTTAATATCACATCTTAATTTCATTTTTTGACTTTTAGCCCTTCACATTTGTAAATTGTAAAATCAGCTTGTCAACTTCCAGGAAAAAAAACAATGTGTTGAAACTTTGATGGAATACCATTAAAAATATATGTCTTTCACTCAGGCATTTTGAATCCAAAAAAAAAAAATATTTATATCTACCTGAGATACTGACATATCTTTACCACTGAATCTTCCAATCCAGGAACATGACATTCATTATTTGCTTAGTACTTCTTTAATAGATCTAATTAAAGATTTATAAGTTCACCTAAAAAGATTGTACACACATTTTGTTACATCTATTCCTAGGTACTTGTAACTTTTCATTCTATTGTGATTAATATCTCTTTTATTTAATTTTATAAATTGCTGGTATGTGGAAATTCAGATTTTAATTTGTTCATTTTGTATCCAGCAAATATGCTAAAATGTCTTATCAATGCTAATAGTTTAAAGATTATTTTGGATTTGCTACATATATCATCTTATTTCCTAAAAGGATAGACTATTGTTTCATCCTTTTAATCACTAAAATTTTATTTATTTTTATTTCCGTATTGCTTAGGGTACTGTAAAAATTTTAAATAGCAGAAGTAATAGTGGGTTATTTTGATCCTAATTACAAAGGGAAAGATTTCAATGTAGTACCAGTGAGGATTGTGTTTGCCATAGCTTTTTTACAGAAGGAGTTCTCAAACTAACAATTGTTCTTTATTCCTAGTTTGCTAAGATTTTTGTCAGCATAAATGGATATTGAGTCTAGTAAATTATTTTTCTGCATCTTTTGAGATGATCATATGATTTTTATCCTTTAAGCTGTCAATGTGGTGAATTTCATTGATTGATTCTTCTAATCTTTTTACCAACCTTGCATTTCTAGGATAAACTTATCTTGACTATGATATAGTATCTTTTTAAAATATAATATTGGATTTGTTTTACTGACATTTTCTTTTAAATTTTTGCACCTATGTTCATCATTGACATTGGCCTATAATTTTCCTTTCTCTTAATGTCAAGTTTTAGTATAAATTTATGCCAGCCTCATAAAATATGTGGGACATATGAAATATGTCCACTTATTTCTATTCTCTGGAAGTTGTATAAGATTTGGAAGTACTTTTTCATTTATTATTTAGCAGAACATACTAGTGAAGCCACATGGTCCTAGAGTTTTCTTTTGGCAAAAAGTGGGTTTATTGGGGTACACCTTATGATAAAATCCACCCTTTATAAGTGTATAGTTCAGTGGATTTTGACTAATGCATACAGTCATTTACCACCACCATGAAATATAGAACATTTCCATCAACCTCAGAAGTTCTCTCATGGCCCTTTGTGTTCAATACCCTCTCCTTAGCCCCAGACCCAGGAAACCACTGATTTGCTTTCTGTTTCTACAGTTTTTCCTTTTCAAGGACATCCTGTGAGTGGAATCTGAGTATGTGGCCTTTCGGATGGGCTTCTTTCACTTAGCGTGAAACTTCTGAGATGTGCCCATGCTTTGCAAGTGTTAGGATCTTGTTCCTTGTTACTGCTGAGTAGGATTTTGCTGTGTCGATAAGCCACACTTTGTTTATCCACTCACCGGCTGATGGACATTTGGGTTCCCAGGTTCTGGCTGTTATCGGTAAATTTCATATAAATATTCATGCACAAGCCTTTATGTGGATATTGTGGCCACCCTGCAGAGGCAAATTTGCCAAGTTGGGTTTGGATGTTGAGGGTGAGGATGCCACCCATCCACCAAAAGGGGATGAGAAGACTCGTTCCTCACATAATGCAACTTCCTATGGGGAGCAGGGTGGCTGCCGAGCAGGCCCAAACTTGTCCTAAAAGGAGACTGGCTTGGAGTTTTCATGGTGGTGAGGAATGGGGGCCAGGGTGAGGGCTCCCAGGCAGGGCCAGGGGCTTTGAACCTTCCACTGCCACCAGAGGAAGGGAGTACTGGGCTTACATCTTATCAGCTTGCCCAGGAGTGTGGCAGAAGGGGAAGGGACCAGTGAGGCTCAAAAGCTGTCAGCAGCAAACATCCAAAAAATGGAGCTAGGTTCTTTCTTATAGTGCACGTATATGTTTATTACTCTTGTGTGAATACATAGGAATGGGATTGCTGGTTTGTATGGTAAGAGCATGTATAACTTGCAAGGTACAGCCAAACTGTTTTCCGAAGTGGCTGTACTATTCTGCATTCCCTCCAGCCAGAGTCCCAGTTGCCCCACATCCTTGCCAGCATTTGTTATTTTTTATTTTTTCCTTTAAAACTTTACCTGTACTAGTACTGGTGGTTTTAATTTACATTTCTCCAATGACTAATGATCCGAGCATTTTTCATGTCTTTATTTGCCATCCACACACCTTCTCTGTTAATTGTGGGGGAAACTCTCAACTCTGTATTTAGTCTTATTTTTAATCATTTTAGGACTATTCAGTTTTTCTATTCCTTCTGGTAGATAATCCTTTTCTAGAGATTTTTTTCTATGTCATCCAAATTGAAAATGTATTGGCATAAAATTATTCATAATATTCTCTGATTTTTTTCTTAATTACTGTGGATTTTTAATAATGTCCTCTTTGATGTCCCTAATGTTGGCTTTTTGTGCTGTGTCTTTTTTTATGTTCATTCGTCTTCCTAAGGAGTTGTTAGTTTTATTACTAAAATATACATAGAAAAAATTAGCCGGGCGTGGTGGCGCATGCCTGTAGTCCCAGCTACTCGGGAGGCCGAGGCAGTAGGATTGCTTAAGCCCAGGAGTTTGAGGTTGCTGTGAGCTAGGCTGATGCCACGGCACTCACTCTAGCCAGGGCAACAAAGCAAGACTCTGTCTCAAAAAAAAAAAAAAAAAAAGAATGTATAGGAATTTATTGAAAGTTTCTCAGGGATGAATAGGAGGGGATAAACATTGCATCCCAACAAAAACTTAATTTTTGGATATTCTCCTCTCACCCCAAGATTCTACTTATATATAGTGGCCCCAAATCTTTTTTAATAAAAAATTGAAAACCTCTATCTTTCCTGTAACCACCTCTCTCCTCTCCCCCTCGGCCTCAGTTCTTGCCATCTGCGTCCCTTTATCCCCTTATGTAGGAGTAATATTGTCCTGTAATTGAGTTTTCCTGTCATTTTCAATGTTTGGGTGGATGAGGGACAGAAAGGCACAAGGAAGGGAGGACAAAGATGCATTGAGGAAGATTTATATGATAATATTTGAACAATATTTTAGAAAAAAAGTTGTTTTTTTTTTTTGTTTGTTTTTTTTGAGACAAGGTCTCACTCTACTGCTCAGGCTGGATCATAAGTCACTGCAACCTCCAACTCCTGGCCTCAAGGGATCCTCCTGCCTCAGCCTCCCAAAGCGCTGGGATTACAGGCACAAGCCACGGCACCCTGCCAAAAGTTACTTTCCACGATAACTTAAGGAGGCCCAAGCCAGAGTCCTCTTGAAATTCACAAGCATGAACTTGAGCGCCCTGGTCCACTGCTCCTGGGTGTTCAAAGGAGGCCTGACTGAACAGGTTCCTGCCATCCCGGAGTCCTCCAACAGGCCTCCCTGCACGTGGATCCCCGCGCCCTCCCCAGTTTGTTCCGCGAAGTGCTGCATGCAGTCCCGCAGGGCGACCATCAAATCTGTCATCCAGTAAAGCATTCTGCCCGGCGTGACAATACAAGGGCAGCTCAGCCTAGTCAAAGGCTAAAGATTTGAGATAGGAGCGCTTTGCGCAGCGGCCTAGGCGAGACCTCGCAAACTCCCGCCCAGGCATGTTGGCCCGGCCCGGAGCAGCAAAGCCTTCTGTCCCCAGGCAGCGCTGATCTCACTCCAGCCCGCGGGGAGGGCGCGGAGGCAGCCCAGCCTGAATTGCTGATGACGCCCAGGCCGCCCTCGGCCCGGATCTCGAACAGGGCGCTGAGGACGTGGATTTCCTTCAGCCGGTGCAGCTGGGCCCGGGCGCGCCGCAGCCGGTTCTCCAAGCTCCCCAGCTCATCAAGCAGCTCCACCTGGTGCCACTTGAGCGCACTGTAGTCCCTGTGGTGCTGCCGCTCCTGCTGCTCCAGCTCCGCGCTCTCGGCCTGGGCTGCCTGGAGACCCGCCGCCGCCTTCGCCTGGTCCCTGTCCGCGTCCTCCAGCTCCCGGGCCGGCCTGGCCTCCTCCTGCTCCAGGCCCCGCAGCGCCGTCCGCAGCGCGTCCCTCTCGTCCTCGCCCGCCAGCTCCCCGCTCTCCAGACAGCCAAGGTCAGTGAGAAAGAGCTGGGTGTCCAGCTGCTCTAGAAGCCTGTGCGTGCACTCCTCGCACAGGGGGTGGTCCGTAACTTTGTGGCCCGAGAGGCTGTCACAAATGTCCCCAGCGGCCTTCTGGATGGTACCGAGAGTTCGCATGGGGTCAGTTTTCCCAAGCAGGGTGAAATGGTTGGCGTTGTCCTTGGACATCCCGCCATCTGCAGGAAGGAAGGGGTGTGCTGGGGGCGCCGTCCTGTAGCCTTTCACTCTGTCCACTCCCAGGAGATAGCGCTGTTCTCCTGGCTGTCTTCCGGCTCCCCCTGCGCTGGGGCCTCCGCGGTCTCTGCCATCGGGCTCAGTTTCAGGGGCGGGCTACAATGCTGGCGAAGGAAGCGAATGGAAGACACGGTGGAGATCTCAACTCCTGCCATGGATATAAGTTTCCTCCATCTCCCCCATTGTGTGTTCTTGTCACCCTTGTTGTACACCAGTTGTCTATAGATAAGTAGATTTATTTGGGGGCCTTCTATTCTGTTCCATTGGTCTATATGCCTGTTTTTATGCCACTACCATACTGTTTTAATTACTGTAGTTGTGTAATATATTTTGAAATCAGGCAGCATGATGCCTACAGCTTTGTTCTCTTTTTATTCAAGATTGCTTTGGCTATTCAGAGTCTTTTGTGGTTCCATACAAATTTTAAGATAGTTTTTTCTATTTCTGTAAAAAAAAAAAGTCTTTGGGATTTTAATGCGAAATGCGTTGAATCTGTAGGTGGCTTTGGGTTGTTTAGACATTTTAACAATATTAATTCTTGCAATCTATGAATACAGAATGCCTTTCCATTTGTTTGTGTTGGCTTTAATTTCTTTCATTAGTGTTTTATAGTTTTCAGTATATAGGCCTTTCATCTCCTTGGTTAGGTTTCTTCGTAAATATTGTTTTGTGTGTGTGCTATTGTAAGCCAGATTGCTTTCTTAATTTTGGGGGAGGATAGTTTATTGTTGGTGTGAAGAAATGCAACTGATTTTTTGTTTTTTTTTGAGACAGAGTCTCACTCTGTTGCCCAGGCTAGAGTGCCATGGTGTCAGCCTGGCTCACAACAACCTCAAACTCCTGGGCTCAAGCAATCCTACTGCCTCAGCCTCCTGAGTAGCTGGGACTGTAGGCATGTGCCACCATGCCCGGCTAATTTTTTCTATATATGTTTTTAGCTGTCCAGCTAATTTCTTTCTATGTTTTTTTTTGTTTTGTTTTGTTTTTTTCCAGTAGAGACAGGGTCTCACTCTTGCTCAGGCTGACCTTGAACTCCTGAGCTCAAATGGTCCTCCTGCCTTGGCCTCCCAGAGTGCTAGGATTACAGGCCTGAGCCACCAGGCCCAGCCTGCAACTGATTTTTGGATATTGGTTTTGTATACTTCAAAGCTGCTGA
Source organism: Lemur catta (assembly GCF_020740605.2). Taxonomy (NCBI): domain Eukaryota; kingdom Metazoa; phylum Chordata; class Mammalia; order Primates; family Lemuridae; genus Lemur; species Lemur catta. The sequence goes on from NC_059137.1 coordinate 79,669,705, forward strand.
ATTTGTTTATTGGTTCTAACAGTCTTTTTGTGAAGGCCTTAGGGTTTTCTATGTATAAGATCTTTTCATCTGCAAATAGAGACAGTTTTACTTCTTCCTTTCCAATTCTGATGTGTTTTATTTCTTCTTCTTGCCCAATTGCTCTGGCTAGAACTTCTGACACTATGATGACAGAAATGGTGAGAGAGGACATCCTTGATTTGTTTCAGATCCTAGAGGAAATGTTTTCAGTTTTTCATCATTGAATGTGGTTAGCTGTGGGCACTTTATATATGACCTTTATTGGGTTGAGTTCCTCTATTTCTAGGTTGTTGAGTGTTTTAATGAAAAAATGGTGTTGAATTTTGTCAAATGCTTTTTCTGTATCTATTAAGATGACCATGTAGTTTTTGTCAATTCCATTAATATGGAGTATCACATTGCTTGATTGGATATGTTTAACTATCCTGGCATCCCAGAGATGATTCCCACTTTTTTGTGGTGTATGGTCCTTTTAATGTGCTGTTGAATTCAGTTTGCTAATATTTTGTTGAGGGATTTGAATCTATATTCATTTGAGATACTGGCCTATAGGTTTGTTCTTGTGGTGTCTTTTTCTGGCTTTGGTGTCATGGATATGATGGCTTTATAAAAGGGGTTTGGAAATGTTCCTTTTTTATTTTTTGGAAGAATTTAAGAAGGATTAGTATTAATTCTTATTTAAATGTTGAGTAAAATTCACCTATGTAGACATTTAGTTCTGAGCTTTTCTTTGGAGGTTTTATTTTATTGATCCAATCTCTTTGTTATTAATCTATTCAAGCTTTCAATTTTGTCTTAGTCTAGGTAGGTTGTGTGTTTCTATTAAGTTATCCATTTCATCTAAGTTGTTGAATTTGTGAATATATTATTATTCACAATAGTTTCATATGATCTTCTTTTATTTCAGTGCCATTTGTTTTAATTCTCCCTCATTCATTTCTGATATTGAGTCTTTTCTATTTTTTCTTAGTCTAGCTAAGTGCTTGCCAATTCTCTTTATCTTTTCAAAAAAACAATTCTTAGTTTTGCCAGTTTTTTCTATTGTTTTCCTAATCTCTATTTTTCTGCTCTGATTTATATTATTATCTTCCTCCTAATAACTTTAGGTTTAATTTTTCTTTTTCTTTTTTTGTTCCTTGAAGGGTAAATTTCAGTTGTTTACTTAGGATCTTTCTTCTTTTTTGATGTAGGCTATTATCATTATAAACTTCCCTCTTAGTACTGCTTTTGCTGAATCCCACAAGTTTTGGTATGTATTATTTTCCTTTTGTTTGTCTAAAGATATTTTGTAAATTTTCTTTTAATTTTTTCTTTGACCCAGTGGTTGCTCAAGAGTATATTGTTTAATTTCCATGCATTTGTGATTTTTCCTGATTTCCTTTTGTTATTGTTTTCTACTTTTATTCCACCTTTGTCTTTCCTTCTGGCTTAATGAATGTTTAAGCGATATATGCTTTGATTCTTTTCTCTTTATGTTTGTATATCTACTATAGGCTTTCTTCTTTGTGGTTACTATGAGTCTTGCATCAAAATCTTATAATAGTCTATTTGAAGCTGATAAATACTTAACCTCAGTGTCATACAAAAGCTACACAGTTTTACTCCCTTCCCCATACTTTATATTATTGATGTCAGAGTTTCTTTCTTTTTATATTGTGTATTCACGAACAAGTTTGGGGAGTTATAGTTATTCTTAATACTTGTTTCTTTTAACTGTTATAGCGTTAAAAGTGATTTATGCATAACCATTAAAGTATTATGATATTCTGTGTTTGTCCACATATTTATCTTTTTTTTTTTTTTTTTTGAGACAAGGTCTCACTCTGTTGCCCAGGCTAGAGTGCCGTGGCGTCAGCCTAGCTCACAGCAACCTCAAACTCCTGGGCTCAAGCGATCCTTCTGCCTCAGCCTCCCGAGTAGCTGGGACTACAGGCATGTGCCACCATGCCTGGCTGATTTTTTCTATATATATTTTTAGTTGTCCATATAATTCCTTTCTATTTTTTCAGTAGAGACAGGGTCTTGCTCTTGCTCAGGCTAGTTTTGAACTCCTGAGCTCAAACAATCCTACTGCCTCGGCCTCCCAGACTGCTAGGATTACAGGCATGAGCCACCACGCCCAGCCCACATATTTATCTTTATCAGTGAAATTTGTACCTTAATAAGCTTTTGTGTTGTTATTTACTACCTTTTTTTAAATTTCAACTAGAAGACCTCCCTTCAGCACTTTTTGGAAAGCAGGTCTAATGGTAACCAATTCCCTAAGTGTTTGTTTATCTGGCACAGATTTTATCACTCCTTTATTTTTGAAGGATTATTTTGACAGGTATAGTATCCTTGGTTGCCAGACTAAATTCAATACTTGAATTTATTATCCCACTCTCTCCTAGCTTGCAAGGTTTGTGCTGAGAGACCCATAGCTAGTTTTATGAAAGTTCTCTTGTATATGGCAAGTTACTTTTCTCCTGCTGCTTTCCAAATTTCTCTTTGTCTGGCCGGGCGCGGTGGCTCACGCCTGTAATCCTAGCCCTCTGGGAGGCCGAGGCGGGTGGATCGCTCGAGGTCAGGAGTTCAAGACCAGCCTGAGCGAGACCCCGTCTCTACTAGAAATAGAAATAAATTATCTGGACAACTAAAAAAAAAAAAGTATATATAGAAAAAATTAGCCAGGCATGGTGGCGCATGCCTGTAGTCCCAGCTACTCGGGAGGCTGAGGCAGTAGGATTGCTTGAGCCCAGGAGTTTGAGGTTGCTGTGAGCTAGGCTGACGCCACGGCACTCACTCTAGCCCAGGCAACAAAGTGAGACTCTGTCTCAAAAAAAAAAAAAAAAAATTTCTCTTTGTCTTGGACTTTTGACAAATTAGTTATAATGGGTCTTGGTGTAGACCTATTCAGGTTTCACATGTGTAGACGGTTTTTGGTTTCATGAATCTGGATGTCCATTTCCATCTCCAGTTTTGTTAAGTTTTGAGTCATTATTTCCTTAAATAGACTCTCTGCCTCTTTATTCTTCCCTTTGTCATCTGGAAATGTCATAATATGTATTGGTGTCATGTGGTTTCACTTGATGGTGTCCCATATTCACCTAGGCATTCTTTAATTTTATTCTTTGATTCTCTGTGCTTCTTTGATTGGATAATTTCAAATGACTTGTCTTTAAATTCACTAAGTGTTCCTTTTGTTTGATTGAGTCTGCTGTTGAAGATCTATATTGAAATTTTCAATTCAGTCATTATATTTTTGAGCTCTAGGATATCTGTTTTTAGTAGTTTATTTTTTACTGTTGAACATCCAATTTTGTTCATGTATTGTTTTCCTGATTTTGTTTGGTTTCGTGTCTGTGATCTCTTGAAGTTCACTGAGCTTATTTAAAATAAGTATTTTGAATTCTTGCTGAGGCAGCTTATAGTTCTTCAATTCATAGTGGAAGTTTATTAGTTTCTTTGGGTGGTTTTAAGTTTCCTTTATTCTTCCTGACCTTTGTATCCTTTCATTGGTGTCTCATATTTCAGAAAGTAATCACTTATCCCAGTGTTTAAAGATTGGCTTCTGCCGGGCGCGGTGGCTCATGCCTGTAATCCTAGCCCTCTGGAAGGCCGAGGCGGGTGGATAGCTCGAAGTCAGGAGTTTGAGACCAGCCTGAGCAAGACCCCGTCTCTACTAAAAATAGAAATAAATTATCTGGACAACTAAAAGTATATATAGAAAAAATTAGCCGGGCACGGTGGCGCATGCCTGTAGTCCCAGCTACTCGGGAGGCTGAGGCAGTAGGATCACTTAAGCCCAGGAGTTTGAGGTTGCTGTGAGCTAGGCTGACGCCCTGGGTCAGATGGCAGCGTCTGTGGGTGAGTGGGGCATGCTGCTGGTGCTCTGAGCTTTGGTGGAGCTGCTGCTCAGGCTCCTGAGCAGGGTAGGATTTGTGGCTGGGCTCTGCAGTTTTTCCGAGGGATGCTGGCTGGACCCTCTGGCTGGATGGGGCCATTTATTGGATTCTGCAGTTGGATGGGGCCATTTGGAGGAGCTCCATGGTCAAGAAAGGTTGGTTTATTGTTTCCTCCATCTATCAAGGCCCTTAGAGAGGGTCTTTGTTTGGTGAGACCACTGATGAAGGTATGGGGCTACTGCTAAGATCTGCACACCAGTCACTGTGAGCCCCTGTCCCTTTTCCCTATTTCTAGCTGTCCCCAGGTGGTCTAGCCATGCCAATTCCCCACCTGTTCCACATGAGGCAAGACAGAAGTAGGCTCTGAGGTAGTGCCCCCAAATCCTGGGAAAGTTGAACATCAGCCTCTGTCTTGCTTTCCCCTACTTGACAAATCAAGGGCCAAAGGGATTGGGTCATCTTAAGGGGACAGGCAACACAGGAAAAGTAAAACCATGATCAAGTTTTTTGATGGAGTTTTGTGCTCCATTTGTGTTCTGCTACCACTCGCCTCGGCTCCCCGATTCTCACAAAGGTGCTCCCATCTATGGGTACTCACTCAGTTGGTGTTTCTGTGAGGGAACTAGGGCTGGGGACCTCCTCCGCCACCATATTACTGGTGGCACTCTCTCCTTCCCTTTGGAAGGAAATGTTTTCTAGATATGGAATTCTAGGCTTTGAAGGGGAATTTCAGAACTTTATGTAGTTCAGCCTACTCTATTCTTGCTTGCATAGTCTTTGATGAGAACTCTTCATACCTTTGCTTCTGTGTGTGTAAGTTTTCGTTTTCCTTTAAGATTTTCTGTTTGTCTTTAGTTTCCTGCAGTATGACTAAGATACCCTAAGTGTGTTGTTTTTATTTATCCTACTTTGTGTTCACATTATCGGACCATATCCCTCAGTGAGTGGCAGGGAGTATAGGAAAAATGAACAGTTAACAAAGAGTATATGAAGAGATAATGTGGAAGGCCTGGAGGACAGGTCGGAGGACTGACAAACAGCACAGCCCCTAACTTGATCCAATATGCACTTTTCACCACACCTTTCCTATCGTTGTGCTATACAGTGCTCTGTGTATGAGTGTGTATTACACGTATCTGATGTCAATAATGCAAAATGGCTTTAAAGCGAGCTGCATTGATGACATCCACTGAGATCCCTATGTTTCATTTGTTTTCAGTAACTTGGTAATATTTTACTCTCCCTCTGTTAAAAAGAGTCTCAAATCCAGTGTCACCAGAAAGCCTAACAAAGCAGATGCTCAGGCAATGTTCTCCTACCGGAACAGATTAATGAATCAACTGGCCACTGGGATTCTGACAGTGACAGCCCCAACATGAGGGAGACAAAGCCTTCCAAATAAAATGGCAAAAAGAGCTGCTTGCCCCTGCATTTTTGTGTGAGAATCTTGCCCTCTGCCTTGGAGAATGGCTCTGTGTAGTCAGAGAAAGACTGGAAACAAAGGCCGTCAGTTTTCTTACTTTGCCACTCAATGTTCATTCTTTTCCTGTGGCAACAATTCTTAAATTTTGCTTTAGAGGAAGCAACTCTAGGTCGCTGGGATACAGATGAAGATGACTCCACCCCAGAATTTCCCAGCTGCCTTGGCTCAGAGATGCCCAGAGCCAGCACACACAGATCAAGGAGACAACCCCAGGCTTGGGCTTGAGCAGAGCCATGTGCAGGAAGAAGTTAAGTCTGTCCATGATGAGCTCAGTCTTGGAACTAACACAGAGGAGGCAGAACTAGGAGATGGACCCTGACCCTAGGCCAGGATTTTTTTAGTGGTATGACCTAACTGATGCTCTTTTTCATTTAAGCCTGTTTGGACTGGGTTTTCTGCTACCTGCAACAGACAGTCCAAACAGATTCAAGTAGTTAAAGATATGCCGGGTTGATCCCAGTACATGCAGACAGACATGCATATACACGTATACACATAATTTAAAGTACAGATAAGAACAACTGTCTTTTATGCTCTATTATCTTTCAGGGTAGGTCAGGGGTCAACAAAATTAGTTAAAAAGTAAAAAGTAGTGGTCCTGCCTGGCACAAGGAGAAAACTAGTGGTCCTGCCTGGCACAAGAAGGAAGTCAAGAAAAATGAAAATGGAAAGTGGACCTCAACAGAATCTGTGATGACACCAGTGTTTGAGAAGGCCAAATGACTAAGTGAAAGTGATGGTCTGCCACAAATGAATGATGACAGCAGTTTACATGAAATAGATCAGGATGAACATTCCCTGTGAAGGAATGTTAGCAGTGATTATTTTTTCTGGAATAGAATAGTGTAGTCTGCCTAAGCTAGAGAATACTCAGCTACATCAATGCTGCTGAATGATTGATGAAGATGGGGACAAATGACTTGCACAAGGAGCAGTTTCAGTAAATGGTCACCATGGAACCCTGACTGTAGTGGATGAGCGTAGACAATTCTTGAGAGAACTTCTGCTGGGAAGGGCAATAGAGCAACGGGTGATAACTGAAGAAGAATGTGGGGTTCAAGGAGTTTTTTTTTTTAACTTAGAAGCTTTTATAGTATGTTTGTATCATGTTGAGAAGTGGTTCAGTAGAGAAGGAAGCGTTTATGAAATTTAATGTTGTTTACATGTCTAAGCATTAGAAAACTTAATGCGTTATATTCTAAAGATTTAAACTAATTGTCTTTATTTATTTATTTTTGGCCTGGATAGAGAATTTATTTATTTATTTATTTATTTTCTTTTTTAAAAAATTTTATTTCAGGATATTATGAGGGTACAAATGTTTTGGTTACATTTTATGTCTTTGCCTCACCCAAGCACGGATTAGAGGCATGTCCTTCCCCTCTACAATGCTCACCGTGTTCATTAGTTGTGAGTTTATCCCCCACCAAATTGCTAATCCCTGGAGAATATTACTACCACGTGAGCACCATAGTGTTAACCCAATTATCTTTAGAACCTCTATTCTTGTGCAGTCTTCGGGTAGGAGGTTCATTCTGAATTGGTTCCGAAATGGAATATTCTAATGTAATTGGACATGCTAATGATGACCTAAAAGTGAAGCTATCATACATAAATTTTTAAAACATTATGTACTGATAAACATGCAGACACTTAGGCCATAGTGAATAGAGTTTGAACATTCCTTGGTGATTGTGCATATATTGGTAATACCGTATCTTTTCCAGTAGTATCATGAATAGATATGATCTGGTAAGGTCCTCTAAACTATCAGATGTATCAGCTTAATAGTTGTTCAGATTCTGGGCTGAAGGGAAGGATTTTGTTGATGTATAACAGAAAAGCAAACTTGACAATCCATCATGGATTATTATGTTTGGATTATAATGTTTTAAAGTAAAACATAAAGCCATGTTTTTCTGTACCAACACTGTCATTGGCATGTATTATGTGCCCAATAAATATTTGTTAAATGCAGGAATAAACAGTTGAATAGATGAATTTCTTTAGAAAACTATTCACTGTAGTAATTATACTTAACTGTATTAAAAGTAGGTTCCCCAAATTTCCTAGGTATAAGCTGTATTTATTTTAAAAAATATTTACAAGGCGTGGAAATTATTATCATTATATCCAGAAATGGGATGATAATATTGATTCATCTGTTATCATATCACTTAAAAGCATCTGAAAATAAATACTATTTTCACAGCATATGTTGAACCACATGCTTTGGAGCCAGGATTCTTGGGTTTCAGTGGTGGTCTGCTATTAACTAGCTGTGTGGGCTTGCCAAGGTACTTGGCCTTTCTATGCCTAATTTCTTCCTTCATAAAATATTTAACATGTTACCTACCTCACCAAATTGTTTGAGGATTAAAATCAGTTTAACACACTTGGAATAACGTGTGTGCTTAGAATAATGCACTTAGAATAATGCATATTATTTTCATAGCAAGTCCTGATAAAGCAAACTAATATCATCATTAAATAGGGTTTCCTCCATATAAGGATGTAAGTATTACTTTCCAGGTATGTTTTGGTGCCAGTAAAAGCTTGTTTTTATTGAAACAGACAATCACACACACAAAAATCCTGGTATATTTCCATAAAATGATACACGTAACATTATGTTTTTCCTGTTGCTTTGACTGTCAGAAAGTTTGATCTAAATTTAATTATTATATTATTAATAGTACATTTTATTTGTCCCTTAATGTTGTTCTTTCTGTTTTTAGTTTAATCCCTGTTGTGGTGAATTATTGTATTTTACATTACCTGAAAAAAATAATACCTGTAAACTTTATGATTAAAGGAAACAAAATTACAATAATAGAGATTTTATATAAAAACAGTTTTAGATAGTCTTGGTGTTTTACAAATTTACCATATGCCTGAAAGGAATTCTTTATATCTTTTAGGCCTGCAAAGAATACATCGAAGAAAAAGAACAAGATAATGTCAAAATAAATTATCAAAAGTATTACTGTTAAAAAAGTTATAAAAGGTAAAGTAGAAAAATAGAGAATGTGTTGTTGTAAAGACATTTACTTTGAAAAAGGGATTAAGAAGCAGTAGCTGTTGACAAAGGTATCTGTTCTTTGAGGAAGTACCTGTGTTTGTGCTCATATAAAAAGAAGGCACTTTATTCAGTATATGCTATAAATATTTGGGGGCATGTTGAAACAGTGTTATTTATTTAATAATAGGTCAAAGAAGAAGAAATGTATTATATGGATGACTTTCATGACTTCATTGAGTCAGTTAAACCAGCTTCAGAGGATGCTGGGATTCCTTCCACTAATTATGATAAATGTCTATTGTGAATTGAGCAACTGGGGAAGGATTGTGAAGGTAAGATCACTACATAAATATAAGGCCTGTTTATGTATCCTACAGTAACGTCTGCACACATTGCTTAGCATGGCACCATAGACCACTGATGTTCATCTCGGAAAGATGTTTTATGTTAAAATAGAATGAGAACTAGTGTATATGGTACCCTCTCAGCCAAAGAGCTAGGATAACTGCACTCTGCTACTCTCAGTGTGAAGGGCACTCCCAGTGTTTCTGTGACCCTGCTTCTCTCCTACGCCTTTACCCAAGGTCAGGTTACGGTTATCCCCCGGTTGGAATACTGCAAGGACCCTAGAACTGTTTTTACTGCTACCCTACCTGCCAAAATCTTGGTCTCCTAAGCAACCATGATTATATATTTTAATAATTTGAGATGTCATCATGATACTCCCTTGCTTAAAACCCAGCTATCACTTCTCATTGCTATAAGGTTAAAGATCTCAGTCCTCTAGTGTTATCTGGCATCATTCCACATCCTTTGTCTCTGTGTCCCAGCCACAGGCTTCAATGTCTGCTCCTGCAATAAGTAGCTCTAGTGAGGTATAACTGATGTACGACAAACTGCACATATATAAAATGTACAATTTGATAAGTTTGCCATAGATCTCTCTACACATACAAAATCATCACCATCATTAAGATAATTAACATACCCATCCCCGACAACAGTCTTCTCGTACCCCTTTAAGAAACTGGTATATTATTTTTCCAAAGTCTTTGTACCATTTTCCACTCCCATCAGAAGTACATGGCAGTTCCATTTGCTCTGTATCATCCATCACTAACTCTTAGTGTTGGCACTTACAATTTAAGTTTCTTATATGTAGCCATTCTGATGGGTGTGTATTGTGCATACCATTGTGGTTTTTAATGTGCATCACCCTGATGAGTACTAATGTTGAGCATTTTCCCACAGGCTTATTTGCCATCTGTATATCTTCTTTGGTGAACTGTCTTTTCACATCTTTTGCCATTTAAAAATTTAGGTTGTTTGTTTTCTTATTGGTTGAGTTGTAAAAGTTATTTACATAGTCTATATACTATTCCTTTATTAGCTGTGTATTTCACGAGGACTTTTTCCCAGTTGTGGCTTGACTTTTCATTCTCTTAATATTATCTTTTAGACAGCAGAAGTTTTTAATTTTGTTGAAGTCCAATTTTTCTGTTTATTCCAGTTTGGATTTTTCTTTTTGTGTCATGTCTATTAATAAGAAATCTTTGCCTAGCACAAGGTTACAAAGATTTTTCTCCTATGCTTTTGTCTAGAAGTCATACAGTTTTAGATCTTACATTTATATCCATGATCCATTTTGAGTTGATTTTTATATATGTTGGGAAGGATGTTTTCAAGTTCATTTTCTAGATATGGATATCCAGTTGTTCCATTACCATATGTTGAAATGTCTACCTTTTCTCCACTGCATTGCCATCTTGCCTTTGTCAAAAATAAGTTGTGTATATTTGTGTGGGTATATTTTTGGACTGTCAATTTTGTTCCATTGATTTACAGATGGTCCTCCAATTATAATGCCATTACATTCTGATAAATACATTGTAAGTCCAAAAATCCATGTAATACCCCAGTAAACCTACCATAAAGTAAAAAAAAAAAAACATAAGTTGAACCATCCTAAATTGGGGACCACCTGTATTTGACTTTCTTTACATGGGTTGAGCATCCCTAATACAAAATCCAAACTCTGAAATACTCCCAAATTTCAAACTTTTTGATGGCCAACATGACACCACAAGTGCAAAATTCCACATCTGACCTCATATACATAAACATCATTTCATGCACAGAATTATCAAAAGTATTCTATAAAATTACCTTCAGGCTATGTCTATAGAGGGCACAGAAAATATAAGTGCATTTTGTGTTTAGACTGGGTTCCATGCCTAAAATATTGAGTTATGTATATACAAATAATCCCAAATCTGAAAAAAATCCAAAATTCAAAACACTTCTGGCCCCAAGCATTTTAGATACAAGATACTCATCCTGTACCAGTATTGCACTGCTTTATTGTAATTTTATGAAAGTTGTTGCCATCACCCCTCCAATTTTGTTCTTTTTTCAGGGTTAGGTGGCCTATTCTAGATACTTTGCATTTCCACATTAATTTTAGAATCACGTTGTCAATGCAAAAGTCTGCTAGCCTGCTGGGAAACTAGATTGGGGTTGTGTTGAATCTATAGGTTAATTTGTGGAGAATTGACATCTTAACAATAATGAATGTTTCCACTCCTGAAAAACATGTATCTCTTCATTTATGTAGGTCCTATTTAATATTCTCATAATATTTTTCAGTTTTTAGTGTCCAGGTATTTCCATATTTTATCAGACTTATCTGTATTCAATTTTTTGCTGAAGTAGATGATATTTAAAAAATTTCAATTTCATTGTTTATTGCTACTACATAGAAATACAATTGATTTCTCTATGTTAATTTTGTATCGTCCAACCTTTCTGAACTCTTCTTTAGTTCCATTAGGTTTTTTGGTAGATTGAGTCAGATTTTCTATATAGACCAATGATTGACAACCTTTTTCTTTCTCAAACTACTCTCTTACTAAAGATAGTAAATATTTTAGAGTTGTGGCAAAATGGTCTCTGTTGCAGCCAATCAGCTGTGCCATTGAAGTATGAGAAAAGCCACGGACAATACATCAGTTAATGAACATGGATGAGTTCCAATAAAACTTTACTGAGAAAACCAAGAAGGTGGCCCACAGGCTGGTGATTACCCATCTCTAATATGTTATCATGGCTGGGGATGAAGGCAGTTTTGCTGCTTCTTCCAACATTCGATGCCTTTTATTTCTCTCCTGCCCGACCACACTGGGAAGAGTCTTGTGTCTCTGTTTTATTGTTTCATCTTTGATGCTGAGGAAAAGTAGTGAAGACAGACACTCCTTGGTTGTGCCTGATTTTATGGGGAAGGCATTCACTTTTCCACCATGGCACACAGTGGCCATAAGTTTATCACAGATGCTCTTTACCATGTTCCAGAAGTTCCTTTGTAGTCTTTGTTAGCTGAGAGTTTTATTTTTTTCATCAAAAATGAATGCTGATTTTTATCAAATACCTCTATATACTGAAATGATCATATAGTTCTTCCCTTTTATTTTGTTAATTTTGTGAATGACAGTCAATTTTGAATGCTAAACCAGCCCTGCATTCCTAGGATAAACCACATTTGTTTCTCATGTATTATCCTTTTAATATATCACTGGATCCAATTTGCTAAAAGTTTGTTTAGAATTTTTAAAGACTTTTGTTTAAGAGCAGTTTTAGGTTCACAGCAAAATTGAGAGGAAGATACAGAGATTTTCCATATGCCTCTGTCCCAACACATGCATAGCCTCCCCCATTATCAGTATCCCTCACCATAGAGGTATAGCTGTCACAATTACATGAACCCACATTGACACATCATGATCACCCGAAGTCCATAGTATACTTTAGGGTCCCCTCCTGATGTTGTGTATTCTATGGGTTTGGACAATGTTATGATTACGTATATCCATCCTTATAGTGTTATACAGCATATTTTCACTGCACTAGGAGTCATCTGTGCTCTACCTGTTTATCCTTTCCTGCCCTTCCCAACCAATAATCTTTTTTACTATATCCATAGTGTTACCTTTTCCAGAATGTCATGTACTTGAAATAGGAGTATGAAATACGAAGTATGTAGCCTTTTCAGATTGGCTTCATTCAGTTGCTAATACACATTTAAAGTTCCTTCAAATCCGTTCATGGCTTGATAGTTCATGTCCTTTTAATGGTGAGTAATATTCCATTGTACGACTGTACCACAGTTTATTCACCTGTTGGAGGATAAAACGTGGTTGAATTTTTATATCCATGCTCATGAGGAAGTTTTCCTTTTTTGGAATATCAATCTCTGATTTTGGTTTGGGATAATGCTGGCATTTAAGAATGAGTTCACATGTACATAGATTTCATGTTTAATTGGGGGGAAGAGTTTTTGCAGAATTATCTTATATCTTTCTAAAATATTTGGTAGAATTCACCACTGTAGATATCTGGGCCTGGAGTTTTCTCTCTAGGAAGGTTTTCAGCTACAACTTTGGGTTCTTTTGTAGCTAGAGGGTAATTTAGGTAATCTATTGTTCTTTTGTTTTTTTTTTTTTTTTTGAGACAGAGTTTCACTTCGTTGCCCAGGCTAGAGTGAGTGCCGTGGCATCAGCCTAGCTCACAGCAACCTCAAACTCCTGGGCTTAAGCGATCCTACTGCCTCAGCCTCCCGAGTAGCTGGGACTACAGGCATGTCCCACCATGCCCGGCTAATTTTTTCTATATATATTTTTTTAGTTGGCCAGATAATTTCTTTCTATTTTTAGTGGAGACGGGGTCTCGCTCAGGCTGGTCTCGAACTCCTGACCTCGAGTGATCCACCCGCCTCTGCCTCCCAGAGGGCTAGGATTACATAATTTATTGTTCTTGATTGAGCTTTGCTCATTTTGATTTTTTGAGGAATTTACTGATTTTATCTAGTTTGTCTGGTGTATTCACATAAGGTTCATATGATATCTATAGAATCTGTATAATATCATATTACTCATTTCTGAAATTATTCATTTGTATCTTCTTTTTTCCTGATCCACCTGGCTAAAGGTTTATCACTTTTATTGATTCCCTCAAAGTGTTTCCTTTTATTGATTTTCCCTATGGTTTTTCTGCTTTATTGGTTTCATCTTTCTTGCTGTGCTCCATTCAGCCCACTGTAACAAAATAGCATAGACTGGATAGCTTATAAACAAGAGATGGATTTCTCACAGTTCTGGAGGCTGCAAAGTCCAAGATCAAGGCCCTGGCAGAACTGGTGTCTGGTCAGGGACGACTTCCTGGTTCACAGAGGCCATCTTTTTCTCTGTGTCTTCACATGGCAGAAGGGGTGAAGGAGCTCTCTGGAGTCTCTCATATAAGGTCATTAATCTTATTCATGAAGGTATGGCTCCCGTGACTTAATTACCTTTCAAAAGCCCCACCTCCTAGTATCATGACTTCTGCATTAGGTTTCGGCATATGACTTTGGTGGGGGGACACAGACATTCGGATTATAGCAAATGTTTATTATTTCCTTGCCTCCGCTTGCCTTGGGAAATTTGCTTTTCTTTATTCTTGTTCCTAAAGTAGACATGGAGATCATTAATTTGAGACTCTTCTAATATAGACATTCAGTGCTAAAATTTTTTATTCAAGTACTGTTTATTTAAATAGCTGCATTTCCCAAATTGTGATATGTTGTATTTTCATTTTAATGCAGTTCACAATATTTTCTCATCTCTATTTTCATTACCTCTTTGATCAAGTGTTATGTAGATGTGTGTTATTAAACTCAGTTTCCAAATAATTGAGTATTTTCCAAAGATACTTTTGTCCTTAATTGTAGTTTGATTGCTTTGTGGTCAGGGAACATATTTGTTCAACTTAAAACCGTCAAATGAAGTGTCATCACAAGTGTGTACTTCCGAAGTTACAGGACAAATTGAAGAACATGATAAATACTTGTAGTACAGTGGTATTTAACATAAATGATTCTGAAGGGGTACTTTGGAGACAGGCTGTGGCATTCTCCCATCGGCTTTCACATTTATCCTGTCAGGGTCATGATTTGCGCTTCTGATGAATGATCACATTTCTCATCAATCAGCAAGTTCACGCTGGTATAGGAACACTTTTCTATTTTAGTTATAGTCATTTGAAACATAATCTCACTTTTTAAATCTTAAGTTTATATGTTATGAAACCCATATTCCTGTCTTTTGTCAGTATATTTGTCATGGTCCTGTCCTACCCAGAAAAAACACCGCAAAACCTAAAGTAATCCCATTCTAGGCAAGCGTGAGGATTCAGTTCGATATTAACTCTGCATGGATGTTTGGTTGGCTTTGCCATATTTATATTTAGTGGATTATATATGTCCCTTTTGCTTTTTAGGGTCTCCTGAAGAAGATCTTCATCTGAAGGTAATAACTTGTATATTTTTGTCTTGAATTATTGACTACACATTTTATGAAATTCACCTTATTTATTAAAGATTTTGCTTCAAAACCCACTCAGCCTACAACTAAAGTGAAAGATTCTGTTCCGGATTATGCAGAAGGAATGAAGGACGTACAAAAATCCCCTTTAGGTAAATTGTGTGGTACAAATTTACCTCTGGAAAGAAGTACATTAAAATACTTGAAACGCTCGTAGTCTTCTTATTCCTAATTCTTTCCTTCCCAAATTTAATGGAAGGATTTGACAAAAGTAATGCAGATGTTGTTTTTGGTATCTGTGTTTGACAAAAAGATACTTAAAAGCATAAGAAAAGGATATTTTAAAAATGGAAGCTTTAACTCAGTTGCTTCTACTTTTATGTTTTGACACCCTAAAGTCCCAGTTTGGAATCCTTTTATTTGTTAGGGATTCACAGAGGTGAATTATGAGACTCTGAGATTTTTCCAGTGTTTCACATTGGAATTCTGATCTTCGCCTAGAGGAAAGCTTTGCTTCCTAACGTGTCAACTGTGTTTTAATTTTAATTATTCATCGCAGTGTTGTCACCCTGATGATCTTAAGCCAGTCAAATGTTCTGATTGGCAGGCTGTGTGTGTGTGTGTGTGTGTGTGTGTGTGTGCTATCTTTGATTCTTAAAGATGAGGAAAGTAATGAATCATCCCTTAATGACTGTTTGGTAGTCTCAGTCTTTTAAAAGAGTCATTCTGAAACTTTTTGGGCTTAGGGCCATTTTATGCTATTAAAAATTATTGTATAGAGGTTACACCAACACCCCGAGTTAATTGTTTATCATTCCCATGTATGTTTAAAACATTTTACTACATATGTATATAATCACATATAATATGTAGAATTTTTTTCAGGTCCTCAAATTTTATATCAGTTGTTTGTACACTGTGTTTATTATTCTGCAACTTTCTTTTGTTTGCTCAGCATTATATTTTTGAGACTTACCCATATTGTCACAATTAGCTTTGGTTTAATTTTCTTATAGTATTCCCTTATATGACTGTACCACATTTAATTAAACTCTCTTCATGCTAACGCAAAAGTAAATAAAGGAAAATAAAAATGATTGTGGATTCCAAAGAGCTTTTGTTTAAGTGGGTTTTATCTGTTGATATTAGTATATTAGAAATTAAAACTGAAAAATTCATTGATAGAATACAAGATGCACAGCCATGTAGTCCAATAGCCATTAGAAGCAGGACTCATTATCCATTACAGATCTGACCTTATGATACATCATGTCCCTGAAAAACTCCACTGTATGCTTCTAAAAGAATGAGAGTAACAATGGCAAACAACATTCTGTATTATTTGACCTCTTGAACCCCCTGAATGAATTTTGAACTCCAGGGAGTCTCAATTCACAATTTGGAATCACGGTCTTATACCAAGTGTGTGATTCATGGATGTCAAATGATAAATGGACCCTAGGTGATAAAATGGCCTTTAAAGTTTCACTCCTACAATTTTTTCTTTTTCCTTTGACTTGTCTTAAAAATTTTTAATCTGAAGATTTTGTTCATAAAGAAGAAAGAAAAATCTTTTTGTTATATATTCATTTCCTGTCTCATGACACTCTGTATTCTTTGGAACTAGTGTGGATCTAGATTTGTCTTGTTTTCACATGGGAACAGTTAGGTCACCTGTAGCTATCATTTTTCATATAAATTTCTGATGATTATCCAAGACTTGAAAGGTGAACTCTGAAGATATTGGTGCAATGATACAAGACCATTTCATGGTAATTAGAGTAGTTCTTTACTTAAAACGTATACATGAAAAGTGTTTTCTAAAGCCTGTGTCTCTAGAACATACAGACTCTGAATACTGTCATGAATATGTAAACTTAAAATGGTTAGACAAAATTTTTGTTAATTACAAAATGTTCATATTCCTGAACAATCATAATTATTAATAAATAAAGCTTTCATGGAAAACAAAATATGTAATAGAGATTGCTGATGGAATCAAAGTAAGTAATACTAAAAAGTAAAAATATAAGGAAAGTAAGAGACGATAGTTAAACTCTTTTTAAATAATATCTGAATGTGAAAGGTGTTGAGTCTTTGTTGTTGGCATATATGAATGCTACTGATTTGTATGCATTGATTTTGTATGCTGAGACTTTGCTGAATTTATTTATCAATTCCAGGAGTCTGTTGGCAGAATCTTTGGGGTTTTCCAGATATAAGATCATACAGTCAGCAAAGAGTGATAGTTTGACCTTTTCTTTCCCCATTTGGATACTGTTGATTTCCTTGATTTTCTTCCCCTATCTGACTGCTCTGCCTAAGACTTCCAGCATTACATTGAGTAGAAGTGGTGAGAGTGTCATCCTTGTCCAGTTTGAGTTCTAAGTGGGAACTGTTTCAGTTTTTCCCTGTTCAGTATGATGTTGTTTGTGAGTTTGTCATGTATGGCTTTTACAATTTTAGAGAAGTTCCAGCTATGCATATTTTTGTTAAGCATTCTTATCATAAAAGGGTACTGAATTTTGGCAAATGCTTTTTCTGCATCTATCAAGATGATCATATGGTATTTGTTCTTACTTCTATTTATGTGGTGAATTACATTTATATGTTTGCATATGTTAAACCATCCTTGCATCTCTTGGTCATGGTATACTAATTTTTTGATGTACAGCTGAATTCAGTTTGCTAGGATTTTATTGAGAATTTTTGTATCTGTACCAATATCTAAGGGATATTTGTCTGTAGTTTTGTTTTTTTGTTGCGTCCTTTCCTGTCTTTGGTGTTAAGGTGATATTGGCTTCATAGAATGAGTTGGGCAGGGTTCCTTCCTTCTTGGTGTTATGGAATAATTTCTGCAGTATAGGTACTAGTTCTTTGTAGATCTGGTAAAATCTGGGTGTGAAACCATCTGATCTAGGGCTTTTATTTATTAGAAAATTTTTTATTGCTCCTTCAATTTTGATACTTGATACTGGTCTGTTCAGGTTTTCCTTCCATTTCTTCTTGATTGAGCCTAGGGATGTTGTGTGTTTACAAGCAATTATCCATTTCCTCCATGTTTTCAAGTTTATGAGCATAGAGATTTGTACAGTATTCAGAGAGGATATTTTCTATTTTTGTGGCATCAGTTGTGATTTCTCCTTTTTTGTTTCTGGTTGAGCTTTTTGGAGTCCTTTCTTTTGTGCTTCTGGTTAGGCTAGCAAGAGGCCTGTTGATTTTGTTTATCTTTTCAAAGACCGCCATGTTGTTTCATTAATCTTCTGTATAATTCTTTTATTATCGATTTCATTTAGTTCTGCTCTGATCTTGGTTATTTCTTTTTTTTGGCTAAGTGAATGGCAAGTCTAGGGCATAGTGTGTTTGTGGGGTAGAGGAGGACGGGGGACTGTGTCTGTGAAGCAAGAATTTATACAGGTTAGCCAAGTTTTCGTTACCATTTAGTTTCTAATGAATGAAAATTTATTTTGATATTCCTTAGATTAGGATTCCACTATTAATATAATAGCTGGACTATCAGTAATGAGATTCCAAAATTTCAGGAATTTGAAAGTTGATTATAAATCTCCATCCATAACAGCATCAGTGACCAAAAATTAGTCAGCATCCACAGAACTGGGACAGATGAACTTAATGCAGAAAGAAAAGATTACTATTGGAGCTATATCTCTATCAGGGAATGCTATTCTCCATGACCTGTGTGAATCACAGCTACCAGACTACAGAGAGAACAAAGAATGTAATAGGCCTAGGGAATTAAATCCTGGAGTGCTTGTGCTTGGCTTCATAATACCATAGTTCTGAATTTTAAAAAATCATTTTGTGGCAAAATGTACTTTGTATTTACTCCCTTTATGCAACCAGAACCAAACTGAATACACCTTTTAGCAGGGCATTTGTATTCTTCCTTTAACCAAAGCAAAATATAAATAACCAAGAGAATGAGGAGAAATAGTCATATTGTTTAGGCTAGTATTTACCATAAATGTGAGAGTAGGTACCAGGATTATGTTTAGATTTTAGGGACTGGATGGAAAAACTAGGTAGAGATCTAAAGATTGCCTACTAAAACACAATGTGGTTTCTTTGCTTTATTTTTGCAGCTCTGAATTCACAAGTATCAGGTATGACTATGTGCAAGTAATGGAAAAAGGCACCTTCTAAAATCAAATGTCAAATGATTTCTCATAGTTTCTATGATTTATGTTTTATAGAATTGAATTTTCTCATTTTAATGTGAATCATTGAGAATTTGTTATATATTATCCTCTCAGCTGTGTCCAGAGGTTTAGTGAATAATAGTTCACTGGGAATATTGGTGTGAAGGTGTGCTGGCTATACCATTTAAAAATAACATACGAAAATCAATCTTAACTCTAGTAGGACACCCAGTCCATATTAGAGTAACAGCATCTAATACGTGTTCCACTTTATGGACCACTTAAATGCAGTGCTCTTAATCAGTCATATGATCAGCCTGTAGCAATAAAATATACAGTATTTTTTCTCCACCCCTATGGTTTTCTTTTCTTTTTTTCTTAGCTGTAGAATTTACATTTCCTTGTACAGAAGATGATCAGTTTTCTCCTAGAGTACTGACTGCCAGCTATAAATCCAAAGTTACCTACCTATACAAGTAACTCATTTGCTCTTATTTCTTTGTAAGCTTGATAGACCCCAAAAGCAGGACTTTTAAAACAAAGCATCTAAATTTGTTTCCTCAACAAAGAAAGGAAACATGAGCAACTTCAACAGTTCATGTAGATCATTGCACTTCTCATTTGGCACCTTTTGTAAACTAATGAGCTGAGATCTATCTCCAGTGCAAATAGACCATGAACCACTCCTTAAAATATGAATGTCCAAGTATCTTAAAATTACATAGAAGGCTTTCATCATCTGACTTCTCCTGAACTGTCCATTTTTAGCCATCCCCACTGCCCCTTTCTGCCCTTTTCTCTGGTATTCCTGAACTGCTGGCAATGCCCTCCTCACCAGTGCCTCTACTATAGGCAAATACCTACGCTCTTTCTGTCTCCTCTCCCTCTCTCTCTCTCTTGCTGCTGCCTGGCTCTCATACTTTCTTGCCCTCTGCTCCTTTCACCTGGCTCACCTCACCGGTTAAGGCTCAGCTCAGGCATGAAGTCTAGAAAATCTATCCGTGACACCTTTTATTTACAGTCTTTAAAACCCCACTGCCTAGCACTTAGCAGGAACTCAGCAAACGATTACTGAGCCAAATAGATAAAGACTGTTTATACAAAGATGATTCAAAAGATTGTCCCCTACAGTCTAGGAGCAAATGGGATACACAGGTCAAGAAATAATTTACAGTTCAGATGGAAAAGATACAGTAGAAAAATGGATGAAGTACTAAGGCAGCCCCAAGGAAGGAGATGCCTGTTTATCTGGGGGAAGATAGCAAAGAATCAAGGAAGACTTCACATAGTCTGGGTCTTAAAAGGTGAAAAGAAATTTGTCAGAATAGTAGAGGAAAAAATTTCTGATATAAGGAACAGGGTGTGCACTGATAAATGTGTAAATGATAACAGTAATTTTGGAAATCGTGAATAAGGTACTACTATGAATTAGAGAATAGTATCTGGTGTTACTTTATGTGTTTCTACTATTGATTTAAATTTTGTTTCATTTCTGACAGTTTTGTTCATTTATATTAGGTAGATGAATTTATTTGTGAATCTTTGAGGTATCTATATGCCTGGAACCTGGGTGACATATGGTGTCTCCCCAAGTGGTTTGTTGAAGTTTTGGATAATTAGAAGTATTTCTTAAAGAAGTATATATCCCACCAAAGATTAAGCTCCATTGAAACCCTTAAATTATAAAATAAAAATACATTTTATTTTTCTGCCTGTTTTGATAAAGACTATAGCTTTCATCTAACTGTTCTATGTTCATTTTAACTCAATATATGAATTTGTCAGCAGAACAAGATTTAAAAGTGACATCAGAGGAAAAGAAAAAAAGGCTTGAAGGGAATAAAAATAACCAGCCACAGGTATGTAAAAATTTAAATTTAAATTACTGTTTTAAAGTTGTTTTCTTTGCTTTAATAACATAGCACAGTCCCAATGACATTACCTTTCAGTCTAGCGTTTTAGAATCATTAGAACATAATTTAATATTTCATTTTAAACATATTTTAGCTAGTTATAAAACTTAAAATATATAGTAATTTGTAGCTAATCCTTACCCTTGGAATTGTGGCAAAAAATTTCTGGAAATTTCAGAATTATTATAACCTCCTTATGTGATAAAGGAGGTGACATCACATATTGACTTATGTTATTAAGTGATATAAATCATGAATCAATTTACAGTGATGGCCACTGACCTGGCTTCATGTTAAAGAAGTCATCATTCCCAGTGGTTCAAAGTTTACAGTTTTACATCGCCAGTCAATAATGCCTGGGTGAAAGGTTCGTTCTACGTCGTGGTCTCTGGTTGACCTCAGTGTCTGTGTCCAGGGAGAGAATGGGGTCAAAAAATCAACCCAACTGCCGATTAACAGAATCACGCCTTTCAGCATGGGACCTTTACTGTTAGGATACAAAGAATAACTTTATACATGATTTCAGTGGAGGAACTAAGTCAATATGATCAAAGTTTTTCATGCACTGCCTCACTAGCAAATCTAAACTTTCATTCTGTTCCTTGTTCTATGGCAAACTTTGGTTCCTATATTTCAGTGAGCACCTTCACTTTTTTCATGTCCCAGGATCCAAATAAAAAAACAAAAAGAATGATAAAAGGCAGTGGGGAAAGAATAGCTTAGTGCAGGAAGTGGAAAGCTTCCTTTCTGTTTCTGAAGCCCCACAATGTCACATCCTCTAAATCTGGCTGTTGAATGTAAAGTCCAGGTGGTAAAGACAGAAGCGGGCACATTTTGTGTCTTTGTCTTTTCATTTCTCTGTTTCTGCCTGTCAAACGGTGAAAATTCATATGAGATGGTGAAGAGTGGATGGCAATAAAAAGACAACATTAAGAAGGGCCCTTTTCAAGTTTCAGGGAATTCTATTTCACTCACTCAAACACAAATGGAGCAGGCCTTAGAAAAATTTCAGTGATAAAATTATAATAATTATCTCTTGTAATCATATAATTATATATAAAGTAACCATAAAATATTTTTGTGACTAAAATCAGGACAGACTGAGTCAAGCAATACAATTAATGAAAACAAAAAGTTCTGTTTATTGAATAAGTTAATAACAATTATTCTTAGTATCAAACTTTCATTAAAGGTTGAGAAAGAAAAGGAAATGCACAAAAGTGAGGAAAGGATGGTGTCAGAAAACCTACACGATGGTGCTGCTGCTGCTACTAACAATGAGGATGAAGCAACTCAAGCAAGAAAGAGTGGAAACACTGAAAATCAGCACCTTCCTAGCAAGGAAGAGTGTGATGGGTGAGCCTGCAACACTGTTCAGCACTCGATCATTGTTACCCTACCGTAAAACTAACTCTAGCTTGGGCTAATGGTGACATTTTATACTCTTCCTAGGGATATTCAGCCTTGCCTGGTAAACAGAAAAGTGCAAATTAACAAATGAGATTTTTTCCAATCATGCTGATATTTTATTAAAAGAATAATAACCAGTGTTGGCAATTGTGAGGAAAAGGCACTCTCCTGCACTGTTGTTAAATGAAATCGGTAAATCCTTTTTGAAGTGTAATTTAGTAGCATGTCTCAAAATTGCAAATATATGAGTCCTTTAACCTAACAGCTTCACTTCTTAGACTAGATCCTACAGGAAAACATGACTCATGTATACGCGCACACACACACACACACACATAGAGACACACATTAAGGACATTTATTGTATATTGTATATAATATACAATAGGCCTATATATAACTTATAGATATAAAATATATAACATATGTTAAGGATCTTTATATAAATATGTCACACATACACATACATATGTTAAGGATATTCGTTATACCATTGTCACATCAAAAATTTGGAGATAGTCTAAATGCCCATTAAGAAGGAAATGGTTAAATTGTGATACCCGTAAAATAATGTAGTATACAACCACTTAAAAAATGAGGTTAGGGTTAGATCTATAGTGTACTGATTATTTCACAGTTCAAGCATATTTAAAGCATTTAGGTTGATGACACATCTTAAGCACATTGTGTTAGAATTCTTGTAATATCAGCTGAGCTGCAAATGAAAGCTACATGCTACCTTAGCAATATACCTTCTTGCTAGCAAAATTGCTAGTTATTAAGTTTCTGCTTTTTGTTTTCAATCATGAGTGCTCAAATATTAGACTCTCAGATCAATCTGAATATTGACAAGGGATTGCACATGTGTATCTGTCAGTATTTGGAGGGAAACATTAAAATACATGAAAGGATCTTTGACCTATCAAACTGGGAGTTGACCAACGTTTTCTATAAAGAGCCAAATAGTCAATTTTTTAGGCTTTATGAACCATAGGGTCTCTGTTGTAGTAGTGCACAATCTGTCATAGACAATACATCAATAGGCATGGCTGTGGTCCAATAAAATTTTCCTTAGGAAGACAGGCAGTGGGCTGGATTTGACCCACAAGCACTAATTTGCTGAGCCCTGTGCTAAGAACCAATGTGCTGCTAATGCAGTGAATCTTCCTCTTCAGGGTACCCTGCATGCATGCCATTGTCCTTCCTTTTAAAAAAGAGTGTATTTCAGTATGCACCGCATCCTATTTTTCAACAACAACTTCATATTATGTAATTTGTAAAGATTCAGTTTACAAAGTAAGATTATTTTCTGCATTTTCCCCTTTTATTCCTGTTATAGAATCAATATTTTAATATGAGTAATTACTTTGTATATTTGATGAGTATACAGTATCCTAGAGTTAAGTGATTATTGTCAAGCAAGAAATACTACCCTTGAAACTGCCTTTATTCTTTCTGTGGTCTTTATTTATAAGCAAGAGCAAGATGACAATCAGCTTATATAACCAAGAAATGTGTGAGGGATCTTGTGGTTGTATAACTTTATGAATTTATTATTTGATACCTTGGTCTGGCATTTTAAAAAAATTCCATATGTATGTAATTATAAAAACCCTTAAAATGTTAAAATTTACTAAAAAAAATATAAGCATTGAGAATCACAGCTAAGCTGATAGAAGAAAAAGAAAGTAGGTCTTCTACAACCATGGCACGTGGGAATGATGCCCTTGAAAGAACTGCCTGTACTTCTGGACTCAAATTTCCTTTCCATTCACTCTTCAACTCACTCCAGTCATTTCACTCCCACCACTCCTACAAAATTGTTTTACTCAAGGTTACCACTGATTTTCACATTAATAAATCTAGACATAACTTCCTGGACCTTACTTGACTGAACCTGTGAGCAGTATTTGACCTAATGAGAGACTCTCTCCTCCATACCCCTGTCTTCTCTTGGCTTTCAGGATGTCAGCCACTCACCTGGGTTTCCTCCTGCCTCTGTAGTCCACCTGTCTTAGCCTGATGTGTGTGCTTCTCTTCATGCCCTACCTTCTACACATTGAAGTGTTCCAAGGCTCAGTCCTTGGTCTTCTTTCTCATGACTTTTACTGCCTTGGGTATGTTAACAGTTTCCAAACTTACATCCAGCCCAGATCTCCATTCTTAATTCCAGACCTGTATACCAAACTGCCTATGTGACATCGCTCTCTGGTTAGTTATTAGGTATCACAACTGTATCATGTCCAGATGGATCTACTCCTGGTCTTCCTCATGCCTACCCCTCCTGTAGTCTTTCCTACTTGCATTAATGCCAACTCTTCCAGTTGTTCTGCCAAAAACCTTGGTGTCACCCTTGACCTGTCTCTCTCTCTTACACTTGGCATCTAATCTGTCAGCAAATCTTGTTAGCACTACCTTGAAAATATATCTAGAAGCCAATCACATCTTCCCTGTCCAAGCCCCACCACCTGCTGTCTAGATGCGTGTAATAGACTGCTACTTGTTCTTCTTGCTTCCTTTTCTGTTTTAAATCCTCTTTCCATCAATTCTTAACCCAGTAGACCTATTAAAACATAAGTCAGATTATGTCCTTCCTCTGCTTAAACCCTTCTGATTGCCACTCATTTCACTCAGAGTATGTGCTGCTTGTTTTCCTAATACAGAAAAGGCAGTACATGATCTGACCTGTTCTCTCTCTGACTTAAGCCTCTATTTTTTCTATACCTTCCAGTCTGCTCCTGACACACTGAACTTCTCACTATTCCTTAAACACTCCAGGCAAAGCTCTGTACTTGGCAGTTCCTTCTGTCTGGAATATTTTTCCCTCCCATAGCCTCCTGGCTTGCGCCTTCCGTGCCTTCAGTGTTTTTCTCAATGGCCACTTTCTCAGCAGTGTTTTCTGGCCATCCTAATATTTGTACCCCGCCTCCCCTTCAACACATAAAAATTTCATTTTCCTGCTTTAATTTTTGTGCTCTAACATACTATATTTTTGCCAGTCTATTCCATTTATTGTTATTGTGTGTTTACTTCACTCTCATGAGTAGGATTTTCGTGTGTTCACTGCCATGCCCCAGTGCCTGGGAAAGGACCTAACATATAGTAAGCAGCTACTCAATAAATATTCATTCAGTGAGCAAATGGAGTTGCCCTGGGCGTATTGTTTTAAATATTAGACTAATTACATTTTTTAAAAAGTTTGGTATGGTTCATTGTGGCCATTTTACCTGGCAATTATATGCACTTTTTGGATTCTTTTGGCACTTCCTAATAAGCTGCATTCTCTGTATGTATATTTTTTCATTGAGGGAGAAAAACCCAATAACATGGCTATCACTATTCTTTTACTGGTAACTATGATAGTTATAATTATGGTAAGATGGATCAAAGGAATTGCAAACTTTGTATTTTACTAGCAAAAATGAAATATAATGGAGGTAAATCGAATGGATATAAAAAATTCTTTCTGAAGGATAATGAGCCTTCACTATCTGAAATAAAAAGACAAGGTTGGAATTTATTGCTTTCTCCAGTAAGAGAGCTATGTTGGTCAGGTACAGTGTCTTCTGACAGAGCAGCTGCTGCTCTTCTGGAATGTTCTTGGAAGAGAGGAGTTTCAGGCTGGGCCAACTTTCAGAAGCATAGGTGGGTTGACATCATCTGTAGCAGTGTGGTTATTTGAGTGAGACTCTCGTGGATTGGTTGGCACTCCAGACCTGTTCATTGGAGTGAGTTGTTCTGTGATTGGCTGTTTTTCAGAAGCAGTGATTGGTTGATGAGTGAGAACAGTGGTATTGATTGATTGACTCCATTTAAAACTGGTTCTAGGTGGCTAAGTTGTTACCATAGCTACAGGCCAGTCCTTTGTCAAGTTTGAGGCAACTTTAACCAGATGTTCTCCATTTGAAAGTTGCCTTCCATCAACTGTGTCCAAAAGGAAAAGTTTTTTCTTCTTCTGGAATTGTAGACTTATTTTTGAAGTTTGGATCAAGAGGAATTGCTTTACAATTACTCTCAGGAAGATCTCCCCTTTTTGTTTTAGGTGCTTAGTCTTAACCAAGAGAGTTATCTATTAATATCTATCTGTCTATACATTACAAATAACTGTTAGTTTTGTTTTTGTTTTTGGTATTTTTAGGTACTCCTGCTCAAATCCTAATGTAATAATCTCCAGTGGGAAATTTTAGTCTCTTTGTGAATTTATGTGGGTATATGATAGTGATATTCTTATGTGTGGGTTTACTCCATAAGAAAGTAATTGCGATTTACTGCTGATAAATCCAGCCTATTATACTGGCAGTAGAGAGTAGTGTTAAAAGCTACCCAATTATTTTATTTAAAAAAAATCAGAATTCATCAGAATATTACTATTTTTGAACTATATATAATGACATATAGGCATTCTAAAAGTAAGGTTTTTCCCGGCGACATAATTTCCCAATTTCTTCTTTCATGTTATATGTGCCTCATGCTATTTTTAAAACTTCATTTAAATGAAACATGGTCATATTTAAAAATGAAATCAAAAAAATAGTACATATCTAATTATTACTCCCATGCCTAAGAGTCATTGCTTGTGGGCTGTGAGCTCCAGCCTTTTAGTGTAGCATTCAAGTTTAGGGTAGCATTCCTCTGTTAGCATTCACTTCCATGTATTTTACACTTTTCAAGTTCCTAGGAGACATCTCAATGCTGTGGGCCTAATCTTGGTGCTCACGTGCTGTTCCCTAAGTAGAATGGTTTCTCCCACTTCTTGGTCTAGTGAGCCCCTCTTCTATTTTGCCTTTTCTGTGAAGCCTTCTTGGATAGAACTTTTCATAGATCAACTCTTACATATCACATTGTGTCATAATTGTAAGAGTATGTTTACCTGTTTTGAATGAGGGAGTATATATTTCCTTGTATGTTGCTGGTACTTCATAATTGTTTTTTGAATTCATAAATGAATTGAGATGGAGAGAGCTGGAATTTTATAAAACTTATCTTTTTATTCTTTGACAGCAGAATTATTAGAAAACATTGACTTCTTTTATGGACTTTTAAAAAGTAGTGGTCCTGCCTTGTACAAGAAGGAAGTCAAGAAAAATGAAAATGGAAAGTGGACCTCAACAGAATCTGTGATGATGCCAGTGTTTGAGAAGGCCAAATGACTAAGTGAAAGTGATGGTCTGCCACAAGTGAATGATGGCAGCAGTTTACGTGAAATAGATCAGGATGAACATTTCCTGTGAAGGAATGTTAGTAGTGATTACTTTTTCTGGAATAGAATAGTGTAGTCTGACAAAGCTAGAGAATACTGAGCTACATGAATGCTGCTGAATGATTGATTAAGACGGGGACAAGTGACTTGCACAAGGAGCAGTTTCAGTAAATGGTCACCATGGAACCCTGACTGTAGTGGAGGAGCGTAGACAGCTCTTGAGAGAACTTCTGCTGGGAAGGGCAATAGAGAAACGGGTGATAACTGAAGAATAATGTGGGGTTCAAGGAGTTTTTTTTTTATAATTTAAAAGCAAAGCTTTAGAGTATGTTTGTGTCATGTTGAGAATGATCCAGTAGACAAAGAAGTATTTATGAAATTTAATGTTTACATGTCTAAGCATTAGAAAACTTAATGCATTATCTTCTGAAGATTTAAACTATTTGTCTTTAGAACCTCTATTCTTGTATAGTCTTAGGGTAGGAAGTTCATTCGGAATTGGCTCACAAACGGAATATTCTAATGTAATTGGACGTGCTAATGATGACCTAAAAGTCAAGCTGTCATACATAAATTTTTAAAACATTATGTACTGATAAACATACAGACACTTAGGCCATAGTGAATAGAGTTTAAACACTCCTTGATGATTGTACATAGATTATTAATACCATATCTTTGCCAGTAACATGATGAATAGATATGATCTAGTAAGGTCCTTTAAAATATCAGGTGTTTCAGCTTAATAGTTGTTCAGATTCTGGGCTGAAGGGGAGGATTTTTTTCATGCATAATGGAAAAGCAAACTATTGACAGTTTGTCATGGATTATCATGTTTGGATTATAATGTTTGAAAGTAAAAAAAAAAAACATGTTTCCCTGTGCCAACACTGTCATTGACATGTTTGCTCAATGAGTATTTGTTGAATGCAGGAATAAACAGTTGAATAGATGAATTTCTTTAGAAAACTATATTTAATGTAGTAATTGTACTTAACTGTGTTTAAATTGAAAGTAGGTTTCCCAAATTTCCTAGGTATAAAGTGTATTTATTTTAAAAACTATTTATAGTGTTTAGAAATTATTATTTATCATTATATCCAGAAATGGAATGATAATACTGATTCATCTGCTATCATATCACTTAAGAACTCCTGAAAATAAATACTGTATTCACAGCATATGTTGAAACACATGCTTTGGAGCCAGAATTCTTGGGTCTGCTACCAACTAGCTGTATCAGCTTGGGCAAGTTACTTGGATTTTCTGTGCCTACATTCTTCCTTCATAAAATACTTAACATGTTACCTACCTCACTGAATTGGTTGAGGATTAAAATGAGTTTAGCACACTTAGAATAATGTACTCACTTAGAATAACACACTTAGAATAATACACTAGAATAATGCATATTATTTGCATAGTAAGTCCTCAGAAAGCTAACTAATATCATCATTAAATAGGGTTTCCTTCATATAAGGATGTAAGTAATACTTTGCAGGTAGGTTTTGATGCCAGTAAAAGCTTGTTTTTATTGAAAAGGACAATCACACACACAAAAATCCTGGTGTATTCCTATCAAATGATACCAGAAACATTATGTTTTACCTGTTGCTTTGACTGTCATAAAGTTTGATCTAAATTTAATTGTTATGATATTATTAATAGTAACTTTTCTTTGTCCATTAATGTTCTTCTTTCTGTTTATAGTTTAATCCGTCTTGTAGGGAATTATTGTATTTTACGTTACCTGGAAAAAAATACCTGTAAACATTGTTATTAAAAGAAACAAATTACAATAATAGAGATTTTATATAAAAACAATAGTTTTAGATATTCTTGGTGTTTTACATATTTACCATATGTCTGAAAGAAATTCTTCATTTTTATTTTAGGCCTGCAAAGAAAAGATCAAAGCAAAAGAACAAGGTATTGTAAAAATAAATTATCAAAAGTATCATTGTTAAAAAAGTTATAAAAGGTAAAGTAGAAAAATAGAGAATGTATTTTTGTAAAGACATTTACTTTGAAAAAGGAATTGAGAAGTAATAGCTGTTGACAAAGGTATCCGTTCTTTGAGGAAGTACCTGTGTTTGTGCTCAGATGAAAAGATGGCACTTTATTCAGTATATGCTATAAATATTTGGGACCATGTTGAAACAGTGTTATTTATTTGATAGGTCAAAGAAGAAGAAATGTATGATATGCATGACCTTGATGATTTCACTGAGCCGGTTTCAGCCTCAGAGGATGCTGGGTTTCCTTTCGCTAATTATGATAAATGTCTATTGCAAATTGAGCAACTGGGGAAGGATTGTGAAGGTAAGATCACTGCATAAATATAAGGCCTGTTTATGTATCCTACAGTAACGTCTGCACACATTGCTTAGCATGGCATCATAGAGCACTGATGTGTTATACTGATGTTCATCTCAGAAAGATGCTTTATGTTACAATAGAATGAGAACTAGTGTATATGGTACCCTCTCAGCCAAAGAGCTAGGATAACTGCACTCTGCTACTCTCAGTGTGAGGGCACTCCCAGTGTTTCTGTGACCCTGCTTCTCTCCTACGCCTTTACCCAAGGTCAGGTTATGGTTATCCCCCACTTGGAATACCGCAAGGACCCTAGAACTGTTTTTACTGCTACCCTACCTGCCAAAATCTTGGTCTCCTAAGCAACCATGATTATATATTTTAATAATTTGAGATGTCATCATGATACTCCCTTGCTTAAAACCCAGCTATCACTTCTCATTGCTATAAGGTTAAAGATCTCAGTCCTCTAGTGTTATCTGGCATCATTCCACATCCTTCTTTGTCTCTGTGTCCCAGCCACAGGCTTCAATGTCCGCTCCTGCAATAAGTAGCTCTAGTGAGGTATAACTGATGTACGACAAACTGCACATATATAAAATGTACAATTTGATAAGTTTGCCATAGGTCTCTTTACACATACAAAATCATCACCATCATCAAGATAATTAACATATCCATCCCCCCCAACAGTCTTTTCATACCCCTTTAAGAAGCTGGTATATTGTTTTTCCAAAGTCTTTGTACCATTTTCCATTCCTATCAGAGGTACATGGCAGTTCATTTGCTCTGTATCATCTATCACTAACTCTTAGTATTAGCATTTAAAAAAGTTTCTTACAATTGTGGTTTTTAATGTGCATCACCCTGATGAATAGTAATGATGAGCATCTTCCCACAGGCTTATTTGCCATCTGTATATCTTCTTTGGTGAACTGTCTTTTCAGATCTTTTGCCATTGAAAAAATTAGGTTGTTTGCTTTCTTATTGGTTGAGTTGTAAAAGTTCTTTATATAGTCTATATGCTATTCCTTTACTAGTTATGTTTTACACAAGGAAATTTTCCCAGTTCTGGCTTTACTTTTCATTCTCTTATTGTTATCTTTTGGATAGCAGAAGTTTTTAATTTTGATGAAGTCCAATTTTTCTGTTTATTCCAGTTTGGATTTGGCTTTTCATGTTATATCTATTAATAAGAAATCTTAGGTGCAGTGTGCACTGTCTGGGGGATGAACACGCTTGAAGCTCTGACTTGGGTTGGGCAAAGGCAATAGATGTAATGTAAACATTTGTACCTCTGTAATATGCTGAAATTAAAAAAAATAATAAAGTTAAAAAAGAATCTTTGCCTAGCACAAGGTCACAAAGATTTTTCTCCTATGCTTTTTTCTAGAAGTCATATAGTTTTAGGTCTTATATTTATAACTATGATCCATTTTGAGTTCATTTTTGTATATGGTGGGAAGGATGGGTTCAAGTTCATTTTATAGATATGGATATCCAGTTGTTCCATTGCCATATGTTGAAATGTCTACCTTTTCTTCGCTGCATTGCCATCTTGCTTTTGTCAAAAATAAGTCTGTTATGTACATATAGGTCTATTTTCAGACTCTCAGTTGTGTTCCATTGATTTTAAGATGGTCCTTGATTTATAATGGTGCTACATTCTGATAAATCCATTGTAAGTCCAAAATCCATGTAGTACCCCAAAAAACCTACCATAAAGTCGAAAGATGGTAAGTCAAACCACCGTAAATTGGGCACTGCCTGCATTTGACTTTCTTTATATGGGTTGAGCATCCCTAATCCAAACTCTGAAATACTCCTGGATTTGACAATTTTTGATGGCCAACATGACACCACAAGTGGAAAATTCCATACCTGACCTCATATATACCAATATCATTTCATGCACAGAATTATCAAAAGTATTGTATAAAATTGCCTTCAGGCTATGTGTATAAGGTACATATGAAACATAAATGTATTTTGTATTTAGACTTGGGTTGCATGCCCAAGATATCTTTTTATGTATGTGCAAATAATCCCAAATCTGAAATATCCAAAATTCAAAACACTTCTGGCTCCAACCATTATAGATACAAGATCCTCAATGTGTACCAGTATTGCACTGTTTTTATTATAGTTTTGTGATAATTGTTGCAATCAGCCCCCCAATTTTGTTCTTTTCTCACGGTTATTTAGGCTATTAGATCCTTTGCATTTCCACCTGAATTTTAGAATCAGCTTGTCAATGCAAAAGTATGCTAGCCAGCTGAAAAACTAGATTGGTATTGTGTTGAATCTGTAGGTTAATTTGTGGAGAATTGACATCTTAACAATAAGGAATGTTTCCACTCCTGAAAAACATGTATCTCTTCATTTATATAGGTCATATTTAATAGTCTCATAATATTTTTTAGTATTTTATCAGATTTATCTATATTTAATCTTTTGCTGAAGTAGATGATTTTTAAAAATTTCAATTTGATTGTTTATTGCTACTACATAGAAATACAATTGATTACTCTATGTTAATTTTGTATACTCCAACCTCTCTAAACTCCTCTTTAGTTCCACTAGGTTTTTCGGTAGATTGAGTCAGATTTTCTCTATAGACCAATGATTGACGACCCTTTTCTTTCTCAAACTACTCTCTTACTAAAGATAGTGAATATTTTAGAGCTGTGGCAAAATGGTCTCTGTTGCAGCCAATCAGCTGTGCCATTGAAGTATGAGAAAAGCCACGGACAATACATCAGTTAATGAACATGAATGAGTTCCAATAAAACTTTACTGAGAAAACCAAGAAAGTGGCCCACAGGGTGGAGATTACCCATCCCTATTAATAAAGGCAGTTTTGCTGCTTCTTCCTACATTCGATGCCTTTTATTTCTATTCTTGCCTGACTGCACTGGATAGAGTCTTGTTTCTCTGTTATTGTTTCATCTTTGATGCTGAGGAAAAGTAGTGAAGACAGACACTCCTTGGTTGTGCCTGATTTTATGGGGAAAGCATTCACTTTTCCACCATGGCACACAGTGGCCATAAGTTTATCACAGATGCTCTTTACCATGTTCCAGAAGTTCCTTTGTAGTCTTTGTTAGCTGAGAGTTTTATTTTTTTAATCAGAAATGAATGTTGATTTTTATCAAATACCTCTATATATTGAGATGATCATAACAGCTCTTCCCTTTTACTTTTTTAATATTGTGAATAACAGTGATTTTTGAATGTTAAACCAACCCTGCAATCCTAGGATAAAACCCATTTATTTATGATGTTTTATCCTTTTAATATATCACTGGATCCAATTTGCTAAAAGTTTGTTTAGAATTTTTAAAGACTTTTGTTTAAGAGCAGTTTTAGGTTCACAGCAAAATTGAAAGGAAGATACAGAGATTTTCCATATGCCTCTGTCCCAACACATGCATAGCCTCCCCCCATTATCAGTATCCCTCACCATAGTGGTACAGCTGTCACAATTACATGAACCCACATTGACACATCATGATCACCCGAAGTCCATAGTATACATTAGGGTTCCCTCTTGATGTTGTGCATTGTGCATTCTGTGGGTTTGGACAATGGTCATAATGTCATACAGAGTAATTTCACTGCACTAGAAATCCTCTGTGCTCTACCTGTTTATGCTTTTCTGCCCTTCCCAACAAATAATCTTTTTTATTATGGCCATAGTGTTGCCTTTTCCAGAATGTCATGTACTTGAAATAGGAATATGAAATATGAAGTATGTAGCCCTTTCAGATTGGCTTCATTCAGTTGCTAATACACATTTAAAGTTCCTTCATATCCCTTCATGGCTTGATAGTTAATGTCCTTTTAGTGGTGAGTAATATTCCATTGTACGGCTGTACCACAGTTTATTTGTTCATTCACCTGTTGGAAGATACCTTGGTTACTTGAAAATGTGGTTGAATTTTTATATCCATGCTCATGAGGAAGTTTTCCTTTTTTGGAATATCATTCTCTGATTTTGGTTCAGGGTAATTCTGGCATTAAAGAATGAGTTCACATGTATATAGACTTCCTGTTTAATGGGGGGGAAGACTTTTTGTAGAATTATCTTATTTCCTTCTAAAGTGTTTGGTAGAATTCACCACCATAGCTGTCTGGGCCTGAAGTTTTTTCTGTTTTCAACTACAACTTTGTGTTCTTTTGTAGATAGAGGGTAATTCAGGTAATCTATTCCTTCTTAAATGAGCTGTGGTCATTTTCATTTTTTGCGGAATTTGTTCATTTCATCTATGTGGTCAGGTGTATTCACATAAGCTTCATATTACCTTGTGTTTTTTAATATCTATAGAATCTGTAATAATGTCACATTACTCATTTCTGAAATTAGTCATTTGTATCTTCTCTTTTTCCTGATCAGCCTGGCTAAAGATTTATCACTTTTATTGATTCCATCAAAGTGTTTCCTTTTATTGATTTTCCCTATGGTTTTTCTGTTTTATTGGTTTCATCTTTCATGCTGTGGTCCATTCAGCCCACTGTAACAAAATAGCATAGATTGGATAGCTTATAAACAAGAGATGGATTTCTCACAGTTCTGGAGGCTGCAAAGTCCAAGATCAAGGCCCTGGCAGAATTGGTGTCTGGTCAGGGACGACTTCCTGGTTCACAGAGGCCATCTTTTTCTCTGTGTCTTCACATGGCAGAAGGGGTGAAGGAGCTCTCTGGCGTCTCTCATATAAGGTGACTAATCTCATTCATGAAGGTATGGCTCCCGTGACTTAATTACCTTTCAAAAGCCCCACCTCCTAGTATCATCACTTCTGCATTAGGTTTCAGTATATGACTTTGGGGCCAGAGACATAGACCTTTGGGTTATAGCAAATGTTTATTATTACCTTTCCTCTGCTTGCTTTGGGTTTAATTTGCTCTTCTTCATTCTAGTTCCTAAAGTCAACATTGAGGTCACTGATTTGAGACTCTTCTAATATACACATTCAGTGCTAAAATTTTTTTTATTGAAGTACTATTTATTTAAGTAGCTGCATTCCCCAAAGTCTGATATGTTGTATTTTCATTTTCATCAGTTCAAAATGTTGTCTCATCTCTCTTTTCATTACCACTTTGATCCAGGGTTATGTAGATGTGTGTTATTAAACTTGGTTTCCAAATAATTGAATATTTTTCAGAGATATTTTTGTCCTTGATTTTAATTTGATTGCTTTGTAGTCAGGGAACATACTTTGTGCAACTGAAAACGTTTGACTTACTCATTTCACTGAGATTTATTGTAAGGCCAAAATATTGTCTAAGTTGGTATGTGTTCCATGCATGCTTGAGAAGAACGCTGTTGTTCAAGTGTACTCTACTCTTGCTGATTTTCTTCCTCCTTGTTCTATCACTTATTGAGTAAGGGGTATTGAAATATCAGACTATACTTGTGAACTTGTCTATTGATAGTTTTATCAGTTTTTGCCTCATGTATTTTGAAGCTGTTATGTTATTAGGTGCATAAATATTTAGGACTGTTATGTCTTCGTGATTAATCTAACCTTTTCTCATTATGAAATTACCTTCTTTATTGCTGGTAATATTTTTGGGTATGAAATCTACTTTGATATAATATTAATATAGCCAACTCTGCTCAGCCTTCTTTGAGCATTAGCATGGCATATCTCCTTCCACCCTTTTAACCAATTGTATCTTTACCTTTAAAGTGCATTTCTTATGGGCAACCTGTGGTTGGGTCTTCCTTTCTTATCCAGTGTGACAATCTGCCTTTTAATTGATGTTTTTAGACCAATTTCATTTCTAATGTGATTGCTGATATAGTTTGGTTTGTCTGTCACCATGCTCTTTGATTTTTATTATTTTTCTTAGTCCCAGCTGTTCTTTGTTCCCCTTTTCTTCTTTTGCTGCTTTCTTTTAGATTAGTCAAGTAATTTTTAGGATTTTGTTTTACCTCTGTGTTTCTGCTTATTAGCTATAACTGTTTGTTTGTTGTCTTACGGATTTTTATACACATTTTTAACTTATCATGGTCTACCTTTAAATCATAAATAGTATAAGAAAATTACAATAGTATACTTTCACTTCTTTTCTACCAGCCAGATTTTTGCTAGACCTGTGGGATTACAGTTTTCATAAAGTTTACAATGGTTTTGACCATTTTTTCTTAAATTTTTTAAAATTTCCGCATACTACAGGGATACAAATGTTTAAGTTACATATATTGACTTGGCCCCACCTGAGTCAGAGCTACAAGCATGCCCATCCCACAGATGATGCATACTGCACCCCTTAGGTGTGAATATACCCATCCCCTCTCCCCCCCCACCCCCGCCACCTGCCCGCCACCCAATGAACTAGCTTCTTATATTATCCTGGATGAAGCTGGAGCCCTTTTTTTTGAGACAGAGTCTCACTCTGTTACCTGGGCTAGAGTGAGTGCCATGGCGTCAGCCTTGCTCACAGCAACCTCAAACTCCTGAGCTTAAATGACCCTCCTTCCTGCCTCAGCCTCCCGAGTAGCTGGGACTACAGGCATGAGCCACCATGCCTGGCTAATTTTTTCTATATATATTTTTAGCTGTCCAAATAATTTCTTTCTATTTTTAGTAGAGATGGGGGTCTCGCTCTTGCTCAGGCTGGTCTCAAACTCCTGAGCTCAAATGATCCGCCTGCCTCGGCCTCCCATAGTGCTGGGATTACAGGCGTGAGCCACCGCACCCGGCCCTGGAGCCCCTTTTTAATTTTTTTTCCTGTCTCTTATCCTCCCTCTTGTGGGACTTAAGTATTAGCTGCTTCAAGTTTTCTCATAGTTCACTGAGGTCTCATATTTGTGAATCTTTTCTTTTGTGATGTCTAATAGGTGCTTCCTTCCATCCCGTGTAGTTTTCATCTCTGACATTATAATTGGCATCTCTACAAGTACAATCTGGTTTTTAAACAATATCTTCCATACCTCTACTTACATGCTTGAGCTTCACTTTGGGATGCAGTTGAGTTACTTATAAACAGTTTGATTCCTTCCTGTCTTGCTTTTATGTTTTGGCCTAATTCCCCTCTCCTGAGTCAAGACCTTTCTGATTGTTCATTGTCCTGTGAAGTGTGAGTTTTTCCAACATGGCTCATGGGAATAGACACTCTTCCTGGCACTGTGTGAGCACCAGGCACAGTTTCCTCTAATTTTTTAGGACTTTTTTCCCTTGGTCTTGAGTAGTTTCCTAGCACCCATGTAGCGTTCATCACGCTCCTGCATGCCCAAGAGGGGATCTCTGCAGGTGTCCGTGGTTCTTTCCCTGTGCTGCTCTCTCCTCTCCCATGTTCTGTCCTGTGACCTCTGTCTGCCTTGGTTTTACTAGACTCTCACCTTCATCACCCCTACCTGGGGAGTCTGGTAGACTTGGCCTCACTTTTTCTTTCCTTGGGTCATGGGCTGGAGAGTCTGTCAAGGCAGGGAGCTAGGGTATTCATAAGGCTTCCTTCATTTGTTTCCAGTGGTCATAGTGTTCATTGCCTGAAGTCCTCTGTCCCGAAGATCATGTTTAATGTACTTTATCTTTTTGGTTTTGGTTGTTTGGTTTGGTTTTGGTTGGTGCCAGTAAGACGGTAACTCAGTACCTGTTAGTCTGTCTTGGCTAGAAGCAGATTGCAGTGGAGCTTCAGCACATGCTGTAGACCGGCTAGAATGCTCTCCTTCCTCCTGTGCTTAGCTGCTTCCTTGTCATCCTTCATTTCTCAGCGTAGCCTTCTCTTCCTCTGGGAAATCTTCCCTGGGCCCAGTATAGATCAGATTGTCTTGTGTGATCATGGAATTCTGTTTTCTCACAGCATCTATCTGAATTTTTACATCTGCCACTTTTTAAGTCTTTATTCTTTACTTATACTTTAAGCTAAATAAGAGCAGAGGTCTTGTCTCTTTTTATCTGCAGAGCTGAGTGTAATGTCTTTCACATTGTAGGCACTCAATATATATTCAGTGTATGAATGAGTGAATGTTAAAATATGCAGTCCTTTCTATCAGAAAAGTACTCAGATCTCTATCTTGTTTTCTCTCTGATACAGATTATGTTACCCAGTTAAAAATTCAAGATGCAGTTTTTTCATGTAAAAGATTACTAAAACAAAAACATAATTGGTGTTTACAGTTAAAATTAAGGAAATGAGAAATAATATTTGGGTACTACAACATGAGCTATCTGAAACCAGAGCAATAAATTCCCAGTTAGAGTATCAAAGAGTGAAATGGGAACAAGAACTCTGCAGTTTGAGGTATGACATCCTACTTTTCAAGAAATATTTGAACTATTTACGTCATACTAAAGGCACATAGAAGAATTTTTGTAATTGCTGACTTACCTTCTTGGATTTAACAGGGGAAAACACTTCTTAGTATTTGGGGTGTGAAAATCTTGCAAATAATATAACAAATTCTTAACTGTGAACACTTCTAATAATGAAATGCATATTCTTTTAAATCATTTTCAGGGCTATATGGATATATAGAAGTCAAGTCCACCATCTGCAGATTTCATTATTTATTTAATAGTATTGTGGGTTTTTAAATGTTTTTCTGTTATAATTAATGCTGAAAGTAACATCGTAAAAATCATTTTCTTACATTTCTAATTATTTACTTTGAATAAATCCTTCAATATAGAATAATTGGACTAAAGAACAAGAACTTTTTTAAAAAAGGTCTTTGATGCATATTTCTAAATTGTTCTCAAGGATGTTCATATTAAGTTACAATTCAACCAACAGAGTATGAAATGGTTATTTTTATCAAACCAGAATCCTTTTTTAGAAAATGTATACAGTTTTATTCTTAGTATCCATGGAATAAAAAGTAAAATGGAAAGTGATTTTTGGTGAATTTATTCAACATCTCTTCCTCATACACAGATAAAATTAATTCAAAGTTCTATGTTGAAAACATATTTTTCTTCATTCTTTAATTAAATATTAGATTCTGTCTTGTTCCAAAAGGGATCTTAAAATTGTTTATGAAATGCATAATAATCAACAAGATAAGTTGGAAGTGTTACCAACTAAAGACACATAAAAAGCATGGGGTAACAGATATGAGATTCCTTAGCTTAGTCTTGGATTATGGTAATCTGCAAATATATGTTATATAGAAAACATCTGAAAGTACTGTCTTATACTATAAATGATTTTTAAGGATACCTGCAATATTTCATGAAGGTGAAAATTTCTTTCTAGTGACATTATAAACCTGTGTATCAACTGTAACTTATTTTTATTTAGTTAACTCTAAATGGTCTGTCTTAATTGAGGAGTAATTTTGACTGTGTGTGGGGGAAAAAGGTAATTATTAACTTGTAACTTTTCTGAATAATTTCCAATAGCCTTTTACTTAATATTTATCAGAGTTACTAGTAACAGAAACTTACCAATTAGTAGCATGTTCTTTCATTGCTACCTTTCAAATATGTATGTCCTCTGGAAGAGACTGAAGTAAGGAATTACAAACCTGAGAACTAGCAAGGAAAAATATTCAAGAACATAGAAATTTTGTTAAGATAACAAACTAATACATGAAGAGCCAGGTCACAAAATGACCTTTTAGTTTTCTAACAAAACAAATTTCAAGATAATCATATTTAACTGCAGATTTACCTTAAAACAAGAAAAAGAGACGAGAAGCATTCTCTATACAGTTTATGAAGAAACGATGGAAAGGTTAAGTACAACAGAAGAGCAATGTGCAAAAGAAGTTGAAGAGAACCAAAAACTTACACTGAAAGTGAGAGCACTACATATAAAATTGAAGATTGCAGAAAATAATGTGGATGAGGTAAATTAATCTGGTAAAAATTTTCATATGTCTACTTTTATTTCATCTATATCACTTAAAATATTCCTTTGATTTAATATATACTATTTAGGCCTAAAGCTAACCAAAAATCTAATCTCATCTTAAAAATGAAGTATGATATTATTAGCTATAAGTATTTATTATAAATCTTGGCATCCAAGTAGTATCTTATTTCAGTACAAAGAACTTTTGAAAACATTAATATGCCACACTATTCTCACTTAGTGATAATTTATTGATAAGTATTTTCTTCCTAGTAAAATAGTTCAATGTATTTTTCCCTATTTCACATGTCCTACTGTTTTAAGCATTATGAAGAGGAAAGAAAAGTTATTGTAATGGCCAATAATATCATGATTTTCTGAGAAGAACCCTATAAATTGTATCTTATTTACCATTGGTGTTTTGAAACAAGATTCGTCTTTTGTATTTAGACATTTACACCATAGAAGGAACTGTGATTTGGTGGAAGAGCACTAGAAGTAGGGTCAGAAGACCTGGGGGAAGTCCTGCAGCTTGCTTATATTTTAACCTCTCCTTTCAGAGTTGTAATGAAATGAATTCATTGATGTATGTAGAAATGCTTACTACAATGCCTAGATTTATAATTTATCAATCAACATAATTCTTATAAGTGCCTATCAAAATGTTAAAAAAGTAGAATGTCTATATCATATTTTCAGGGAAAAGGAACTTAAAGACCTTTGGGAAATTTTATCTGTCCACATATATGCAGAGCTAAGGTTCCTACTATGGTGTGTGTGTAGATTAGACATCAGAGTGGAAACCCAAAGTTTTAACATAGTCAAACTTGTGAATCTTTTGTTTTATACCTTAGAGTTTGTTGTAATTCAGAGAAAAGCTTTTTCAGATTCTGAGATTCTTGAAAATTTCTCTAGTGGTTTCCTTTTTACTTTCATGTATTTGTTATCTTCAAATAAATTTTGAACTTTTGGGAATTTATGCTGTATAAGGTTTGAGGTTTTGATCCAACTTTTTCTCCACTTGGATTTCTACCTATGGTGACCTTTTATTGTACGCATGTACAGATTATTTTTTAATTTCAGAGGAAATCATGATATGTCATTTTATTGAGTGTTAGCTAAAAGTTTCCTTTGTTTTACTTAGATTCCTCATAGTCAGGAAAAAGACAAAGCTCTGTTGCATAAAATTTCCATGCTGGAAGAAGAAATTATAAGGCTAAGACTGGAAATAGACAGCATGAGAAATGACAACCAGAAAATGGAAAGGAAATATTCTGAGAACATTGCAACTGAAAAACAAAAGAGTGATGACCTTCAAAAGCGTGTGAACCAGTATGAGGAAACATTAAGAGAAATGATATCCGAGTATGATGGACAGCTTAGTGTTCTGAAGTCTGAGAACACAATGCTAAATGCTAAGCTGGAGAGTGCCAAACAGAATACGAAAAGCCTACAAGCTGAAGTTGAATCATGCCATTCAAGACTAGCTGCTGCTAGGCATGATCTTAAACAAAGTCAGTTCTCAAAAAATGAAGCAAACTTGCTTTCCAAAGAACAAAACATGAGCTTAAAGAAAAAAACAGTGAGTTAATGAAGGAATGCAGTCACTTAAAAGAAAGACTGCATCAGTGTGAAAATGGGAAAGAAGAAACACTAGTAAGTATCAAGAAAGATACATAATTTTCAAACTTCTTGAAAGAAAATACAAAGCAATATTTGGTTATGGCAAAATGTTGAATCTACTTAGATGTGAAAATATCTAGATTATCAATGTATTTGGTATACCGGGCTAGAAACATAACTTTTTTCCAGCAAATCAAAGTTAGAGATGAGAAATGCTTTACAGTGAGTAAAGACATGGTGTCACTTTTGAAACTTTAAGAGATTAACTTACAAATTGTTAATAGATACAGACTAATATTAATAATGTAGTCTTATACTGCTGAAATTATAATGTTAATGGTTCTATGTTATCATATTTTAAGACAGTGGTGAAGCCGTAAATGGAAATCCTAGTACTTAAAATGAGTATTTTGAAATTAAGATTCATATTTCTGCTTCCATCATTATAACTACATTGATCTTTTAAAATAATGATTCTCCTTAGAGAATTATTTGATTATTAAGAATAATTGGCATAAAACAAGACTATTAGGAAAAGAAAAAATTGTGTCTTAGAAGTTCCATCATATTCTTGAATTGTTCTTAAGTTACACAGTCTAATTTTTCAAATTTTAAATTGATTCTATTGTTCCTTGAACTATCAGATTACATGAATACTAACATAACAATTCAAATCTTTTTATAATTCAGATTCAATTCTCAGTTAATCATCCATTTAGGTGATATTGATGGTACATATTTTAACCTTCACCTTTTATTTTCACATATTTAAAATTGATCTCTGAATCATTCACTCAGAACTAAAGGAAACAAATATCCAGTAATTATTCATGTTATAGTTATTTTTAAAATTTATCCTTTTGGTTTGTTTTAGACCCAAGCAGCACCACAACAAGACTTAGAGGAGTTAAGAGAAACTCACATTGCTCCAGCAGTAAAGCAGCTCAGATGCACAACTCAAGAGCTGGGATCTGACCTCCCCGAAGAGAAAAATCAAGGACACTTTATGAGAAGCAGATTGGAGAGATATAAGCATCTCTACCTACAAGAAGTAGAACATAGAAAATCTGTGTCCAATAAGCTAAATAAGTAAGTCAAAACATAGAATCCTAGAAAATAAATTGAGCTCCTTAATTTGGCTTGAAAGTATAATTTTTAGTGAGACAGGTTTCATGAGATTAGTGGTACTGACTGGAAAAGATTCATAAAGTCAGTAAATTTAGAAAGGAGACTTTAGTTCTTATCGAGGGTTACAACCTGCAGGCTGGCTATCCGGGCAGGCTGGGAAGCAAGACAGGCACTTTGGAGGGAGGGAGGACTAAGACAAGCATTCACCCTGAGTGGATTGGCCAAGTATACATATTCAACATGGTACAGGAGGAGCTATGAATATTTATGAAGGAGACCCACATGCACGTGTATTAGGTTTACATGCATGTAACATACATCCAATGATCACTTTGGGATGTAGACTTAACATATGAATGCATTATAAATAGGTCCT
The DNA here is from genome assembly GCF_020740605.2 of Lemur catta. Taxonomy (NCBI): domain Eukaryota; kingdom Metazoa; phylum Chordata; class Mammalia; order Primates; family Lemuridae; genus Lemur; species Lemur catta. Next base: position 79,712,395 of record NC_059137.1, read on the forward strand.
ATATGGGAAAATATGAAATGTAGGACCCAAGTCCATGCATGAGCTGTGCATCCTCAGGAGACTGTCCAGAACCAGTCCATGGCTGGCAGTCATTTATTGAAAAGAAACTCTTTGTGGTCTGGAATAGCCATCATGTCCAAACCATAAAAACAGGAGGAGGGTGGAGGGGAGGATGGAGTAAGCAGAGAAGTCTTCTGGGATTTTGTTCTTCTCAAGTCAGCCTTTGATAAAGTCTAGTAAAGATTAGCAAGGGGGAGGGGGGTAGAAGCAAATGGAATGTGGCCAGGCTCTCTCCTGTCCTGGCCAGGAGTTTAAAACATTGAGGTCATCTGCTCAAAGGTCTGTCTGCTAGTCTGCTGAAGTCGGGTAGGAGTTTTATTTCAGTCCTCAGCGGGAAGTGAAAGCTAACTAGACTATATAATTTTGTTTTTTTTTTTTTTTTTTTTTTTTGAGACAGAGTCTCGCTCTGTTGCCTGGGCTAGAGTGAGTGCCGTGGCATCAGCCTGGCTCACAGCAACCTCAGACTCCTGGGCTTAAGCGATCCTACTGCCTCAGCCTCCCGAGTAGCTGGGACTACAGGCATGAGCCACCATGCCCGGCTAATTTTTTGTATATATATTTTTAGTTGGCCAGATAATTTCTTTCTATCTTTAGTAGAGACGGGGTCTCACTCTTGCTCAGGCTGGTCTCGAACTCCTGACCTTGAGCAATCCACCCGCCTCGGCCTCCCAGAGCTAGGATTACAGGCGTGAGCCACCGCGCCCGGCCCCTAGACTATATAATTTTGAAAAATGATGTTAGTAAATGAACCTACCTTTAAAATGTTAGTCCAGGGCACTTTATGTCTCTCTGCCTTTTTTTGGTTTTATGTGGGGTTTTTCCCCCTTAGTATTCTCATGTAGCACCTGATCTGTTAGTCTTTCAGCTAAGTATTTTTGAAACTTTCTAATTTAGACAGTGATATTGATATAAAGTTTCTTGTCAGCATTCTCCAAAGTAAAAATATCAGTAAGCTCAACTATTAATATTTTTTGGAAGGTTACAACATAAACCAAAAGGGTCACGTACTACTACTACTCTGGCACACTCTGGCACTGACTGAATTCTTTCCTTGGCTGTGATCTTTGGTATTATCACTAGAGGGCGCCTTGAGCCAAACTATCCTCTACAGGTTTCCACTCTGTGTAAAGGCATACTTGTGAAATAGGAAATGATTAACATAAGGATGAAGGGAGTATGTAATTCACCAAGTGGTCAGACTAAGAGGGTGTGTGGAAGACAGAACGGACAGGTCCCTCTCTGATGCCTTGGTAACCATGTTAGGAGCTAATTGCCTTTTAGGCTTCATTAGTTCTTTTTGACGACCATCTCAGCTACCTCATTCTCCCCTAGAAGATGTTGCTCTGAATTATTCCTCAGTGCCAAATGCCAAATTTTTCCCAGATAATGTGTGAAATGTACAAGGGTGGTGAAAGCCAATGCTTGAAAATGTCTTTGAGGGATGGCTTTTTAAATTGCTAAACTCATTTACAAACCCAAGTATTTCTAGCTTTTTCTTGTTTTAATTTCTAAATCTATTTTAATGTTACAGATTTATTTCATTCATAAAAAGTATTTATCTTGGGTTCCTCTAAATAATAATATCCATATGTGGTTAAGTATTAGGATGTTCAAGGAACACAGCGTGATGTTTTGATATGTTTATTCATGTGAGATGGTTATTAGTGCCAAGCAAATTAACATATTCATAATCTCACATAGTAGCCCCTTAAATACAAATATATCTAATGGCATCCTCAAGAATCTGATAAGAAGAGCTATTGCAGAAGGCAGCAAGTGTTGCCTGTTAAGCCATACATCACTGATAGCCATTTCTCTCTCCTCCTCATTTTGTTTGAATTACTTGTTTGTTTGAAATCCCCCTAGAAATACACATACTGCTTTAGAACAATTTAAAAACTATAATTTTTGGAAGAAGATAGAGTAATGGTCAACAAACATACAAAAAATGCTCAACATTTCTAATCATCAGGGAAATACAAATCAAAACCACAATGAGATATCATTTATTTCCAGTGAGAATGGCCTTTATCAAAAGTCCCAAAACAATAAATGATGGCATGGATGCAGAGAGATAGGAACACTTATATGCTGCTGGTGGGACTCACAAACTAGTATAACCTCTTTGAAAAGCAATATGGAGATACCTCAAAGAGCTACAAGTAGAACTACCATTTGATCCAGAAATCCCATTGCTGGGCATCTATCCAAAGAAAAAAAAGACATTCTATAATAAAGACATCTGCACTGGAATGTTTATAGCAGCACAATTCACAATTGCAAAGATGTGGAAACAACCCAAGTGCCTATCAATACATGAGTGGATTAATAAAATGTGGCATATGTATACCATGGGGTTCTACTCAGCTGCAAAAAACAATGGTGATATAGCACCTCTTGTGTTATACTGGATAGAGCTGGAACCCATTCTACTAACTATCCCAAGAATGGAAAAACAAGCATCACATGTATTCACCATCAAATTGGTATTAACTGATCAACACTTAAGCACATATATAGTACTAACATTCACCGAGTGTCGGACAGATGGGAGGGGGGAGGAGGGGATGGGTATATACACATGTAATGGGTGCCGTGCACATGGTCTGGGGGATGGACACGCTTGAAGCTCTGACTCGGGTGAGGCAAGGACAATATACGTAACCTAAACATTTGTACTTCTGTAATATGCTGAAATAAAAAAAATTAAAATAAAAAATAAATAAATGCATTCTTGAAAGCATGTCATAAAGCTAAATATGTATTCCAAAAATGGTAGAAAGAACTCCTTCCCTTCCTCAACCCCAGGTAGAGGAATAAAATACATATCCAAATTTTTGATAATTTATATTAGCTTTTTGAAATTACTGAAGACAGGTTAAAAGCTTAGGTGTTAAACATTTGAATTTAAAGCTTTAATGCAGTAGAAACATCATAATCATAATAACTGTATTTTTCTGATTCTTTAATGTATTAGAAAATATACTTATATTTCATTAGTAGAGAGAAGGGAATTATAGGAAGTCAGAATTAATATTTTCAGGAATTCTGCCCCCAGACTGTCTTCTCACTCAAGGCTGCAACATCAATTTTTTCCTGGGTCTCTAGCCTGCCTTGAAGATTTTGGACTTGCTAGCCCCCACAAATTCATGAGCTAACTCCTTAAAATAAATTCCTCTCTCTTTCTTTCTCTCAAAAAAGAAAAGAAATAATTAACATTTTCTAAGGTGTAACACTTTGTGCTGTTACTAAGTTCCAGAGAAAATACTTACACACTGAATCATATTTAAAAGATGGGATACTTGCTATCGAAAGGGATTTTGACAAAAATTCTTTTATAAAGCAAAGATTTGTTTCATGTGCCCTCTGTGTATATAACTCTGTGTTAGGTGCTGTGAGACCAGTTTAAAGATGAGGAAGTGCCTCCTCTCATAGTAATTATAAGAAAAAAATGAACATATGCAAATTACTCAATACTGACCCTACACTACATACACCCAATGGAAACTTTTGATCTCACATATATCATAAGGCTCTTTTTAAATTATTTAACTGCTTTATATATAATATATATCTCAAAATGTATTTTACACGTCAGTGATTGCTCCTACAAAGAGTATTTCAAGAGTGAAATCACTCTTAAGATAGTCCATATAAGTTTACTACCAACATCAGTTGTAGGAAATGGGAGGGGTGATGTTCAGTGTTAAAGTTAGCCTACCAAGAGTACTTCAGGCACGTGGAATATAAGCGTAACATGGAAACACAGGGAGGAAAAAGCTTTTACACACAACTGCTGGTTTGATTGCATACTTTAACAAAAGGCTTAGACTTTGTTTCATCAAATCTAAGCCACCATCATTTAAAAGGCATTTTTTTTTTATTTCAGGTCATCATGGGGGTACATAAGTTCAGGTTACATACATTGTCCATGTCCCGCCCATCTCCCCGAGTCAGAGCCTCAAGCGTGTCTATTCACCAGACAGTGTGCCTGGCACTCACCATGTAGTCATACCTCCATCCCCTCCCCCCACCTCCCCGAGTCAGCACCCTCAAGCATGACCATTCCCCAGACCGTGCACAACACACTCATCATGTAGGCATACACCTATCCCCTCCCCCCACCCCCCGTCTCAGTCTGATATCCAATTGGTACTCTTCCCCAATGTGCATTTAGGTGATGATCAGGGAAACCAATTTTCTGGTGAGTACATGTGATGCTTGTTTTTCCATTCTTTGGATACATCACTTAATATAATGGGTTCCAACTCTCTCCAGGAGAACCAAAGAGATGTCGTATCACCGTTATTTCTTATAGCTGAGTAATACTCCATGGTATACATATACCACAGTTTACTAATCCATTCATGGATTGATGGGCATTTGGGTTGTTTCCACATCTTTGCAATTGTGAATTGTGCTGCTATAAACATTCGGGTACAGGTGTCTTTGTTATAGAATGACTTTTGTTCTTCTGGGTAGATGCCCAATAATGGGATTGCTGGATCGAATGGTAGGTCTACCTGAATCTGTTTAAGGTATCTCCATAATGCTTTCCACAGGGGTTGCACTAGTTTGCAGTCCCACCAGCAGTGTATGAGTGTTCCTGTCTCTCCGCATCCACGCCAACATGTGTTGTTTTGGGACTTTTTGATAAAGGCCATTCTCACTGGAGTTAAGTGATATCTCATTGTGGTTTTGATTTGCATTTCCCTGATGATTAGGGACGTTGAACATTTTTTCATATGTTTGTTAGCCATTCTTATATCTTCTTCTTTTTTTTTTTTTTTGAGACAGAGTCTCGCTGTGTGGCCCGGGCTAGAGTGAGTGCCATGGCATCAGCCTAGCTCACAGCAACCTCAAACTCCTGGGCTTAAGCGATCCTACTGCCTCAGCCTCCCAAGTAGCTGGGACTACAGGCATGCGCCACCATGCCTGGCTAATTTTTTCTATATAGATTTTTAGCTGTCCAAATCATTTCTTTCTATTTCATTCTTATATCTTCTTTTGAAAAATTTCTATTCATGTCCTTTGCCCATTTTTTGATAGGGTTGTTTGATTTTTTCTTGCTGATTTTCCTGAGTTCTAAATAGATTCTTGTTATCAGACTTTTATCTGATGTGTAGTATGCAAAAATTTTTTCCCATTCTGTAGGCTGTCTGTTTATTTTCGTGACTGTTTCTTTGGCTGTGCAGAAGCTTTTTAATTTAATCAGGTCCCATTTGTTTATTTTTGTTGTTGCTGTGATTGCCTTAGGGGTTTTCTTCATAAATTCTTTGCCTAGACCAATGTCTGTAAGAGTCTTTCCTACATTTTCTTCTAGAATTCTAATAGTTTCCCCCCTAAGATTTAAGTCTGTTAGCCACCGTGATTTGATTTTTGTGAGAGGTGAAAGCTGTGGGTCCTGTTTTAGTCTTCTACATGAGGCTATCCAGTTTTCCCAGCACCATTTATTAAATAAGGAATCTTTTCCCCAGAGTAATTTTTTGTCTGCTTTGTCAAAGATTAGATGGCTATATGAGGATGGTTTTATATTTGGATTTTCTGTTCTGTTCCATTGGTCTGTGTCCCTGCACTTGTGCCAGTACCAAGCAGTTTTAATAATCATAGCTTTGTAGTATAGTTTGAAGTCTGGTAAATTAATACCTCCCATTTTGTTTTTGTTGCTTAAAATTGCTTTTGCTAAACGGCGTCTTCTCTGGTTCCACACAAAGCGTAGAATTATTCTTTCTATATCTGTGAAAAATGATGTTGGTAATTTAATAGGGATTGCATTGAATCTGTAGATAACTTTGGGCGAATAGTCATTTTAACAATGTTGATTCTTCCTATCCACGAGCATGGTATGGTTTTCCACCTATTTACATGTTCTGCGATTTCCTTCCTCAGTATTTCGTAGTTCTCCCTATAGAGGTCCTTTACCTCCTTAGGTAAATATATTCCTAGGTATTTTATTTTCTTTGTTGCTATTTTGAAGGGTATTGAGTCCTTAATTTGGTTCTCCGTTTGACTGTTATTGGCATATATGAATGCCTCTGATTTGTGTGTATTGATTTTGTATCCTGAGACTTTATTGAATTCATTGATCAATTCCAGGAGTCTCTTGGTTGAATCCTTGGGGTTTTCTAGATATAACATCATATCATCAGCAAAGAGTCAGAGTTTGATCTCTTCTTTCCCTATTTGGACTCCCTTGATTCTGCTCTCTTGCCTGATAGCTCTCGCAAGGACTTCCAATACTATGTTGAAAAGTAAGGGGGACAGTGGGCAGAAAAGGCATTATTTTTTATATACTACTAAGAAAAGAAAATGCTACCAAGCCATCATGCTAATATGAGGGATAGTAATTAAAACAGAGATCTTAGAATCAGTGAAATATAGGATGTTTGAAGAACAGGATGATCACAAGGACTAGAATAGCAGGAAGAAAACCTCCTTTCTCTGCTTTTTCTTTCAACCCTTTGGGCCAGCCAGCCAGCCAACTCTGGATTTCAAATTCCAACTTTTCACCAGAAAACTTTATCACTACTGCCTAGGACTAGCTAACGTAAACATATTTATTTGGTCTTTTAACTACGGCCTGATGGTTTTATTCATGAGTTCATCAAACATTTATTGATCACTACGTGAGGCACTTGTTTGGCCTGTTACTCTAGTAAAGTCTCAGAAAATCACCTGCAATATAAAAGACTAGTGTGCCCCCTGCCTTTTTCTGTAAATTTCATTTTAAAGTAAGTATTAACACAATCACGTAGATATGCACAGTGGTGACTTGATAGCTTCAGAGATTTCCTTCAGTTTCATTTAAAAAATGTGTATCTTTCTAATTGATGTGTTATAGTTTAATGAATTAGCAGCAAGAGAAATAGTTCTATCTGTAACAAGGGACTGCTGTAGCAAAATCACACTGACCTACTAAAAATCATTCCTTAAGAAAAGTTGTTTCTTGTTTTTGTTTTTTTCCAGTTAATTGCAGTATAATCCCTTCCACTTCTTTCCTCGCTGGATTCAGCATAGTAACACAGGAACCTTGGTCCTTGGGAGTTGTGGTAAGTTTTCCAAGCAACAAAGGTCTGAAGTGGAATTACATCCTTAAAGCCATGATGACAAGTGAATGGATGTCCAGGTGTAGAAGTCGAGTAGATCTGAGCGATTGCTGCAGGTTGTGAGAAATGAGACCACTTTTCCTCAGGTGCAGAGTGTGAGCTGGTGGGAGGGCAGGTAGCCAAGAAGCAAATAAAGGGCAGTGACAGCAACGACAGAGGAAGAAGCAAGCACAGATAGCCCTTGCTCGACTGCTGAACGCATACTGAAGTCTCACTGAGTACCCAGAAATGATCTTCATTTTTATGGCATTCCATGCTTTTAGAAAAGCTTTTCTGTTGTTGTAATATGTGCTAAAATTCCCTAAAAGCATTTTTGAGAGGGCAAGCTATTAAAATGTTTAACAGGGAAACAGTTGTTTTTGATAGTTACAGTTTCTATGTGCATGGCTTGTGCATACAGACATTTGTTTCTTTTTCTCCTGTATCCTCTCCCCTCCCCCAGTGCAACTGTACGAGATCATAAACACCACGACCACCATGTACATGGTCATGGAGTATGCCAGTCATGGTAAGAACATTTATATATTATATATTGGGGTTTTTTTTCTTTCTTCCCTTTTAAAAGAATACACAAGCACACTGCCCATGTAATTGTTAAGGTTTCATTTAACATCCAGAGTCATAATATACTAGGATGAGAGTCAAAAAAGCTGACTCTTAGCAATTCTATGGGTTGCCATTAAGTGTTTCCCTATTAGCTTTGTTAATTGATAATAGCCAAGACCCCGGATTTTTTTTATTGTGCAACAACACTCATTGCATAAAATTTACCATTGTAAGCATTCGAGTGTACAGTTCAGTGGCTTTAAGTGTGTTCACATTGCTTTGCAGCCCTCACCACCATCCCTCTCCAGAACTTTTTCATCTTGCCAAAGTTAAACACTAACCCCTCCCCCAGCTCCTGGCAACCACCGTTCTATCTGCCTGTGTGAGTTTGACTGCTCTGGGGACCTCACATAGGGATCACAGCATTTGTCCTTTTGGGACTGGCGCGTTTCATTCAGCATAAGGTAAAACTTTTCTTTTTCTTAGGGCATTTGATGTTTAAATTAGTATAAGAATTAATGATTATTCTAGCACTTCATGTCTGTTATTGATTATTAATGTGATAAAATTAGGATTCTAATTTGTCTCCAGTATTTTTCTTCTAGAAAATATGTTTTCTCATTACATTAATTAGGAGATATTACCTTCATATTATTACAAAAAGCTTCTTTATGAAATGCCTAATCTTGCAGAGTTCTAATTATATTTTGGTTAAATTTTATTTCTGTTTTGATGTTTTCCCTCTAGCCAGAGAATCTGTTACTTGACAAGAAGTATAACATCAAAATAACTGATTTTGGGCACTCCACTGCAGACCTTTTGCGGGACCACTTTCTACGTAGCCCCGGAGATCTTGGAGGGAAAAAAGTATCACGGCCCCATCATAGACATGTGGAGTTTGGGGGTGGTACCTTATGTGCTCGTTACCGGCACCCTGTCCTTTGATGAGGACAATCTGAAGGTATAATTTCCAATTAGTGGTATTTTGGTCCATGTTTTTTGTTGATTGCACGTCCAACTCTCGGTCTTTGTTCATTTCAACTCCAACAACTTCTCAGTTACTTGCATTATTATTTTCTGTAACAGTATAAAAAGTCGCCTCATCTCTGTTAAGAACATGTTCAGTGTTAGGTTTGTTATTTTCACAGTCTAATTTGTGAACTTCTGCAGAGACAGGCACTTTAGAGGCATATTTTTCCTCACAACCAAGCGTATGATCTGTTAAGCTAGAGGGCATTTCCTTTTAGTTTGTTCCTCCCTCAGTTATCTTGCAGACGCTGTTCATCAGGACGAGGAGGAATTTTGTGTTTTTCACATATTTCACCAAAACTCTGCTTGAACTCCTTTGTGGTGAATTCTGGATTATTTTTCCACTCTACTTTGCCATCTTTAATTGACATTTCTTCATACTTTTGCATATCACGGAGTCCTGAATATCTGGTTGTGGCCTCTCCATCAAGATCCGTATTCACAGGCAAGATGGCAGACGAGAAACACCTCCAGCCATGGCGTCTCTGCAAAAAGGAGGAATTTTACATGAAAGAGAAAAAAGCAAACACACAGGCAAACACAGATCCAATGAGGGTTGGAAGGAAGGGTGCCTAAACCCACATGAGACTCCATGGGAAGAGGTTGTGGAGGAGAACTGGAAGGAGAACGGCATTGGCGTACGTTAAGCCCTGAGAGACTTCTAGACCAGCCAGAAGGGTAGGTGGAGCACTTAAAAGTCCCCTCCCTTGCGTCTCGGACTGCTGGTGGCCTCCCAAGCTGCTGGAGAGACCTGCCGACACCAACCCAGAGGCTGCTGCCACCAGCGAGCAGAGAGCCTCTGCGGACACGGCGCCAGGACCCAGCTCCCTCAGGGCACCTCCCGCCCCACAAACCTGAGCTGGTCGGCAGGCACCACACTGCTTCCCTACCCACTGGGTGCCTCTGTCCCCCCTGGAGGACCTCAACTCCTCAGGATCTGTCTTGCTCATCCCCACACAGACATTTCCCAACTGCATCCCAGACTGCAGGAGCCACAGGGGTCCAGTGGGTCCCCAGGAGACACACAGGACTCCAGAGCCCGCTCATTCTGGGAGGATTGCCTCCTGGAGAGCGGGTCAGACACTAGCATGTGCAGTCCTTCCTCCACCTAGTCTTTCATTCTCCCCTTCCCTTCCCCTACCTTAGGCTGTGGAGAGAGACAATTTAGCCACCCCCCCGGCGCCATCCACAGGGAACGGGGCTCAGACCTTTCCTTTAGGGGCCCTACAGTGGCCTGAGGGGTGCTGGGACCGTGAGCTCCCCATCTGCTGGCCATTCCTGATGCTACTTGCCCAGTGACTCCAGCAGAGCGGGGCAAACCCTGAGGCGGAGAGACCCTGATCCAGCTTGCATACCCAGCGGGTGACTTAGGACCGGCATTCTATTCCCTCGCATGGTCAGAGATTGATCTCCAGGAACCAGGGGACAGGCTGCAGGCCAGATCCCGTACACGCAGGTCTCCATCGCATTGCCTGGGAGCACAGAAGGGAGATTTGTAAATTAGTCTACGGAGGTGCATGTACCTTCAGGGACAGATCATAGCGGGTCCTTGCTGCAGCGTGCTCTAGGGGCACCTCTCCTCCCACAGGAGGGCCGAGCTCCCAGCTCAGGCCGTGATCCCCGGCAGGGAACCTCCAGGCCCACATCACAGTCATGAGGGAGCGCAGCTGGCCTGAGGTCCTGTCTGCCCAGCAGAGGTCAGTGAAAAACCATACAGATGGATGGAAAAAAGCGAGGCCCGCTCCAGACTGCCAGGCTGCGGGTCTCAGACAGCCCCACTTCCACGGATGCAGACTTTCTGGTTGAGTGGGGCCACTTTAGCCCCTCCCTGGCAGCTTTGCCCAGGGTCAGGGAACAGATCTTTAACCCCTGCTAAAAGCATTAATGGAGCTAGAGGGCAGGCTCACCCAACCCAGCCTGTCCCAGCCTCCCTTCCCCAAACTCTCCTGCTGAGGTGGAGAATGAGGACTCACCTGAAGTCCCAGGACCCCACGCACCCCCTGAGGCACTAGAGTGCTTCTCCAGAGGAACTAGAGCTGGTTACAGGACCCAGAACCAACAGTGCAGCTTGCTCCTCCCGGCAAGCCCCGCCTACTGACAGGGAGGTCAATCTGCACACCCTTTTACTGCATTTACTCACTCCTCCTACAGGGTGTCCTCCATTCTCCCCTACAAGAGGGTGCAGAGACTGTGCCTGTTGTTACCTAAATGAAAATCCAAAGGGAGGAAGCAACAGCTGCTCCAGATGGGAAGGAATCAGTGAAAGAATTCTGGAAGTATGAAGAAACAAACTGAAAGGACACCCCCAAAATGGAACACCAGGTATCCAGCAATGAACACCAACCCAGATCAGAACACTGAAATGACAGATGAAGAACTTCCAACATGGACTGTAAGAAAATTCAATGAAATGTGAGAGAAAATGGATACCCAACAGAAACAAACCACAAAAATCCACGAAATGAATGAAAAATTCACTAAAGAAATTGAAATATTAAAGAAAAATCAAACAGAACTTCTAGAAATGAAGACTATTCAAGCAATTACAAAACACTGTGGAAAGCCTCAAGAATAGGCTGCATCGGCCGGGCGCGGTGGCTCACGGCTGTAATCCTAGCTCTGGGAGGCCGAGGCGGGTGGATCGCTCGAGGTCAGGAGTTCGAGACCAGCCTGAGCAAGAGTGAGACCCCGTCTCTACCAAAAATAGAAAGAAATTATCTGGCCAACTGAAAATATATATACAAAAAAATTAGCCGGGCATGGTGGCTCATGCCTGTAGTCCCAGCTACTCGGGAGGCTGAGGCAGTAGGATCGCTTAAGCCCAGGAGTCTGAGGTTGCTGTGAGCTAGGCTGATGCCACGGCACTCACTCTAGCCCGGGCAACAAAGTGAGACTCTGTCTCAAAAAAAAAAAAAAAAAGAATAGGCTGCATCAAGCAGAAGAAAGAATCTCAGGGATTGAAGATAACATCTTATCATTAAATAAGTCTGTAGCAGGTAGAGCAAAGAAATAAGAGAAAAGAGAAAAGCATACAAGAAATGTGGGATTATGTGAAGAGGCCTAAGACTCCACAACACATAGTCATCAGGCTGGCCAAAATAAACACAAAAAGAGGCCATCCTACAAGCTGTAAGGCAAAAGCAGCAGGTAACCTAAAAAGGAAAACCCATCAGACTAACTGCAGACTTCCCAACTGAGACCTTACAAGTCAGAAGGGCCTGGGGCCCCATTCTCAGTCTTTTCATACAGAATAATGCCCAGCCTAGAATTTTGTATCCTGTAAAACTAAGTTTCTTCTATGAAGTAGAATTAAAGACATTCTCAGATAAGCAAAGACTGAGAAAACTCATCAGGAAAAGACCTGCCCTCCCGGAAGTACTCAGAACAGCGTTACACACAGATCAGTACAATAGACACTCACCAATGTAAAATCATCCAAATCTAAAGGTCAAAGGCCAGATACCACAATGGCTCAAAGAGAAAATAAAGCAACAAAGTTCAACTCAAGAGGATGAACAGAAATGTGCCCTGCTTATCAATTCTTTCAAAAATGTGAATGGCTTAGACTGCCCACTAAAGAGACATAGGCTGGCCGAATGGATAAATACACACAAGCCAAGTACCTGCTGTCTTCAGGAAACACATCTAACCCACAAGGATGCATTCAGACTCAAGGTGAAGGGATGGAAAACAATATTCCATGCAAATAGAAACCAAAAGAAAGCTGGCATAGCAGTTCTGATTTCAGATAACTTAGTCTTTAAATCAACAAAAGTAATGAAAGATAAAGATGGTCACTCTATAATGGTGAAGGGTACAATTCAACAAGAAAACATAACAATTCTGAATATTTATACACCTAACTCAGATGCACCCAGATTCATTAAACATCCTACTTGATCTAAACAAAATGATAAACAGCAGCACCATAGTAGCCAGGGATTTCAACACCCCTTTGACAGAAAAGGACAGATCCTTCACACAGAAAGTAAACAAAGAAACACTGGATTTAAACAGAACTCTAGAACAAATGAGTTTGACAGCCATTCACAGAAAATTCTACCCAAAAAACACTGACTATATGTTTTGCTCATCAGCTCATGGGACCCTGGGCCACAAAACTTGCCTAAACAAATTTAAAAAAATAGAAACTATACTGTGCATCTTCTCAGACAAGAGTGGAATAAAATTAGACGTCAACTCCAACAGAAACATTCATCTCCACACAAAGCCATGGACATTAAACAACCTTCTACTGAACAATTATTGGGTTAAGGAGGAAAACACATTCTAAGGTCCACTAATCACAGTGCCTAAAAAAAATTGATCATATTGACTTAGTTCCTCTATTAAAATCATGTGTAAAGTTATTCTTTGTATCCTAACAGTAAAGGTCCCATGCTGAAAGGCGTGATTCTGTTAATCGGCAGTTGGGCTGATTTTATGACCCCATTCTCTCCCTGAACGCAGACACTGAGGTCAACCAGAGACCACGACGTAGAACGAACCTTTCACCCAGGCATTACTGACTGGTGATGTAAAAATGCAAACTGTGAACCACTGGGAATGATGACTTCTTTAACATGAAGCCAAGTCAGTGGCCATCACTGTTAATTGGTTCATGATCTGTATCGTTTAATAACATGAGTCAATATTTGATGTTATCTTCTTTAATCACATAAGGAGGTAATAATAATTCTGAAAATTGCATAAATTTTTGCCACAATTCCACAGGTAAGGATTAGCTACACATTAATATAGATGTTAAGTTTTATAACTAGCTAAAATATATTTAAAATGAAATATTAAATTATCTTCTAATGAGTCTAAAAGGCTAGATTAAAAGTTAATTTCAACAACACTATGCTATGTTATTAAACAAAGAAAACAACTTTAAACCAGGAATTTTAAATTTAAAATTTTACATACCTCTGGCTGTTTATTTTTACTTCCTTCAATATTTTTTTTCTTTCCCTCTGATGTCACTTCTGAATCTTGTTCTGTTGACAAATTCGTACATTGAGTTAAAATGAACAACTTAGAACAGTTAGATAACAAACACAGTATGTAAAAATTCATATAAAATTTGAGGACCTGAAAAAATTCCTACATACCATTTGGGATTATGTACATATGCAGCAAAATGTATATTTTTTATTTTATTTATTATTTTATTTTATTATATTATTTTTGAGACAGAGTCTCACTCTGTTGCCTGGGCTAGAGTGCCATGGCGTCAGCATAGCTCACAGCAACCTCAAACTCCTGAGCTCAAGCGATCCTTCTGCCTCAGCCTCCCAAGTAGCTGGGACTACAGGCATGTGCCACCATGTCCGGCTAATTTTTTCTATATATTTTTAATTGTCCAGATAATTTCTTTCTATATTTCTGGTAAAGACACGGTCTCGCTCTTGCTCAGGCTGGTCTCGAACTCCTGAGCTCAAACGATCTGCCCGCCTTGGCCTCCAAGAGTGCTAAGATTACAGGCATGAGCCACGGCGCCCGGCCAGTAAAATGTTTTAAACATACATGGGAATGATAAACAATTAACTCAGGGTGTTGGTGTGACCTCTATGTAGTAATTTTTTTTTTTTTGAGAGAGAGAGTCTTGCTCTGTTGCCCGGGCTAGAGTGCGGTGGCATCAGCCTAGCTCACAGCAACCTCAAACTCCTGGGCTCAAGAAATCCTTCTGCCTCAGCCTCCTGAGTAGCTGGGACTACAGGCATGTGCCACCATGCCCAACTAATTTTTTCTATATATATTTTTAGTTGTCCAGATAATTTCTTTCTATTTTTTTAGTAGAGACAGGGTCTCAATTTTGCTCAGGTTGGTCTCAAACTCCTGAGCTCAAACAATGCTCCCACCTCGGCCTCCCAGAGTGCTAGGATTACAGGCGTGAGCCACTGTACCCCGGCTGTAGTAATTTTTAATAGCATAAAATGGCCCTAAGCCCAAAAATGTTCAGAATGACTCTTTTAAAAGATTGAGACTACCAAATAGTCATTAAGGGATAATTCATTACTTTCCTCATCTTTAAGAATCAAAGATAGCATACACACACACACACAGCCTGCCAATCAGAACATTGGACTGGCTTAAGATCATCAGTGTGACAACATTAGGATGAATAATTAAAGTTAAAACACAGTTGACATGTTAGCAAGGAAAGCTTTCCTCTAGGCAAAGATCAGAATACCAATGTGGAAACACCAGAAAAATTTTAAAGTCTCATATTTCACCTCTGTGAATCCCTAACAAATACAGGGATTCCAAACTGGGACTTTAGGGTGTCAAACATAATGGGAGAAGCATCCCAGTTAAAGCTTCCATTTTTAAAATATCCTATTCTTATGCTTTTAAGTATCTTTTCATCAAACATGGATACCAAAAGCAATGTCTGCAATATTTTTGTCAAATCCTTCCATCAAATTTGGGAAAAAAAGAATTAGGAATAAGAAGACTGTGAGCATTTCGATTATTTTAATGTACTTCATTCCAGAGGTAAATTTGTACTGCACAATTTACCTGAAGGGGATTTTTGTACGTCCTTCATTCCTTCTGCATAATCCGGAACAGAATCTTTCACTTTAGTTGTAGGCTGAGTGGGTTTGAAGCAAAATCATTAATAAATAATGTATATTTCATAAAATATGTAGTCAATAATTCAAGACAAAAATATACAAGTTATTACCTTCAGATGAAGATCTTCTTCAGGAGACCCTAAAAAGCAAAAGGGACATATATAATCCACTAAATATAAATATGGCAAAGTCAACCAGACATCCATGCAGAGTTAGTATTGAGCTGAATCCTCACACTTGCCTTAGAAAATGATTACTTTAGGTTTTGTGGTGTTTTTTTCTGGTTAGGACAGGAACATGACAAATATACTGAAGACAGATAGGAATATGGGTTTCATAACACATATACTTAAGCTTTACAAAGTGAGATTATGTTTCAAATGGCTATAACTAAAATAGAAAAGTGTTCCCATACCAATATGAATGTGCTGATTGATGAGAAAAGTGATCATTCATCAGAAGCGCAAATCATGACCCTGACAGGATAAATGTAAAAGCTGGTGGGAGAATGCCACAGCCTGTCTCCAATGTGCCCCTTCAGAATCATTTATATTAAATGCCACTGTACTACAAGTATTTATCATGTTCTTCAATTTCTCCCGTAATTTCAGAAATAAACACCTGTGATGACACTTCATTTGACAGTTTTAAGTTGAACAAATATGTTCCCTGACCACAAAGCAATCAAACTACAATTAAGGACAAAAATGTCTCTGGAAAATACTCAATTATTTGGAAACTGAGTTTAATAACACACATCTACATAACACTTGATCAAAGACATAATGAAAACAGAGATGAGAAAATATTTTGAACTGAATGAAAATGAAAACACAACATATCAGAATTTGGGAAATGAAGATACTTAAATAAACAGTACTTCAATAAAAAAAATTTAGCACTGAATGTCTATATTAGAAGAGTCTCAAATTAATGATCTCAATGACTACTTTAGGGATGAGAATAAAGAAATGCTAATTCCCCAAGGCAAGCGGAGGAAAGGAAATAAACATTTGCTATAATCCTAATGTCTGTGTCCCCCCACCAAAGTCATATGCTGAAACCTAACGCAGAAGTCATGATACCAGGAGGTGGGGCTTTTGAAAGGTAATTAAGTCACGGGAGCCATGCCTTCATGAATGAGATTAGTGACCTTATATGAGAGACCCCAGAGAGCTCGTGCAACCCTTCTGCCATGTGAAGACACAGAGAAAAAGATGGCCTCTGTGAACCAGGAAGTCGTCCCTGACCAGACACCAATTCTGCCAGGGCCTTGATCTTGGACTTTGCAGCCTCCAAAACTGTGAGAAATCCATCTCTTGTTTATAACCTACCCAAGTCCATGCTATTTTGTTACAGTGGGCTGAATGGACCACAGCATGAAAGATGAAACCAATAAAACGGAAAAACCATAGGGAAAATCAATAAAATCAAATACTTTGAGGGAATCAATAAAAATAATAAACCTTTAGCCAGGTGGATCAGGAAAAAAGAAGATACAAATGACTAATTTCAGAAATGAGTAAGTGACATTATTACAGATTCTATAGATATTATATGAATCTTATGTGAATACACCAAATTAGATAAAATCGATAAATTCCTCAAAAAATCAAAATGAGCAAAGCTCAGTCAAGAACAAATAGATTACCTAAATTACCCTCTAACTACAAAAGAACACAAAGTTATAGTTGAAAACCTTCCTAGAGAGAAAACTCCAGTCGCAGATAGCTACAGTGGTGAATTCTACCAAATATTTTAGAAAGATATAAGATAATTCTGCAAAATCTCTTCCCCCCCATTAAACATGAAGTCTATGTACATGTGAACTCATTCTTAAATGCCAGCATTATCCTGAACCAAAATCAGAGAATGATATGCCAAGAAGGAAAATTTCCTCATGAGCATGGATATAAAAATTCAACCACATTTTCAAGTAACCAAGGTATCCTCCAACCGGTGAATGAACAAATAAACTGTGGTACAGCCGTACGATGGAATATTACTCACCACTAAAACGACATGAACTATCAAGCCATGAACGGATATGAAGGAACTTTAAATGTGTATTAGCAACTGAATGAAGCCAATCTGAAAGGGCTACATACTTCATATTTCATATTCCTATTTCAAGTACATGACATTCTGGAAAAGGTAACACTATGGACATAGTAAACAGATTATTGGCTGCGAAGGGCAGGAAAGGATAAACAGGTAGAGCACAGAGGATCTCTAGTGCAGTGAAAATATGCTGTACGACACTATGAGGATGGATATACATCATCATACCATTGTACCCATAGAATATACAACATCAGGAGGGGACCCTAATGTATACTATGGACTTTGGGTGATCATGATGTGTCAATGTGGGTTCATGTAATTGTGACAGCTGTACCACTATGGTGAGGGATACTGATAATGGGGGAGGCTATGCATGTGTTGGGGCAGAAGCATATGGAAAATTCTGCATCTTCGTCTCAATTTTGCTGTGAACCTAAAACTGCTCTTAAACAAAAGTCTTTAAAAATTCTAAAAAAACATTTGGAAATTGGATCCAGTGATATATTAAAAGGATAATACATGAGAAACAAATGTGGTTTATCCTAGGAATGCAGGGCTGGTTTAACATTTAAAATTGACTGTCATTCACAAAATTAACAAAATAAAAGGGAAGAACTATATGATCATTTCAGTATATAGAGGTATTTGATAAAAATCAGCATTCATTTCTGATTAAAAAAATAAAACTCTCAGCTAACAAAGACTACAAAGGAACTTCTGGAACATGGTAAAGAGCATCTGTGATAAACTTATGGCCACTGTGTGCCATGGTGGAAAAGTGAATGCCTTTCCCATAAAATCAGGCACAACCAAGGAGTGTCTGTCTTCACTACTTTTCCTCAGTATCAAAGATGAAACAATAAAACAGAGACACAAGACTCTTCCCAGTGCGGTCGGGCAGGAGACAAATAAAAGACATCCAAGGTTGGAAGAAGCAGCAAAACTGCCTTTATCCCCAGCCATGATGACGTATTAGAGATGGGTAATCACCAGCCTGTGGGCCACCTTCTTGGTTTTCCCACCTTCTTGGTTTTCTCAGTAAAGTTTTATCGGAACTCAGCCATGTTCATTAACTGATGTATTGTCCGTGGCTTTTCTCATACTTCAATGGCACAGCTGATTGGCTGCAACAGAGACCATTTTGCCACAACTCTAAAATATTTACTATCTTTAGTAAGAGAGTAGTTTGAGAAAGAAAAAGGTTGTCAATCATTGGTCTATATAGAAAATCTGACTCAATCTACCAAAAAACCTAATGGAACTAAAGAAGAGTTCAGAAAGGTTGGACGATACAAAATTAACATAGAGAAATGAATTGTATTTCTACGTAGTAGCAATAAACAGTGAAATTGAAATTTTTAAAATATCATCTACCTCAGCAAAAAATTGAATACAGATAAGTCTGATAAAATATTGAAATACCTAGACACTAAAAACTGAAAAATATTATGAGAATATTAAATAAGACCTACATAAATGAAAAGACACATGTTTTTCAGGAGTGGAAACATTCATTATTGTTAAGATGTCAATCTCCACAAATTAACCTATAGATTCAACACAACCCCAATCTAGTTTCCCAGCAGGCTAGCAGAGTTTTGCATTGATAACGTGATTCTAAAATTAATGTGGAAATGCAAAGTATCTAGAACAGGCCATATAACCCTGAAAAAAGAACAAAATTGGAGGGGTGATGGCAACACCTTTCATAAAATTATAATAAAACAGTGCAATACTGGTACAGGTTGAGTATCTTACATCTAAAATGCTTGGGACCAGAAGTGTTTTGAATTTTGGATTTTTTTCAGATTTGGGATTATTTGTATATACATAACTCAATATTTTAGGCATGGAACCCAGTCTATACACAAAATGCATTTATATTTCATGTGCATTTTATACACATAGCCTGAAGGTAATTTTATACAATATTTTTGATAATTCTGTGCATGAAATGATGTTTGTGTATATGAGGTCAGGTGTGGAATTTTGCACTTGTGGTGTCATGTTAGCCATCAAAAAGTTTGAAATTTGGCAGTATTTCAGAGTTTGGATTTTGCATTAGGAATGCTCATCCCATATAAAGTCAAATGCAAGCGGTCCCCAATTTAGGGTGGTTCAACTTACCATTTTTTCACTTTATGGTAGGTTTACTGGGGGTATTACATGGATTTTGGACTTACAATGGATTTATCAGAACATAACTGCATTATAATTGGAGGACCATCTGTAAATCAATGGAACAAAATTGAGAGTCCACAAATATACCCACACAAGTATACACAACTTATTTTTGACAAAGGCAAGATGGCAATGCAGTGGAGAAAAAGTAGACATTTCAACATATAGTAATGGAACAATCGGATATCCATATCTATAAAATGAACTTGAAAACATCCTTCCCACAATATATAAAAATCAACTCAAAATGGATCATGGATATAAATGTAAGATCTAAAACTGTATGACTTCTAGACAAAAGCATAGGAGAAAAATCTTTGTAACCTTGTGCTAGGCAAAGATTTCTTATTAATAGATATGACACAAAAAGAAAAATCCAAACTGGAATAAACAGAAAAATTGGACTTCATCAAAATTAAAAACTTCTGCTGTCTAAAAGAAAACATTAAGAGAATGAAAAGTCAAGCCACAACTGGGGAAAAGTCCTTATGAAATACATAGCTAATAAAGGAATAGTATATAGACTATATAAAGAACTTTTACAACTCAACCAATAAGAAAACAAACAACCTAAATTTTTAAATGGCAAAAGATCTGAAAAGACAGTTCACCAAAGAAGATATACAGATGGGAAATAAGCCTGTGGGAAAATGCTCAACATTAGTACTCTTCAGGGTGATGCACATTAAAAACCACAATGGTATGCACAATACACACCCATCAGAATGGCTACATATAAGAAACTATTTTAAATGCCAATACTAAGAGTTAGTGATGGATGATACAGACCAAATGGAACTGTCACGTACCTCTGATGGGAATGGAAAATGGTACAAAGACTTTGGAAAAACAATATACCAGTTTCTTAAAGGGGTATGAAAAGACTGTTGTCGGGGATGGATATGTTAATTATCTTAATGATGGTGATGGTTTCCTATGTGCAGAGAGACCTATGGCAAACTTATCAAATTGTACATTTTATATATGTGCAGTTTGTCGTACATCAGTTATACCTCACTACAGCTACTTATTGCAGGAGCGGACATTGAAGCCTGTGGCTGGGACACAGAGACAAAGGATGTGGAATGATGCCAGATAACACTAGAGGACTGAGATCTTTAACCTTATAGCAATGAGAAGTGATAGCTGGGTTTTAAGCAAGGGAGTATCATGATGACATCTCAAATTATTAAAATATATAATCATGGTTGCTTAGGAGACCATGATATTGGCAGGGAGGGTAGCAAAAAAAACAGTTCTAGGGTCCTTGTGGTATTCCAAGTGGGGGATAATGGTAACCCTGACCTTGGGTAAAGGCATAGGAGAGAAGCAGGGTCACAGAAACACTGGGAGTGCCCTCACACTGAGAGTAGCAGAGTGCAATTATCCTAACTCTTTGGCTGAGAGGGTACCATATACACTAGTCCTCATTCTATTGTAACATAAAGCATCTTTCCGAGATGAACATCAGTGGTCTATGGTGCCATGCTAAGCAATGTGTGCAGACGGTACTGTAGGATACATAAACAGGCCTTATATTTATGCAGTGATCTTACCTTCACAATCCTTCCCCAGTTGCTCAATTCACAATAGACATTTATCATAATTGGTGGAAGGAATCCCAGCATCCTCTGAGGTTGGTTTAACTGACTCAATGAAGTCACAAAGGTCATCCATATAATACATTTCTTCTTCTTTGACCTATCAAATAAATAACACTGTTTCAACATGGTCCCAAATATTTATAGCATATACTGAATAAAGTGCTATCTTTTTATATGAGCACAAACACAGGTACTTCCTCAAAGAATGGATACCTTTATCAACAGCTACTACTTCTTAATTCCTTTTTCAAAGTAAATGTCTTTACAACAAAACATTCTCTATTTTTCTACTTTACCTTTTATAACTTTTTGAACAGTAATTCTTTTGATAATTTATTTTGACAATATCTTGTTCTTTTTCTTCGATGTATTCTTTGCAGACCTAAAAAAAATAAAGAATTCCTTTCAGGCATATGGTAAATTTGTAAAACACCAAGAATATCTAAAACTGTTTTTATATAAAATCTCTATTATTGTAATTTTGTTTCTTTTAATCATAAAGTTTACAGGTATTATTTTTTCAGGTAATGTAAAATGCAATAATTCACCACAACAGGGATTAAACTATAAACAGAAAGAATAACATTAAGGGACACAGAAAATGTACTATTAATAATCTAATAATTAAATTTAGATCAAACTTTCTGATAGTCAAAGCAACGGGAAAAATGTAATGTTACTTATATCATTTTATAGAAATATATCAGGATTTTTATGTATGTGATTGTCCTTTTCAATAAAAACAAGCTTTTACTGGCACCAAAACCTACCTGGAAAGTATTGCTTACATTCTTATAGGGAGGAAACCCTATTTAATGATTATATTAGTTAGCTTTATCAGGACTTACTATGCAAATAATATGCATTATTCTAAGTGTATTATTCTAAGCACACACATTATTCCAAGTGTGTTAAACTGATTTTAATCCTCAGACAATTAGGTGAGGTAGGTAACATGCTAAGTATTTTACGAAGGAAGAAATTAGGCACAGAAAGGCCAAGTACCTTGCCAAGCCCACACAGCTAGTTAACAGCAGACCCAGCATTCAAACCTAAGAATTCTGGCTCCAAAGCATGTGGTTCAACATATGCTGCGAAAACAGTATTTATTTTCAGATGCTTTTAAGTGATATGATAACAGATGAATCAATATTATCATCCCATTTCTGGATATAATGATAAATAATAATTTCTGCACCTTATAAATATTTTTTAAAATAAATACAGTTTATACCTAGGAAATTTGGGGAACCTACTTTCAACACAGTTAAGTATAATTACTACAGTGAATAGTTTTCTAAAGAAATTCATCTATTCAACTGTTTATTCCTACATTTAACAAATATTTATTGAGCACATAATACATGCCAATGACAGTGTTGGTACAGAAAAACATGGCTTTATGTTTTACTTTAAAACATTATAATCCAAACATAATAATCCATGATGGATTGTCAAGTTTGCTTTTCTGTTATACATCAACAAAATCCTTCCCTTCAGCCCAGAATCTGAACAGCTATTAAGCTGATACATCTGATAGTTTAGAGGACCTTACCAGATCATATCTATTCATGATACTACTGGAAAAGATACGGTATTACCAATATATGCACAATCACCAAGGAATGTTTAAACTCTATTCACTGTGGCCTAAGTGTCTGCATGTTTATCGGTACATAATGTTTTAAAAATTTATCTATGATAGCTTCACTTTTAGGTCATCATTAGCATGGCCAATTACATTAGAATATTCCACTTCTGAACCAATTCTGAATGAACCTCCTACCCGAAGACTGCACAAGAATAGAGGTTCTAAAGATAGTAGGTTTAACACTATGGTGCTCACATGGTAGTAATATTCTCCAGGGATTAGCAGTTTGGTGGGGGGTAAACTCACAACTAATGAACACGGTGAGCATTGTAGAGGGGAAGGACATGCCTCTAATCCGCGCTTGGGTGAGGCAAAGACATAAAATGTAACCAAAACATTTGTACCCTCATGATAACCTGAAATAAAATTTTTTAAAAAAGAAAATAAATAAATAAATAAATTCTCTATCCAGGCCAAAAATAAATAAATAAATAAAGACAATTAGTTTAAATCTTCAGAAGATAACACATTAAGTTTTCTAATGCTTAGACATGTAAACAACATTAAATTTCATGAACACTTCTTTCTCTACTGAACCACTCTCAACATGATACAAACATACTCTAAAAGCTTCTCTTTTAAGTTAAAAAAAAAACTCCTTGAACCCCACATTCTTCTTCAGTTATCACCCGTTGCTCTATTGCCCTTCCCACCAGAAGTTCTCCCAAGAGTTGTCTACGCTCATCCACTATAGTCAGGGTTCCATGGTGACCATTTACTGAAACTGCTCCTTGTGCAAGTCACTTGTCCCCATCTTAATCATTCAGCAGCATTGATGTAGCTGAGTATTCTCTAGCTTAGGCAGACTACACTATTCTATTCCAGAAAAAATAATCACTGCTAACATTCCTTCACAGGGAATGTTCATCCTGATCTATTTCACGTAAACTGTCATCATTCATTTGTGGCAGACCATCACTTTCACTTAGTCATTTGGCCTTCTCAAACACTGGTGTCATCACAGATTCTGTTGAGGTCCACTTTCCATTTTCATTTTTCTTGACTTCCTTCTTGTGCCAGGCAGGACCACTAGTTTTCTCCTTGTGCCAGGCAGGACCACTACTTTTTATTGTGTAACTACTTTTTGTTGACCTTGACCTACCCTGAAAGATAATAGAGCACAAAAGACAGTTGTGGTCATCTGTACCTTAAATTGTGTGTATATGTGTATATGCATGTTTGTCTGCATGTACTGGGATCAACCCGGCATGTCTTTCTTTACTTGAATCTGTTAGGACTGTCTGTTGCAGGTGGCAGAAAACCCAGTCCAAACAGGCTTAAATGAAAAAGGGCATCTGTTAGGTCACACAGCTAAAAAAATCCCGGCCTAGGGTGTGGGTCCATCTCCTCCTCTGTGTTAGTTCCATGACTGAGCTCAGCATGGACAGACTTAACTTCTTCCTGCACACGGCTCTGCTCAAGCCCAAGCCTGGGCTTGTCTCCTTGATCTGTGTGTGCTGGCTCTGGGCATCTCTGAACCTGTCACTGGCCAAGGCAGCTGGGAAATTCTGGGGTGGAGCCATCTTCATCTGTAGCCCAGGGACCTAGAGCTGCTTCCCCTAAGGCAAAATTTAAGAATTGTTGCCACAGGAAAAGAATGAACATTGAGTGGCAAAGTAAGAAAACTGACGGCCTTTGTTTCCAGTCTTTCTCTGACTACACAGAGCCATTCTCCAAGGCAGAGGGCAAGATTCTCACACAAAAATGCAGGGGCAAGCAGCTCTTTTTGCCATTTTATTTGGAAGGCTTTGTCTCCCTCATGTTGGGGCTGTCACTGTCAGAATCCCAGTGGCCAGTTGATTCATTAATCTGTTCCGGTAGGAGAACATTGCCTGAGCATCTGCTTTGTTAGGCTTTCTGGTGACACTGGATTTGAGACTCTTTTTAACAGAGGGAGAGTAAAATATTACCAAGTTACTGAAAACAAATGAAACATAGGGATCTCAGTGGATGTCATCAATGCAGCTCGCTTTAAAGCCATTTTGCATTATTGACATCATATACGTGTAATACACACTCATACACAGAGCACTGTATAGCACAACGATAGGAAAGGTGTGGTGAAAAGTGCATATTGGATCAAGTTAGGGGCTGTGCTGTTTGTCAGTCCTCCGACCTGTCCTCCAGGCCTTCCACATTATCTCTTCATATACTCTTTGTTAACTGTTCATTTTTCTTATACTCCCTGCCACTCACTGAGGGATATGGTCCGATAATGTGAACACAAAGTAGGATAAATAAAAACAACACACTTAGGGTATCTTAGTCATACTGCAGGAAACTAAAGACAAACAGAAAATCTCAAAGGAAAACGAAAACTTACACACACAGAAGCAAAGGTATGAAGAGTTCTCATCAAAGACTATGCAAGCAAGAATAGAGTAGGCTGAACTACATAAAGTTCTGAAATTCCCCTTCAAAGCCTAGAATTCCATATCTAGAAAACATTTCCTTCCAAAGGGAAGGAGAGAGTGCCACCAGTAATATGGTGGCGGAGGAGGTCCCCAGCCCTAGTTCCCTCACAGAAACACCAACTGAGTGAGTACCCATAGATGGGAGCACCTTTGTGAGAACTGGGGAGCCAAGGCGAGCGGTAGCAGAACACAAATGGAGCACAAAAGCTGCATCAAAAAGCATAACCATAGTTTTAATCTGCCTGTATTGCCTGTCCCCCCAGACACAACCCCTTTGGCCTTTTTTTTTTTTTTTTTTTTTTGAGACTGAGTTTCTCTCTGTTGCCCGGGCTAGAGTGCAGTGGCATCAGCCTAGCTCACAGCAACCTCAAACTCCTGGGCTCAAGCAATCCTCCTGCCTAAGCCTCCCGGGTAACTGGGACTACAGGCATGTGCCACCATGCCCGGCTAATTTTTTTCTATATATATTTTTAGCTGTCCAGATCATTTCTTTCTTTTTTTTAGTAGAGATGGGGTCTCACTCTTGCTCAGGCTGTCTCAAACTCCTGACCTCAAGCGATCCTCCCGCCTCGGCCTCCCAGAGTGCTAGGATTACAGGCATGAGCCACCGCACTGGGCCCCCTTTGGCCCTTGTTTTATCAAGTAGGGGAAAGTGAGACAGAGGCTGATGTTCAACTTTCCCATGATTTTGGGGCACTACCTCAGAGCCTACTTCTGTCTTATCTCATGTGGAACAGTTGGGGAATTGGCATGGCCATACCACCTAGAGACAGACAGAAATGCGGAAAAAGGGCTCACAGTGACAGGTGTGCAGATCTTAACGGTAGCCCCACACTTTCATCAGTGGTCTCACCAAACAAAGACCCTCTCTAAGGGCCTTGCTAGATGGAGGAAACAATAAACCAACCTTTCTTGACCATGGAGCGCCTCCAAAGGGCCCCATCCAACTGCAGAGTCCAATAAGTGGCCCCATCCAGCCAGAGGGTCCAGCCAGTATCCCTTGGAGAACCTGCAGAGCCCAGCCAGAAATCCTACCCTGCTGAGGAGCCCGAACAGCAGCAAGAATTCAAAATATTTATTTTAAATAAGCTCAGTGAACTTCAAGAGATCACAGGCACGAAACCAAACAAAATCAGAAAAATAATACATAAACAAAATTGGATGCTCAAAAATAAAAGATAAACTACTAAAAACAAACATCCTAAAGCTGAAAAATACAAATGACTGAATTAAAAATTTCAATATAGATCTTCAACAGCAGACTCAATCAAACAAAAGGAACACTTAGTGAATTTAAAGAGAAGTCATTTGAAATTATCCAATCAAAGAAGCATAGAGAATCAAAGAGTAAAAGTGAAGAATGCCTAGGTGAATATGGGACACCATCAAGTGAAACCACATGACACCAATACATATTATGACATTTCCAGAAGACAAAGGGAAGAATGAAGAGGCAGAAAACTGTATTTAAGGAAATAATGACTGAAAACTTCTGAAATCTGGGGAGGGAAATGGATATCCAGATTCATGAAACCAAAAAATGTCTACATACGTGAAACTTGAATAGGTCTACACCAAGACCCATTATTACTAATTTGTCAAAAGTCCAAGACAAAGAGAAATTTGGAAAGCAGCAAGAGAAAAGTAACTTGCCATATACAAGAGAACTTTCATAAAACTAGCTATGGGTCTCTCAGCACAAACCTTGCAAGCCAGGAGAGAGTGGGATAATAAGTTCAAGTATTCAATTTATTGTGGCAACCAAGGATACTATACCTGTCAAAATGATCCTTCAAAAATAAAGGAGTGATAAAATCTGTGCCAGATAAACAAACACTTAGGGAATTGGTTACCATTAGACCTGCTTTCCAAAAAGTGCTGAAGGGAGGTCTTCTAGTTGAAATTTTAAAAAAGGTATTAAATAACAACACAAAAGCTAATTATTAAGGTACAAATTTCACTGACAAATATGTAGAAAAACATAGAATATCATTATACTTCAATGGTTGTGCATAAATCACTTTTAACACTATAATAGTTAAAAGAAAGAAGTATTAAGAATAACTATAACCCCCCCCAAACTTGTTCATGAATACACAATATAAAAAGAAAGAAACTCTGACAGCAATAATATAAAGTATGGGGGAGGGAGTAAAACTGTGTAGCTTTTGTATGACACTAAGTATTTATCAGCCTCAAATAGACTATTATAACTACAAGATTTTGATGCGAGACTCACAGTAATCACAAAGAAAAAAGACTATAGTAGACACACAAATATAAAGAGAAAAGAACCAAAGCATATATCGCTTAAACATTCACTAAGCCACAAGGAAAGACAAAAGTGGAATAAAAGTAGAAAACAATAACAAAACGAAATCAGGAAAAATCACAAATGCATGGAAATTAAACAACACACTCTTGAGCAGCCATTGGGTCAAAGAAAAAATTAAAAGAAAATTTACAAAATGTCTTCAGACAAACAAAAGGAAAATAATACATAACAAAACTTGTGGGATTCAGCAAAAGCAGTACTAAGAGGGAAGTTTATAATGAAAAATGCCTACATCAAAAAAGAAAGATCCTAAGTAAACAACTGAAATTTACACTTCAAGGAACAAAAAAAGAAAAAGAAAATTAAACCTGAAGTTATTAGGAGGAAGATAATAAAATAAATTAGAGGAGAAAAAATAGAGATTAGGAAAACAATAGAAAAAAATTGGCAAAACTAAGTATTGGTTTTTTGAAAAGATAAAGAGAATTGGCAAGCACTTAGCTAGACTAAGAAAAATAGAAAAGACTCAATATCAGAAATGAATGAGGGAGAATTAAAACAAATGGCACTGAAATAAAAGAGATCATATGAGACTACTGTGAACAATAATATATTAACAAATGCGACAACTTAGATGAAATGGATAACTTAATAGAAACACACAACCTACCTAGACTGAATAAGACAAAATTGAAAGCTTAAATAGATTAATAACAAAGAGATTAGATCAATAATCTAAAACTTCCAAAGAAAAGCTTAGAACTAAATGTCTACATAGGTGAATTTTACTCAACATATAAATAAGAATTAATATCAACTCTTCTTAAATTCTTCCAAAAAATAAAAAAGGAACATTTCCAATTTTCTTTTATAAAGCTATCATATCTGTGACACCAAAGCCAGAAAAAGACACCACAAGAACAAACCTATAGGCCAGTATCTCAAATGAATATAGATTCAAATCCCTCAACAAAATATCAGCAAACTGAATTCAACACCACATTAAAAGGACCATACACCACAAAAAAGTGGGATTCATCTCTGGGATGCCAGGATAGTTAAACATACCCAATCAAGCAATGTGATACACCATATTAATGGAATTGACAAAAACTACATGATCATCTTAATAGATACAGAAAAAGCATTTGACAAAATTCAACACCATTTTTTCATTAAAACACTCAACAACCTAGAAATAGAGGAACTCAGCACAATAAAGGTCATATATAACATGCCCACAGCTAACCACATTCAATGATGAAAAACTGAAAACATTTCCTCTAGGATCTGAAACAAATCAAGGATGTCCTCTCTCACCATTTCTGTCATCATAGTGTTAGAAGTCCTAGCCAGAGCAATTGGGCAAGAAGAAGAAATAAAACACATCAGAATTGGAAAGGAAGAAGTAAAACTGTCTCTATTTGCAGATGACATGATCTCATACATAGAAAACCCTAAGGCCTTCACAAAAAGACTGTTAGAACCAATAAACAAATTCAGCAACTTTGAAGTATACAAAACCAATATCCAAAAATCAGTTGCAGGCTGGGCATGGTGGCTCAGGCCTGTAATCCTAGCACTCTGGGAGGCTGAGGCAGGAGGCCCATTTGAGCTCAGGAGTTCAAGATCAGCCTGAGCAAGAGTGAGACCCTGTCTCTACTGAAAAAAAAAAAACATAGAAAGAAATTAGCTGGACAGCTAAAAATATATATAGAAAAAATTAGCCGGGCATGGTGGCGCATGCCTATAGTCCCAGCTACTCAGGAGGCTGAGGCAGTAGGATTGCTTGAGCCCAGGAGTTTGAGGTTGCTGTGAGCCAGGCTGACGCCACGGCACTCTAGCCTGGGCAACAGGGTGAGATTCTGTCTCAAAAAAAACCAAAAAATCAGTTGCATTTCTTCACACTAACAATGAACTATCCTCCCCCAAAATTAAGAAAGCAATCTGGCTTACAATAGCACACACACAAAACAATATTTAGGAAGAAACTTAACCAAGGAGATGAAAGGCCTATACACTGAAAACTATAAAACACTAATGAAAGAAATTAAAGCCAACACAAACAAATGGAAAGGCATTCTGTATTCACAGATTGCAAGAATTAATATTGTTAAAATGTCTAAACAACCCAAAGCCACCTACAGATTCAATGCATTTCGTACTAAAATCCCAAAGATTTTTTTCTTACAGAAATAGAAAAAACTATCTTAAAATTTGTATGGAACCACAAAAGACTCTGAATAGCCAAAGCAATCTTGAATAAAAAGAGAACAAAGCTGTAGGCATCATGCTGCCTGATTTCAAAATATATTACACAGCTACAGTAATTAAAGCAGTACGGTACTGGCATAAAAACAGGCATATAGACCAATGGAACAGAATAGAAGGCCCCAAAATAAATCTACTTATCTATAGACAACTGGTGTACAACAAGGGTGACAAGAACACACAATGGGGGAGATGGACGAAACTCAGATCCAAGGCAGGAGTTGAGATCTCCACCGTGTCTTCCATTCGCTTCCTTCGCCAGCATTGTAGCCCGCGCCTGAAACTGAGCCCGATGGCAGAGACCGCGGAGGCCCCAGCGCGGGGGGGGGGGGGGGGGGGGGAGGGGGGAGCGGGAAGACAGCCAGGAGAACAGCGCTATCTCCTGGGAGTGGACAGAGAGTGAAAGGCTACAGGACGGCGCCCCCAGCACACCCCTTCCTTCCTGCAGATGGCGGGATGTCCAAGGACAACGCCAACCATTTCACCCTGCTTGGGAAAACTGACCCCATGCGAACTCTCGGTACCATCCAGAAGGCCGCTGGGGACATTTGTGACAGCCTCTCGGGCCACAAAGTTACGGACCACCCCCTGTGCGAGGAGTGCACGCACAGGCTTCTAGAGCAGCTGGACACCCAGCTCTTTCTCACTGACCTTGGCTGTCTGGAGAGCGGGGAGCTGGCGGGCGAGGACGAGAGGGACGCGCTGCGGACGGCGCTGCGGGGCCTGGAGCAGGAGGAGGCCAGGCCGGCCCGGGAGCTGGAGGACGCGGACAGGGACCCGGCGAAGGCGGCGGCGGGTCTCAGGCAGCCCAGGCCGAGAGCGCGGAGCTGGAGCAGCAGGAGCGGCAGCACCACAGGGACTACAGTGCGCTCAAGTGGCACCAGGTGGAGCTGCTTGATGAGCTGGGGAGCTTGGAGAACCGGCTGCGGCGCGCCCGGGCCCAGCTGCACAGGCTGAAGGAAATCCACGTCCTCAGCGCCCTGTTCGAGATCCGGGCCGAGGGCGGCCTGGGCGTCATCAGCAATTCAGGCTGGGCTGCCTCCGCGCCCTCCCCGCGGGCTGGAGTGAGATCAGCGCTGCCTGGGGACAGAAGGCTTTGCTGCTCCGGGCCCGGCCAACACGCCTGGGCGGGAGTTTGCGAGGTCTCGCCTAGGCCGCTGCGCAAAGCGCTCCTATCTCAAATCTTTAGCCTTTGACTAGGCTGAGCTGCCCTTGTATTGTCACGCCGGGCAGAATGCTTTACTGGATGACAGATTTGATGGTCGCCCTGCGGGACTGCATGCAGCACTTCGCGGAACAAACTGGGGAGGGCGCGGGGATCCACGTGCAGGGAGGCCTGTTGGAGGACTCCGGGATGGCAGGAACCTGTTCAGTCAGGCCTCCTTTGAACACCCAGGAGCAGTGGACCAGGGCGCTCAAGTTCATGCTTGTGAATTTCAAGAGGACTCTGGCTTGGGCCTCCTTAAGTTATCGTGGAAAGTAACTTTTGGCAGGGTGCCGTGGCTTGTGCCTGTAATCCCAGCGCTTTGGGAGGCTGAGGCAGGAGGATCCCTTGAGGCCAGGAGTTGGAGGTTGCAGTGACTTATGATCCAGCCTGAGCAGTAGAGTGAGACCTTGTCTCAAAAAAAACAAACAAAAAAAACAACTTTTTTTCTAAAATATTGTTCAAATATTATCATATAAATCTTCCTCAATGCATCTTTGTCCTCCCTTCCTTGTGCCTTTCTGTCCCTCATCCACCCAAACATTGAAAATGACAGGAAAACTCAATTACAGGACAATATTACTCCTACATAAGGGGATAAAGGGACGCAGATGGCAAGAACTGAGGCCGAGGGGGAGAGGAGAGAGGTGGTTAGGGGAAAGATAGAGGTTTTCAATTGTTTTATTAAAAAAGATTTGGGGCCACTATATATAAGTAGAATCTTGGGGTGAGAGGAGAATATCCAAAAATTAAGTTTTTGTTGGGATGCAATGTTTATCCCCTCCTTTTCATCCCTGAGAAACTTTCAATAACTTTTTTTTTTTTTTTTGAAATCCCTTGGATCAGCTCATACCCCTTAGACCGTGAGCGCTGTGGGGAAGAAGAGGTCCTGGATGTATTTGTATCTGGAATGGAGCCCTCGGCTCTTAATCTTTGCTACCCACGAGAGTCACAAAGGTAGGTTGTTTAAAATGCAGATTCTGGTGCCCCCTCCTCAGAGATCCATTGGAGCAGGTCTGGGCAGCACCTGGGTTTCTGCATTTTCACCAAGGCCTTAGGTAACTACTCCCTAAGGAAAAATGATCTTAGATGCTTGGATAAAGTCTATGGAAAACTGAGTGTTTCTAAATATCTAAGTTTCAATTGTCTTGTGTCTTTCTCTAATTCTCCCAATAGTTCAATCTCCAGCTTTATTCAAGGGCCGCCTTTGAACACCCAGGAGCAGTGGACCAGGGCGCTCAAGTTCATGCTTGTGAATTTCAAGAGAAGTCTCGCTTGGGCCTCCTTAAGTTATCGTGGGAAGTAACTTTTGGCGGGGTGCGGTGGCTTGTGCCTGTAATCCCAGCACTTCGGGAGGCTGAGGCGGGAGGATCCCTTGAGGCCAGGAGTTGGAGGTTGCGGTGACTTATGATCCAGCCTGAGCAACAGAGTGAGACCTTGTCTCAAAAAAAAAAAAGCAACTATTTTTCTAAAATATTGTTCAAATATTATCATATAAATCTTCCTCAATGCATCTTTGTCCTCCCTTCCTTGTGCCTTTCTGTCCCTCATCCACCCAAACATTGAAAATGACAGGAAAACTCAATTACAGGACAAGATTACTCCTGCATAAGGGGATAAAGGGATGCAGACAGCAAGAACTGAGGCGGAAGGGGAGAGGAGAGAGGTGGTTAGGGGAAAGATAGAGGTTTTCAATTGTTTTATTAAAAAAGATTTGGGGCCACTATATATAAGTAGAATCTTGGGGTGAGAGGAGAATATCCAAAAATTAAGTTTTTGTTGGGATGCAATGTTTATCCCCTCCTTTTCATCCCTGAGAAACTTTCAATAAATTTCTATACATTCTTTAATGTTAAAAATAACCCGCACACAATGGGAGAAATACAGAAGTGGAATTGCATTAACCTATAAAGCTTTTGCACAGCGAAGAAAATGATCAACAAAATAAAAAGGCAACCTACAGAATGGGAGAAAATATATGCAAATTCCATCTCTGACAAGGGGTTAATTTACAAAATAAATGAGGAACTCCTAAAACTTATATATAGTCCTTGTATGTGGACTTTACTCAGGCAATGTAGAAGGTGAGGAGCCCTGAAGACCTCACTGCTTACTTGGCGGATAATCGCAAAGGGGCCTCGGTTCCTCTGTCAGTTTCTTAGATAAAATTAAACTAACAGCATCAGCACAAAACAAACAAAACCCTCTTTTCTCTCTTTCCTAGGCAGTAGGTCTTATTCTGTGTACTTTGATCTGTTCTGCACACAACACAGTATTGCCAGCAATGACATTCTAGGCCATGTTCCCATACTGACCAGTGTGGGTGTCTCCTGGGGCGTCGGAGCTTCTTTAAAATTAAGGATTTGTGACCAACTGGGACTCAAGCTCACTGCTGTCACAAAGGTCCAGGCTCCTGGTCTCATATGAATCTGACCACCGCTATTCAGAGCAAAGGGCACCTTCCTCCTGGGGCTGCCCAGAAGCCCGTGAGCTTGGCTATTTGCAGGTGCGCATCTCAGGGGAACATTTCACAAGCTAGTGAAGTGCCTGACGAACATTACTGTTGCCATAAAATGAGTTTCGATGCTGAAGATGCCAATTATTAATCAGAAATTTAGCAGGGATAAAAGT
Organism: Lemur catta; assembly: GCF_020740605.2. NCBI lineage: Eukaryota > Metazoa > Chordata > Mammalia > Primates > Lemuridae > Lemur > Lemur catta. The sequence continues at coordinate 79,746,012 of NC_059137.1, forward strand.
TCCCATTCATTCAAACCCCATAAGAGTGTAGCACAGAGGGAGGCAATTTCCAAGGTGGCTGCTCCCCACTCTGCCCCTACTTTCCAGAACATTCCCTCCAGGGAAAGCAGCTGAGACAACTCCATGGGCTGCCCACAGTGGGGCCTCAGCCCAGCCATCCTCCTTACCCAGCAACCTATGGGCCGTCACAGGATCCTGCGCGCAGAGGTCAGGGCACCCCAGCTGGCCTGCGTGGGTGCTGCCCTGAGCCTGGCACAGCAGCCTCCTTGGCCCAGCACCCGGGAGGGGCCCACACCCACCCCTGACCCTGCCTGTGCCAGCCCTCTGAGCTTGAACGCTCCTTGTAAATGGAGGTGCCCACCGACCTGTGCAGTCCTTATGCCTAGAGACTGTGCCCCAAATCCCCCAGGGCCAAGTGGCAGTATTCCCATGTTTGGTATCTGTTCCCTCCAAATTCTAAAGAGGCTCACAAAATACTCTTTTAACTGCCAAGATGTTTGAGGTGCAGCACCTCGTCCTTTACCTGAGAAGAAATGTCCTGATATGCACTAGACCTTCCCATTGCATGGCTGGCCGGCAAATGGCCATAGGTTTCCTTGAGAAAGGATGGGGGGGATATTTACTGTATATATTTGTGATGGCGTTGTACGATCTTACTCAAGGGGAACTGGCCTTCCTTTCCATCAGATCGGTGTACTCTGGGTCTGTAAATTTAGATCTGCGAAGTGGGTATAGGGCCTTAAATTTCCACAGAGGTGGAAGTCATTTAGTTAACCAATTCTCTGGGTTTTTTTCTATTTATAAAAACAAATTAATATCCTAATTGGCTCTCCATTTATTTCACCCCTAGGGAATATCTTAACCAACTCAGATCCCTAAAGCATCTTGACTGCCCCGTCCACCCTGCTGGTCCTTTGAGTTTGCTGGAATGGCCTCAGGTGTTCTATCCCAAGTAATAATCCTGAATCAAAGGTGGATGTTCCAAGTCAATAAATTATCTCCTCTCCAGTCTTAAATTCTACCTTTTTTTCTATTTGACACCCCCAAGATTGACATTTACACATGCACCCCCAGTCTTATAAGTTAGGTCCTATAATTCTTTTGTTACATAAGCATTTCTTCCCAGGGCAGGTTTGTATTTCCCCGTCCAGGCTCCACTGGTACTTGACTTTGGCTATTAGCCTGGTGGCAGTGAGAGACAAATGGTAGGTCCTGCGAAGAACGAACATCACCCACCTCATGTGAGGCTAATTTCCCCTGGCAACAGGGAGGACCCAATCCTGCCATCAGGAGGCCTCAGGGAAACCTGGAGTGGGGGAGGTCAAAATTCTCAGATTGTCCCCTCAGAGGTCCCAATCTCCAATCTCAGGGTCTCACTCTTTCCCTATCTGGGCCTCCCTTTCACATAGAGACTGCTGAGTCTGTACAGTTGGTCTCCTTTGCAGCTCTGCCACCCTTATAATCAGATTCGCAGCCGGACTTTCAGCAGTCTGCCCTCTGGCTGCCCTATGGTTCTCTAGCTTTCAGAATATACTTTAATTTCGGGGTTGACTGCCATTTTCTTTTTTTGTAAAGTGATGTGCTATTGTATTTCATTCAAGTACCAGAGGGAAAATTAGTCTCAGATGGGTCACTGACCAAAAGAGAAAGAAGCAGGAGTCATACAGAATCTAAGCAAGTGCACAAAATTTTTATCCCAACATAGACATTCTACCTACAACTACAGAATGCATGTTCTTTGCAAGAACACAGAGAACATTTACAAAAAATGAAATATACTGGGAAATCAAGTCTCAATAATGTTAACAAATTAATATTATACAGAATATGCTCTCTGATCACAATAAAATATTTTAGAAATAAATGACGAAAATATCAATTTCCCATGTGTTGAAATTAAGACATATACTACAAAATAATCACACATCAAAGAATATATTGAAAGAGAACTCTTATTTTTTAACCAAATGAAAAAATATTATGAATCAAAACCTGTGGAATGCAGCTCAGCCATTATTAGGTGAAATTTCATAACCTTTAGGTAGTTATATCAGAAAAGAAAAACAAAGGCTGAAAATTAATAAGCCTCCATCCATCTCAAAATTTAGAAAAAAGAATAAGAAAATAAATTTAAAAATTGAAATGAAATAATAAAGAGGATAAGTTAATAAAAATGAAACAAATGATAAGGTTAAAAGGTGGTTTTTTGAAAAGACTAATAAAACTAACAACTCCTTAGGAAGACAAATGAACATAAAAAAAGACACAGCACAAAAAGCCAACATTAGGAACATCAAAGAGGACATTATTAAAAATCTACAGTAATCAAGAAAAAAACCAGAGAATATTATGAATAATTTTATGCCAATACATTTTCAATTTGGATGACATGGAAAAAAATTTCTAGAAAAGGATTATCTACCAGAAGGAATAGAAAAATTGAATAGTCCTAAAATGATTAAAAATAAAACTAAATACAGAGTTGAGAGTTTCTCCCAAAATTAACAGAGAGGGTGTATGGATGGCAAATAAAGACATGAAAAATGCTCAGGATCATTAGTCATTGGAGAAATGTAAATTAAAACCACCAGTACTAGTACAGGTAAAGTTTTAAAGGAAAAAAATAAAAAATAACAAATGCTGGCAAGGATGTGGGGCAACTGGGACTCTGGCTGGAGGGAATGCAGAATAGTACAGCCACTTCGGAAAACAGTTTGGCTG